>NC_139542.1:4369697-4969697 GCF_965153285.1 Podarcis tiliguerta
CCCTCTCCTTTCCTCCTCTCCTCCTCCTCCTCCTCCTCCTTCCTCTTTCCTCCTCCCTCCTCCTCCTCCTCCTCCTCCTCCTCCTCCTCTTCTTCTTTACCTGCCCTTCACCCTAAGGTCCAGGGTGGGATCCAACAATTAAAACACAAGATTAAAAACAGCTTAAAACAACACAGAAAAAAGTGGGTCCACCCCAAAGTCACAGCTCATTTACTTTTATTTCTTTATTACCTGAATTTATATCAGCGATCCACAAGTTCCCTGGGCAGCTCTCAAGAGCAATAAAAGGACTATCCAAACTAGTATACTTCAGATTTATGGCATGGTGATCGTTTTAAGAAGGAGGTGGCGAAGTGCTGGATAGGGAAATCTCCAAGCAGGAATGGCATAAATTTGACCACCAAAGACCTGCAAAAAAATCTCTGTGCGAATGTTAAGAGGAAACGATTACAAATTGCTTTGTTGGTGGTATCCAGCACTTACAGATGGAGCAAAATGTGCCCTGGGTGTCAAAGCAAATGTCAGTGGTGTGGATTCTCAGATGCAGGCATGATTCACATTTGGTAGTCATAGAACCAAAGAGTTGTAGAGCTGGAAGTCACCACAAAAGTCATCTAGCCCAACCCCCAGGTATCTTTAGCCCAAAGTGGGTTTCGAACCCTTGACCCTGACTGAGATTAAGAGTCTGATGCTCTACTGGCTGAGCTATCCTGCTGACTACTTGATAAAGACCTATTGGGAAGAAGTGACCAGGTAGACCACACTCATGACCTTGGGAGCTATTCTACCATCCGTTAACCATTTTTCTGGGTTGTCTAGATCAGGGATGGGGACCCAAAGGCACAGTGAGGCCCTTGTAACCTCGGATCCAGCCCTTGACACCCAGGCCACCCACCAGCCCTGCTTTGCACCTTCCTTGAGTGTTGTTGCCTAGCAATAACATTGCCTTGAAGCTGATAATGCCTCTCATTTGCTTGCCTAGATGGAGGATAGATTAGGGTGTATTTGTGGAAATTAGACTGCTGCACATGGGTAAAATTCACATTTGTTGCTCCGCCCACTTCTGTTTTTGGCCCCGCCCACCTCCGACTGGCACATGGCCCTCCGGAGACTGCCTGGAAGGGATTCTGGCCCCTTGGGCTGTAAGCAGTTTCCCACCCCTGGTCTAGATGATCAAATAAAACCCAAAGAATTCGTGAGGAATCTTGTTGGACTCTGCCCATCTGTGAAGATGCTCGGAAATGAAAGAACAAGGTATCACCTATGGAAAAAAAGAACGGCTAGTTTGGAGATGAAAAAAAATGCAGGCCTCTTCAGAGCTTGTCAGATTGCATGATCTGCTCTATATGTTGGAAAGGTGTGACTTTGCTGCTCATTAGAATCATTTATTGTTTAGTCGTTTAGTCATGTCTGACTCTTCATGACCCCCTGGACCAGAGCACGACAGACACTCCTGTCTTCCACTGCCTCCTGCAGTTTGGTCAAACTCATGTTGGTAGCTTCGAGAACTGCAGTGATCTGAGGTATTTGCAGTGACCTGAAGTATTTGAAGATGGCTATAATATCTCCACTTGTCTCCTCTTTTCCAGGCTAAACATCCCCAACTTTCTTGACCATTCCTCATAAGGCTTGGTTTCTCTGCCGACATTCATTTCAAGGAAAACAAACCCTGGGTAAAGCACAGGCATCATGGATTCTTGCACGAGTCAGAGATTGGGGTGATGTGTAATACTATTTTCTTTTTAGTAAGTCCTACAGATTTTGATAGGGACGTGGGTGGCGCTGTGGGTAAAAGCCTCAGCGGCTAGGGCTTGCCGATCGAAAGGTCGGTGGTTCGAATCCCTGCGGCGGGGTGTGCTCCTGTTGCTCGATCCCAGCGCCTGCCAACCTAGCAGTTCGAAAGCACTCCCGGGTGCAAGTAGATAAATAGGGACCGCTTACTAGTGGGAAGGTAAACGGCGTTTCCGTGTGCGGCTCTGGTTCGCCAGAGCAGCGATGTCACGCTGGCCACGTGACCCGGAAATGTCTCCGGACAGCGCTGGCCCCCGGCCTCTTGAGTGAGATGGGCGCACAACCCTAGAGTCTGTCAAGACTGGCCCGTACGGGCAGGGGTACCTTTACCTTTACCTTTACAGATTTTGATGGAGTTAACTTTTAAGGAAGCATGTTTATTATTGCAGGGATATTTTAATTTCTGGTTTCTGATGCAGTAATGATTGGTATGTGAAAAGTGGACCACAGAGCTCTAGCAATGCAGGGAGGGGAATGATACCTTTGTCTAGGAAAGGGGGTGGACGACACATTTGCTGCCTAAGGCCACCCCACCATGACATACACCACACTATGTTAGACTGCCAGGTGGTTACGTCAGACGAACCCCAAGCCCGTTTGTAAGCTTTGCAGGAAAGTGCCATGCAGTTTTGCACCAAAGCAACCCAAATTCTGCGCGAAGAAAAGCTGAATTGCCAATCTTCTCTAAATTATGCAGCATAAGCAAATTTGCATTATTGCTCTCACTTTGCATAATTTATTCTTTTTTCGCTACTCATCGGGAAGGACAAAAAGCAATGCGGGATGCTGAAGTCTCCACTATTAAGTACAGGAAATCTTCTTCAACTGCCCTTTTGCCTCCTGACATTTCGGGAGGCTTTGAAGCACATCAGTTTAGCCATTAATGCTTTCCCCATTTTGGTGGGGGTGAGGGGATCTTAAGAGGCCAGCTGAGCCAGGCCAAGCATCCATCTCAACCAGCACCCAGCTTTACACAGCGGGTAATCAGAGGTTTTTAGGTGCCCAGAAGTGCGTCCTGACCACAAGAGTGGTTCCCTATTGCCTCTACCACCACCCCAGCAACATACACATGACTAGTTAGGAGCAGGTGGCGCTGTGGTCTAAACCACTGAGCCTCTTGGGCTTGCTGATCAGAAGGTCGGCAGTTCGAATCCCCACAACGGGTAAGCTCCCGTTGCTCCGTCCCAGCTCCTGCCCACCTAGCAGTTCGAAAGCATGCCAGTGCAGGTAGATAAATAGGTACTGCTGCGACGGGAAGGTAAACAGCGTTTCCATGCACTCTGGCTTCCATCACGGTGTCCCGTTGCGCCAGAAGTGGTTTGGTCCTGCTGGCCACATGACCCGGAAAGCTGTCTCTGGACAAATGCCGGCTCCCTCGGCCTGAAAAGCGAGATGAGCACCGCAACCCCAGAGTCCCTTACCTTTTTTACCTTACACACAACTAGTGTTCAGAGTCACACTGTCTTAACGCATTCAGGACTTTTTAGTTTAGAAAAAAAGGCAGGTTAGTGTGCGTGCATGCAGGTGTGTCATGAAAGAGACGTATCACATACCATCCATCATTTCTCTGATGGAAATTTGTTGTTGTTTAGTCGTTTAGTCGTGTCCGACTCTTCGTGACCTCCTGGACCAGAGCACGCCAGGCACTCCTGTCTTCCACTGCCTCCCGCAGTTTGATCAAACTCATGCTGGTAACTTCGAGAACACTGTCCAACCATCTCATCCTCTGTTGTCCCCTTCTCCTTGTGCCCTCCATCATTCCCAACATCAGGGTCTTTTCCAGGGAGTCTTCTCTTCTCATGTGGTATTGGATCCTCAGCTTCAGGATCTGTCCTTCCAGTGAGCACTCAGGGCTGATGAAAATAGGGAAATCCTATTCCACATGCAGGAATATGCAGCTGTCTCATAAGGGGATCGAACCTGCAACCTTGGCGTTATCAGCACCACGCTCTCTCCAACAGTGTATGATCTAGGTGAGATTCCCGCATTGCAGGCGGTTGGACTAGGTGAACCTCAGGGGCTCTTCCAGCTTAATAATAATAATAATAATAATAATAATATTTATATCCCACCCTCCCCAGCCAAAACCAGGCTCAGAGCGGCTAACAACAGTAAAACAATACAGCATTCTAAAATCAATTCATTATAAAATCAGTTCAAATCAAATTACAATGGTACCTCAGGTTAAGTACTTAATTCGTTCCAGAGGTCCGTACTTAACCTGAAACTGTTCTTAACCTGAGGTACCACTTTAGTTAAGAGGGCCTCCCGCTGCTGCCGCGCCGCCGGAGCACGATTTCTGTTCTCATGCTGAAGCAAAGTTCTTAACCTGAAGCACTATTTCTGGGTTAGCGGAGTCTGTAACCTGAAGCATATGTAACCTGAGGTACCACTGTAATGGCAATCATTGGGCTAGAGTTCTGTGAGGATTACCAAAGGAGGGGGTCAGGCTGTGCCTTGGCCAAAGGCCTGGTGGAACAGCTCTGTCTTTCAGGCTCTGTGGAAATACCGTATTTTTTGCTCTATAAGACGCACCAGACCACAAGACGCACCTAGTTTTTGGAGGAGGAAAACAAGAAATAAAATATTCTGAATCTCAGAAGCTAGAACAGCAAGAGGGATCGCTGCGCAGTGAAAGCAGCAATCCCTCTTGCTGTTCTGGCTTCCGGGATAGCTGCGCAGCCTGCATTCGCTCCATCAGACACACACACATTTCCCCTTACTTTTTAGGAGGGAAAAACTGAGTCTTTTAGAGCAAAAAATACGGTATGTCAAGTCCTGCAGGGCCCTAGTCTCTGATTCTATAACCCCGGTGAGAACAGGATCCTGAACTCAAGGTGCCATTATCCTGATCCAGCCGGCCTCTTCTCATTATCTTCTCTTCTTGCTAGAAATCTACAACTACCCATCTCCTGCTTGCTGCCTGAAATTTCCCTTGCTGCTGGGCCCTGATCCTGCCAGGATGCGTGGCCAAGTCTCTGTTTGACAGATTGCAGCCCCCTCCTTGGTGACCAAACCTGCGCTCTGGAGGGGTTTGCGTGCAGTTCAAAAGGAGGGCCATTAGGGGTGGGTTTATTCAGGCATGGTGGGGCCACCACAAAGCTTACAGCTGTCTTCAATTCTCAAATTAGGGATTATATTCTGCCAAAACCCTGCATTAGCTCTGCAGCGGGGTGTGTGTGGAGGGGGCAGAGTTGTATTTCATTGTGAGAGACCAGCCATAGGTGGGAAAGCCAGGAGAGACTTATGGAAAGGGGAGAAAAAGGCCCGGGAGCAAATTGCATTTCTCATTAGAAAGTGTTATTCATAGTTTTCCGCGGGGGCCGGCTCTGGTCTTTAAGGAGCAATCGCTTGACTTATGCATTGTGTCTGCCGGTTCAGCATTCAGCCTTGATGTAATGGCAGCCTGGGGAGAGGAACAGCTAACCTTTATTTTCAAATGGTTAATGGAAAAGAGGAAGGAAAAGGCGGCGGGGGGAGATAGGCACCATTTTACAAGAGCTTCCAAAGAAACTCCCCGATTGGTGGAAATGGAAGAGCTCAGTTTGGATGGGGACTCATCTGCCAGCCCTCTCTGAAAGATGGGCTTTGCTCGGGAGAAATTTCATTTGTGGAAGGACTACAAAAATACCCAGGAAGCATACCCTCCAACATTTCTCTGATGAAAATAGGGGTGTCCTGTGTGATAAGAATTTTAAGGTCTTAGATATATAATAAATGTTCATAAATGTACCAAGCAAACACGTGCATGAATATATAAACCGCATGTCTGAAGCAGCACAGGAAAACAGCCCTGAAACCATTTTGACTCCCAAACTGACCAAATGTTTTTTTTTGCAAAGTCAAAGGAAATGGAAAAGCCTCCCCATTGTCTTTTCCTTCACAAATCCTGTCTTAAGGGTATGTCTGTGTATGAATAGGGTGAGCCTGGGACCAGGCTCAGGAACTAAGTATTTATCATTACAAAAGACTGTTCAGGCTCCCCAGGGTATCCAATCAAGTGACCATTAACAGGTAACCTGCCAGACAGGAAATAAACAATGCACTCAGATTTCTGTTGTAGACCGCCTCTTCTGTGATGTAGGTATGATGTATCTGGGGGATGGTCTTGAGCTACACCCCTTCTGTGATGTATGTACGATGTTTCTGGGGGTGGTCTTGGACTCCAGGGCGGGCAATTTAAAATGTCTATATAAGGGCGGGCACACCTTTGTTCGGGGTCCTCCTCCTGCTGCGTGTGAGGGGAGCACCCTGTTGCAACAGTTCAATAAAGATCAGGCTTACGAGCTGCTTTGCTTCTCAGAATTCTCTGGTTGGCCTCTGTTATTTTCTCCTACCAATAGGGAACCTATGTAAGGACTCTATATGGGCTCTTGGATACCCCATAAGGGAAAAAGGGCAGATTTTTGTTTATAACACCTGTTCCATCACCAGCTTTGTCATCATCATCATCATCATTTTATGCCCAGACTGGGTTGCTCCGGCCACTCTGGGTGGTTTCCAACATATATTAAAACATAACAAAACATTGAACAATAAAGAACTTCCAAAGTTGTACAGTTACTTATTTCCTTGACTCGGGGATCCCATAACTCTATCCTCCAACATTTCTCTGATGAAAATAGGGACGTCCCAAGGAAAAATGGGACATTGTGGGTTCAAATCAGAAACCGGGGCGGTTTCTTTTCTTTATTAATTTGTTAACAACAAAGTGCAAACAAAACAAAAAAGGAAAGAAACAAAGAATCACAGAAGGACAAAAACACAAAGTTGCAGCACAGCTGCAGAGCGATAATAAAGCCTTAACTCATGCAAAGATTCCCTTTCCAAATAATGACAGTGCCAAAAATAAAAATATTCTCCTCCTGTGAGTTCCATTATTCCCGAGAATTTTCCCCAAACATGCAAAGGCAATTATTTCATCTGGGCTTTGCAGACCGTATTGTTTCCTGCAAAGGATTCTATTCATTGATTGTTGTTTTAACAGTTTAAAAGGTAAAGGGTAAAGGGACCCCTGACCATTAGGTCCAGTCGTGACCGACTCTGGGTTTGCGGCGCTCATCTCGCTTTACTGGCTGAGGGAACCGGCATACAGCTTCCGGGTCACATGACCAGCATGACTAAGCCGCTTCTGGCGAACCATAGCAGCGCACAGAAACGCCGTTTACCTTCCCGCTGGAGCGGTTCCTATTTGTCTACTTGCACTTTGACGTGCTTTCGAACTGCTAGGTTGGCAGGAGCAGGGACCGAGCAACGGGAGCTCACCCCGTCGCAGGGATTTGAACCGCCGACCTTCTGATCGGGAAGTCCTAGGATCTGTGGTTTAACCTATTTTCACTGGAGAAATATTGGGAAGTATAGAGTTATGTGACCCTCAAGCCAAGGAGATAAGTAACTCTACAACCTTCAGAAGACACCCCAAGGCAGCCTGGTATAGGGAAGTTTTTAAAAGTTTAATGTTCTGTTATGTTTTTACATACAGTGGTACCTTGGTTCTCAAATGCCTTGGTTCTTGAAATATAATCGGAGTCAAGAGGGGATTTCATGCTCTTTATTCAGCTCATACTGGTGAGGAGGAATGGAAGTTCCCCTAGAATGTCTGCCTTATATACATTATTTACACAATGGGCCCCACGTGATTGGCTAATTCCGGGATTTTCCTGTAGGCCAATCAGGTTGAGGATTCACTTCCACCTGGAGCTGGCTTGGGTGGCTCCTGTGGACCAATCAGACTGCTACATTCTGAATCCTATTGTTCTAGGACCAATCAGACTGCTGCATTCTGAATCCTATTGTTCTAGGACCAATCAGACTGCTGCATTCTGAATCCTATTGTTCTAGGACCAATCAGACTGCTGCCTTTTGGATCCTATTCAACTCAGTACATAACAGTTCTCAAACGCCGAAAACCCAGAAGTAAGTGTTTTCAAACCTTTTTCAGAAGCCAGACATCTGATGCGACTGTTGGCTATTGTTTCTGGGGCACCTGCAACAATCAGAAGCTGTGCCTTGGTTTTCGAACATTTTGGAAGTCAATGGATTAAGTTTGGCGCTTTTGTTCTTGCTATTTATTTTGCTTTTCGGCTTTTTCGGCTAATTTGTTTTTGTGACAGTGTGGAACCCAGTTCAGCTACTGATTGATTGACTGTGTGACTGCAGAAAAGGATAAAAGCCCCCCATCCAAACAATGACTATTATCAGCAGGTAAGGGATTTTTTTTTAAAATTTTTATCATCTACAATACTGTCTTATTTATTTTGTAGTACAGTACATATTGCTTTCATTTTATGGATCAGTTGTCTCATTAGATTATAAAATTCATGTTAAATTGCTGTTTTAGGGGTTGTTTTTAAAAGGCTGGGACAGATTAACCAGTTTTGCATTACTTTCTATGGGAAAGCGTGCCTTGGTTTTGGAATGCTTTGGTTTTGGAACGGACTACTAGAATGGATTAAGTTTGAGAACCAAGGTACCACTGTATGTTGGAAGCCGCCCAGAGCGGCTGGGGCAACACAGTAAGGTGGGCAGGATATAAATAATAAAATTCTTATTCTTATTCTTATTATCTGTACATGTAGCCAGACATCCTGGCCCAGCCTTCAGCTGCGGAGACAGAGAAACTCTGATTTATGCCTGTGTTGTGTTAGTTCTTCTTCCGGTGTTGTCACTTTGCAAATTTGCAAAAGGGGGAAAAAAACTGCACAACATGCAGAACTCATCCGCACCCCTTGATTTGCTGAGGGATTCAATAAGCACATTGTCAAAACGGAAACCAAACATGGTCTATCATCCAGCAATAAGACACAGCGACTTCGAGATAAGCCTATTTATCTTCCTGCAACTGCCACTCAATAATCATCATAATAAAAATAATGCTGGGTTATTATTTATAGATTGTTCTACGCCTGCAGCCATTGGACACTTAATAATACATCAGTAAAATCAAAGTAATCCAGTGACTTTTAAGCAGGGAGGAAGAGGGGAGACACAAAGGAAAGCTTTCATCATCTCAGGGTTGCTGCGGAGTGGCAAGGCCTCCAATCATGTGTTGTAGAGCTTTCCCATTGATGCCTATGGGATTTCTCTAGAGGAAGCAGTTGGGCTCTGGATTGCAGAGCAGCTCCAACCCCCAGATCCCCAAATAGAATAATAATAATAATAATAATAATAATAATAATAATAATAATAATAATTAATAATAATATATTTTATTTATACCCCATCCTCCCCAGCCTGGGCTGGGCTTAGGGCGGCTAACACCAAATATAAATTACCATAAAACATAATAGAAAACAACAACAACAAACAGTCAATTAAAATACAGCTTAAAATACATCTTAAAATGCAGCCTCATTTTAGTAGTAGCCCATAAATCAAGACCATAAAGGGAGGAAACATCAGATATTCACCCGAGCCAGCTATCCATGCTGGTCCTACATGGACCAGCAAAAAAGCCAAAGGAAAATTTATATACCAAATCCCATATAAGGGGTCAGAGTGAGTCTAAGCCGAAGGCCAGGCAGAACAGCTCCGTCTTGCAGGCCCTGTGGAAAGATGTCAAATCCCGCAGGCCCCTTGTCTCTTGTGACAGAGCATTCCACCATGTTGGGGCTAGTGCTGAAAAGTTGAAACAATCTAACCTCCTTGAGACCTGGGACCTCCAAAGTGTTGTTATTTATGGACCTTAAGGTCCTCTGCGGGGCATACCAGGAGAGGCAGTCCTGTAGGTACGAGGGTCCTAGGCCACATAGGGCTTTAAAGGTCAAAACCAGCACCTTAAACCTGACCCTGTACTCCACCGCCCACGGAAAATATCAAACCAAAAGCTGAGAAAAGGGGCGTAGCGTGGGTTGCTGGTGCCCGGGGCGGGGCAAGTGTTGTGCTTCCCTGGTGGACTGGGCAGCAGTCCGTCCCTTCACCAACCAGCGTCTAATCATGGGAGTCTCTCCTTGCAAGTGAGCCCCAACCAGGGAGCAGAGATAAGGCAGAGAAACGTGGAGCCAGGAGCGCCGCTATGTCGCCTTGCCTTCCTGTCATTGCAGCAAGGTGCTCAGGGCAACACACGTGGCTCCGGTAGTGGTTCCTGCCTTCCTCTTCCTCCCTCCTTGGCTGCAGGTGGTGGCGCCCTCCCCCTCTAACCCTCTCAGGAAGCCCAGGGGCAGGGGACCCATGGGCAACCCTTTGCCAGCCATGAGGAGAAGGAGCACACTCCGCCCCAGCCCCGAAGGCCCCACCTAGGCGTGGCTGACCTCCCTGTGGCTCCTGCCTTGATGAGGGAGCCCAGGGTCACAGCTCCCTTGCCCCCCCCCCCGCTATGCCACTGGCTGAGAATCATATAGGGAAAGGTCCCAGGATGTGATTCATCGCAATGGAACAGTATAATGCAATATATGGAGAGTAAACTGTTAAAACGGGACACGGGTGGCGCTGTGGGTTAAACCACGGAGCCTAGGACTTGCCGATCAGAAGGTTGGCGGTTCGAATCCCCGCGACGGGGTGAGCTCCCATTGCTCGGTCCCTGCTCCTGCCAACCTAGCAGTTCGAAATGAGAAACCAGGATGGCTTCTGTAAATCTGGGGCTGTCCCTGGAAAACAGTGACACTTGGAAGGTCTGGAATTGTGCTTCAGCTCTGGCGATGTGCAAAAAAAGCCACATTCCACACTACAGATTGTTGAATATAAAACAGCTGGTATTATAATGCGATTATACAACTCTATGGTGCAACTGCTTTTGGAACAGTGCTCATGGTTGCCTCGCCTCAAAAAGGATACTGCAAAGTTGGAAAGGGATCAGAAAACGTCAGCCCAATGATCAAGGGGTCAGAGGAAAGGTTGCAGCATTTGGGACTTCTTAGTTTACCATAAAGAAGGCTGATCACCAAAGAATTGATGCTTCTGAATTATGGTGCTGGAGGAGACTCTTGAGAGTCCCATGGACTGCAAGAAGATCAAACCTCTCCATTCTGAAGGAAATCAGCCCTGAGTGCTGACTGGAAGGACAGATCCTGAAGCTGAGGCTCCAGTACTTTGGCCACCTCATGAGAAGAGAAGACTCCCTGGAAAAGACCCTGATGTTGGGAAAGATGGAGGGCACAAGGAGAAGGAGACGACGGAGGACGAGATGGTTGGACAGTGTTCTCGAAGCTACCAGCATGAGTTTGACCAAACTGCGGGAGGCAGTGGAAGACAGGAGTGCCTGGCGTGCTCTGGTCCAGGGGGTCACGAAGAGTCGGACACGACTAAACGACTAAACAAGAACAAACTTTAGCACAAAGGTGAGAAAGAGGGGTCATGGTAGAAGTTTGCACAACTATGAATGGCATGGAGAAAGCAGGTGGAGAAATGTTTTTCTCCCCACTAAGCAATGGGCCTTAGCTGCTGTGCAGCCATTACTGCTTCGTCGAACTGACAGCCCATTGAAGAGTCAGTTTATTTGTCAAAATAGACTTCCAGGCTCCCGGAAACTGACTGGGCCTTGGATTGTGCCTTAGGGAGTGCAGGCATTAGAAGTCCTGCTGTTTCTCTTGCAGTCTGACAGCAGACTGTGGAGGCTGGTTGGAGCCCTGGTGAGACACAGAATGAGGCCACCTCTGACTCAGTGACTTCTACGTTGTGTGTCAAACTGATTAACTTTCCGGTCAAGTAGAGATGGACAAGACTGACATTCTGTGACGTCTCTCGGTTCATCACCCCACCCCCAACTTAATATATTCAGCTTTCACAATTTCTGCAATAGTTGGGATACTTTTATTTTACAGAAGTCCTTGTGACAATGCATTTAGCCAACTCCGCAATTTTGCATAATGCATGCAAGCATTTTTTTTAGGCAAGCAATTCCCCCTAGAATAATGAATTTCTGTATGATGTTCTTGTTGGTACATGCAATTCTAGGCTCGTTTTCAGAAGCCTAGTTTGGCATTAAGCAGTATATTAACAACAACAGACACTTCTGTATGTACTCCTTGGCTCTAGAACAAAAACTTGAAGAGGTGCAAAACTTGAAGAGGTGCAGATTGCAAAAGATCGGTGCATTATCCCTTTATGTGTTGATTCAAGAGTCAAAATGCAGCAAGTTCACATCAAAATGGGGACTGAACCAATTTCCCCAGCCTTAGGCTCACGAGGAAACACTTGTTCACAAAAGGAATAGCTCACTTCTGGAGTGTGGCAACACAAGAACAGGGCCTTCTCTGCAGTGGCTCCCCATTGGTGCCTTCATTATACACCTTTAAGCGCCAGGCATTCCTCTTTAACCAGGCCTTGGGCTGATTGATGTCCAATGCCCTTTTAAAATGAGTCAGGGGGGGGGAGTTATTGAGTTGTTCTTGATTATATTTTTATTATGTATTTTGTGTTTACATAGAATCGTAGAGTTGGAAGGGACCCCAAGGATCATACAGTCCAACCCCCTGCATTGCAGGAATCTCAGCTAAAGCATCCATGACAGATGACCATCCAACCTCTGCTTAAAAACCTTGAAAGAAGGAGAGTTTTCATACTGGGATTTTATCTTGTGTGCCACCCCAAGACCTGCAGGTATAGGGCGGCATAATAATAATATGCAAACACAGCGCCCAGCCAGTGGCGTCACAACGGGGGGGGGGGCATGTCTGGGGCGGTCGGCGGTTCGAAAGGGTGCCATGTCTGGGGGGGGCCGGGTTGACAAGAAGGCACCCCGTGGGGGCTTGCGGAGGCGCGAGGAGCCATCGCGGCACTGCAGCTGCATGTGGAGCACAGCTGTCAACTTTTCCCTTTCCTTGCAAGGAATCCTATTTGGAATAAGGGAATTTCCCTTTAAAAAAGGGAAACATTGACAGCTATGTGGCAGCAAACTGCTATGTACAGCGCATGTGCAGCATCGCACACATGTGCTGTAAGTAACGCCGCCGCACATGCGCTTTACATAGCTATTTGCCACCAGTGCCGCTCCAGCGCTGTACGGAAAGCGGTGGGATCCCTCTGTCGCAGCTATAGCCACATATAGAGGATTCTCTGTTCGCGGCTGTAGTGGCAATGCGAGCAGAGGATCCTGGCACCGTCCATATGGCGCTGGAGCGGTGGAGCCGGCAAACTGCTATGTACAGCACATGTGCGGCATCGCTACATACAGCGCATGTGCCGTATGTAGCG
Organism: Podarcis tiliguerta; assembly: GCF_965153285.1. Classification (NCBI taxonomy): domain Eukaryota; kingdom Metazoa; phylum Chordata; class Lepidosauria; order Squamata; family Lacertidae; genus Podarcis; species Podarcis tiliguerta. Next base: position 4,382,619 of record NC_139542.1, read on the forward strand.
ATGTCGCACATGCGCCCTACGTAGCGACGCCCCGCCCCAGGTGTCACAACGCCTTTGTTCACCCATGCCCCCAGCTTAGATGCTTTTTAAAAGGGATTTAAGTCAGTGGGTGGCGCTGTGGGTTAAACCACAGAGCCTAAGACTTGCTGATCAGAAGGTCGGCAGTTCAAATCCCCACAATGGGGTGAGCTCCCGTTGCTCAGTCCCTGCTCCTGCCCACCTAGCAGTTCGAAAGCACGTCAAAGTGCAAGTAGATAAATAGGTACGGCTCCGGCAGGAAGGTAAACAGCGTTTCCGTGCGCTGCTCTGGTTCGCCAGAAGCGGCTTTGTCATGCTGGCCACATGACCTGGAAGCTGCACGCCGGCTCCCTCAGCCAATAAAGCGAGATGAGCGCCGCAACCCCAGAGTTGGCCACAACTGGACCTAATGGTCAGGGATCCCTTTACCTTTAAGTCAGATTCTAATGGAGGCTAAATCTGCCAAGGGTTATTAGGACCATGATACCATCAGAATGCAAGTGTTGCCTGGATCAGGCCAGCGGCCCATTTACCCAGCATCCTCTTCTCACAGTGGCCAACACAGCCAAGGACCTGTTGCAGGAAACACTCTCAAAGAGCACGAGAAGCAAACCTGGAGCTCCTTTGACTGGCAGGCCATGGGGAGCGCATCTTCCCACTTGGGACCATATGGTCAGCTAGCTAGGCTGGCCGAGCTGGAAGGCAGCTATGTGACAGTTCAGGATCCCAAGCACTGGAGCACACAGAGAGATGTGCAGATGGCTCTGGAGTGCCACCGCGCCAGCTGGTTAGTGGCGAAGGTCTCCCTCTCCAACTGTTTGCGCTGTGGCTCCTTCCTGTCCTTTCGCAAGATTGATGCTCCCCCAAGGACCCTTATCCGGCCTTTCGGGGGAGCCTCCTTGACGGCAGGTGACAAGCAGCCCTGTCTGAATAAAGAGCTACTTCAACCCACTGTGTAAGCAGCAGACGGCAGGTGCCCTACCTGCCAGTACCTGCGGCAGAGCGAGGAGACCCCCCCTGGCCTGTTTCCTGCCATCAACACTGAAATGTCGGACCACAAAGCCATAGTAGAGAGATAAGCTGCTCATCAATTATAATCTGGAGGCAAACACAGAGTATGAATGAATAGGACACGTAGATTTAATAACGCCCCCAGTATGTGCTTAAAGCTTATCTCCTTCCCACTTGTTGGCTTCTTACTCCCAGTGTTTGGGTTAGAATCACAGAATCGTAGAACTGTGGACTTGCAAGGGGACCTGAAGGGACGCAGGTGGCGCTGTGGGTTAAACCACAGAGCCTAGGACTTGCCGATCAGAAAGTCAGCGGTTCGAATCCCTGGACGGGGGTGAGCTCCCGTTGCTCGGTCCCTGCTCCTGCCAACCTAGCAGTTTGAAAGCATGTCAAAGTGCGAGTAGATAAATACGTACCGCTCCGGTGAGAAGGTAAATGGCGTTTTCGTGCGCTGCTCTGGTTCGCCAGAAGCGGCTTAGTCATGGTGGCCACATGACCCGGAAGCTGTATGCTGGCTCCCTCGGCCAATAAAGCGGAAAAGCTCGACAATTGTCTGATTTCAGTTGGTGACTCATTCCAGGGGGCTGGAGCTGCAACCCTAAAAGTCCAATTTCTGTTACCGTATTTTTCCATGTATAAGACTAGGTTTTCTCCCTAAAAATTTATGTCCAAAATTTTGGGGTGTCTTATACACAGATAGACCCCCCATTTTCTTACATCTGAGTCCCCCCAAATAAGGGGTGTCTTATAGATGGAAAAATACGGTATATACTAGTCACATCTCTGGGGCACATCAGACTGTGCCGTCTGCAGAATGCAGGGATACACAGAGCAAAGTGGACCCCCCTTCCATCGCTGCATCCATCTCAGCTGTGTCCCCCCCCCCACTGTGAGCTCCCCCTAACCCACTTGAAATTAAGCCAAGGGTTGCATGAAATTAGGCCGAGCACAAGTCACCCATTCCTGGAATAAGGAATTGTAGTTTATGGGGACCTAGACAGCATTTTAAAAAGTAGAGACATCACCTTGCCAACAAAGGTCCGTATAGTAAAAGCTATGGTTTTCCCAGTAGTGATGTATGGAAGTGAGAGCTGGACCATAAAGAAGGCTGATCGCCGAAGAATTGACGCTTTTGAATTCTGGTGCTGGAGGAGACTCTTGAGAGTCCCATGGACTGCAAGAAGATCAAACCTCTCCATTCTGAAGGAAATCAGCCCTGAGTGCTCATTGGAAGGATAGATCCTGAAGCTGAGGCTCCAATACTTTGGCCACTTCATGAGAAGAGAAGACTCCCTGGAAAAGACCCTGATGCTGGGAAAGATGGAGGGCACAAGGAGAAGGGGACGACAGAGGACGAGATGGTTAGACAGTGTTCTCGAAGCTACGAACATGAGTTTGACCAAACTGTGGGAGGCAGTGGAAGACAGGAGTGCCTGGCGTGCTCTGGTCCAGGGGGTCACGAAGAGTCGGACACGACTGAACGACTAAACAACAACAACAACACAGTTTATGGGGAAAGGGTGGCTTCTTTGTTCTCAAGAGGGATTTGAAAAATGCGAGAGTGACAGAATGCAAAAGCATTCAAGATCCCTCAATTCTCCTCCCTCCTTGCAGTTAACCCTAAAACCAAACCCTTAGAGACTTAGCTGCTTGACCACAGTTTTTGCAAAGCCGAAGTTCTTCCTGCCTCAAATCCCCAGGATTCCTTAGTCGTTCCCCTCCCCTGCAAGAACAGAAGGAAAATCTGCTTGGGTCTCACACCTGTACATTTAGTCCAGCATCTTCTTTCCAACAGCAGTTCACCAGATACTTGCAAGCAGAGCATGAAGGCAACAGCCCCTTCATAAGAAGATCCTTTGCTCCATCAATTCCAGCATCCTATTCTCACAGGGACCGACCAGATGCCTGTAAGAAACCCACAGGCAGGTTTTGAACATGAGGGCCCTCTCCCCTCCTGTGGTTCCAGCAAAGGAAATTCAGAAGCATTGATACCTCCAGCTGTGGAGACACAGCAGAGCCACCATCGCTGGTAACCATCAATTAGCCTTCTCCTCCTTGAACCTGTCTAATCCTCTTTTAAAGCCAGCCAGGTTAGCGACCATAGTTAGTTCCATAGTTGAACTATGGGCCGTGTGTGCAAAAGTCATTCCTTTAATCTCTCCTGCGTCCTCCAGCATTCAGCTTCATAGAGCGACCATGAGAGTCTTGGGAGAGACGGAGAAAGACTTTTCCCTATCGACTTTCTCCATGCCACGTGTAATTTTACAGACTTCTACCATGTCCTCCTCTTTCTTGCCTTTTCTTTAAAAGAAAAAGTCCCCAACACAGCAAGCTTTCTTCACTGGGGAGTAGCTCTCCTGCTGTTCGCTCTTCGTTAAAGACATTCTCCCTTGAAAGCACAACAGATATGAGAACCTGCCTTATACCAAGTCCAAGTACCGTATTTTTCGCTCTATAAGAAGCACCAGACCACAAGACGCACCTAGTTTTTGGAGGAGGAAAACAAGAAAAATAATATTCTGAATCTCAGAAGCCAGAACAGCAGTGAAAGCAGCAATCCCTCTTGCTGTTCTGGCTTCTGGGATAGCTGTGTAGCCTGCATTCGCTCCATAAGACGCACACACATTTCCCCTTACTTTTTAGGAGGGAAAAAGTGAGTCTTATAGAGCAAAAAATGAGGTATTTCTCCATCTAACTTGGCATTGCCATTATTCTGACTGGCAGCATATCTCCGGAAGTCTTTTCCATCACCTGGCTCTCAATCTGTCCTCCGGTTCCATAATCCACAAGAGGCACCCACAGACTCCTTTTTCAGCACCGATCATCTCGCTCTGCTTAGCATATGCTCAATCCGAACAAAATCCACCCAACAGGTCATGCTCTCGAAGTGGTCGCCAGTACAAAAACCTTTTCCCCTGTGCAAAAAAATATAAAATCTCTGCAAAAAAAATGCAAACCCAAACTGAGCTCCTTCTCCTGAGCAGGCAAGGCTGATTGGAGCACAAGTGAGAATTCCTTTAAGCTCTTCCCTTCACAACCTGTCTAGACAAAATAATAATAATCATCTGACTTGAGTTGCAATGTTCTCCTCCATTTCGCGCAAATGATATTCATTTGCGTTTTAATGTCTCTTTTGAATAACTTGCAGGGCGGCTCTATAATTTGGGAGAAAGGCGAGATGCCAGATGTATATATATGTGTGGGGGGGAGAAGGGGGGCTGGGAAGGCACCGAACATGTAATTGGACATAATCTCTCTTCGCTCAAGGAAAACTACACAACATCTTTCTTGGCCTATTTAGTCAAAATAGAGCAACAGCATCACCCTAGCGCTTGAGAGCAATAAAGATGCAAATAAATCTGCCGACTCACGAGCTGCTGCCAGTGCCGTTAACCACCAAAAGATATTATAGCATGCTGATGACTTCATACGAGATCCACTTTCTGTGCAGTAGCGCAATTTGGAAAACAGTGTCTACTCGGCTTGGTGGACCAATTGTGGTTGGTGTGGAAGGTCTTCTTGAGTTTCCCTGTATCACAGGGGGTTGCAATAGATGACTTTCATTGGGGTTATCTCAAGGGCCACCCCATGGAAGATGGAGCAAGCTTGTTTTCTCCTGCTTCAGAGGCTAAGACTGAAACCAGTGGATTCAAATTACAAGGCAGGAGATTGTGAATAAACATCAGGAAGAACTTTCTGACATTAAGAGCTGTTCAACAGTGGGGTGGAAGGTGGTGGACTCTCCTGAGAGCCAGTGTGGTGCAGTGGTTAAGAGCGGTAGACTCGTAATCTGGGGAACCGGGTTTGCGTCTCTGCTCCTCCACATGCAGCTGCTGGGTGACCTTGGGCCAGTCACACTTCTCTGAAGTCTCTCAGCCCCACTCACCTCACAGAGTGTTTGTTGTGGGGGAGGAAGGGAAAGGAGAATGTTAGCTGCTTTCAGACTTCTTAAGGTAGTCATAAAACAGGATATCAAATCCAAACTCTTCTTCCTTCCTTGGAGGTTTTTAAGCAGAGGAAGAGAAGAAGAGTTTGGATTTGATATCCCGCCTTTCACTCCCCTTTTTTTTAAGGAGTCTCAAAGCGGCTAACATTCTCCTTTCCCTTCCTCCCCCACAACAAACACTCTGTGAGGTGAGTGGGGCTGAGAGACTTCAGAGAAGTGTGACCGGCCCAAGGTCACCCAGCAGCTGCAGGTAGAGGAGCGGAGACACGAACCCGGTTCCCCAGATTACGAGACTACCGCTCTTAACCACTACACCACACTGGCTCGGATGGTCATCTGCCATGGTTGCTTGAGCTGAGATTCCGGCATTGCAGGGGGTTGGACTAGATGACCCCCAGGTTCCCTTCCAACTCTACAATTCTATGAACCTTGGGGTCCCTTTAAACTCTACAATTCTACGATTCCTGTTGCTGGCTTTCAGGAAAGTGCTTGGCTTGCCTCATCTGATGCTGAAGGCAGATACACCTCAATTCAGTAATGGCTGTTTGTAAACACAATTGAGATATTTTTGGCAATGACTCCAGCATGACATTGTGCCTGGGTCTATTTCTTAGAATACGAGATGACAACTAATTCAGGGATAAGGATCTGCAGGGACCACCAGTGTTAAACCTGATGGGATCCTCTTGATACTCTACTAATGCATTTTTCCTTCAACTCAAGATGAAAGAAAATGCTGAATGCTTACTGCCTCCTTATCTTAAGGACATTGGAAGCTGCTTTGTATACAGGCACTCCATCAATTCATGTTGCTCAGTATTGTCAAAAGTGACTAGAATTGACTCTCCAGGGTTCATACAAAAGTTTTTTTCAATCCCTACATGGAGATGATAGACATTATTTGTTGTTGTTGTTGTTTAGTCTTGTACAACTCTTCGTGACCCCCTGGACCAGAGCATGCCAGGCCCTCCCGTCTTCCACTGCCTCCCGCTGTTTGGTCAAACTCATGCTGGTAGCTTCGAGAACTTATCTTCTGTCATCCCCTTCTCCTTGGGGACGCCACCCGCGTCCCTATTTGAGGATCTAGGGAGCACCAATCTAGTATGATCAGCAGACATTTTTTCCCCTTTTTGCTGTTTTATATCATTTGTGATGGATGGATTGGATTTGCTGTGTTTTGCTGTATATTCCTTTTGTACTGATATGTTGTTCTTCATTGCTTCAGGAGGGCATCTGGGCCAAGCAACGTTATATAAACAAACCATCCCCAAAACAATGCTCACAATGCGATATCTGCAACAGCCTGCAGTGCCAGCATTTTGACATTCCTGCCCCGTACAGTTCAAACCTGATGCACCTCTGCCGTTGTGTCAGTGAGGTTGCTGTCAACAGTTTCCCTCCCAGAATGAATTTGCTGCCGGCCGAAAGCAGGCATGGACCATCCATCATGGCAGGTGCTGGAGGGGGCGACATATGCCACCAATTACTGACAATGAGGAAATTGCAGAGGGAGGTGGCGCAATCTAAGAGGGACCCAAGGCCCACAGATGCAAATATGGGGGAAAAACCCAACCCTAATATAATGCAATCAATGCATTTTAATTAAAGCAGATATTAAAATGAGGATGCATGATGAGGATGCTGGAGTGAGCTGCTCTAGAAGAGAACGAGATGGTACCGAAGAGATCAGGAGCAATGGGGTCGAGGTCAGGTTTTTGGTGGCCTCACAGTGGGACTGTGACGCTCTGGTGTGGAACATAAGAACTGGCTGGGCCAGGCCAAATGCCATCTAGCTTGGCTTCCCGTTCTCACAGCAGCCTGTGGGAAACTGTGATAGGAATTTTATGGTCTTAGATATATGGTAATGTTCATATGTGTACCAACCAAGCATGTACATAGTTCAGCACAGGAAGGCCAACCTGGAACCATTTTGATTCCTAAACTGACCCAATGTTTTCTCTACAAGGTAAAAATGGGAAACCTCCCCATTGTCTCTTTCCTCACAAATCCTGTCTTAAGGGCACATTTAAGATATGAATAGGGTGAGCCTGTGACCTGGCCCAGGAACTAAGTATTTATCATTACAAAAGACTGGCCAGGCTCCCCAGGCAATCCAGTCAAGTAACCTGCCAGACAGGAGATAAACAATGACAGAAGAAAATCAGTATTCAAATTTCTGTTTTAGACCGCCTTTTCTGTGATGTAGGTGTGATGTATCTGAGGGGTGGTCTTAGGTTACACCCTGTTAAGTTGTGGGCGAACATAGTAGATGACACAGTGATTTCTCCAGAGCAGCTCTTTATTGTAGCTGGACAGAACTGAACAGCAAACAGCTCAGCCGGCCTGCTTTTATAGGAGCCGGCTGTCAACATTGTATCAACAACAACCCAGGGTTTCCCGCCTAAAATAACTGACGTGGACCTGAGTGAAAACTATCTACAGTATCCCCCTGTTGGCCCAGGGGGAGAACATCAGTACATAACACACCCCTTCTGTGATGTATGTATGAGGTTTCTGGGGGTGGACTTGATCTACAGGAGGGGAATTTCAAAAGTCTTTATAAGGCCTTGCACACCATTGTTCTGGGTCCCTCCTCCTCTCCTGCGGGTGAGGGGAGCACCCTGTTGCAACAGATCAATAAAGATCAAGCTTATGAGCTGCTTTGCTTCTCAATATTCTCTGCTTGGCCTCTGTTATTCTCTCCTACCAATAGGGAACCTATGTAAGGACTCTATATGGGCTCTTGGATACCCCATAAGGGAAAAGGGCAATTTTTGTTTACAACAAAACCAGCAAGTGGTGGTTCCCCCTTCCTGTGGTTTCCAGTGTTACAGAAATTACGGTGGGGGGGGGGCACATCTTTAAAGTTGCTAAATGTTACAAATGCATCCTTTCAACTTGACAGCTCAGGGAGTTACCTAGCTTTAAAAATACAGTGGTACCTCTGGATGCGAACGGGATCCGTTCCGGAGCCCCATTCGCATCCTGAAGCAAACACAACCCACGTCCGGGGGTCGCGATTCGCCACTTCCATGCCTGCGTGTGACATCACCGTCTGCACATGCGCGAGCAGCTAAACCCGGAAGTAACGCGCTCTATTACTTCCAGGCCGCCGCAGCGCGCAACCCAAAAATACTCATCCCGAAGCTACTTTAACCCGAGGTATGATTGTAATACAGTGGTGCCCCGCAAGACGAATGCCTCGCAAGATGGAAAACCCGCTAGACGAAAGGGTTTTCCATTTTTCAATGCGCTTCGCAGGACGAATTTCTCTATGGGCTTGCTTCGCAAGATGAAAATATCTTGCGATTCCTGGGGTTTTTTTCCCGCTCCTCACCCCCTTTTTCTAAGACACTAAGCTGCTAATAGCCTTTTAGCAGCTAATCCGCTAATCCCTTAAGCCTTTAATAGCCGCTAATAGCCGCTAAACCGCTAATAGCGCTAATCCGCTAATCTGCTAATAGGGTTGCTTCGCAAGACGAAAAAACCGCTAGACGAAGAGACTCGCGGAACGGATTCTTTTCGTCTTGCGAGGCACCACTGTATAAAATCAACTCCTTTGCCAGTTTCCTCCATTCCAAAGCTATTTTCCCCTTGAAAAAGGACTTCAGGAAGTTCCCAGAGGTGACACTTGCTGAGCTGATTGTTGGCCAAGGAAAGCCTAATCCCATCACCAGACTTGCCAAGGGGTCCAGACATGCAAAGGAAGTTCTATTGTACTTTGGGTGGTGGGACTTCAGAGGTGTTTGCCTATGCTAATCTTATACCTGGGTCTTGCCCTGACATGTCTGCTTATGCTAATCTTGCACCAAGGACTTGGCTGGACATGTTTGCCAAGGTTAAACTAGTGTAACCCCTGTCTACCCCTCCCCTTTTGTGACACGTCAGTGATGTATCAATGATGCTGTACGAACTGTATTCTGGGATATGGTGGGAAAGTTTTAAAGTCCTTGTCACCCCATCCTCGGGGTTCAAAATTCCTTTTTGAACCTGTTGCACAATAAACTTTGGCCTACAGCTATTTGCTCCGGTTGGTGGCTGGACTCCTTCCTTTATTCAGGAGGGACCCGCGGGCTCTGCCTGACGGGTGACTGAGCAGCCTCACACCTAGATTTTTCCGTAACATTAGCAACTGGTATTCAGAGGCATTGCTGCCTCCAACTGGGGAGGCAGTGGCCTGACCCAGCAGGCTCTTAGAATGATAGAATTGTAGAGTTGGGAGGGACCTCAGGGGTAATTTAGTCCAACCCCATACAATGCAGAAATCTCAGCTAATGCTCTTATGTTCTCAAATGAAGAAAGAAATGAGTCACTGGGGCCACCGGTTTGCATCCATATGATACGATACAATAATCCTTATTGTCATTGTCCCATACAGAACAACGAAATTGAAAAATCTACACCAGACATTCAAAAACCAACAAGCCTGCTATCCCAGCTATCCCAGCTATCCCAGCCTGGTTAGCCCCCTAAAAACTCTGATACCCCATTTTTAAATACAATATACTCCCATAGAGACTCCTATTACTGCGTTTAAAACCCAAATGGCATTTGGATAGAAACTGTTCCTCAGGTGGCTAGTCCTAGTCTTTATAACCCTGTACCTTCTTCCAGAAGGCAGAAGCTGAAAGAGATCATTTCCGGGGTGCGCACTATCCTGCACTATCTCTGCAGCTTTCCTAAAGCACCTGGAAGCATAGATTTGATCCAAGGTGGGAAGAGTGTACCCAATTATTCTCTCTGCAGTCTTTACAACCCTGGACAGCATTGTTTTTCCCCTGTCCGTGCAGCTCCCAAACCACACACAGAGACCATAAGTTAATACACTCTCCACAGTACAATGGTAGAATGCCATCAACAGGTCCTTTGAGAGATTGTTTTTCCGGAGGAATCTCAGAAAATATAATCCATCTGTCTTGGGAGGCGATGGAAGACTGGGATGAAGTCTTTTTTTCCATTTTCTTTATTGCAAAACAATTTACATGAAACATAAAAACAACACAAACAAACCATATCATACCCACATAACAACTAGAGCAGGGGTCGGCAACCCGCAGCTCCGGAGCCACATGTGGCTCTTTTACACCTTTGCCGTGGCTCCGGGGCGAATACTAGCGAGGGGAGGAGGCGCATTGTGCACCCCAACACTCCCCACTGTGGCAGCCGCTGTACTGGCTGTGACGTCGCATGGGGGCGGTGCGTGCGTTAGTCACGCACCGTCCCAACGTCACCTTCCCGCCCGCCCGCCCGCCCGCTACATTGTAAGGGGCATGTGCGCTGGTCACTGCATTGAAAGGGGGCATGTACGCTGGTCACTGTTTTGAAGGGGAATGAAGAACACACACACAAAAAAAGGTAACTTGTTAATTTAACGTTTATTTCTATGAGGAGGAGTAATTCTGAGGGGTCAAACAAAGAAATAATAAAAAAGTGACAAAAAAGTTATTTTTATAATGACAGGTTTTGCGGCTCCCAGGTTTTTTGTCTTCGGAAACGGGTCCAAGTGGCTCTTTTTGTCTTAAAGGCCGCAGACCCCTGAACTAGACACTAACTAACAACATATCATTTAACATCGCGCACACTTTTGACTTCCGATTTGCCTCATTGTACTTTTTACACATTATTGGTCTATACGCACTTCCTTGTCCCCCGCACACACACCCCGCCCCATTACATATCAAGAGAAATAGTTGCTTTTATAATTTCCTTGTTATTCAAGATTCATTCTAAATCTGTCAGGAGATTTACATTGCCACAGTACTTTTAAAGACATTCTTTAAATATTGTCCAATCTTTACTCACTTTCTGGTTTGAGTTTCCTCTTATTCTCCCAGTCATTTTCGCAAGTTCTAAATATTCTATCATCTTCGCTTGCCAGTTTTTGTGGGGACTGAGTCACCTTTCCAGTTTTTTGCTATTAAAATTCTAGCTGCTGTGGTTGCGTACGTAAAAAAGGTTCTAAAGTGTTTTTGCTGTTTTTTTGTATTTCAATGGACATGATGCCTAACAGAAAGGCTTCTGGGGGGTTTTTTGAAAGGAGAATTTAAAGATCTTTTTGAGTTTGTTTTATATTGTGGCCCAGAAATCTCGTGTCTTCACACAGATGAAGTCAAACAGTTGGAAGGTTACAGCACCTGATGTGGCTGTAAGAAAGCCAGTGTGGTGTAGTGGTTAAGAGCGGTAGACTCGTGATCTGGTGAATCAGGTTCGCGTCTCCGCTCCTCCACATGCAGCTGCTGGGTGACCTTGGGCCAGTCACACTTCTCGGAAGTCTCTCAGCCCCACTCACCTCACAGAGTGTTTGTTGTGGGGGAGGAAGGGAATGTTAGCCGCTTTGAGACTCCTTAGGGTAGTGATAAAGTGGGATATCAAATCCAAACTCTTCTTCTTCTTCTGTAGAGACCGATATGAGAGAGGCATGTTTTGCGTGGACAGGTGGAGTCCCCCAAACCCTGGGCGGCCCCCGTGTGGAATAACGACTCAAGACAATGTGGTATGGGATTAAAATTGGCCACAACTTTATCATGTTTCAGATGTGGGTAGACCTTGCCTCAGGCATTGGGCGTTTATCCCTCCCAGTCCCCCGCTGGTGATCTGGGGAACATCAGGGTTATTCAGACTGTGTGGGGATTGGGCTGGCTCTGGAGAACATACATTCAAGCAGAGAGAGCCCGGCCCGTTACGCCGCCGTCGCAAGGGAGAGCAATGATGACCTCAAGGCGTACGGCCAAAGCCTCCCCTCAAACAACCCCTTTAAAGGGGAACCCTGGTATCGCCGCCACAAAAAGGAGGGGGCGTGGGTCACCGCTACGAGCCCACCCCCATTTAGGGAAGATAGACTAAAGGATTCCACCCAAAGTTGTGACGTTTTGCTACGGGAAAGGCAAACCTGCCAATGCAGGAGAATTCCTTTTCGGCACTTCAACAGTGACCTTGACGTAGCAGTGCCCGCATACCTGTGGAGAAAAGGTTAACCTGCAAAAGAAGTCTGAACTGAGGGTGGGTAGGGTGGGAGAAGGTCTGACGATTCCCAGGTAAGATCCTTCCCCTATTGTGTGGGCAGGTACTCCCTCCCCCTGCCTGGCCTGATCACCTTGGCAACGCCTCCCCAGGTGGGATTGGGCAACTGGCTGAGGTAGGCAGAGACCTCCAGGTATCCCACCTGGGGAAGGTGAAGCCAAGCCTGTGCTAATGGTGCTGCACAGGGTCCAGGGGGCTGCACGTGACCACGCCAAAGGTGCCCCCCATTTAATGTGGGGAGCCGTCATTGTTGCAGCTGGAGCAGATGAAGGCATACAGTTTCGTTGCTGCAGATGCACCGTAGTGTTTCTTTTCTCTGCATTCCTCTTAACGGTCATTCCTCCTCTGGTCACTTCTATGGGTACAGGACCTGACTGTCCCCAGGCACTGTGGTCGTTGGCAGGGGATTTCCACATGGCAGGGTTCGTGTTGCCAGCTTCCATGTCTCACTTGCAGACATGATAGCCCTGTTCAAATATATAAAAGGATGTCACATAGAGGAGGGAGAAAGCTTGTTTTCTGCTGCTCCAGAGAAGCGGACACGGAGCAATGGATCCAAACTACAAGAAAGAAGATTCCACCTAAACATTAGGAAGAACTTCCTGACAGTAAGAGCTGTTTGACAGTGGAATTTGCTGCCAAGGAGTGTGGTGGAGTCTCCTTCTTTGGAGGTCTTTAAGCAGAGGCTTGACAACCATATGTCAGGAGTGCTCTGGTGGTGTTTCCTGCTTGGCAGGGGGTTGGAGTCGATGACCCTTGTGGTCTCTTCCAACTCTATGATTGTATGATTCTATGATTCATTTCCACCGCTTCTCCTTTCGCACCGGGTGCTTCTGTCTCTTACTTCTGATTGTGCAAGGATCGTGTCACCGCCACACTGTGTTGGTGAGCTCCCAGCTGGATAACCGTAATGGGCTTTGTGTGTGGCTACTCTTGAAGACAGCTCCGAAACTGCAGCCTTGAATTTGCCCATGTCTGTTATGATTCTATGATTCTATGATCTTTGTAAGACAGAGTTGGTCTGCCCAAGAGCCTCGTGCCGGAAGCCAGCTCCCTGCAGAGCACATCCTTGGGAATCTCCCATCTTCCATTCTGTGGACATGGCCAAGCTGGTGTAAATGTCACTAAGGCATGTGATGCCCAAAATATTCTTGACATGGTGCATGTGGAAGATGTTGAAGCACTGCTCCCATACCCTCCAACATTTCTCCGACGAAAATGGGGACATCCTATTCCATACTAATGATAATAATTTTATTATTTATTCCCCGCCCATCTGACATGGTTGCCTCAGCCTCTCAGGGGGCTTCCAACATATATATAACACAATAAAACATTAAACAAAACTTCCCGAACCAGGGTGCCTTCAGAAGGTCGTATAGTTATTTATCTCCTTGGCTCATGGGTCACATAACTTCACACCCTCCAACAATTCTCCAATGAAAATAAGGACGTCCTAAGGGGAAGTGAGAGATTCTGGGATCAAATCAGAAACTGGGACGGCTTCTGTAAATCCATGATTGTCCCTGGAAAATAGGGACACTTGGAGGGCCAATACGCCTGGTGGGTTTGGAGTCACTTAGACCCCAATTAAAGTGAAACTGAGACAGGCACATTCAAGGTACGGAAGGTCTAAATAGTGAAAATTGTCACTCAACACAGTGTTGGTGGAATGAGGAAGGCTAATGATAGTCATCCTTTGGACTCAGGTATAATGCCTATCAGGAGATTTTTGAGAGTCCCATGGACTGCAAGAAGATCATTCTGAAGGAAATCAGCCCTGACTGCTCATTGGACTTAATGGTCAGGGGTCCCTTTACCTTTTAGATCCTCAAATATCTCAAGGGCTCTCTCCTAGAAGAGGAAGCAAGCTTCTTTTCTCCTGCTCTGGAGGGTAGGTCTCAAACCAATGCCTTCGAGTTACAAGGAAGGAGATTCCGACCCTTGACTTTGTGACTCCCTGCTTCCTGATCCTCGGACCCCTGGCTTCTGAAATCTTGCTCCTGTTCCCCCCGCGCCATCTTGCCCCCGGTCCCGACGTCCTCAGTCGGGACTTCGATCGCCTGTAGACCAGACCTCCTCAATGGTTGCTGCTTCCCAACTGATAGGCTTGAGAAACATCTGGATCTATCAAGTAGGAGATGAGCCACTTCACTTATCATGACCTCGGAAACCAAGCCTTATGAGGAACAGTTGAGGGAGTTGGATATGCTTAGCCTACAGAAGAGATGACGGAGATGTGATAGCCATCTCCAAATATCTGAAGGGCTGTCACATGGATGGGGCAAGCTTGCTTTCTGCTGCTCCAGAGGGATGGATTCCAACAGATTCAAAGGGCAAGGTAGCAGTTTCTGACTAAAGATGTTTGACCAGGGGTAGGCAACCTAAGGCCCGTGGGCCAGATGCGGCCCAATCACCTTCTCAATCCGGCCCGCGGATGGTCCGGGAATCAGCATGTTTTTACATGAGTAGAATGTGTCCTTTTATTTAAAACGCATCTCTGGGTTATTTGTGGGGCATAGGAATTCATTCATTTTATTTTATTTTTCAAAATATAGTCCGGCCCACCGCACGGTCTGAGGGACGGTTCATTTTTTCCTCTTCAAAATATAGTCCTGCCCACTACATGGTCTGAGGGACGGTGGAACGGCCCACGGCTGATAAAGGTTGCTGACCCCTGTGTTTGATGGTGGAATGGATTATTTCAGATGTTGGTGGACTCTATGTCATTGAAGGTTTTTAAACAGAGGCTGTAAGGCATCTCTCAGAGATTCCTAGGTCATGATTGCTGCATTGCATGGGGTTGGGCCAGATGACCTTTGGGGTCATTTCCAGCCCTACAATTCTTTGATTCCATTATTTGAGAGGCAGACCAACCACATCTGGGAACCAAAATTTGCAGACCACTACCTGAAACTCCAGCACAACCTTTGCAGAACCTGCTCCATTCCTTTTGTGAGCATTGGAAAATGAAGCCTCAAAGCATTTTTCTTTTAAGCAAAGCTAGGCTTTAATGAGAGAGGGGAAATGTTTGCTGATGCTGCTGATTTTCCAGATCAGATGAGCTTAAGAAAGACAGTTGAGAGGGACCTTTATCGTCACCCAAAGGGTCAGTGCTCAGAAGCATTTGATTTAATTTTGTTTAAAAAACACACCAGGAACTCAGCAGCTCTTTAAAACCTCCCTGTTAAGTGTTCTCCTGAATAACAGCTTGCAAATATCGCCATTTCCCACATTTCCCCCCTTGCAACCAATTCTTTAATTATTCTCTCTCTGTGTGTCTCTCTCTGTTCTTTTCGCTCCGAGCTCATTCTCCGCCTCTGAAAGGTGTCTTTAACCCAGCAGATGTTGGTATTATCTCAGCTTAAACCCCAGGCGCCCTCGCTGCTCTCCACCTGGTCCCCAGCCTCTTCACTCGGAGGCATTTATCTCCAAGAGTCAAACCTTGTCAAATGCTCTTTCGGAAGAGACGGAGCGTTTCATGGACACTGAATTCCTATTGCCACGCTGACCCCAGAAACAATATCTTCAAAGCGCAGGAGCAAAAAAACCACAACCCACTATGCTTGACCTCCCGGGTTTGTATTTGTGCTAGCTTGTTCCTTTAAAAGGGATGCCTTCCTCACCCCTGAAAAGGCTCAGACAGCTTTCCCAGTCCATAAGATGGTTACATTAAAGTTCTTCCTCTCGACAGGTACAATATAGGCAGAATGACAGCCTTCTGATCATAAATATGAAGAGTCTGCTGTATCAGGCCCATCTAGTCCAGCTTCCTGTTCTCATAGTGTACAACCTATTATTATTATTATTATTATTATTATTATTATTACCCCATCCAGCTGGGTTTCCCCATCCACTCTGGGTGGCTTCCAACAGATTAAAAACAGAATAAAACATCAAACATTAAAACGTCCCTAAACAGGGTTGCTTTCAGATGTCTTCTAAAAGTCAGATAGTTGTATATTTCCTTGACATCTGATGGGAGGGCGTTCCACAGGGCGGGTGCCACCACTGAGAAGGCCCCCTGCTTGGTTTCCTGTAACCTCACATCTTGCAGTGAGGGAGCCGCCAGAAGGCCCTCGGAACTGGACCTCAGTGTCCAGGCAGAATGATGGGGATGTTGGGATGCGCCCAAGGGAACAGGGGCAATTGGCAGACCCCCAGCTGGCTCCAGCCCACCGGCCGGCAGCCAGTCGAACTCCAGTCCTCGGTTCTGCATCAAAACTGCAACTCAGAGCTTCAGAAGCCTTTCAGAAGCTGAACATGCAAGCCAGCAGAGATAACAAACTCTTTGTGACGGAAGGGAGGACAGAGGCATATGTAAAGCATATTTACAAGCATTTTATTTGGCATAGATCAGGACAAAGAAAACATGTCTGCTCTCCTTCATGTCCAAGAGCAAAAAAACAATAGCAGAAGGCAAAAGCTATACACAAACGGAAGTTCCCAGCAAGCTGTGCTGGAATGTAAACAGACTGTCGGGGAACTGCCATCGGAGCAGGAGGAGGTGAGAGGGCTCTTGGACGATGGTGGAGAGGGTCCCAGTAGGAGGAGAGATAGCCCATACGCTGGGGAAGGAAATCAGCACAACACCAGTGGAGAAGGGGAGGAGATAGAGGAAGCGGAGGGGTGGCTCCAAGACTCTTCGCAGGAGACAAGCGGAGAGGGGACAAGTGCTCCGTTGCCCACACCCACAGCGCGCAAAAAGCTTTCGAGCAGGCAAACTCCTCCTCCCAGAATCTCACTGGTGGTTTGGGTTTCCTCGGGAACAGGTGGTGGAACTCTTCCACGAGGTACCCGTCCTCAACCGCCTCAGCCAGGACCCACGTGTTCTCTGACTCGGGTTCCCCTTCCCAGGCTACCAAGTACTCCACCTGGCGCCCTCACCACCTTGAATCGAGTATTTCCGTGGCTCGCATTTGGTGTTCCCTCTCCTCCACCTGCGGGTGGGTGGTGTTTCTTCCCCCCTGCTCTGGAAACTCCCGCCCCTATGGAACACCGGGTGTATCTTCATGCTGTTGGGCAGTTTAAGTTTGAATGCCACCGGGTTCACCTGTTTTCGCGCAGGCAACGGGGAGGAGACTGGGCGTCAAGCAGCTTTTATGCTGGAAGAGGTTTAAGAAATGCCCACTGATGGATGCTGCCAGCGACTGAGGCAGCCACGAGATAGAGGCTGCTCTGTCAGAAAGGGCTGCTCTGTCAGAAAGCACGTCAAAGTGCAAGTAGATAAATAGGTACCGCTCCAGCGGGAAGGTAAACGGCATTTCCTTGCACTGCTCTGGTTCACCAGAAGTGGCTTAGTCATGCTGGCCACATGACCCAGAAGCTGTACGCCGGCTCCCTCGGCCAATAAAGTGAGATGAGCGCCGCAACCCCAGAGTCGGCCACGATTGGACCTAATGGTCAGGGGTCCCTTTACCTTTAAGGTGATAGGACTTTGAGCTGCAACTTGCACAATCCATGTGCAACTCCTCTCTATTTTATGTATCCTTGTAAATTCTGTTGGATCTGATTGTGGTTTTATTGTCTATTTAGCGTCTGTCAATGTGGGTGGGGCTGTGGTGTAAATCACTGAGCTGCTTGGGCTTGCCAGTCAGAAGGTCGGCAGTTCAAATCCCTGTGAGGTGAGCTCCTGTTGCTCTGTCCCAGCTCCTGCCAACCTAGCAGTTCGAAAGCATGCCAGCACAAGTAAATAAATAGGTACCACTGCGACGGGAAGGTAAAAAGCATTTCTGTGCACTCTGGTTTCCATTATGGTGTTCCATTGCGCCAGAAGCGGTTTTGTCATGCTGGCCACATGACCTGGAAAGCTGTCTGTGGACAAACACCGGCTCCCTTGACCTGAAAAGCGAGATGAGCGCCGCAACCCCATAGTTGCCTTTGACTGGACTTAACCGTCCAGAGGTCCTTTACCTTTACCTGTTGAAGTTATGGCTGTTGTCATAGCCATTGGCTAGCACGATAAAAGTTTGATTGACTGATTCTATTGTTGAACGGTGCTGAGTCAAGAAGTCCTATTTTGGACAACAACTCCCAGCAGCCTCGACCAGCAGCAAGGCTGATGGGAGATGTAGTCCAAAACATCTGGAAGATTCCCCCCCTCCGTTGTTGAAAGTTGCTCTCTCGGATTCGATTGTGGATTTCATGCTCTTTATTCAGCTCATATTGGTGAGGAGGAGTGGAAGTTCCCCCAGAATGTCTGTTTATATACATTATGTACACAATGGGCCTCATATGATTGGCTAATTCTGGGATTCTCCTCTAGGCCAATCAGGTTGCAGATTCACTTCTACCTGGAGCTGGATTGGGTGGCTCCTGTGGACCAATCAGACTGCTGCATTCTGGATCCTATTGTTCTAGGACCAATCAGACTGCTGCATTCTGAATCCTATTGTTCTAGGACCAATCAGACTGCTGCCTTTTGGATCCTATTCAACTCAGTACATAACACTAAGCAAACAGACTTTTAAGTTTGACCCAAACTTTAAACTGGATAGCTTAGCTGGTGCTGATAATGGCAAGGTTTCAGGTTTGGTCCCCATATTTTTGGTCCCTGCATATTCTTTCATTGCAGGTGGGGGCTGGACTAGATGACTCCCAGGGTCCCCACCAACTCTATGACTCTATGCTTCTTTGTCAGAAAGCTCTTTTCTGGGTTATATATAGCAGCGGTAGCAACACACTTCCTCCCTTCTAGAAATCGATGGTGCAGCTACATTTAGAATGCCACAAACAGTTCTGGGTTGATATCCCAGAACTGGGAAAGGGACGGAAAAGAGCAGCTAAAATTATTCGGGGAACGGGACCAGAAGATTGGGGAAGCCTGAGAATACCTCTGCCTCTCTTTAACCCTGCTAGGGAGCTGATGGTTTGCCCACAAACCTGCTCCCACCGGCTGCTGCTTTTGGTCTTTCTTGGCTGGAAAGGACAGGGATCGAACCTGCGTCCTTCTGGGTGCAAAATAGGGCTTCCCCAACCAAGCAATGGCTCCTTCCTTCCACAGCATGCTCACTTCCCCTTGCCACAACCCCAAGCCACCATTTCTCTTCACACAATGGTAAATACACAAATATAGGTAGCACAAATTATTTTAGTTTAAAGGTAAAGGGACCCCTGACCATTAGGTCCAGTTGTGGCCGACTCTGGGGTTGCGGCACTCATCTCGCTTTATTGGCCGAGGGAGCAGGTCTAAACTACTGAGCCTCTTGGGCTTGCCGATCAGAAGGTCGGTGGTTCGAATCCCCATGACAGAGTGAGCTCCCGTTGCTCGGTCCCTGCTCCTGCCAACCTAGCAGTTTGAAAGCACGTCAAAGTGCAAGTAGATAAATAGGTACCGCTCTGGCGGGAAGATAAATGGCGTTTCCGTGTGCTGCTCTGGTTTCGCCAGAAGCAGCTTGGTCATGCTGGCCACATGAACCATAAAAAACTGTCTGCGGACAAACGTCGGCTCCCTCGGCCAGTAATACGAGATGAGCGCCGCAACCCCAGAGTCGTTCGCGACCGGACTTAACTGTCAGGGGTCCTTTACCTTTAAGGTGCTACTGGACATTTTTTTAAAATTTTATTTATTTATTTGGACTGCCCTGGCTTTTGTCTTCCAACCCCCAGGTGAAGAAGGCAAGGCCCACCCATTTGCCCCCTGGCACAGAGCAAATTATTTTGTTATACTAATGATGGTGGCAATTACCGCTGTTACTTCACAAAGAAGGGTGCCGGACTATTTCAGCAATGGACTCCTCTATTAGATTTTAACCCTTGCTAGATACAGAAGTGCCTGGCGTGCTTCCGCATTTTCTGTCTTCCACCTTGAAATCCACAGCCGACGGGGAGTGGCCAGATGTTTTTGCTGCAGGCAGCATCAGGAATTTTACATTTTGAAACATGGCAAGCCTAACTCCGTATAGTTAAAGCTATGGTTTTCCCAGGAGTGATGTATGGAAGTGAGAGCTGGACCATAAAAGAAGGCTGATCGCCAAAGAATTGATGCTTTTGAATTGTGGTGCTGGAGGAGACTCTTGAGAGTCCCATGGACTGCAAGAAGATCAAACCTCTCCATTCTGAAGGAAATCAGCCCTGAGTGCTCACTGGAAGAACAGATCCTGAAGCTGAGGCTCCAATACTTTGGCCACCTCATGAGAAGAGAAGTCTCCCTGGAAAAGACCCTGATGTTGGGAAAGATGGAGGGCACAAGGAGAAGGGGACGACAGAGGACGAGATGGTGGGACAGTGTTCTCGAAGCTACCAGCATGAGTTTGACCAAACTGCGGGAGGCAGTGGAAGACAGGAGGGCCTGGCGTGCTCTGGTCCAGGGGGTCACGAAGAGTCGGACACGGCTAAATGACTAAACAACAAGATTCAGGACCCCAGGAATTAGAAGGGGCTTTGGCATCATATAGCCGAGACCCCCAGACTCAACTCTCTCTCTCTCTCTCTCTCTCTCTCTCTCTCTCTCTCTCTCTCTGTGTGTGTGTGTAAGCAGGTGAAAAATATTTAACAATTTCTGCTGCTGTTGTTAAAAAAGAATACTTCCCTCCATTAGCTCTTCTCTTAGATCTGCTTGAACAGTATCATAGCAGATCATAGTTAAGTTCCCATTTCCCACCTTCGCTACAATTTTGGGATGGGAACTTTACTGCTAGCTATGAACGTTTCCCTCCCTTCCTTTGCCATTATTTTGAGTTTTCTCTTCTCATTAATTAGGCCATCAGCTTTACTCTTCCCTGCTTTTACAGCGCTCTCTCTCTCTGTTAGTTTTTTCCAATGCCTTGGTTTCATTGCTAATGTGAGTTTTCTTTCCCTTTTGGTTTTATTTCTTTGTAGATTACCATCTGTTTGGTGCCTTAAAAAACGAAACGAAAAAACCCCTCTCGCTATGTACCGTATCACTTTCAGTCACATTCAGCCTTGTTCTCACCTTCAAACCACGCTCCCTGAGTTTTTGGAAGGCAAAGGGAGCGGGTGAAGCTGTGTGTCATGCCCTCTGCCAAAGGCCGAGGTTGGGGGTGATGAAGGCTGGGTTTTGAAACAGATTCTGTGGGACCAACCAGGAATCAGCACCAAAGAGTTAGTCTAAGGGCAGCCCTCCAGGTGTCTCTTTCACACCCTAGGACCCTGCCATACCACATCTTTCACTGCCCCTGCTGTTAGGAGAGCTTGCAGCTCAGCCGAGTCAGACTGAAACAATCACTTTCAGTTTCTGGAGTCCCGAGGCTTTATTCATGCAGGAGCCAATTTATTTTGGCAGGAACTATTTACAGGATCATTAGAGATGAAAGAGAGAAATGGCAGACATTGTTTCAATAAGTTGGGAGTCAGCAAAAAAAGAAGAAGAAAGTATCAGGTTTTAAGGACAGAGTTAACTTACACGGAGAGCAAGGGGTGGTTAGATCACTAGACAAGTGCTTTAAAGTAACACATGCATTAACTACAAGCTCAAGAGAAGGAAATGTATTTGCTTTTCTCCAACACCTGCCTCATACCTTGAGTGTTTTCCCAAGATGTGCCCTTGAACTTTGGTCATGCATCTTGCTTGCCTGAATAGAGAACAAAGGAAGACCCTGCTGGATCAGGCCAGTGGTCCATATAGTCCAGCATCCTGTTCACACGGGAGACAAGAGCGCTCTCCCCTCCTGTGGTTTCCAGCAACTGGTATTCGGAAGCATCACTGCCCCTGTCCAGGACGCTGGAGGACAGAGATGGCGCTGCAGACATCCTTGGGCTACAGCTCCCATAATCCTTGACTGTTGGCCATGCTAGTTGGGGCTGATGGGAGCTGGAGCCCCAAGAAACAATACCAGGTGGGCTAAGGCATTATAAGAAGACATTCCCTCATACAAACCTGCTCAGAGGAGGCCCTTCTCTCAGTCCCACAACCTTCACAGGTGCGCTCAGTGGGGCTGGCACCATGGTGTTTTGATTGTTATTATCTGTATGCTTCTTAATAGATCTTTTCCGTGTATATGTGCTTTTAATTCCTGCCCATTAGGGGAAATAGGAAGCCCCAAACACATATTTTTTAGATGTCCTTTTTATGTTGAGATTCGTAGAGACACCATTGATCCTTTGCTGAAGAGGCTTGCCAATCTTTCAGACAAGTCTAAACTTACTTAATTCTCTCCTCTTAGGCAAAGATCACAAGATGGTAGCCAGATTCAGCTTACTAGGGAAATGCTGAAGTCGCCCTTTGGGGCGCCTCAGGGTCAATTTTTTATGGTTGCCCAAAACTCAGCTGTACGGGTGTATGTATATATCTCAATTTTAACTCACGAGCTATTGCTGCAATCTGCTCTGATTGTATATTTTATCTTTATGAACGGCGTTTTTATTGTGTTATGTGAGCTGGTCTTCGACCGTAATAAATTATCTATCTTTTAATAAATGTTTAATTGTTTTTGAATGATTGTCTCCCTTGCCCCCTAGTTTTATCTATTCCCTTTTTATCTGCAAGATGCCTTGAATCCCCGTCAGGGGAAAAGGTGGGGAATAATAATAATAATAATAATAATAATAATAATAATAATACAAATCTGCACCCCTGTTCTAGCACAGTGCAGACACACACACCCAGGTCAATCAGACAACTAGTTTCAGCTTGGGGTGTGACAATGCTTTTGCCCAACCCATGGCCCAGCTCTTGTACAGTTTTTACGACAGCCCCTAGGTGATGTTTCTTACCTGGAACTTCTCCCCGGGAGTCTCTAATGGAAGGCATTAGATGTCATTCTCCTGTTCCTTAGCAGTCGTAATGGACTGTGTCGAGGTAGCTTCTCCGTTTCTCTGGGTAAACGTTTAGCATTCCCCATCTGCTCCTTTAAAATAATGTAATTTAGCTTAATTTTTTGTGTCAAGGGCTGTTAAGGCTTTTGGGTAAAGGAATTATATCCTGTCACCGAGGTGTCAGCTCGGCCTCCTTGCTAATAAATTTATGACACTCAGCACAAGGCGGTAAATGAGTTGTTTCAGCGCTTGCCCACCTCTGTTAACCCGTCTGGCTGGCGTCCCATTTTCAGCATCGAACCGGAGTAAACACTCAGTGACAGTCCTGGCAGGGAGCGGAAGCGGTTTGTGACTAAGAATCATCTCCAACAGGGTCGGGCGGGGGGAATGACGACGACGGCGCAAACACAACCTGGCAACAGCAGCACGATTTGCTCGGATGCACTTTTGAGAACAACTTGGGAGCAATCTGGCTGGCTTCTTTATTGCTGTTTTGTTTGTGATAAACTCTTTTAGTGATGGAGGATATTTACTTCGGGTGACAAATGCTTCGGGTTATGTGTTTTCAGGTTGTGGACCGCGGGAAACCCGGAAGTACCGGAAAGAGTTAGTTCCGGGTTTCGCCGCTTGCGCATGCACAGAAGTGCCAGATCGCGTCACGGTTGTGCGCAGAAGAAGAAGAAGAAGAGTTTGGATTTGATATCCCGCCTTTCACTCGCTTTAAGGAGTCTCAAAGCGGCCAACATTCTCCTTTCCCTTCCTCCCCCACAACAAACACTCTGTGAGGTGAGTGGGGCTGAGAGACTTCAAAGAAGCGTGACTAGCCCAAGGTCACCCAGCAGCTGCATGTGGAGGAGCGGAGACACGAACCCAGTTCCACAGATTACGAGTCCACCGCTCTTAACCACTACACCACACTGGCTCTCCAACCTGCAGCGCAGACACGGCGCTGCAGGTTACGAACGCTGCGGGTTGTGGATGTGCCTCTGTCACGGATTATGTCCACAACCTGAGGTTCCACTGTATTTTATTTTATTTTTATTTAATTTATATACAGTCATACCTCAGGTTACAGACGCTTCAGGTTGTGTTGTGTTTTTTTGGGTTGTGGACCACCGAAACCCGGAAGTACCCGAATGGGTTACTTCCGTGTTTCGGTGGTCGCACATGCACAGAAGCGCCAAATCGCAACCTGCACATGTGCAGACGTGGGTTGCAAACGTGCATCCCACACGGAATCGCGAGCCTCTCTGGGGAGAGCATCCCACAATGGGGAGCCAATGCAGAAAAGGCCCCACTCTCGTGTTACTGCCCTCTGGACCTCTTGTGAAGGAGGCACATGAAGAAAAGTCTCAAATGGTGGACCTCACAGGGTGGACCTCCATGGGAGAAGACTTATTGAAAGATGTCCGTGCCATTGGGAAGGCCTAGATCTCACCAATGCTTACAGATTCCCAAGCCTTAAAACCGGTGATTTCTCAGGCTTTAGATTTGAATTGACCTGTAGTTGATGGTGCTTACTTTCAACCAATGTCAATCTGCTTTGAATCTGAGTCCTCCAAAACACTGATGGAGCTTGAATTTGTTCAGTTGTGGAGTTCTTTTTGGTGGTTCTGCAGAAACCAAGGAATAGCCTGGCCTCCAGATCCCCAGCTTTGTGCAAACCATAGCATCTGTTTGTAACACGGAGAGGTAGTTTTTATATATTAAGCTGTATGTTGAGTAACAACACCCATCCTTCAAGATCCTCTGAGGGTTTGTTAATGTGCAAATTTATTTAAATTTAATCAGTCGGTTAAAAGATAGGTGATTAATCAACTGAAAGATTTAATTGACAGCCCTAATACTTTCTATCTGTCTTTCCTTGAAAACATTTACACTGAAAGAGAGACGAGGAAATTGGCCTAAGGATGACTCTCTGCTTTCTTTCCATCCCCACCTCCCTTTTTCTATGACTATTTTGACTATAACTCAGGAACACATCAATATTTAAATGTGTCTCCCCTGAGGAGCCAAAATAGGCAGCCTCTCTCTATGACAGGGGTGTGCTAGCTTCCGGGTGTTTAGATCTGCTCAATTAGGTGGAAAATGTGAAATACCCTTGCAGTTTTGTCATGGAGAATTGGAACGAGAGGAAAAGAGGCAGAGGCGAATAATTATCAAGAGAGTGATGCTGGTTTAATACCAACGTCTAAAATAAAACTGGTAAACAAGCAAGTAACTGCTGTCGCATTGGGGGAAAAAACATTTATGAAAGAGAAGAGATCTTCCGGTGCAAATATTGGCATAGAAATGCAAGTAAACAAAAACACACGCGTGCACACACACACACACACACACACACATATATATATGAGCAAAGGGGGATATTGCAGTTCCTTTCTAGTTAAACAGGTTGGAACAGTCTGACAAGGCCCCAGGGCGGTGTCACGCCAAAGCTGCCATTTTGGAAAAGTTCCATGGCCAGAAGGTCATGGGAGGTTCTTTTGATGCCTGTTAATTGGTGAAAACAAAACTGGCCCTGTTCCAAGTGCTTCATAATATCCGTTCCACATTTGTAAGAAAACCAGTCTTTTCATATGGCACCACCTAGACTTCGGAACTCCCTGCCTATTGATATCAGGCATCAGTGGCGTAGCGTGGGGGGTGCAGGGGGGGGGGCTGGCCGCACCGGGCGCAACATCTGGGGGCTAGGGTTAGGGGGAGCAAATCCACGGGTTAGGGGGCGCAAATCCACGGATTAGGTCGCGCAAATTACTTGCCTTGCCCCGGGTGCTGACAACCCATGCTACGCCACTGTCAGGCATGTGCCTTCTCTGTCTTTTCAGCACCTGCTGAAAAAGTATTCCTTGTTTGGGCAAGCCGACCCAGATATGTTGATGCGTCTTCTAATCTGTTTTTAGTCTGCTGCTGATTTTGTGGTTTTTAAAATTCTATTAACTAGGTAACTGCTTTTGCTGGTAGTTTTATCAGTGCAGACATTCCACTGCTGAACAGCTCTGACCATTAGAAAGTCCTTCCTCATGTTTAGTCGGGGTCTCCTTTCTCATAACTTGAACCACTGGTTTAAGTTCTCACTTCTGGAGCAAAAGAAAACTTTCTTGCTTCTTCTTCCATGTGGCAGCCCTTGAGATATTTGAAGATAGCTATCGTACCACCTCTCAGTATCCTCTTGTCCAGGCTAAATATACCCCATTTCCACAACTGTTCCTCACAAGGCTTGGTTTCCAGGCCCTTGATCATCTTGGTTGCCCTCCTCTGCACACGTTTCAGCTGGTCAATATCCTTCTTAAATTGTGGCACTCGGAATTGGACACAGTATTCTAGATGTGACCTGACCAAGGCAGAATAGAGCAGCGTGATTACTTTCTTTGATCTGGACACTATACTTCCATTAATGCAGCCTAGAATAACTTCAGCTCTTTTTGCTGCTGTAACTCACTCTACGTGGGGCTGCCTTTGAGACTGACCCAGAAACTCCAGCAGGTGCAGAATGCCGTGGCGAGACTCCTTATGGGGTCCTCACCGCAGGATCACATTCACCTGGTGCTATACCAGCTGCACTGGCTCCCGGTGGAGTACAGGATCAGGTTTAAGGTGCTGGTTTTGACCTTTAAAGCCCTATGCGGCCTAGGACCCCCGTACGTACGGGACCACCTCTCCTGGTATGTCCCATGGAGGACCTTATGGTCTTCAAACAAAAACATCTCAAAGATCCCGGGCCACAGGGAGGTTAGGCAGGCCTCTACCAGAGCCAGGGCTTTTTCGGCTGTGGCTCCGATCTGGTGGAACGCTCTGTCACAAGAGACCAGGGCCCTGCGGGACTTGACATCTTTCCGCAGGGCCTGCAAGACGGAGCTGTTTCACCAGGCCTTTGGCCAGGGCACAGTCGGACCCCCTCCTTTGGTAATCCTCACAGAACTCTAGCCCAATGGTTGCCATTAATTTGATTCTGAATTGATTTTAGAATGAATTGATTTTAGAATGCTGTGTTACTTCTACTTTTAGCCGCTCTGAGTCCGGTTTTGGCTGGGGAGGGCAGGATATAAATTATCATCATCATCATCATCATCATCATCATCACACAGTCTTAAGCTTGTTGTCCACGAAAGCCCCTAGATCCTTTTCACTTGTACTACCAGCAAGCCAGGTGCCCGCCATCTTATATTGGAGCAGATGGTTTTTCCTGCCTATGTGCAGAATCTGACATTTGCCTCTATTGAAATCCATTTTGTTAGCTTGCACCCGGTTCTCCAATCTGTTAAGGTCATTTTGAATCCTGATTCAGTCTTCTCCGGCATTGACTATCCCTCCCAGTTTGGTGTCATCTGCAAATTATATGATCATCCCCTCAAATCCTTCATCCAAGTCATTTACAAAGATGGTGAACAACAATGGACCCAGGAGAGAACTTTGCAGCACCCCAGTTGTCACTTTCCCCCCAGGATGACAAGGAACCATTAGTGAGCATTTGGGGGGTTCAGTCAGTCAATCTCTCTCACACCCCCACCAGACCCCTACTGTGGTAGGGACTTGATGGTTGTTCTGGTATGATGTGGTTCTTTTTTTTATCTCAAACATGAAAGCCGAGAAAGCTGGAGTCATTTCGCTCTGTGGGAAATTTAATGGAGCCAACAGAAGCTGGGCCATCTCTGCAAATTCATTGTTAATTCAGCAGGCAAGCTCACTTCTCTGCAGAAATAATCAGCAACTTCTGGAAAACAGGTTTACTAGTTAATCAGTCCCAATGGAGACATTTATCTCCTGGGTGCACATTCTCACATGCGTCTGTGCCGACTTCCCTCTTTTTAAAATAGAGCTTTTTGGGGCCGGGCTGATAAGAGATGAAAATGAAACCAGACTGGGAACAAAGGATTAGAATGGTCACGTATCCTTTGGAGAGATGCAACCAGTTTATGAGACAGGCAGAAAAGGTGGACGGACCTCTCCAAGCATAGCCATGTGGTCTGCCCCTTTCATTTCCACCGCTTCTCCTTTCGCACCGGGTGCTTCTGTCTCTTACTTCTGATTGTGCAAGGATCGTGTCACCGCCACACTGTGTTGGTGAGCTCCCAGCTGGGTAACCGTAATGGGCTTTGTGTGGGGCTACTCTTGAAGACAGCTCCAAAACTGCAGTCTTGAATTCGCCCATGTCTGTTATTTTAAATTATCATATAACAAAAATTATATCTTCTTCTTTGGCGATCACTCATAGGCTAATAAAAACAACAACAACGAATTCATTATTCCAAAACCTGCAGGTGAACTTTGTTCATATATATGAAAGTTTATTGAAACTTTTCATCATACAATATAATAAGAAAGAAACTAATCTATTTTTTAAAATAAGATTGCCTTCCATGAACACTGTCTTAACAGTGGGTCCATAAATGATTGTGGAGGCCAATTCTCCTGCATTGGCAGGTTCGCATTTCCCATAGCAAAACGTCACAACTTTGGCGGTATCAGGCCTTGGGCGGAATCCTTTAGTCTATCTTCCCTGAATGGGGGGTGGGTGTGTAGCTGTGACCCACGCCCCCTCCTTTTTGTGGCGGCAATACCAGGGTTCCCCTTTAAAGGGGTTGTTTGAGGGGAGGCTTTGGCCGTACGCCTAGAGGTCATCATTGCTCTCCCCTGCGACGGCGGCGTAACGGGGCGGGCTCTCTCTGCTTGAACATATGTTCTCCAGAGCCAGCCCCATCCCCCCCCCACACACTGGATAACCCTGACATTCCCCAGATCCCTGGTGGGAGACTGGGAAGGATAAATGCCCAGTGCCTGAGCCAAGGTCTACCCACATCTGAAACATAATAAAGTTGTGGTCAATTTTAATTCCATAGCACGTTGTCTTGAGTCGTTATTCCACACGGGGGCCACCCAGGGTTTGGGGACTCCACCTGTCCACGCTGTAGCAGGAAACACCCCCCCCCCATCATTCAGTTTGTACAAACTTCACACACACTCACACTCACACACTACATAAGTTCACTTCTGTTATAAATTCATAGAAAATCAACCATACATCAGATTTGCACTATTCCACTTTTATTTTACTCCATGAAGGAAGGACTACAAAATGGGAAGGTTTGATACAGGCCACCATAATCCCTTGAGCATAGCAGCACATCCACAGGAGCCCTGCCCAGTTGCTATGCCAACCCTGATGATCCCAGACAGAGGACAATCAGGATTACAAGAAACTTGCACATGGGAGTGGATTCGGCAGAGGACAGTGATTGGATCTTCCCTCAGGGGGCAGGAAACTGTGACTACCTTTTGTCTTCAGAAAATGACTCATGCGGAGGGGGAGAAGGGAACCAGCCAGGTGACAGGACACTCAGGTTACCACCACAACTCCTCCCTCAACCCTTCCTTTCTGTAATGTATGCATGATGTTTCTGGGGGTGGGCCTGACCTAGAGGATGGGAATTTCAAAAGTTTTTATAAGGTCTTGCACACCATTTTGTCTGTGTCTTTCCTCTCTCCTGCAAGTGAGGGGAACACCCTGCTGCAACAGTACAATAAAGGCCAAGCCTGCAGGCTGCTGATTTGCTCCAATTTACTCTGGTTGGTGTCTTTACTTTTTGTCCAAGGGAGCCCTCGGATTTTTCCGGTAACAACGCAAATGACCTGATGCCATATCTAAGGCAGGTTCCTTTGTTCTAATCCAGATGGGGGTTCATGGATGGAGGTGTGCTTCTACACACAGCTTGCTCTTCTGTGGACCGGGATCACCAGATTTTGAAGATTTTTATTAAAAGTTTTATAGTTACAGGAAAAAAGTATAAAAGAAAAAAGAAACAATGAAAAATTTAACAAACAATACATCAAAAATAATAAAAAGAACAATATATCAAAACAACAAGAAAAAACCAAAACATTTAAAAACACATCCAATTTCGATATCTTTATCTTTCATTTACTTATTTCCTTGACTTCCTCACACCTCCCTTTTTTGTATTCTAGTTCAAATTAGGTAATTCAGCAAATCCTTTCCCTCTTTCTCAATTTTTTGTTCTGTAGTTTATCCTAACCCAATCTAACTTTAAATTTTCCACTTCAACCCATTAACAATCAATTTTTGCTTAATTCTTTATAACATTTCTGCTAAAACCATATAACTTCATTCCAGTATTCGGGATCGCCAGATTCTGCATTCATTCTTGTCGGGTTCCCTGGAATGACGGAAAACAGTGGATGCAACTATGACAAAATGATGCAACGGAGTAGCAAAGGAAATTAAGAGGCAGATAGAAGCCATCCATCAAAAACAAAAGGCATGTTCGAGATACACCGATTTGGAACATTGTAAACAAATCAATCTGTGAATGAAGAGGGTGACAGGGCAATCCTCTGTGTGACTACTCAGGAGGAAGCAAGTCCCAGAGATGTGATTTGTGTGCAACGTGATTATATTAGCTGCTTGTTCTTTATTTCGTTGATGGAACGTTTCCCATATGTAGGGCCTAGTAGGGATTCCACAAGCTAAGAGCAAGGAAGGTCCAAGCCATCCGCAATGGATCTTATCAAAAACAATTTCATGTATAAGAGCAATTAAAATGATTTGACGTTTTGTTCCAGATACGGAGTGGAATAATAATAATAATAATAATAATAATAATAATAATAATAATAAATATTCAGCTGCTGAAATGGAAGAGTTTTTCACACACTCTCCTGCCAGGAGAACTTGACAGAAAATAATTACCCTTCACATTTTGGTCCAGTGCTAGGATGGAGCAAAATTTGTACCTGCAAGGGATTTGTGGGTAGCTCGGTCCCTGCTCCTGCCAACCTAGCAGTTCGAAAGCACATCAAAGTACAAGTAGATAAATAGGTTCCACTCCGGCGGGAAGGTAAACGGCGTTTTGTGCACTGCTCTGGTTCGCCAGAAGCAGCTTAGTCATGCTGGCCACATGACCCGGAAGCTGTACGCCAGCTCCCTCGGCCAGTAAAGCGAGATGAGCGCCACAACCCCAGAGTTGTCCGCGACTGGACCTAATGGTCAGGGGTCCCTTTACCTTTTACCTTTATATCAGGTCCTCCTCAAAACTCTGGAGTCTAGAGGACCACTTGCAAAGGACAGAGGCAGATTTAGGGGTGTCAGGCATGGAGAGTCCTCCCCTTCCTTCGGTAACTTCACAGATAAGAATTAATGAGCAGTTGATAGATTCATAGTCCTTTTATTATAGCATCATGCTGCAAGCACAAATACACAGCTCTCCGCAGGGAGGGCAGTTGGCTTGTCTAATTCTCCTTCTGGCTTCTACAACCTTTTTTGGTGCCTACAGGAAGTTCCTACCTCCCTCCGACTCCTTTGCTCTCTCATACGTTTGGAGTTCTGGGTCCGAGGGGAGGTGGGATCCCTCGCACTCTCAAGTGACGTCTCAGCTGGCTGCTGCCTCCTTTCTGGTTCTGTTGTCATTATCTCATAACTGGGTAACTCCCCACTAAGCTGTTCGGTTCTGTCTCTGCTTCTGAACACACAGTGGACAAGGGTGTGTGTGTGACTCTAGCACCTCCAGCTCTCCATTGGAGAGAAGCTGGTCTGCCATAGAATGCTGCTGCTTCTTCTTCTTCTTCTTCTTCTTCTTCTTCTTCTTCTTCGTCTTCGTCTTCGTCTTCGTCTTCTCTTCTTTGGTGATCACTCGTAGTCGAGTAAGATTGTCTTCCATAAACACTGTTTTAACAATGAGTCTGTAAGTGACTGTGGAAGCCAATTCTGAATCCACACGTCCTTCCACAGTGGACATTGGTTTCTGGGCAGAAGTTGATCATGGTGTGTATTTGCCAAGCATGTCTTCCTCTTAGCATGCATCCTGGGTTCGAGTGTCTTCAAAGCTAATGACACCTTTGGTAAAGGCTGTTCTCCAATTGGAGCACTCACAGGCCAGTGTTTCCCAGTTGCTGGTATCTATACTACATTTTTTTAAAAAATTGCCTTAAGACAGTCTTTAAACCTCTTTTGTTGACCACCAGCATTACACTTTCCGTTTTTAAGTTCGGAATAGAGTACAGTGGTACCTCGGGTTAAGTACTTAATTCGTTCCGGAGGTCTGTTCTTAACCTGAAACTGATCTTAACCTGAATAACTACTTTAGCTAATGGGGCCTCCTGCTGCCGCCGCGCCGCCAGAGCACAATTTCTGTTCTCATCCTGAAGCAAAGTTCTTAACCTGAGGTACTATTTCTGGGTTAGTGGAGTCTGTAACCTGAAGCGTATGTAACCTGAAGCGTATGTAACCCAAGGTACCACTGTAGTTGCTTTGGAAGACTATAATCAGGCATCCACACAACATGACCAGTCCAACGAAGTTGATGTTGAAGAATCGTTGCTTCAACACTGGCAATCTTTGCTTCTTTCAGTACACTGGTATTAGTTCACCTGTCTTCCCAAGTGACACTCTGCCATAGAGTGCATTCCCCAGTCCTCGTTTCCAGACCATTTCCTGACAAGGGGTGCGTCACTGGTTCGTCCACATTAGGTGCCTCAGGGGGCACTGTGATAATGACAAACATCGGAAGGCAAGAGGCGGGGGGCAACAAACTTGCGCATTGTCCAGGGTGCCATTGAAATTGTAAAGCTCAAAGTCCACCGCTGGATTAGCTCACTGGGTGTTATGTACTGAGTTGAATAGGATCCAAACTGCAGCAGTCTGATTGGTCCTAGAACAATAGGATCCAAAATGCAGCAGTCTAATTGGTCCTAGAACAATAGGACTCAGAATGCAGCAGTCTGATTGGTCCTAGAACAATGCAGCAGTATGATTGGTTGGCAGGAACCACCCAATCATGCTCCAGATAGAAGTGAATCCACAACCTGATTGGCTTACAGTAGAATTCCGGAATTAGCCAATCATGTGCAGCCCATTGTGTAAATAATGCATATAAAGCAGATACTTTGAGGGGACATTCATTCATTCCTCCTCACCACTATGAGCTGAATAAAGAGCATAAAATCACTTTGCGACTCTGAATATATTTCACTGGGTGAGCTCCTGTGATGTTCTGCAGGTGGCATTGCACTCCCATCAGCCCAAACCAGCATGGCCAATGATCAAGCACAATGGGAATTGTAGTCCAACAACATCTGGAGGGTGCTCCCTGGGCTAACCGTGTTGAAAGTCAATGTGGGTTCTATTATTGTTGCTATTCTTATGTATTCATTAAATTAGTATACCGCCCTTCATCCGCAGATCTCAGGGAGGTCCACATAAAGAACAAATACATAATAAAAACAAAAACCAAGCAGACCAATAACACTTCCTTCACACAAACACATTGGAAGAGGTATAGGATGTTAATCAGCTCAAGGATTGAGCTTCGGTTTGTTTACTCTCATCCAGTCAATTGCATGGCGAGTCCCCCCCCCCCCCCAGTGGAAATAAAAACACATGGCACAATTATTAAGGTTAATGGGCTAAATAAGGCCACAACTTTATTGGTTACAGGTGATGAGTGGTATTGGCTTAGGCATTGGTCCTAACCGACTATATCCGACTTCAGCCCATCTGCTTGAAGTCTGGAAAGGGTTAACCACCAGTAGGGGGAGTCCTGCTGATGCACATCAACTAGAAACTCCCCCGGGGTCACCGATAGG
Organism: Podarcis tiliguerta; assembly: GCF_965153285.1. Lineage (NCBI taxonomy): Eukaryota > Metazoa > Chordata > Lepidosauria > Squamata > Lacertidae > Podarcis > Podarcis tiliguerta. The sequence continues at coordinate 4,415,929 of NC_139542.1, forward strand.
GGGCCCCAGGCTCCAGACAGGGCCCCCCCGAATCCTTTATCAGACTACCCTTCAATATGCGGGGCAGGTGATGGCGCTACCTCCCCTTTTCCATCTACAGAACTATATGAATGCCTAACCACCAATACCAAGAAAGTTGTGACGATTTGCTAGGAGGTAGGCGAAAACCAAGTGGCTGGTGCCAATTTGCCAAGTGGAAAAATTCCTACCAGGCCCCTCAACGTCGATCAACCAAGGTCCACAGTAAGGTCAAGGAATGAAAACCTTATAGGGCGGGAGGGTGGGAAACAGGAACAGCTTGTAGGTGGCAAAAGAGGGAGATCCCCGGCAGCGCCTGCCTTAAATAGAGCAGACCACGCCCCCTGAGCCAGCCAATTGGCTGGCCAAGGGGTGATGAGGCTGGGGATTCCCCCAATTGTGTGTGTGTGGGGGGGGCGTGACGCCCGCAACCACACCTTCTCTGCAGGGCGGAAGTGGCTTTACCGAAGCAAGACAATGGTCCAGGACATTTGTCACCAGCATATTGCTGTCAACATGGAAGCCAACTCCCAGGGACTGAAGCCCATTCATCCCCCCAATAAAATATCTGGGGGCCTGGCCCGCCCAAATGGTGTGCATGTGATCATTTATGCAGGATGCAGCCTACTTGCTACCCCCCCCCCCCTATTTTATTCTGGTACTCCAAACCTCTGAATAACCCTGTTAAGTTGTGGGTGAACATATCCGACAACACAGCGATTCTTCAAACAGCTCTTCTTTATTCAGAGGCCAGAACAGAACTGAACTGAAGGGCTCAGTCAGCCTGCTTATATAGAGCTCCAGTACAACGTTACTGTAGCAACTTTCTAAAACTATCCAATCACTGAATGTCACTTTCGATCCTTCATTTGCATAACTATCTACAGTATCCCCCTGCTGGCCCAGGGTGAGAACTTCAGTACATAACAAACTCCACTCAGTGGTTTCATGTTAAACAGTATGAAGCCTGAGGATCTGCACATTGAAGGCTACATGGGGCTGAAGAGCACTCCCCAAGCATCAACCTCTGGAAACGACCATCCAAGTAGGACTGGAACCACCACAAAGCAGTGCCACCCACCCCTAACTCAGACAGCTGCTCCAGAAGGATAGCATGGTCAATGGTTTCCAGGATGAGGCCTGAAATCACCCAGTTTGAGGTCATCTTTTGGAAGACTTGCAGGCTGGGCATTTCCAAATGAAATAAACTTTGAGTCCTGGGGCCATGGGGACCTCGTTTTCTTTTGATTTATATGCTAGGGGTTTGATTCTGCTGGTGTTTGATGATGTTGAAAGAAACAGCTCCAGCATCTGTCACCGCCTGAGAGTATTAATTGCTGTTTTCTCTGGAAGGCTTTCTCCCACTGTGCCCTTTCCAACGGCTGCCTTTTCTCCGTGAAAAGGGTGTTTGCTTTAGACCAGTTTCGTTGGCGCTTCTCAGAAGGGCCTGTCGGTGCCAGAAGGTGGTCCGGCCAACATCCCGAGACCTTTCTTCTCTCCTTCATCCTGAGAATTGTATGGGGTGGTTTTGATTACACAGCTCAGCAATGCTTGGCTGACAGTCTGTAACCCACAGGCTTTGTGGGAACATGAGCAGAGACAGTTCAGCCCAGAGGTCAGAGCGGACATCTCTGAACAGATTAAGTCTCATTAAACCACGGCAGGGTCATCTTGTTCAGGGGCGACGAATCACAGGTCTGGAAACTGAATGTGGCTCACTAGGCCTCATTATCCCACACCCTGCAAATGTCCCAGAAAAATGGGCCACCCTCTTTTTTTCTCACTAGAGGCCGGCGGCCATTTTGGGCACTGTGACCTTGCACAATTTCATGCCATGATCCCCCCTGAAAAAGCACTTTTTGGGAGGAGGGGCGTGATTTTGTGCGGCACTCCAAAATCTGTGATTTTTGGTATCATGCCCCAAGAAGCCCTCTTTTGGCAGAGGAATTGCGATGCGAAATTGCGTGAGATCACAGTGCCCAAAATGGCTGCCGTCCTCTTGCGAGAAAAAAATGAGAAGATGGCATCCCGGGAAAGTGATGTCCTGGTTTTTGCCTTTGATGTGTTGGAGGGTATGTTATCTGGCCTTCTGGACTCTCCCTAAGCCACGGCTTCCCTTCCCAGGCGCCAATCTTTACTCCCTGTAGGGCTTTGACCTGACCGGAACGTGTCCTTGAACTACAATTATGTCTCTTGAACTAAGATTATGTTTACTTGGGTAGAGGATGAGAAGCGGTCAGTGTTTGTGTACGTGTAGAAAGAAACCCCTGACACTTGTGTGCCTGGAATGGAGTGTACTGTACAAAGGCCACTGTTGCTCCACCCCTTTTTCCTCTGGCCCCACCTACTATTAGCATATGGCCACCCTAAAGTTCTGCACAAAGAAATTCAGCCTTCGGGCTGGGAAGAAAACTTTGCCCACCCTAAAATATACAGACCATCAATTTCCTTATCAGTTGATGGAAGATGGATCGGGAAAAGTAAACACAGGAGAAATTTCCAGCATAGAGTATTGGGAAATGATATATAATGAATTGAAAAAAAATGTTTAAATGTACCTTTCCAAAAAAACAACAACAACCCAGAGTCCTATTCATTGGGGATAATTCAGATGGAAATTCCCAGATGTCAAAAAAGATTATGTATGCCACTACTGCGGCCTGTGTTTTGCTAGCCCCAAATGGAAAACGAGTGAGGTCCCAACCAAAGAAGAATGGTAACTTAAATTGATAGAATATGTACAACTTGCAGACTTAGCATATAGAATAAGAGAACATGAAGAATATACGTTTAAAGAAGACTGGAAAATATTTGCTGATTATTTGGGTGAAAGTTGTGTACACTGGTAGCATTAAGATAAATTCAACAGTGTAAATATGTTTTGATGGTGTAACAATGGATTAAAGGTAAAGGTACCCTTGACCATTAGGTCCAGTCTTGACCAACTCTGGGGTTGTGCACTCATCTCACTCTAAAGGCCGAGGGAGCCAGCATTTGTCCGCAGACAGCTTTTGGGTCATGTTTCCAGCATGATAAAGCCGCTTCTGGCAAACCAGAGCAGTGCACGGAAATGCCGTTTACCTTCCTGCCGGAGCAGTACCTATTTATCTACTTGCACTTTTATGTGCTTTTGAACTGCTAGGTTGGCAGGAGCAGGGACCGAGCAACGGGAGCTCACCCCGTCACGGGGATTCGAACCGCCGACGTTCTGATTGGCAAGTGCTAGGCTCTGTGGTTTAACACACAGCACCACCCACGTCCCCCAACAATGTATTACTTGATGGTTTAGTTCATGTAAAATACGCAGGGGTGTATGGTATGCAAAAAGAACCACGAAAAGAGAAGAAAGGAAGTCATTGATTTAAGGTTGTCTAAATGGTTATCTTGAAATGTAAATTAGAAAAAAACTTTTTTAAAAAACAAAACTATTTAAAAAAGAAATAAATTCCAGCACAGCAATAGTTTGGGGTGCAGAGCAGATCTTGGGGTGACTTTCTCGTATTTCCCATGAGTCTCTCCATGTGTGTTGGGGGTGGGAGTGGGGGTGCAGCAGAGCGCTTTGAGGGGCTCCGGAGAGGCTAACTTGGCTGCTCATCTATCATGCATTGCTTTGCTTGGCCTCTGCAATTCTCATTCTTGTACCGCTTCACTTTCATTGTCTTTCCCAAAGCAAAGTTGTCTGAAGGATGTCACGTTTGACTCCTCCATCATTTGTCACGGCTGCCCCTGCTCTCCGGATTTCTTATCTACAGTAATTTCGCTGCCATTACATTCATCAGAAGCTATTTGGAACTTCCCACCTCATTGTTTCAGATTGTAGTCTGCGACACGTCTTCAGGAAATGTTTGCACACAGTAATATATTGTCAGCATAATGCAGATTTGACCTGCCATGTTGTTTTTGTCTTCCGAGAGAGGCGGCTGGAGTTTTTTGACGCACACACAACTTTCCTGTGTGGAGTTAGAATGTTTCAGAGGGTGTTTGTCTAGGCTATTAAAAAGGGAAAAAAGGAAGAAATTGGGAGAGGTGTGGAGCCCACAGATACGGTGTGTGTGGGGGGGTGTGTGTTTGTGTGTCAGAAGAACATAGGAATAGTCTGCTGAATCTAATCCAGAGGCATCCTGTTTTCACAGTGACCAACAAGATGCCTGTGGGCACTGGCGGAGGAAGGGGGGTGCGGTGGGTGTGGTCTGCCCCGGGTGTCATCCCTGAGGGGGGGTGACATCGTCGTCCCACCCCCTGGGATTCTCACTCCACCCCCAGATGCACAACTAGCTCCACCTCCGCCTGTGGGAAACCCAGGATCTGAACACAATAGCCCTCTCCCATCCCCTGGTTTCCTGAAACTGGTTGTTGTTGTTGTTGTTGTTTAGTTGTTTAGTTGTGTTCGACTCTTTGTGACCCCCTGGACCAGAGGATGCCAGGCACTCCTGTCTTCCACTGCCTCCCGCAGTTTGGTCAAACTCATGTTCGTAGCTTTGAGAACACTGTCCCACCATCTCGTCCTCTGTTGTCCCCTTCTCCTTGTGCGCTCCATCTTTCCCAACACCAGGGTCTTTTCCAGGGAGTCTTCTCTTCTCATGAGGTGGCCAAAGTCTTGGAGCCTCAGCTTCAGGATCTGTCCTTCCAGTGAGCACTCAGGGCTGATTTCCTTCAGAATGGAGAGGTTTGATCTTCTTGCAGTCCATAGGACTCTCAAGAGTCTCCTCCAGAACCATAATTCAAAAGTGTGAATTCTTTGGCGATCAGCCTTCTTTATGGTCCAGCTCTCACTTCCATACATCACTACTGGGAAAACCATAGCTTTAACTTTATGGACCTTGGTCAGCAAGGTGATGTCTCTGCTTTTTAAGATGCTGTCTAGGTTTGTCATTGTTCCTGAAACTGGTACAGTGGTGCCCCGCAAGACGAATGCCTCACAAGACGGAAAACCCGCTAGACGAAAGGGTTTTCCGTTTTGGAGGTGCTTCGCAGGACGAATTTGCTATGGGCTTGCTTCGCAAGACGAAAATGTCTTGCGATTCCTGGGTTGTTTTTTTCCCTCCCAGCCTTTTTCCCAAGCCCCTAAGCCGCTTAACAGCTGTTCGCTAAGCCGCTTATCAGCTGATCTAAGACGCTAATAGCCTTTTAGCAGCTAATCCGCTAATCCCTTAAGCCTTTAATAGCCGCTAATAGCCTTTTAGCAGCTAATCCGCTAATCCCTTAAGCCTTTAATAGCCGCTAATAGCCGCTAAACCGCTAATAGCGCTAATAGTGCTAATCCGCTAATGGGCTTGCGGACGAAAAAAACCGCAAGACGAAGACACTCGCGGAACGGATTCTTTTCGTCTTGCGAGGCACCACTGTATTCAGAATCATTACTGCCTCTGACCATGGTGGCAGAGGATAGCCATCATGGTTAGTAGCAATCAATAGCCCTTTTGTCAATGAATATGTCCAGTCTTCTTTTAACACTATGTTGGTGGCCCTTGCTGCCTCCTGTGGGAAGGAGATGTCAGGAGTTCAGCCTACACTCGAGTAGGACCCTGGCAAAGACACATGACCGACTGGCATGTTCTCTTCCTCCTGGTTGATCGTTCGGGAGCTTCAAAAGCTTTCTTCTGCCCGAACACCACAGCGACCGATGCCAACCGACACCGGCACACTTAGGGATCCGCAGAGTTTGTGCACCTTGTGTGACAGACCTCATCTAGTCCTCAGACAAATCATCTAGTCCAAACACCTCCCATGAAGCTGTTAGAATTCCCATTCTATGATTGCAGTCATGGGATTTTTGTCTATCACATGACGGTGTATATTTTGACTCCACAGAGTGGGAAGTGACAGAGACAGGATGTTTGTGTTCCTGTGTTCTGTGAAGTGGAACTATTGTCCTTTGTTTTTTCTCTTTGCTGTCTGATGCTAGAGAGAGAGGGAGCCATGTTGCAGTGCTCTCTGTGTGTAAATAATGTAAATGTAAATAAAGTAGATTAGCCAAAATGCTGAGTTGCTGAGGTCTGTCACGCATGATGCGCAAACTCTGCAGATCCCTAAGTGTGCCGGTGTCGGTTGGCATCGGTTGCTGTGATATTCGGGCTGAGGAAAGCTTTTGAAGCTCCCAAACGGTCGACCAGGAGTGAGGGAACATGCCAGTCGGGTATGTGTCTCTGCCAGGGTCCTACTTGAGTGTAAGCTGAACTCCTGACAACAGCATGGGTGGGGCCATGGGTGGCAGTAGCCCTGGGTGTAACATTCTTAGGGGAACAGCATTTCAAAAGAAAAAAGAGAAAGCAGTAATAATAAATAAATGGCATGCCCTGCTCTTCACACATAAAATCTCTCAGTGTTCACACAGCAGACTGGGGGGCAGATTTGGGCAACAGTTGGTTGCCAGGGTGCCCTCTGCATGGACTTTAGAAGGATAGCCTCTCCCGACCAATCCTGCCCTGCTCTCTGCTGTCCTTGACATGCACAGGGCAACATGGCTGCCACTCAGATCACTGAGCTATTGCCCCTTCATTCCAGGATGATACTTGCCTTGCCCCGGGCCCTGGCAACTCTTGCTATGCCACTGGGTAGAATAGAAGCAAGGGAGGATTGCCTTGTGGCTTCTCTAAAATTTAGGCTCCAAATGAAAGGCTGTCCAGTATGGGCCGGTCCCTTGTGTCTGAGCAGCAGCCTAAATTGCCCAGAATTGATGGGTTGGGGTGGGTCACGGGGTTACAGTACAGCAGGCAGCGGCTCAGAAATGGCTCTCCAAGGCCACCTGGTTCTTGGACCAGGGGGATTCTGGGCTGTGGTGTGTTAGGATCCCCATTTGAACTTCCTGCCACGGATAGAATGAGCGGTGAATTTTCCATGGGGAGGCGGGGAGATAGGAGTCAGGAGAACGGCTTAGCATACCGGTTGACCCCTCACTGCCCTCATTCCACTGCCAGAATATAATACATTTCTCTTCCCATGTTGACTGTTTTTTTAAGTTTGCCTTCCAACTTCGGCTCACTTTCTGTGTTTTGGCTAAGTGTCTGCAATGGCATGCTGTGATTTTTATCGTTTGGTTTTATGTGGTTTAATCCCTTTCATGTATATTACTTTGAACTGGAACAGCAATTCAACCGTTTTGTAAATAAAGGAATATCTGCCTCTTTTCGCGTGTGGTGGTAAGCGTGGGATTTGGACTCTAGAGTCAGCTTCTTGAGAATTTTGGTTTCCATACGCTTGCTGCTGTGGAGATAAGCTTGAAAGATATATGAGCCGTGAAAGTGGGGAGATTTTTTTTTTAAAGAAAAAATTATTTATTTGAAGCATTATTATCTGAAGTATTTACATGTTGCTCGTTTTAATCAAGCTAATTTGTGAGGTGGTTAACAGTATAAAATCACAGTAAAATAGGGAAATGAGAGCAGTGCAAGGCATTTTAACCCTGAAGCAGATGACAAATTCTCTCTCTCCGATATATTTTGGAAAATGATTTGTCTGTCTATCTCTTGAAGTTCTTTGGATCCAGGATTCATGGATGCTATAGGAACCCGATTTTTGGGAAACAGGAATAAGACAAGCTGGGTCAAGTGTCAAACCATGCAGTCAGTCATCGTTTCTCTGACGGCTATTTTTGGAATGGGGTAAGTCATCCTAGTGGGTGATCCTAGGATCTTGAGGTGCATCAAAATGACCTCTGTACCTTAGTGGAACTTGGGAGTGGAGGGCTAATTCACCTGAATTATCTTTGACAATATCCATGTAAGATCATAGAACTGTAGAGTTGGAAGGGATGCAAGGGTCATCTAGTCCAACCCCCGCAATGCAGGAATCTCAGCTAAAGAGTCCATGACACATGACCATCCAACCTCTGCTTAAAAACGAAATTAAAAGACGCCTGCTTCTTGGGAGAAAAGCAATGACAAACCTAGACAGCATCTTAAAAAGCAGAGACATCACCTTGCCCACAAAGGTCCTTATAGTTAAAGTTATGGTTTTCCCAGTAGTGATGTATGGAAGTGAGAACTGGACCATAAAGAAGGCTGATTGCCGAAGAATCGATGCTTTTGAATTAAGGTGCTGGAGGAGACTCCTGAGAGTCCCATGGACTGCAAGAAGATCAAACCTCTCCATTCTGAAGGAAATCAGCCCTGAGTGCTTATGGGAAGGACAGCTCCTGAAGCTGAGGCTCCAAGACTTTGGCCACCTCATGAGAAGAGAAGACTCCCTGGAAAAGACCCTGATGGTGGGAAAGATGGAGGGCACAAGGAGAAGGGGACGACAGAGGACGAAATGGTGAGACAGTGATCTCGAAGCTAAAAGCATGAGTTTGACCAAACTGCGGGAGGCAGTGGAAGACAGGAGTGCCAGGCGTGCTCTGGTCCATGGGGTCACGAAGAGTCGGACATGACTAAACAACAACAACAATCATATCTCCTCTCAGTCTCCTCTCATTGATGCTAAACATACCCAGCTCCTTCAAGCACTCTTAATAAGGCTTGGTTTCCAGACCCTTGATCATCTTGTTTACTATCTTCCTCATATTTCAGATTGGGGTGGGGGTTTCAGGTTGCAGAAACCTGCTTTTCTAGAAGACTTGAACGACGTTAAAAGCAACAACCAGAAATGTATGTCCTCGTTGTGCAAATAAATTTTCTTGCATAATTATTCTTAACACACACACACACACAGAGAGAGAGAGAGAGAGAGAGTCCTCATACTTTTGCCTGGTTTCCAGCACTCAAAGCTATCTTTGCCATGGCAACAAATTCCACCCCCCACCCACTAGAACGGACGACGACTCAGAAATGGTTCTGCATGGACAGTGACCCACTTGCCCAACTGCAGCTTCCATTTCTTCCTGTGTCCTGCAATTTTTGGAGAGGAAGATGTTTGAGGGGAGATCTAAATAGAGATACAATTGCCTGAGGAACCAGGGCAGTCTGGCTTCAAAGGGGTTGGCATTGGCTTCTTGAGGGTCGGAAGGTCCACATTGTAAACAGTGTTATTCTCGGGCAGAGGCAAGATGACAGAAAACTCCTCACAAGGAGGAATCAAAAGGAGTTGTGTGACTTCGGAGAACAAATTGGGTGTCTTTTGGGTGGACGCTGCAGAGTCTGTCTCTCTGGGTCTGGCAGGAGAGCCTGACAAGAATCTGTTTACTTCAGCATCTTTTTTTTTTTTTTGGTATCATGGCAAGTTTCAGTTCTCCTGCAGATGAGTGAAGCAGAAGGAAGGTCTTCTCCACAGGGAAGTCCTCACAGCGCAGAATTCCAGCCTTGAGATGAATTTGGTGGTGTCAGAATGCTGTCAGCGGCTCCCAGCTGGTTGCCCAGGTAAGTATAAAGACAAGGAAAAGTTTCTTACAGATAATAATAATAATAATAATAATAATTTTATACCCCGCCCCTCTGGCTGGGTTTCCCCAGCTGCTCCCAGCAGATTAAAAACAGAATAAAACATCAATCATTAAAAACTTCCCTAAACAGGGTTGCCTTCGGATGTCTTCTAAAAGTCAGATAGTTGTTTATTTCCTTGACATCTGGTGAGAGGGCGTTTCACAGAGTGGGTGCCACTACCGAGAAGGACCTTTGCCTGGTTCACTGTAACCTCACTTCTCGCAATGAGGGAACCACCAGAAGGCCCTCAGAGCTGGACCTCAGCGTCTGGGCAGAATGATGGGGGTGGAGACTTTCCTTCAGGAATCCTGGGCCAAGGCCATTTAGGGCTTTAAAGGTTTTCGGAAATGTACTGGGAGCCAATGTAGGTCTTTCAGGACTGGTGTTATATGGTCTCGGTGGCCACTCCCAGTCACCAGTCTAGCTGCCGCATTCTGGATTAGTTGTAGTTTCTGGGTCACCTTCAAGGGTAGCCCCACGTAGAGCGCGTTGCAGTAGTCCAAGAGGGAGATAACTAGAGCATGCACCACTTTCAAATTTTACAGAGAGAGGCTATAGAACCCAGCCTCTTGTCCCAAGTGAATCTCCACCCTCTGACTCTCCCACTTCCTCATCCGTCATCATCACCATGACTTCTATGGGTACCGCTAAGTGCCTTCTGTCTTTGAGCTCTTTGCTCTCCTACTTTTCAGGCTCGCCGGGTTCTGGGAGAAGGAGGGTCTGGAATGCTTTCCAGAGACAATGTGTCAGCCAGCTGCTCTTCTGGTTCTGCCTCCTTCTCCTCCTCTTCCATGATTTCCCAACTTTCCCGAGACAGGAAGTGGACGAGGAAACTCGAAAGAGTTGCTGGGGGCCCCGCTCGGTTTCCGGGGCTGCGGAGGCGCAGCCCAGCCCTAGAAGCCCGGCCTCTGCAACGACGCTTCTCCGGGCGCCGCGCCGCGTTCCCTCGGGGCGAGGCCCGGACCCGGCGGGAAACCCGAGCGGCTATGCTGTGCCTGGGAGAGCACCCTCCATATGCTCCGCCGCTGCCTGCCCCCTGGATTATCTGACCATTGTTGTTTGACTGGACCCGACATCGGATGTTGACTCTGCCTCCAGCGGAAGGGTTCGAACCAAGGGTCAATGGGAGTCCGGCCAGATGAGTCAGCGCTTCGCAGATAAGGAATAATAAACGACGCCATCAATCTTGACCGCCGGAGCAGGAAGACTAGAAGGCAAGCGTTGGTTAAAATTACTCCTGGGCACTGGATCACCTCTGCGGTAGCTGTAGCTTGGAGACAGGGCCTGAGCGGAGTTTTAATACTCGGGGAAGGGAAAGAGCCAAGCCGAAGTTTTGGAGCCAGGTCAGGGGAGGACCAGAGGAGATCATAGGCCTGGGCGGGCAGTTGAACCCGACGGGCTTGAGGACCCAGCCTCCCTCTTGAGACGTCTTCTCCAGCTGCACTTCGTCATCCTAACAGCGAGAGTGGAAAGCTGTGAGGCTGTGAGGCTTCGGGTTGCTGGAATTACACTCTGAGAGGTGAAGAAGTCTTTTTGGCAGAGAGGGGTGAAGAGAGAGGAGACGGAAGTTTAAATTAAACAAAACAAAGCCTGGAAATTCACAAAGCACTCTTCAACGAACTGCGGAGAAATCCCTGTAGTTAAATACTCAGCTGTACAGCTAAATCATTGACTGTGGTAGGAAGTCCCCTTCCTCTTTCCTGTATTACTCACATTATTTAGCTCATATCTACTGTGGCTATGGGCAAGAGGAAACGCCTCAGAGAAGCAGAGGAATTACTGCTTCTCCCTAGCCCCAAGCTACAAGCTAAAGGAAGAAGAGATCAGCCAAATTTTCAAGCAGCAGTTACCACATACAATAGATTTCTTCCACTAAGTGACTTGGATGTAGCTAATAACATTCCCAAGTCCCAAAATACCACCTTACACAATTGTAACTTAACGAGCACTCCCAACAAGGGTGGGCCCGATGTGGATGGGGAAAAGACCCAGGATAAGGAGAACCAGCTGGGAAATGAGTCCTCCCATTTACAACTAGTCATTAGGACACTGGACTGCATATTTAAAAAGATAGACTTTCTGACGTGCTCAATTTCCAAGCTAACGGAAAAAGTAATGGATATGGACGCCAAAATTGCCCTCAAAAATAACTACCAGAGGGGACCTCCAGTGATAGCCCCACCAAACTCTGGGGCAAAGGGGATGAGAAAATACAAACTAAACGATCTCATGTGTAAGCAAAATCTAACATTGCAACCTAAGAAGGTGTGCCTAACGATAAGGTCTGAGATTTGGGACTGGTCAAGCTTGGAAGGAGCTAAAATTGCCCTAAGTAAAATCTTGAGAATAAGCATAGTTCATATTGATCTTCATGCCTTACTCCCGCTAACTCAATCAAATGGCCCTTACAAAGTTATTTTAGCCTTCCGTTCGCTGAGACTACCCTTATTAATAATAAGACAAAAACGGAAATTCATAAAAACAAAAATCATACCCACAAGGGTTTTTGCGGACAGCATAGTAAAACCACTACTTGTGGAAAAAGAGAGAGAGACATTAGATCCAGGAACAAGCTCTACAAAATCGCCAGACAAAGAGATGTTGCTTTCCCCACAGAGAACGGAGGAGATTGCCTGCAGTCCACAACCAGGAACGAACTTGGGTGATTCCAGAATATCTAATGATGAAAGCGCCCTTATGAATTCATTTGACGAACTACAGTCACAAGAAAAAGGAAAAATAATAAATAAATTAGATAAACTAAGAGAGAAGATGTCTCAGGCCAAAAGCAAAATAGGAAACAAAGAAATTCAAACCAACAGTGCCATTGGAGGCTCAGTGGACCTTCTCAAATTTAGCCCACAGCCCCAAAATAGGCCCATAAAATCCAAGGCAACGATACAGACAATCGTTTCGCCACCCCTATTAGTCAATCTGGAACCAGCTCTTCCGGCACCAGCCGGAATGGTCACACCTACTAAAGAACAGCAAAATGTAAACAAAATTTCGACACACTCCTCAATGCCTGACCTGGAGTCATCATTATCGGGCGGAGAATCTCTAGTTGACGATTTAGAAGCTCAAACCGCTATCGATATGGACTGGACAGAAGACCCCTTGGGCCATATAAATAAGATGACATACCCACGGAAGGGAAATCTAAGAATAGTTAAAACTTGTACCGACTTAATCTCTGCTCCCCTAGGTGATAAGCTCTCTGATAAAACAAGGGATTTCAGAGAGGAGACTAGACCAAATCAGGACACTACCCCTATAGGACCGGCTGAGCAGAGCATAATTACAAATAGCTCAAGAGGTACATCTGCGCCAAAAGGAGAGAAGTCATCTACTATTAGTCAAAGGAAAATTACTGACTTCTTTAAATCTGACAACCCACCAAGGCCAGCGTTCCCCCCTTCCCTATCGTGACTACCCAAACCTCAGTCAAATCCTCCCCCGTTCTCCCTTTTAAGCTGGAATATAGCAGGTTGGAAGGGGAAAAAATCTGACCCGGACTTTGTAAAACTAATAAACTCACACCAAGTAATTCTCTTGCAGGAAACATGGGAAGAGGGGAGAGTAGATATTAATGGTTTTGATGTTACATCATTACCGGCATGCCCGTCTACTAAAGGAGGCCGGCCCAGAGGAGGATTAGTTATAGCAATTTCCTTGAAAATACAGGCAAAACTCACGCTTGTAAATGCTTCCACCTTTGCAATTACAGCCCTGATTACGGGGGAAAACTTTGAACTTGTTATAACAAATGTTTATCTTCCTCCTGGAGGCAATATTGCAGACTTACACAATAAATGGGGAACCTTGGAGGAACATCTCACTCTTTGCCACTCCAAATACCCCAATATACCCAATGTTATAGCAGGGGACTTCAACGCTCGCATTGCAACAAACTGGGAGTCTTTAATCAAAGCCAAATGGTGGATAACCCCAGAATTCATTAATGACCTCTCCCTCCATAATCAAAGACTTTCCAAAGACAAAAGGGTAAATGAAGCGGGAACCCTTCTTTACCAATTGGTACTACGTCTAAACTTAGTGATTCTAAACGGGAACTGCCTGCCTGACGTACCGGGCGAGTTTACACACATAAGCTCCTCTGCAAACAGTGTCCTGGATTATATACTAGTATCTCATGACATATTCCCCAGAGTTTCCCATTTCAAAGTTGAAAATATTCATCTGAGCGACCACCTACCGTTGGTCGCCACAATGACTATAGACTGGACCCCAGATGGAAACAGACACCCAACACATCTGATTACGAACTCAGTATTGCAAATCAAAAGTGTAAAGTGGTCCGAATTACAGGCCCAAAAATACTCAGCATATTTCCAACAAGGACTAAAACAAGCATATTCAGGCTTAACCGAGGATTATTATGATTATGACCAAACTTTAAGACTATTCTCGAATCTGTCGGAAGATCTAACGTCTTTTTTCTCTGTCCCGACGCATAAAATAAATCGAACACAAAGGAAGATAGGTGCATTGTGGTTCAATAGTGCTTGTAAACAGGCTAGACAACTTCTCGGTAACATCTACAAAGAGTATAAAGCCTCCGGGGCAACGGTCTTGCCAAAAGAATATTTCCAAGCAAAATCGGCCTACAAGCAAATTCAAAAGGGAGCCAGACAGGAATGGCAAGTGAATCAATGGCGAGCAATCATAGAAGCCTCATCATCACGGAACTCCAGACAATTTTGGCTCCTGGTAAATAAAAGAACTAAAAGATACCCTTTGACTATTATTCCTGCCCCGGTTTGGGAATCTTACTTAAAAAATTACTTTGCCACAACTGACTGTATTGCTAACACAAGAGATGAATTTCAACATCAGCTTCCCCTCTGGCCCCCCACCGATCCAGAAGACATCCATGACCTGATCGTTAAACTCAAAACAGGGAAAGCGCCTGGGCCAGACCTGATCCCGGCAGAAGCAATAAAATACCACGCGGACTGGTGGGCCAAAGTTCTGGCGACCATCTTCGATGCCGTTAACAACTCTGGAATGATCCCGGAAGTATGGAAGGACGCTGTTATCGTTCCAATCCACAAAAAGGGCTCACCAGATGACCCGGGGAATTACAGAAACATCAGTCTGCTCTCAATAGTGGGGAAACTGTATGCCCGCTTCCTGTTGAACAGACTTAACCAATGGGCCGAAGAGAAAAAATTAATTGGGCCCGAACAAGCTGGATTCCGCCCAAAACAGTCAACAATTAATCACATTCTAACTTTACAGCATCTTGCCTGGAAATACTCCACCCCAAAGGGTGGCCAACTCTGTGTAGCATTCATTGACCTAAAGGCAGCATTCGATAGTATCCCCAGGAGCATCCTCTGGGAAAAACTCATCCGCTGGGGCATTGACAGAAGGCTTCTCTGGCTAATAATCAAACTCCATGAGAACTCAGCGGCCAGAGTGAGATTCACCCCGGAGGGTGATCTCACGAATTCAATTCCCATTAACAGAGGTGTCCGACAGGGTTGTATATTGGCTCCACTCCTGTTCAATTTGTTCATAGGTGACATGAGGACTCCCCTAATAGAGGCCCAAGAAAGGATTCATGCACCCCGCCTAGCACTTTATCGCTGCCCCTTGTTACTATATGCGGATGACGCAGTCATTCTTTCTTTTTCTAGAGTAGGTCTCAGGAGGGCCCTAAAAATTTTTGGATCATACTGTAGCGCAAACTCCCTTACAATTAATTATGGAAAATCTAAGATCCTGATTTTCTCAAAGAGCCGGAAACTCCATAATTGGAGAATTGATGGGAGAGTCATCGAACAAGTCTATAGATTCCAATATTTGGGAGTTTGGTTACAACATAACCTCAGATGGAAGGCCCATGTAGCCTATGTTACAAATAGAGCCAAAGCTATCTCCTTGGCGATCTTGCGATTCTTCTTCACCGATGGGGCCCTTCATATCCCATCGGCGCTGAAAGTCTTCAAGGCCAAGGTGATCCCGACAATAGCTTATGCCATCTCAATCTGGGGGACCTTTGCCAACCTATCTCACCTGGAGGTCATTCAAAATCAGTTCTTAAGAGGGATATTGAAACTGCCCAACTGTGTAAGTAATACAGCGTTACGCATGGAACTTAATATTGTATCCCTGGAAAATGCTCTGTGGAAGCACATACTCTGTCACTGGTTATCTCTATGGCACAATCTCCCAAACTTGTACTTGATACAATGTATGTGGAGAGATGATTTCCAGAGCCCATGGGTAAAAAATTTACAGCTGAAAATTACGGCAATGGGAATCTCCCCATCCAAATTATTAGAGCAGGACATAGTCCCAGCTAAAAGAACAGTAACCTGTAAGCTAGAGGAGATGGACTTGCAGCAGAAAATGATCTTGGGCAATGGTACCTGCTCACCTCTAAATCTTGGTTTATTACCCCTCTTAAGGCTCCCAAACTATTTGAATTCCTTAACTTCCTCAGCTCATAGATATGCCTTTGTAAAGGCAAGATTCAACACCTTCCCATCGAACGTGCTGAGAAATAGATTCTCCAATGGACAGATATCGCTCTTATGTGATTGTAACAGTGGGGCACCGGAATCGTTGCATCACATAATTTTTGACTGTGCTTTTCACCTACCGGCCAGGAGCAAGTTTCTTGCTCAATATCTTAAGGGAATTGCCGATGACACAATTGAAGCCAAACTGAGATATCTACTAATTGATGATGACCCCCTAAAATCACTCATGGTTGCCAGATTCCTGATCAGCGTCCTATCCCTAAAGAAGAGAAACGGTCTCCTGTGTGATTCGGACAACCCCTTTAAACCATGACCTATGTTTTAGGTGATATCACCATTGTTTTAAATCATGATCTATGTTTTGGGCGATATCACCATTGATACCCCTGATTAATTTATGAGTAGAGGGTGATGTATAGGTTACAAATTTATTGTAATGTATGGTGGTGGTTCCTGTTTTGTATGATGGTGGTTTTTGTTTTCGTTTTGCTTTGGTTACTGTTTGTCTTTTGTAAGCTTTGGCGATTTTAAATTTGGAGTTTTAAGTATAATATGTTGGTATGGGAAACTGTCGTGTAACGGGCCAATGGCCGTAATAAAGATCAATCCAATCCAATCCCAACTTTCCCCCTTATCTGCCCCTGAGTTATGACCTCCCTCAACCCCCTGTTGTAAATCTATACTGTCTTCCTCTTCCTCCTCCCTGGAAGGGTCTGGATGAGGGAGGCAATCTCCACCATTCCTCCTGCTCTGCCCAGCCCCTGACAGGTGGGGAGCCCTGGAGAAGTCCACCCACCAAGACCCACCAAGGTGCAAAAGTCATTTGGATACATCTCAAGATCACAGACTACAGAAATGAAGTCCCGGGGTCACGCGGTAAGATGACTTTCCCCATCCCAAAAATAGCCGTCAGAGAAACGATGACTATGACCGCAAGGTGCGACAATTAACTCAGTCCCCCTCATTCCTGTTTCCCAAGAATAGGGTTCCTACAGCATCTGTGAATCCTGGGTCCAGAGAGGTTCAAGAGAGATGACTAGACTAATTGTATTAAATGTGTTGTGGGAGTGGGGACTATTGGTCTGTTTTTGTTCTTTCGTTTATTACGTATTTTGTGTGTTTTTTTAGATTTTATGTTGTGAACTGCCCTCAGGACAGTACAAAAAATTAATAATAATAATAATAATACATGCATTGAGTTTCTCCTTGCAAAACTCACCTCCCAGAACTTTTGCAGTTCTTCTGGCCCATCAGCCACAATTGCTGGTCTGGACGGATTTCAGCAGACAAGAGTTCAAATCTCACCTCCCGCGAAAACAGCTGTGTGGGCTCCACCATGTAATCTCCTGAGCTCCTAAATCCATAATGCTGGTGTATACTCTGAAAGGCATCGTTTTTGAGTGCTGTTGAAAATGATAACCATTTCCCACTTGTCAGCCCATGCTGAGTGCCGTCTTTCAAATGAGCTCTTACTTCAGTCGAGTGTTGCTGATGATTCTCGGAACTTAAGATGCCCACTGTCATAAATCTGTATAAATTTCTGCGTTTTGTCAAGCTGAACGCTCCGGCCTCTGTAAATGGAATGGAAATTTGCTCGTTTGCTGGCTTTCAATAATACACCCTCTTTCTGCTAATAATGGGGAGGGGCAAGGTGTTATGCAAAACACAGAAAACACATCACTTGACTTCTCTGCCACCCTGAGTAGATACTTTGAAAAAATAGGAAAGGAAAGCTGCGCTTCTCAATATGCAGAATCTTGCACCACCTTCTTCTGGGCTTGTCTTGTGACGCGGGTGGCACTGTGGTCTAAACCACTGAGCCTCTTTGACTTGCCGATCGGAAGGTCAGCGGTTCGAATCCCCGCAACGGGGTGAGCTCCCATTGTTCGGTCCCTGCTCCTGCCAACCTAGCAGTTCGAAAGCACGCCAGTGCAAGTAGATAAATAGGTACTGCTGTGGTGGGAAGGTAAACAGCGTTTCTGTGTGCTCTGGTTTCCGTCGCGGTGTTTCATTGTGCCAGAAGCGGTTTAGTCATGCTGGCCACATGACGTGGAAAGCTGTCTGTGGACAAACGCTGGCTCCCTCAGCCTGAAAGCGAGATGAGCGCCGCAACCCCATAGTCGCCTTTGACTGGACTTAACTGTGAAGAGGTCCTTTACCTTTACTTTTTACATGAAATCAAAACAAGACACCTTCAAGTACAGTGGTACCTCGGGTTACAGACGCTTCAGGTTACAGACGCTTCGGGTTACAGACTCCGCTAACCCAGAAATAGCACCTCAGGTTAAGAACTTTGCTTCAGGATGAGAACAGAAATCGTGCTCCGGTGGTGTGGCGGCAGCGGGAGGCCCCTTTAGCTAAAGTGGTACCTCAGGTTAAGAACAGCTTCAGGTTAAGAACGGACCTCCAGAACGGATTAAGTTCTTAACCCGGGGTACCACTGTAGCTGCAGTCTTACATTCTAATCAATCAATAAACAAACAAACAAACAATACACAAGGAAAAAAGGGGACAAGCAGGGAAGAGGAAAATAAAACTCAAAACTCAGACACCAATTTCTAGATGGTTGTTCCTGTATAGACCAGCTGGCATAGTTTAGAGGCAAGACGTGCTTGATGGGCCAGGCATCCAGCAAAGCCGATACAAGGAACAACCTGCTTCCTATCCCTGGTAAAATGGCTGCCTCCAGATGACAGCTGAGAGAAAAGAGGCCTGATGGACCTGGTCTGTCGGAGCAGGGTCGGATTTAGGTTTGATAAGGCCCTAAGCAAGGTCCGTATAGTTAAAGCTATGGTTTTCCCAGTAGTGATGTATGGAAGTGAGAGCTGGACCATAAAGAAGGCTGATCGCCGAAGAATGGATGCTTTTGAATTATGGTGCTGGAGGAGACTCTTGAGAGTCCCATGGACTGCAAGAAGATCAAACCTCTCCATTCTGAAGGAAATCAGCCCTGAGTGCTCACTGGAAGGACAGATCCTGAAGCTGAGGCTCCAATACTTTGGCCACCTCATGAGAAGAGAAGACTCACTGGAAAAGACCCTGATGTTGGGAAAGATGGAGGGCACAAGGAGAAGGGGACTACAGAGGACGAGATGGTTAGACAGTGTTCTCGAAGCTACAAACATGAATCTGACCAAACTGCGGGTGGCAGTGGAAGACAGGAGTGCCTGGCGTGCTCTGGTCCAGGGGGTCACGAAGAGTCGGACACGACTGAACGACTAAACAACAACAACAACAAAGGCCCTAAGCTACTGAAGGTAACAGGGCCCTTTATATGTCCAGCTGTCTTTCATCAACAACAAATTGTTGCTGGTTTTTGTGTTGAATTTATGCTATATGGCAATTTATGGATCTAACAGGTACATAGCTGTCAACGTTTCCCCTTTTTTACAGGAAATTCCCTTATTCCGAATAGGATTCCTCGCAAGAAGAGGGAAAAGTTGACCGCTATGAACAGGTATCTAAAGCCATTTGCACATAACAAAATATGTATTTTATTAAAGTAATTGTTGAACTGAAATGCAACCAGTCCATGCAGAATGTAGGCACTCTATATATAGAAATGAGCAAACCAGTGATATTTTAGGGAGCAGGCGAGGCCTAAGACTTACATCATAGGAGCCTACACAACACAAAACACTGTTGTTGTATGTAAGTTTTATTTTATTTGGTTTTTATCTTGTATTTTGGAAGTATACATCCAGGTTTTTTTCCCTTTTAATTTTTTTGGGGGCCCCCAAGAGAGCAGAGCCCTAAGCTATAGCTTGTTTAGTTTATACATAAATCCGGCATTGCCCCTTGTGTAAGAAAAACTTTCAAGGTCTCTGCCCTGCCTGGAAAGCAAAGCCCCCTCTGCCTGTCTGTGTGACGGCGCAATGGCACTTTCCCCCCTGTCGCCGCTCGGCCGGCCCTCACTTAAATATAGCGCGACTACCTCACAGTACACCAATTACACCAATTTCTACAAATCACCCCCAAATTATCTAGTGGGGGACTTGTGTGAGGGAAAACTTAATGATTTGGAGTCTTGGGCTGGATTTGATCAAATAAACAAGAAAGATGTTATTAAACAAAGGAAGTTTATGACACAAAGTGGGTAAAACAAAGGATACTTCAGGTTATAATGTTATTTCAGATAACCTTTCGCCTAATAATATTTAGACTAAATCTAACTGATGTTGTGGACTTCTAATCAAGCACAGCTTCTTTTAAACTTCAGTTGCTTCTGTTCAGTTACTACGCTTCAGGTAGGTTTTTAGATGTTACAGGGGCCGGATACATTCTGCGAACGGAAATGAGCAATGATATATACATGGATGAAGTCCCAGCTTGAACGCTGCAACATCCATTTGTGACCTTTCTGTGTCTTCTGTTCCAGACTGGAACCTATGGGGGTCTTTAAACCAAATAGGAGAAGATACAAGAAGAGTAGAAGAAGAAGAGTTTGGATTTGATATCCCGCCTTTCACTCCCCTTCAGGAGTCAAAAAGCGGCTCACATTCTCCTTTCCCTTCCTCCCCCACAACAAACACTCTGTGAGGTGAGTGGGGCTGAGAGACTTCCGAGAAGTGTGACTGGCCCAAGGTCACCCAGCAGCTGCATGTGGAGGAGCGGAGACGCGAACCCGGTCCCCCAGATTACGAGACTACCGCTCTTAACCACTACACCACACTGGCTCACAAGCCAGACAGCTAAAGGTTAGAACCATGGAGAGCTCCCCTTGGAGTAAGATGCAGGATTGGGCTGGACAGCGGCCTCCCTAGGCAGGGGTGAGCTGAAATGTTGTTTCAGCACCGGTCTGGAGCTATGCCTTGGGTTCAGCACCTCAGGTTCTTTTTTCTTTGCTAAATAAGAGGCATGTGGAGAAGGGGATCTAGGTCGAGACTGAAGCATGGGTGAGGAGAGGGAATTTGAAAACGTTTTGCCTCCACTGTAGTCGTGATCTGGGCTGGAGGGTGCCTGCTGTTTAGGAAAGAAAAGAAAGAAAAGAAAGAAAGAAAGAAAGAAAGAAAGAAAGAAAGAAAGAAAGAAAGAAGAGCTCATCAAACAAAACACACCATCCAAAGCCAGCTTTCAGCTTTTCCTGGCAGTTCAAGCTGTGGGTCACTCTAATATTTTTCTCTCCCTACGGATAGAAAAGCCGCAAAGTGCCGCAGTTGCAAAGCACTGAGTTGTGCTGACTCTCTTGTCGTGGCTGAAGGCACCGGCTGAGATGAGAGGGGCTGAGTGGGGGAGAGAATTACCTGAGTGTGGTGGGGTTGCAAAACCCCAGCAGGCGCCCCCTTTCTGGGAAGGGTATTGCAGGGGCAGGATTTAAGCTCCTAATTGCAACTTGCAAAAAGATAAAATAAATCCAGGACGACCCTTTCGTAAAACAGGCATTTTGGGAGCAGCAGGTGGGGTGGCGGTGGCACATTAGAGAACCAGCCCCCCCCCTGCTTGCTCAAAACCCTTTCGGAAGGCCAATGGCCATTTTGTTAGGAAACACGAGCAAAACCACCGCACAATAAAGTGAAACAGTTTCCCGTCACCACATGCAAATATGTGTGCGCGCACACATGAATTGCAAAGAATAATCCAAAATGGGGGCTGGACTTCCTTTCGAAGCAAAAAGCCATTTTATGAGGCATCCATTGGGTAGTGTGCAGTCGCTCTTTTCCACTGGTTTATAAACTTTTTGGTTCCCAAACTTTGGTTCTATAAATTCACCCCTGGGGGCCCCTACCCTACCCTGTGAAAACAATTATTCAGAATAGTTCAAGGTGGCAAACGTGGCTCTCTGCCTCTCCATTTTTATTCTCACAACAACCCTGTAAGGTAGGTTAGCTCAAAAGCCTGTTACTGGCACAAAGTCACCCAGTGAGTTCCATGGCTGAGGGGGGATTTGAACTCAGGTCTCCCAGGCCCTCACTCATCACTCTAACCACTTCACCCAACTCCCTGTGATACTGACCTTGGACTGTGGCCTGGCCTCTGGTTCATGTTTTGGGACCTCGATTGTTTCTCCACGCTTGACCTTGGCTAGATTCTCTCTGCCGTTGGTGGCGAGAGCTTTGCTAAGAGTCTCATAGCATTGGTGGGTATCTATATTTCACAGTGGAGCAGTTGGGTAGATGTTCCCTATATCTATCAGGAGTCAGGAGTGGGTGGGGTATCTCAGGTTTTGGGGCTGGATGTGGCCCTCTGGGCCTCTCTATCTGGCCCTCAATGCTCTTCCCAGGACATAGCCTTCACTAGCTCTGTTTTGCACTCACCTTGATGGCTCTTGCCTGGTTGGGATGCATCCTTGAACTCCAATAATGCCTCTTCCTTTTTTAAAAAAAACAAAAATATTTTTATGAATTTTTACATGAAATTTCCAAAAAACATACAACATATTTTCTTATCTTATTCAACTACATCTGGACCCGAAAATCTGTGTCTCTGCTGTAAACATAGAAGTACTTATGGCTACTTTATTAAAAAGCAAGAAAAAAAAAAAGGAAATTAAGGAAAGGGACTAGAATATTCCTATAGGAGTTCAGTCCAGCCTCCAGCACTCATTTTTAGCCATTATCAATAGCCCAGTCTCTCCTCACAGGCAGCATGCTTAAGGTTTGCCTGCCAATCTCTTCTTCCGCTTCCTCCTCCTCTGCCGGGAGTTGCATCCCATTATTCAACACCCTTTGCATCAATTACTTTCCTTCCCTCTCCCTGTTCAGCCTGCAGATACATGTCGGGCAACAGGCTCCAGTTTCCCTTCTATCAGCGGGGCGGAAGAGCACACCATCCCATCACTTCCAGAGGCTCGTTGAGAAGATCTGAGTTCCTCGTGATGTAATCTCTCTCTCTCTCTCTCCCTCTCTCTCTCTCTCTCTCTCCCTCTCTCTCCAGCTCTTGTTTAGAGAAGAGCGAGGGACCGGTTGCCTGACAGAGTAATCTAGCTGATTGAAAAGGAGCAGAAATGGCCGGCGACTCTAGGCGAAGACCGGCGACTGATTGCATCGGCCGCTCTTGTTGTGGCCTTGATTTTTGCACATTTCGAGAAGCCGCTGGATGGGGAAACAGCAAAATGGGAATTGCATATGCTGGACAGAGAAATTGAGCTGTTGACGGTGACAGCTTGGGGGTCGGAGAACAGCTAAAGGCTGGGAGACACTGATTTGGCTCATTAGTTCAAACTGATGTGTGAAATTCGGCCTCCCTGCCTCCTGCGGTGTTGGCTGTTTGGCCTCCTTGCCCCCTTGATATCAAGACCCACAGCCTGTTTGCTAAGAGTGCCGATGTGCCCTGCTCCATTCAGAAGGCTGTGGGAGAACAGTGGTCCTCCACCAGGGCCAGGGCTTTTTCAGTGTTGGCTCCAACCTGGTGGAATCCTCTGTCCCACGAGACTAGGGCCCTGCAGGATATGATATCCTTCCACAGGATGATCTGGATGAGATGGGTTTGGTAAGCCTTTCATAATAAATACCGTATTTTTTGCTCTATAAGACTCCCTTTTTTCCTCCTAAAAAGTAAGAGGAAATGTGTGTGCGTCTTATGGAGCGAATGCAGGCTGTGCAGCTATCCCAGAAGCCAGAACAGCAAGAGGGATTACTGCTTTCACTGCGCAGCGATCCCTCTTGCTGTTCTGGCTTCTGAGATTCAGAATATTTCTTTTCTTGTTTTCCTCCTCCAAAAACTAGGTGCGTCTTGTGGTCTGGTGCGTCTTATAGAGTGAAAAATACGGTACCTCTGCTCATTTTAACTGCCTCCGGTCCTGTGCGGAAGGAACTGGTCTACCCTCTCCCACTGTGCCTGAGTTGGTGGATAGGTGTTGCTGCTGGCTAACATCAGGGAGCCCTCCCTCCACCTGCGTGGCCTCCCCTTGCTCTCCAACCTCTGTTAGTCCTGCCTCTTCTACGGGATCCCCTCTCTCCCCCCTCTTCAACTCCAGAGCCTTCCCTGCCAGCTCCGTGACACTGGATCCATGTCAATCTTGAGTCAGACCTAGATTCAGAACCCAAAGAGCCTTGATGCACTGGCCAATGGCCTTTGAGTAACTTTGGCCCTTCCGTGATATTCTTCTGAGAAGCCTGGCTTGCAGGTGGACCTGAATGTAAGATTCCCACTGGGTGCCCTGACCAAGCCCCAAAGGGAAAAGGGCAAGAGAAGTTGCATCCTCAAGGTGCACCAATAGCTTCCTGGTAGTGGAGTCTCTGCTGCTCCCTGGGAGCAGGAGGGATGAGGTGTCATGGGTGTTATGGGTGCCACTTCGCACTTCCCCTGCTGGTAAGCAACCTTGCTATTGCTGCGCTCTGCTCATTGACTGAACTGCTCCTTGTCAGCTGTCCAGTTTGAGGGTTCTCCTAGGCTTGTTGTTTAGTCGTTTTGTCGTTTCCGACACTTCGTGACCTCATGGACCAGAGCATGCCAGGCACTCCTGTCTTCCACTGTGTCCTGCAGTTTGGTCAAACTCATGCTGGTAGCTTTGAGAACACTGTCCAACCATCTCGTCCTCTGTCGTCCCCTTCTCCTTGTGCCCTCCATCTTTCCCAACATCAGGGTCTTTTCCAGGGAGTCTTCTCTTCTCATGAGGTGGCCAAAGTATTGGAGCCTCAGCTTCAGGATCTGTCCTTCCCATGAGCACTCAGGGTTGATTTCCTTCAGAATGGATAGGTTTGATCTTCTTGCAGTCCATGGGACTCTCAAGAGTCTCCTCCAGCACCAGAATTCAAAAGCATCAATTCTTCGGCGATCTTCTTTATGGTCCAGCTCTCACTTCCATCCTAGGCTTCGTTGGAAGCAAGCATCTGCTGGTAGGATCGGGAGTGCCGTTTGGGAGGTCTCCTGGACCTTTCCAGAAGGGCAGGTCCATCTGGAAGCTCAGATGTTCTGTTCCAGGGTTCTTTGGGGGCGAGGTGGGTTCTCCTTAGCCGAGTCATAGAACAGCTACACAGATCTGTTGATGGTGAGCAGCGGACCGAGTGCCTCTCCGTGCTTTTGAAAGGATGTGGGCCAAAGCGAAGGAAGGCGATCTTAATGAGCAGCAATTGCTTCGTGCCTCCACGCACGCCATAAATCACCATAATCAGGGAAGAGCTGCTTTATGACACAGAAAGATGAATGAGAGATGTTTGCATCTAAGCTGTGACATTTGGTTGGTTCACAGCAGGCGATCAATGTATGGATCAGTGAGGCATCTAGAGGCACAGAGGTTTCTCTTCTGCCTGGGAAGTTCTTGGGGTCACAGACTGCCAGCTTCCTCAACCAGCTCTTCTGTTGGGGGGCACCTTCCTCTCCTGATCCCCCCATATCCTGCCCTGCAGGGGTTCCTGGCTTCCCTGCAAAATCTGGGCCTCCCAGGGATTTTTTTAAAAGTTATTCTTACAGTATGTACAGTATGCATAAAAGAGTCAACAAAAATGTAAGATAACAAGAGGTGCCTGCAGCATCAGCCCAATGTCTCCCCCCCCCCATTTTTTAAATTCATTTTATAACACAACTAAACAACACAAACAGAAAAAACAAACAATACAAACAAATTCTTGTCCTTATTTTTTCTAAACATTGTTAGTTGGGCTTCCCCAAGTCTCCCCTATCTCATAATTTTTAACCATTTTTTTTATCACGCTTACTTTTACAATAAAAATCTTCACATTTTATCACTTACAAATAATACTATTTTAAAATAACCATCTTCTACTCCTATCCCTACAGTCTATATCCACTTCCAAAGCTATTCTAAGATTTAAATATTAAAATATTTTTTCAGATATTCTTTAAACTTTTTCCAATCTTCTTCCACCGTCTCTTCTCTCTGGTCTCGGAGTCTCCCGGTCAGTTAGGCAAGTTCCATCTATTCCATGTCCCATCTGTTCTCACAGTGGCCAGACAGATGTCTGTGGGAAACCCGCAAGCAGGATTCGAAGACAAGACCACCTCTCCCATCTTGTGGTTTCCAGCAACTGATATTCAGATTCATTGCTGCTTCCAGTTGTAGAGACAGAGCACCTCCATTATATCTAGTAGACCAAACATTCCAACATACTGCAGAAAAAATCGGGATGTGCGTCTTTCAGGGATGTGTGTTAGGATATTGATGTTCCGTTCCACCTTAAGAACAGGCATGTGAAGTTGTTGTATGTCACATGACTGTTTACTTCCAGCACAGCCTGCTGGGAACTTCCATTGTGTACAGCTTTTGCTTATGCTTTTTGCTTGGACACGAAGGGGAGCTGACATGTTTTTCCTTTGTGCTGATGCTGAATAAAATGCCTGTAAATACACTTTACATATGCCTCTCTCTGCCCTTCTGTTGCAAAGAGTTCTTATCTCTGCTGGCTTGTGTCCCCAGCTTCTAATGGTTTCTGAAGCTCTGGGTCGCTGCTTCATGCTGAGCCAAGGGAGTTCGCCCGGCTGCCGGCCGGTGGGCTGGAGCCAGCTGGGGGCCTGCGTATTGCCCCCTCGGACACATCCCAATAAAGGGTTATGGGCCCAGTTCCACAGCGCTTATATGAGAGTAAGGCTGCTGCTCTTACGGTAGCCAGAGGCTGCACTCTTGATGGAGTCAAAATGGGACATCGCAGGAGCCAATCAGAAGCCCGGATGGCTTCTGTAATTCCAGGATGTCCCACAGGGAGAGTTGACAGGTCTAGTAGCCACCAATAGCCCTCTCCTCCATGCATTTTTCTGATTCTCTTCTAAAGCCATCCAGCTTGGTGGCCATCACGTCCTCCTGTGGCAAGGAGTTCCATAGTTTAACTGTGCACTGCATGAAGAAGTCCATCTGTCCTGAACCTTCCAACATTCAGCTTCATGAGATGCTCACGAATTCCAGTGCTATTTGAGAGGGAGAAAAACTTTTCTCTGACCGCTTCCTCCAGTGCCATTTTAAAACCTTTTATCAAGTTGCCTCTTTTCTGCCCTTTTTCTGCACTAAAAACTCCCCAGCACTCCAACCTTTCTTCACTGGGGAGTCACCCCAAGAAAGAACTATGGAATAATGCAGAACACAGGATCATTAAAGAGCAAAATTTCTACAATAATGCCTTCTTCTTCTTTTTTCTTCTTCTTTGGCAATCACTTGTAGCGGAGTAAGATTGTCTTCCATAAACACAGTTTTAAAAGTGAGTCTGTAAGTGACTGTGGAGGCCAATTCTGGATCCACACATCCTTCCACAGTGGGGACATTGGTTTCTGGGCAGGAGTTGATCATGGTGAGGGTTTGCCAAGCGTGCCTTCCTCTTAGCACGTTTCTCCCTTGCGTCCTGAGTTCGAGCATCTTCAAAGCCCATGACACTTTTGGTAAAGGCTGTTCTCCAACTGGAACACTCGCAGGCCAGTGTTTCCCAGTTGTCGGTGTTTATATCACATTTTTTAAGACTTGCCTTGAGAGAGTCTTTAAGCCTCTTTTGCTGACCACCGGAATTACACTTACAGACTAACCAACAAGGTGTGCAAACCAGCACAAAGGTGCTTTTCAGAAAAGAGGATTTATAGAATTGCAGAGTTGAACGGACCCCTAAGTGTCATCTAGTTCAGCTCCCTGCAATGCTTGCCTGACTAGTTCAGCAATAGAAAATAAAATAAAACACAGGACCCCAAGAACTGGAAGGCACTCAGGGCATCATCCAGGCTGACTTCCCAAACCCACAAAATCGGGGACAAGTTTCTCTTTCCTCCTCCTCCTCCTCCTCCATCATCTCCGAGCTGCCACTTTGTCCTTCCTTGTGTGTGTATTTGAAGGGATGTGGGTGGTACTGTTGGTTAAACCACAGAGCCTAGGGCTTGCAGATCAGCAGGTCGATGGTTCGAATCCCCGCAACGGGGTGAGCTCCCGTTGCTCAGTCTCAGCTCCTGCCAACCTAGCAGTTCGAAAGGACGTCAAAGTGCAAGTAGATAAATAGGTACCACTCTGGCAGGAAGGTAAACAGCATTTCCGTGCTCTGCTCTGGTTCGCCAGAAGCGGCTTAGTCATGCTGGCCACATGACCCGGAAGCTGTACGCTGGCTCCCTCGGCCAATAAAGCGAGATGAGCGTCGCAACCGCAGAGTCGGCCATGACTGGACCTAATGGTCAGGGGTCCCTTTACCTTTTTACGTGTGTGTTTAGGGAAGCATTTAATGTTTAATAGACTATTGTATTTTAATATTCTGTTGGAAGCTGCCCAGAGTTGCTGGGGAAACCCAGCCAGATGGGCGGGGTATAAATGATAAAGTTTATTATTATTATATGGGACGCGGGTGGCGCTGTGGGTAAAAGCCTCAGCGCCTAGGGCTTGCCGATCGAAAGGTCGGCGGTTCGAATCCCCGTGGCGGGGTGCGCTCCCGTTGTTCGGTCCCAGCGCCTGCCAACCTAGCAGTTCGAAAGCACTCCCGGGTGCAAGTAGATAAATAGGGACCGCTTACTAGCGGGAAGGTAAACGGCGTTTCCGTGTGCTGCACTGGCTCGCCAGAGCAGCGATGTCACGCTGGCCATGTGACCTGGAAGTGTCTCCAGACAGCGCTGGCCCCCGGCCTCTTGAGTGAGATGGGCGCACAACCCTAGAGTCTGTCAAGACTGGCCCGTACGGGCAGGGGTACCTTTACCTTTACCTTGATAATGATGATGATGATGATGATGATGATGTCACCAGCTGCATCTCTTCCATTTCCGCCAAAATGACAGGAAAGTTTGCAGAAACGGTTTGCGCGTGTGTGAAGTTCCATGTGGGCCTTTCTTTTAATCTCCTGTTTTCACTAGGAGATGAGGAACTGGCAGGTGGGGGTTTGAGAGAGAGAGAGAGAGAGAGAGAGCGCGCGCGTGAGCAAAGGATCAATACGACCCTTGTCTGATTCTCCACACCTCACCTCCTTCCTCTGATCGCGCCGTGCGTGGCTTCCCAGCCGGGAAAGATAAGCTAATTTCCTGGGTGGTGATACATTTGCCCTTTCAGTGTATCAAGTGGTTCTTCGTTCATTAGCAAGATCAGAGGCAGAGCGGCGATAGCCGAAGACGGATGTTTATCACGCATGAGGGAAGCCTTGTAAACGGCAATAAAACAAGTGTCCCTCCGTGGTTTTTATTGGCATCGTCTTAGATTGCCAGCCACGTGGCCAAAATGCCCGATAGACTGGGAACTACAGGTGTGGGGTGGGTCTCTGCATCCTATTCTAGAGAGCAGGAGGGCTTGTTTGCAGAATGTGCCCCATCTTGTGTAGTTCAGTGGTGGCACATGTGGTTTGCATGCAGAAGGTCCAGTCTCCAGGTAGATTTGGGAGTTTCCCCTGTCCTTTAAAGCATGGGTAGGCAAACTAAGGCTCGGGGGCCAGATCTGGCCCAATCACCTTCTGAATCTGGCCCATGGGCGGTCTGGGAATCACGAGTGTTTTTACATGAGTAGAATGTGTGCTTTCATTTAGAATGCATCTCTGGGTTATTTGTGGGGCATAGGAATTTGTTCATTCCCTACCAAAAAATATTGTCCAGCCCCCCACAAGGTCTGAGGGACAGTGGACCGGACCCCTGCTGAAAAAGTTTGCTGACCCCTGCTTTAAAGGGTAAACTACATCTCCTAGGATTATTATTATCATTTGGTGGGTTGGGTGTGAATTCTTTAAATGTGTTTTCAATGTATGGTAAGGTAAAAGGTAAAGGACCCCTGGACGTCGAAATGCTAGGTTGGCAGAAGCTGGGATAGAGCAATGGGTGTTCACCCCATCATGGGGATTTGAACCGTCAACCTTCCGATCGGCAAGCCATAGGCTCTGTGGTTTAGACCACAGCGCCACCTGCTATGCGCATGCATTCAAAGCCGCATCTATTGCCCTGCCCAATTTTGCCTCTGGAGGTTGGTGGTGAAATATTCTCAGAATTGTAGAGTTGGAAGAGACCAAAATGTGAATCTAGGACCACCCAACCATTCTGAATTTTGTTGCTGTCCCTAGCTGTTGTCTACCATAAGCCACCAATGCAGGTTGATCTGGAAATTTAAATGAATAACTGAGTCTGCTTATTGATCATGGCACTCTCAATCATAATTCACTGTGGAGTGGAAGAATAATAGAACCTTAGAATCAAAGAATCATCCACCTCCTGAGGGGGTCCGAATAATAATAATAATAATAATAATAATAATAATAATAATAATAATAATATTAATAATAATAATTCTTTGTTTGTTTGTTTCTTCTTTTCCTCACTTTGTTCCCTTTTAAAAATAGCATCTTATATGTAAAGGAAAAAATAATTTTAAATATTCTGCTGTTGGGTGGGCATAGGATTGCAAATAGCCACACCGCTCCAAAAAGCCAGACTGTAGGATTGCTGAGACCCACGATGTAGAAAAATATGGATCTATTCCCAGCCAGAAAGGTTCCCCCACTCTTCTTTTAATGGCGCCATTTACCTGCACGCAATCATAAAATGGTAATGCCGTACATTCGTGAGGATTCCATTTTTAAAAAAATAAAACATAAAGCTTCCTTTCCATCTTTCTTCCAGCTCCAGTCGCTAATTTAGCCAAAATTGCAGCTGCTTGAATCACTCGTAGATTTCGGTTACTCAATTGAAGTTCTATCTCCTGCACTATTGGGGGAAAAATGATTTCGCTGTTAGCCCAGGAACAATCAACGTAATCCTTATGTGCTCACAGAAGTTGCCGTCCAGTAGATAATGGAGCACTAAAACCAAAGTCTCGGGGGGAGGAAAAGCTGTCTCTCTCTGTGCTTCTTCTAGGACCACACGAAGGTGCGAAACCTGAAGTCGATTACTGCAAATATCCATTATTCCTGCCCTCCCCTCATCCATGACTGATGCAAAATCCGAGTACAGTAGAACCTTGGTTCTCAAACGCCTTGGAACCCAAACACTGCAAACCTGGAAGTAAGTGTTCTGGTTTGCGAACTTTCTTTCGGAAGCCAAATGTGCTCCGTTTTGAGTGTTAAGCTTCCAATTTAAGCGCCACACTTCCATTTTGAGTGTCACACTTCCGTTTTGAGTGTTACGCTGAGCTCTTTCTGTTTTTGTTATTTATTTTGTATTTTTGTTTTTGCAGCTCGTTTTGTTTTGCTTTTGTGACTGTGTGGAACCCAAATCAGCTACTGATTGATTGTGTGACTGCAGTACATTGTTTATTGCTTTCATTTTATGGATCAGTGGTCTCGTTAGATAGTAAAATTCATGTTCAGTTGCTGTTTTGGAGGTTGTTTTTAAAAGTCTGGAACAGATTAATCCATTTCGCATTACTTTCTATGGGAAAGCACGCCTTGGTTTTGGAATGCTTTGGTTTTGGAACGGACTTCCGGAACGGACTAAGTTTGAGAACCAAGGTACCACTGTATTCAGTCCCACAGATCTATGGGTGCTGAAGTTGTAGAAGAGCACTGCTCTGGGACTTTTTCAGAGCAGGGGCAATGATGCCACGTGTTGGAGTGTCAATGTAATTGATGGACTCATCTTGGCCCATCCATTCTGGCAAGCAAATGAGGTGATAACGAGGCTTCCAAATCCTCTTCTTCATTGATGGGGTTTCTAATTAAATGCAAGCACTTTGCTGCATTTGAATTGGAAATCTTTGAATTTCTAATTAAAAGTCACATTTTAGCCGACCTTTGCTTATCCCTTGCTGTCAGAGGCAAGCACCCCTGAGTTGAAGAGAGCTTACTCCCAGGTAGCCAATGTAAAGGATTACAGTCAGGGTACAACAAGTTTAGTGCAATTGTTTGATTTTTGTTACTGCAATTCAATAAAGTTAAATAATTTTTTTTTTTAAAAAAAGGAGTTTAGTCTATAGCTAAACTCTTGGAAGACGGGCGATTCTTCCTCCAGTTTTGTAGTAAATAGTTCTTTACGCAGCTGACTGCATTTTCAAATTTGCTTTTGGAGAGAGGCTGTGGCCTTGGGGTGTGGCAAGTGAGCCTTCATGTCAATATTATCTGATAATACACACCCCCAATAGAAATGCATCGTGAAAAAGGGACAAAGATTATTACTAAGTTTGCTAATGTTTATGCATAGATTAAAATTTAGGAGTACTTGTGAAAAATTAAAAAGGAAATACAATACCTATAACCCTGTTGGAGGAGGAAAGACGTTGAGCAGGTGAGCCAGGTGCTTCATTCACCTGCTACCTATGTCCTAAAGCTTCCCAGGTGAGCGCTCCCTTCTCAGGGTTTATTCTCTTTAATAAATGGTCCTTCAAACCAGTGCGCATTCAGCTGCCTAACAGTGGCCATGTCACCCAGGAGATCGCAGCCACAGAGATAAAAAAAAGAGATGTTCCATTGTCTGGAGAAGTTGTCTCCATGTGGTTCGCATGGAGAAGCCATTTTCAATAGAGCCCAATGATGGAAGCACACAGCTGTAATAGGTAAAGGTAAAGGACCCCTGGACCATAGCTGTCAACTATCAGATTTGAAAATAAGGGATCAGCAGCCTCACCTGTACCGGGGACAGTCTACAGGATATCTAACAATCTGAGATAGCAGTGGGAAGCAGTGGGAAACGGCACTGGAATAAGGGAATTTACCGCAAAAAAAGGGAAGGTTGACAGCTATGCCCTGGATGGTTAAGTCCAATCAAAGGCAGTGCAGCGCTCATCTCGCTTTCAGGCCCAGGGAGCCAGTGTTTGTCCACAGACAGCTTTCCTTGTCATGTGACCAGCAGGACTAAACCACTTCTGGCACAACAGAACACCGTGACGGAAACCTGAGCACACGGAAATGCCGTCTACCTTCCCGCCACAGTGGTACCTACTTATCTACTTGCACTGGAATGCTTGTGAACTGCTAGGTTGCCAGGAGCTGGGATAGAGCAATGGGAGCTCACCCCGTCACAG
The DNA here is from genome assembly GCF_965153285.1 of Podarcis tiliguerta. Taxonomy (NCBI): domain Eukaryota; kingdom Metazoa; phylum Chordata; class Lepidosauria; order Squamata; family Lacertidae; genus Podarcis; species Podarcis tiliguerta. Next base: position 4,448,592 of record NC_139542.1, read on the forward strand.
GGATTCAAACCGCAGACCTTCTGATTGGCAAGCCCAAGAGGCTCAGTGGTTTAGGGGGCACCAGGTGTTGAAATTTTGTGTCCCTAACACTTTAGCGCCCAGGGTGGCCACCCCTATGGCCCTCCCATGCTACGCCACTGCTTCAAACAGAGGACTCCTTTTCTTGTGGATCTGCAAGGTTCCTGGGACCTCCAAGTGGAGGACCATTCTCTGTGAAATGGGGCACATGACCACCCGAACCAGCAGGTCTGAAGGGCCATAGCTCGGTGGCAGAACATCTGCTTTGAAGGCAGGTCTTAGCTTCAAGCTTTGACATCTCCAGGCAGGGCTGGGAATGTCTCCAGTCTGAAGAAGCTGCTGGATCGGGACTAGACCATATCTAGGCTTACAGTGGCTAACCAGATGCCCCACTAGTAGCTCAAAAGCAGAACCCGAGAACAACATCCCTCTCCCTTGCTGTGGTTTCCAGCAACTAGTGTTACTGTCTCCAAACATGGAGATAGAGCATAGCCATCTGGACTACTAGCCTTTAGTAGTAGTAGTAATAATAATAATAATAATAATAATAATAATAATAATAATTTTTATTTATACCCCGCCCTCCCTGGCCAGAGCGGCTAACACCAATAAAAAAATCACAGTAAAAACATAATAGGGGAAAAAGAGAGGGGGGGGGGAACCAATTTAAAATACAGGTTAAGATGTAATTTAAAATGCAGCCTCATTTTAAAGTAGCCAATAAATCAAGACCATAAGGGGAGGGAAACATAAGGGTCAGACTGAGTCCAAACCAAAGGCCAGGTGGAACAGCTCTGTCTTGCAGGCCCTGCGGAAAGATGTCAACTCCCGCAGGGCCCTAGTCTCTTGTGACAGAGCGTTCCACCAAGTCGGGGCCAGTACTGAAAAGGCCCTGGCCCTAGTTGAGACCAATCTAACCACCTTGCGACTTCCAAAATGTTGTCATTTGTGGACCTTAAGGTCCTCTGTGGGACATACCAGGAGAGCCAGTCCCGTAGGTATGAGGGTCCTAGGCCGCATAGGGCTTTAAAGGTCAAAACCAGCACCTTAAACCTGACCCTGTACTCCAGGGATCCAGTGCAGTTGGTAAAGCACTGGATGAATGTGATCCTGCTGCAAGGACCCCGTAAGGAGTCTTGCTGTGGCATTCTGCACCCGCTGGAGTTTCTGGGTCAGCTTCAAGGGCAGCCCCGCATAGAGCGAGTTACAATAATCAAGCCTGGAGGTGACCATCGTGTGGATCACTGTGGCCAGATCAGGGCGAGAAAGGTAAGGGACCAACTGCTTAATACGGCGGAGATGGAAAAATGCCACAGACTTCTCCTCCAGAAATTTGTTTTTTAAAGCCATCCAAGTTGGGAGGGAGTTCCATAGCTTGACTGCGAGCTGAATGAAGAAGAACTTTCTTTTGTCTGTCTTGATAGAGAGACCTGGAAGGCTGCATTTGTCCCCCAGGCTCATAGCACAGCACCGACTCATGAATTCCAGAAATTCATTATGCAACGCCATTGTATGAAGAAGTTTCACTTCTGGCCAGCCCTGTGCCAAGGCAACAGCAGGCTGAGCACAATGCTCTAATATTTGCATTCATTTAAGTCATATTCCAGAGCGGCTGCAAAAAGCAGCAATGCTGTTCTCTTTCACGTCCCCCTGCTTTGTAAGGCTGATTAGATGATTGACGCCTTTGCTTTCTCTGCAGCCCTTAGAAATCCTGCAGCAGGCACCTCCCGCCGAGCTGGCTTAGGAATTTGGAAATCTATCTCTTTATTCCCACATATATTCTCCACCTTCCCAAACAGCGGGCATCCCATGTCTGGGATTCTTATCGGCAAGAGCAGGGATGTGATTTTCGCAAGGCATATCCAAATCGCTGTGGCACATCTGATGTCCTGAAATTATCGCCCATCAACCTTTTGGCAGCGCCCTAGATGATCACGGGAGCCTCTCCCGAAGCCAGACAGGGCTGATCTGAGTCAGGAGCACACGCTGGCATGTCCAGTTAGCTTAAATGTGCTCATCGGCCGCTGTCCCCCCTGCAGATCTCACAAGAATATTGTACTCCTTCATGCAGACAATAAATGATGAAATACCCTCCAACAGAAGGCAGTGATGGCCACTGTGGCGATCACACAGGGTCCCCGGATGTTTAACTGTCTATTGATCCCTGTGCCACCACTGTGCTTGCTTCCCCACTGCCACCAACCAGTTAAAGTAAAGGTAAAGGGACCCCTGACCATTAGGTCCAGTCATGACCAACTCTGGGGTTGCGGCGCTCATCTCGCTTTATTGGCCGAGGGAGCCGGCGTGCAGCTTCCAGGTCATGTGGCCAGCATGACTAAGCTGCTCCTGGCAAACCAGAGCAGCGCACGGAAACGCCGTTTACCTTCCCACCAGAGCAGTATCTATTTATCTACTTGCACTTTGATGTGCTTTCGAACTGCTCGGTTGGCAGGAGCAGGGACCGAACAACGGGAGCTCACCCCATCACGGGGATTCAAACCACCAACCTTCTGATCGGCAAGTCCTAGGCTCTGTGGTTTAACCCACAGTGCCACCCGCGTCCCTGGGACCAACCAGTTACTCTCTGGTAAAACACAGAGTCCAGTCAGTTGTTAAAAGTGAACAAAAACAAAACCAAACCAAGTTTTACAAACATTTTACAATGTTTTACAAACATTAACAAGTTTATGGTTTCTTAGATAATATTCTTGACAGTATCTTAACTTTAGTTTCTTTACCAGCCTGTTGTTGTTGTTGTTGTTTAGTCATTTAGTCGTGTTCGACTCTTCGTGACCCCCTGGACCAGAGCACGCCAGGCACTTCTGTCTTCCACTGCCTCCCGCAGTTTGGTCAAACTCATGCTGGTAGCTTCGAGAGCATTGTCCCACCATCTTGTCCTCTGTTGTCCCCTTCTCCTTGTGCCCTCCATCTTTCCCAGCATCAGGGTCTTTTCCAGGGAGTCTTCTCTTCTCATGAGGTGGCCAAAGTATTGGAGCCTCAGCTTCAGGATCTGTCCTTCCAGTGAGCACTTACTGGCCTATACCTTCCTAATACCTTCTGACTGATTATCTCAACTCTTGGACTGACTCCTCTTAACAAATTCTCTCACTGTCTCCCACCAGACTAGCCCAGCCCACAGACTTTTCTTATCTGCCTCTTCTAACTCCAGACTGCCTTCTCAACAAATCTAACTCTCCAAAAAAATCTCTGTGCTTAAACCTTATACACAGTTAACTCTGCCCCCTGGGTTCCCATTGGTTAGTCATTTTACAATTTTACCTTTCCCTATGAACCCAGTACGATGTCTCACACATAGGAGGGCAAACGCCACAGCCACCAACTTGGATGGCTTTAAAAGAGGATTAGACAAATACATTCCAACTCTACAATTCTACAATTTTATGTGTCTGTGTGGGAGAGGCAGGACTTTACCAGCTTTTCAGCTGGAACCATAGTCCCCATACTCCAACAGGGAAAGGCCTTCAACATCTCCAGGCACCTGAGATTCCTGAATTCTTACACTTATTCTTCTCTTCTTTGGCAGTCACTTGCAGCCAAGGAAAATTGTCTTCCATGAACACAGTCTTAACAGTGAGTCCATAAGTGACTGTGGAGGACAATTCTGGACCCACACGTCCTTCCACAGTGGGGACATAGGTTTCTGGGTGGGAGTTGATCACGGTGTGGATTTGCCAAGCATGCCTCCCTCTTAGCACGTTTCTCCCTTGTGTCCTGAATTTGAGTGTCTTCAAAGCCCATGACACCTTTGGTAAAGGCTGTTCTCCAACTGGAGCGCTTGCAGGCCAGTGTTTCCCAGTTGTCAGGGTTTATACTACATTTTTAAAGGTTTGCCTTGAGAGAGTCTTTAAATCTCTTTTGTTGACCACCAGCATTACACTTTCCATTTTAAAGTTCAGAATAGAGTAGTTGCTTTGGAAGACGATCATCAGGCATCCGCACAACATGACCAGTCCAACGAAGTTGATGTTGAAGAATCATCGCTTTGACACTGGCGATCTTTGCTTCTTCCAGTACATAAGTTTGCCTGTTTTCCAAAGTGATGCGTAAAAATTTTTGGAGACACCTTTGATGGAATTGGAGTTGGAGGTGGCATTTATAGGTGGTCCACGTTTCACAAGCATACAGTATGGTTGGTAGTACAATAGCTTTGTAATCAAGCATTTTGGTTTCCCTGCTAATGTCCCAGTCCTCAAACACTCTGCACTTCAATCGGGAGAAAGCCGCACTCGCAGAGCTCAGGTGATGCTGGATTTCGGCATCAATGTCGGCCCTTGCGGAAAGATAACTGCCTAGGTAGGAGAAGTGATCAACATTTTCCAACGTTACACCATTGAGTTGGATTTGTGGCACTGCAGAGGGGTTATTTTGCTACTTTTTGGTGCAACACTTTGTTTTTTTGGATGTTGCGTGATAGGCCAAGCTTTTCGTAAGCTTCTGCAAAGATATTTAGGATGGTTTGGAGGTCATCCTCTGAGCATGCACACACTACGTTGTCATCAGCATACTGAAGCTCTATGACGGAAGTTACAATAACCTAACTCTTTGCTTTCAGCCTGCTCAGATTGAAGAGCTTTCCATCTGTTCGATATATGATTTCTACTCCGGTGGGGAGTTTCCCTTCGACAAAGTAAAGGATCATGGCAATGAAAATAATGAATAGAGTTGGGGCAATAACACAACCCTGTTTAACGCCTGATCCCACTGTGAATGGTTCACTTTGAGAGCCACTGTTATCTGCGATAGTTGCTGTCATATTATCATGAAGGAGCTGAATGATGTTTACAAATATATCTGGTGCGGCACTTTGGTTTTTTGGAGGGGGTTCGACTCTCGGGGTCCTCGGGGTCCCAACTCTACCATTCTATAATTCTATGATTCTATCTCTCCCTGCCTGGCATCTCCCCGCTTGGCGATGTAGCCCCCTGAATTTTGCGCAACCTTTGCAAGGCGAAGGCAACAGGCAGGAGCGAAATCTCTTCTGGCAGTGCGTAATCTCCATCCTCGAAAGGGATGTTTGTTCTCCTGCCCAGGTTGCGCCTGCCATTCACACTCCACTTCCTGCGAGCGGCTTCCTCACACCCAGTTCCCTTCAGCCACCGCAGGCAGGCCCCCTGCGTGGCATGACTAATGTGTCAGGGCGGCCACCGGGGCTGCAGAGCTTAATGGGTTGTGGCACCTGCAGGACGCTGAGGCAAAGCGGGTTGGGTATCCCGCAGCGCCCGCAGCTCAGAGGCGAGGGCCAGGCAGAAGTCAACGTCTGCAGAAAACGCAGGGAAAAGGTCAGTGGCTTCATTTGACCCCAGAGATGTTGACACATCGCTTGCAAGGACTCCGCACGGCAGCGTCTTGAACTGATATGCAGGAGGGATGTGGCAGCCCCATTGCGGAGCACATCGGGACGCATTACCTGGGGAGAGGCATATGCATGGACTGACACCCTCTTATGCACGGAAATCTCAGGGCAATAGGCAGCATGTTGAAGCTACAAAGCATGCTCCCATCCCAATTCATCATTGCAGAACCATAGAATTGTAGTAGTAGTAGTAGTAGTAGTAATAATAATAATAATAATAATAATAATAATAATAATAATTTTTTATTTATACCTCGCCCTCCCTGGTTCAGAAAACCGGGCTCAGGGTGGCTAACAACAAATTTAACACACTTAATTAATGCAACACAAAACAGCATAAAATACAGTCTAAAACGTGAATAACAATAAATTCAGAATTCAAAAATTCAATTTAGGGGGGAAATCCAACCAATAAACATTAGATGGTCATCAGGGCTAGCTGGCCTATTTGGGCCAGCGAGGAGACCAGGGGAGAATTAGCTGTGGGATCCCAGAGCAGTTAATCTTCATAAGAAGGGGAGGGGGAGAGAAGGAAGGGGAACAAAAGATCAGGCTAAGTTCAAATTGAAAGCCAGGCGGAATAGCTCTGTCTTACAGGCTAAGCGGAAGGAAGTTAAATCCTGCAGGGCTCTGGTCTCATGGGACAGAGCATTCCACCAGGTCGGAGCCATCACTGAAAAGGCCCTGGCCCTGGTGGAGGATAGTCTGACTTCCTTAGGGCCTGGGACCTCTAAACTATGGTTATTCTTGGACCTTAAGATCACCCGCGGGGCATACCAGGAGAGGAGGTCCCGTAAATACGAGGGCCCTAAGCCACAAAGGGCTTGTAGAGTTGGAAGGGACCCTGAGGGTCATCTAGTCCAGCCCCCTGCAATGCAGGAATCTCAGCTGAAGCATCCATGACAGATGGCCGTCCAACCTCTGCTGAAAAACCTCCAATGAGGGAAGAGTCCATCACCTTCTTAGGGAATCAGTTCCACTGTCAAATAACTCTTGCCAGCAGAAATTTCTTCCTGATGTTTAGTCGGAATCTCCTTTCTTGTAGCTTGAAGCCATGGGTTCGAGTCCTACTCTCTGGAGCAGGAAAAACAAGCCTGCTTCATCCGCCATGTGACAGCCCTTAACATATTTGAAGATGGCTATCATATCTCCTTTCAGTCTCCTCCTTTTCAAGTTAAACACACACAGCTCCCCCAGCTGTTCCTTATAAGGCCTGGTTCCCAGGTCGTTCATCATCTTGGTCTTATATAATTCAGCATTCTCCAACCTGGTGCCCTCCATATGTTTTGGACTATAATTCTCATCAGCCCCAACCATCACGGCTACCTGGAGGACGACAGGCCGGGAGGCTCGCTTGTATTATCCTGGAGGATGGAATAATTAAACAAGAACTGTCCTGTTTTGGGGTGGGTGGGTGTGTTGGCAATACGCTGCAACATTTTGTTGTAGCGCTCACTTGAAACAGACCTAGTCCCATAACAAAGATGCATTCTCTTTGTTGTATGCCGAAGTGCAATAGTCAGCAATACGTCTCAGAAAGAGGGTCACCTGGCTTGCGAAATTGTGTGACTCATCTCGTTTTAATAGATTTTGGGGGTGCACAAACTACTTTGATGATAATTATCCACCCACAAGACTGCTCCCCCCCCCGAAATAGCCAGTTGCTATAGATACAGCAAGCATGAATCCTATAAGTATGAGTGTTGTTACCTTGATAATGAGCCGTTACATAACACAAACATATTTTACTAAACAGCTCTTTAGCAAATAGTTGTTACCAACATACACACTGAAGCTGATACCTAGGATTTACTATATATATATATATATGGTTACTTATAACTCCCTTCTTAACCCATCCAAACCATCATTTAGCTACTACTACAACTAATCCAGAATGTGGCAGCTAGACTGGTGACTGGGAGCGGCCACCGAGACCACATAACACCGGTCCTGAAAGACCTACATTGGCTCCCAGTATGTTTCCGAGCACAATTCAAAGTGTTGGTGCTGACCTTCAAAGCCCTAAATGGCCTCAAAGGCCCAGTATACCTGAAGGAGCATCTCCACCTCCATCGTTCTGCCCGGATACTGAGGTCCAGCTCCAAGCGCCTTCTGGCAGTTCCCTCCCTGCGAGAAGCCAAGTTACAGGGAACCAGGCAGAGGGCCTTCTCGGTGGTGGCGCCTGCCCTGTGGAACACCCTCCCATCAGTTGTCCGCCGTACATTACTCATTAATCAGCAACTGTTAGGTGTTCTGCTGCTCTTACGTAGCTTCAGTGGAATTTCCCTAATGTTCCCTTTAGCAATACACATACAGAACATATAGGGAGCTATTTTCCATTTCAGTGTACAATTAAACAATTATACGTAACATTGTCTATACCAGCAGTTCCTGATGACGGTGGCAACTTTCCGTGGGACTGGTGGGATTACCTAGGGGGCACTAAGAGGCAAGAAGGCGGCAGCAGGGGGCGCCGACTATCAAAACATGTATCAAATCTACAGGATTCCTGGCAGGATCGGACCAAGGCAGAATAGAGAGGCTCTATTCCTTCCTTTGATCTGGGCATTAAAGTTCTATGCAGCCTAGGATCGTATTCACTTCTTATTTTATTTTTCCTGCTGTTGCTTCTGATCCATTCACGCTGGGTGCTGTAGCTGCACCAGCAAAGTAAATCAGCTTGGAATCGGCTCTTTCCAATAATAATAATAATAATAATAATAATAATAATAATAATAATATATTATTTATACCCCGCCCATCTGGCTGAGTTTCCCCAGCCACTCTGGGCGGCTCCCAATCAAATGTTAAAAACAGTACAGCATGAAATATTAAAAACTTCCCTGAACAGGGCTGCCTTCAGATGTCTTTTAAAGATAGGATAGCTGCTTATTTCCTTCACATCTGAAGGGAGGGTGTTCCACAGGGCGGGCGCCACCACCGAGAAGGCCCTCTGCCTGGTTCCCTGTAACTTGGCTTCTCGCAATGAGGGAACCGCCAGAAGGCCCTCGGCGCTGGATCTCAGTGTCCGGGCTGAACGATGGGGGTGGAGACGCTCCTTCAGGTATACAGGACCAAGGCTGTTTAGGGCTTTAAAGGCCAGCACCAACACTTTGAATTGTGCTCGGAAACATACTTGGAGCCAATGCAGATCTCTCAGGACCAGTGTTATGTGGTCCCGGCGGCCAGTCCCAGTCACCAGTCTAGCTGCCGCATTCTGGATTAATTGCAGTTTCCGGATCACTTTCAAAGGTAGCCCCACGTAGAGCATTGCAGTAGTCTAAGGAATGTGCTACAGAAAACTAGATTCTTCCATCCTCTGCAATGTGGCATCGCCACCCTCTGAATGCCACATTCCTCTGCCTTCCAGAATATCTCCTGCTCTGACTTGCCAAGCGGCAAGCCTGCCTCCTGAAACCATGCCTTGTTGATGCCATTGTTCATTGGTTTTGAAAACCTCACCGGACCCTTACTCTCAGGCCTTGACCAATGCAGGTATTCATTGACTATTCCTCTTGCTTTTCCCCTGAAAGAGAAAAATGCACGTAGCAAGTTCAGCCAAATTTTGTAGGCGATTCCATCGCCAGCCTAACAGAGGTTTGCAAAGGCGAGCACAATATTGAAGGAAGGTCTTTGCGAAAGAACGAGGTGGCTTTTAGGGGTTAAATAGTCTTTGCCGTTGGTATATGTCAAGCTGAAAGAAATTGGCCTTGCGGCGTTCAGGGCATTGTGTTCCTGGTCTGAATAGCTTGTTATGCCATCAGCAGCAGACAGAATATCTCCTTCTATTTGCAGTTTCAGGAGGCAAGAAGAAACCCCCTTTCCTAGTACATCCATGTGCATAAGATTTTTTAAAAATATATATTTTTAATTTTCATTTTTCAACAAAAAAAGCAAAAAAAGCCCTTTAAAAATAAAGTTATTACGCATATCATCTTTCCACTTCTCCCTCCCCCACTTTTTGCGGTCCCTTATATTTATAATAGTTCTACTGCGTTTCCAAATTAAACCTATTTATTATTTATCACATATAATCAATAATTGTTTAATATCACTGCTCTTTTTTTTACATCAATCCTGCTAATGTCTTAATCCGCTTGCAATATTTTTGTAAACATTCAATAAACGATTTCCACTCTACATTAAAAACTTTGTCGTCTAGATTTCTTATTCTTCCGGTAAGCTTCGCCATTTCTGCATAGTTCAAGAGTTTCTGTTGCCATTCCGCTTTTGTCGGGATGTTTTCTTCCTTCCATCTTTGGACAAATAACATTTGGGCAGCCATGGTAGCATACATAAATAGATTTTTATATTGTTTAGGTATCTCTAGTCCCATAACTCCCAAAGGAAAAGCCTCTGGTTTCTTCCACGTGAATAATAATAATAATAATAATAATAATAATAATAATAATAATAATTTATTATGCATACCCCGCCCATCTGTCTGAGTTTTCCCAGCGACTCTGGGTGGCTTCCAATCGAGTGTTAAAAACAATACAGCATTAAATATTAAAAAGTTCCCTAAACAGGGCTGCCTTCAGATGTCTTTTAAAGATAAGATAGCTGCTTATTTCCTTCACATCTGAAGGGAGGGCATTCCACAGGGTGGGTGCCACCACCGAGAAGGCCCTCTGCCTGGTTCCCTGTAATTTGGCTTCTCGCAGGGAGGGAACTGCCAGAAGGCCTTCGGCACTGGATCTCAGAGTCTGGGCAGAACGATGGGGGGTGGAGACGCTCCTTCAGGTATACAGGACTGAGGCCATTTAGGGCTTTAAAGATCAGCACCAACACTTTGAATTGTGCTCGGAAACATACTGGGAGCCAATGCAGATCTCTCAGGACCGGTGTTATGTGGTCTTGGCGGCCGCTCCCAGTCACCAGTCTAGATGGTGCATTCTGAATTAATTGCAGTTTCTGGGTCACCTTCAAAGGTAGCCCCACATTGCAGTAGTCCAAGCAGGAAATAACCAGAGCATGCACCACTCTGGCCAGACAGTCCACAGGCAGGTAGGGTCTCAGCCTGTGTACCAGATGGAGCTGAGATTTGCCCAAATGATGGGGTCCCAACTCCTGGCTGTGCCCTGCCATCATGATCCCCCACTCCCCCCTTTCAAGAGGTCTTTGCTCAAAGTGTGGACACCAGGGCAAAATCAGAAGAGGGACGTAATATTAGGGCCCCACTCTGTCCTGTGTGAGTCAGAGCAATGTGTGAGTCAAGCTAGTTTGTTTGCAAGCTCACCCCTTCCCTTCCCTTCCCAGCTGTGGCTTATTCCATCCTATTGTGGAACAGAAGCCGAAGGAGTTTCTTCTATTGTGCCTAAGTCAGCATTATCGACCGGCGCTAGGAGAAAAGCACCGATGTTTTCGTTCTATAGGCAGATAAGCCTCTTCCCAGACAAGATTATTTCAAATGGTCCGTTTAGCTTACAGGGACCCAAGGTACACGACTGCACGCTGGCCTCCGCCTGCGTTAACGATTCTTTACATCGGGCTTGTAAAGAGCTATTAAGACACCGTTTTTCATAGCACCCTCCTGCTTCCGTACCACTATGGAAACCTTTGCGCTGCAATTAAATTTGTGTTCGCCACATTGGTCAGTGCTCATATTAACACTGCACAGGAAATGCAGCAACCTGGTCGCTCTATAACGCTGTGTGGGCAGGTAATGCGTGGATGTTTCATAGGTGTCAGGGAACTGCCATCGGAGCCAGAAGGAGAGGGAGGGCTCCAGAGGGATTCCGGAGAGCGTCCCGGGAGGGAGAGAAGCAGCACATCTTCTGGGGGAGGAAATCAGCGTAGCACCAGTGCAGGAGGGGGGCAGAAGGGGGAATTGGCAAGGTGGCTCCAAGACTCCTCGCCCTGGGACCAGTGGGGAGAGCACGGGTCCTCCGATGCCCACACCCTCCCTGCGCAGAAGGCTTCCGCGCAGGGAGAGTAGGCGAAGACTAGGCGTCAAAGAACTTTTATGCTGGAAGAAGTTCAAGAAATGCCCACTGACGGATTCTGCCAGCGATTGAGACAGCCACGGGTGAGTGGCTGTCCGGACAGGAAAGGTTCACTCAGGCAACCCAGCCAGGTGTTGGCATCGATTTACGCACGAGCAACCCCTAGAACCATTACAACAGGGAACAGCCAAGTTGCGAACCCTGGTGTCCTGCGGCTACATTTTCCTCTTTGTAGGCATGGCAACAAGATCAGCTTCCCCCAGATGCACCCACTCAACGGCTTCGATTGGCGGAACTGTCCCTGCCACAGGTGCCAAACAATATCCATTTTGGACTTGTAAAAAAATCTGTCGTTTAGTGTGGCATCACTCAAACTCTGGAACTCCCTGCCTATTGACACCAGGCAAGGAACTTTCAATGTACAGTGGTACCTCGGGTTACATACACTTCAAGGTTACATATGCTTCAAGTTACAGACTCCGCTAACCCAGAAATAGTTCCTCGGGTTAAGAACTTTGCTTCAAGATGAGAACAGAAATCACGCAGCAGCAGCGGGAGGCCCCATTAGCTAAAGTGGTGTTTCAGGTTAAGAACAGTTTCAGGTTAAGAACGGACCTCCGGAACGAATAAAGTATGTAACCAGAGGTACCACTGTACTTTTCTCCGGTGCCGGCTAATTTCTGGTTGGAGAAGCTTGCCCAGTTGCTCTGAAAAATGATACAAGTTTCAATCCATTAAAGGTAAAGGGACCCCTGACCGTTAGGTCCAGTCACGGACGACTCTGGGGTTGCGGTGCTCATCTCGCTTTATTGGCCGAGAGAGCCGGCGTACAGCTTCCGGGTCATGTGGCCAGCATGACTAAGCCACTTCTGGCCAACCAGAGCAGCGCACAGAAATTCCGTTTACCTGTCCACTGGAGTGGTACCTATTTATCTACTTGCACGTTTGCTTTCGAACTGCTAGGTTGGCAGGAGCAGGGACAGAGCAATAGGAGCTCACCCTGTAGCGAGAATTCGAACCGCTGACCTTCTGATTGGCAAGCCCTAGGCTATGTGGTTTAACCCACAGCACCACCCACGTCCCTTTTCAATCCATTAGTCTGTTGCTATTATAATTTTTCGAAAGTCTTAAATTATCGTTGTAAAGTTAATACAAGGTGTGACTAGAATGTTTGGTGAAGGGTCACAGAAATCGAGCAGCAAGAAATATTCAAACATACAGGTCTTACAGGCCTTCAATGTAGCCCTCCTCTGATACAATGCACCCTTGACAACATTCGTAGAACTGTTGGAGACTTCTGGAGAAGTCCTCTTTTCGTTCCCTCATCACAGTGGCTTGGACATGTGAAATGTTGGAAAATCTGAGCCCTTTCAGTGCAGATTTCAGTTTTGGAAAAAGAAAGAAATCTGGTGGGGCCAAATCAGGAGAATATGGAGGGTGGGACAACTCAGTAACCTCAGTACAATGGTACCTCAGGTTACATATGCTTCAGGTTACAGACTCTGCTAACCCAGAAATATTACCTCGGGTTAAGAACTTTGCTTCAGGATGAGAACAGAAATCGTGGTCCAGCGGTGCGGCGGCAGCGGGAGGCCCCCATTAGCTAAAGTGGTGCTTCAGGTTAAGAACAGTTTCAGGTTAAGAACAGACCTCTGGAACAAATTAAGTACTTAACCTGAGGTACCACTGAAATGATTTCACGGGAAATATGCAATTCTTCCACCATCATTTGGATGGACAAATGCCAATCCCACATCAATAACTCATGAACTCTGTCGACATTTGCCACTGTTCTGCTCGTTGATGGTTTGTGGGCCTTCGCAGAAAACTTAAACCACTCATACACTGCCTTTAGAGTTACAGCTACATCTCTGTACACAACTGTGAGCATTTTGTGGGTTTCCGATGCCAATTGTATGTTTGAATATTTCTCACTGTCTGATTTCTGTGACCATTCACCGAACTTTCTGGTCACACCTTGTAGAACTGTAAAGTTGGAAGAGACCATGTGGGTCTATAAGCCTAACTCCCTGCAATGTAGGAATCTATTGGTCAACGTGGGGCTCAAACCCACAACCCTGAGATTAAGAGTTTCATGCTCTACCGACTGAGCTATGCTATTGTTCCATCTTTCTTGCAAACCTTTCTGAGGGTTTTATTTCTACAATCAAAAAGTGTATATCTTTTATAAAACAAATTATGAAATAAACGCTGACAGAAGGTGAGCTTAGATAAGTACTGTGTCCAGTTCTGGGCACCGCAGTTCAAGAAGGACACTGACAAACTGGAACGTGTCCAGAGGAGGGCAACCAAAATGGTCAAAGGCCTGGAAACGATGCCTTATGAGGAACGGCTAAGGGAGCTGGGCATGTTTCGCCTGGAGAAGAGGAGGTTAAGGGGGGATATGATAGCCATGTTCAAATATATAAAAGGATGTCACATAGAGGAGGGAGAAAGGTTGTTTTCTGCTGCTCCAGAGAAGCGGACACGGAGCAATGGATCCAAACTACAAGAAAGAAGATTCCACCTAAACATTAGGAAGAACTTCCTGACAGTAAGAGCTGTTTGACAGTGGAATTTGCTGCCAAGGAGTGTGGTGGAGTCTCCTTCTTTGGAGGTCTTTAAGCAGAGGCTTGACAACCATATGTCAGGAGTGCTCTGATGGTGTTTCCTGCTTGGCAGGGGGTTGGACTCGATGGCCCTTGTGGTCTCTTCCAACTCTATGATTCTATGATTCTAAGCAATTCTCAGTGGGAATCAGGTTTAGCACCCAGAAATGAGTCGCAGTCACAGCCATGTGCATCAACACTGACCCCACGCAGTCCAGCCTTTTCACCTCTCCTATGGGAGGTGACTGGTTGCTGAGAAGGATGAGGAAACGTTTTCAGCTCAAGGGCCAAATTCGATTCTGGGTGACCTTCCGAGGGCCGCAATGCCAGGGGGTGGATGGAGCAGGAGAAAAAAGTGAACAACAAATTAGCAACAACAACAGCCTGCCTTTTCGCAAGACCAGGATTCAAGCTGGCTCACACAAATGAAAACAACAAAAGATCAATAAATAGAAAAATAGAGAGAGAGATGTGAGCCTTCTCTCACTCATCTCAGGAAATTTTGCCACTCTGTGCCACCGGGATTGGCTCAAGACATTTTGGCAACTGAGGTGAACCACAAAATGGAGCCCACCACAACCAAGAAAATGTGAGGGGCAGCAGCAACAGCTGGTAAAATACCGTATTTTTTGCTCTATAGGACACACTGGACCATAGGACACAACTTGTTTTAGATGGGGAGAACAGGAAAAAATATAAATTCTCCCCCTCTCTGCTCAGCGCCCCTTCAGTGAAGCGGCAGGAGAAATGGAGCCCCTTCCATTTCTCCTCCCACTTCATTGAAGGGGCACTGTGCAGAGAGGGAAAACTGTGCAGCGCCTCTCCAGCAAAGCGAAGCCTGGAGAGCAAGAGGGATCAGTGTGCACCGACCCCTCTCGCTCTCCAGGCTGCTATCCGCAAGCCTTCGGAGCGCAGCGGGAACTCCTGCTGCACTCCGAAGGCTTGCGGATAGTTGCCTGAAGCCTCCGGAGTGCAGCGGGAACTTCGTTCCATAAGACGCATACACATTTCCCCTTAATTTTTGAAGGGGAAAAAGTGTGTCTTATAGAACAAAAAATACGGTATTCCTCAGAGGCCAGATCTGTCGGCCCTGTAGATCCCGACGCCTGAGGCAGTTGCCTCATCTTGCCTCATGGGTGGGCCGGCCCAGAGCTCCACCAGTCCTCTGGCAACCTTGACCCTGATTGCAAAGAACGTGCTAATGGAGGGAAGGGAACCATAGCACTGGGCGTTCATATGGCGCCTGGGAAATGGATGACGCCGTCCTGAAGCCGTGGGCTCCTTGCCTCCCTGTCTGCGGTTAGGGAGGAGAAAATGTGATCTAGCAAAAAGCCAGCATGGGTTTTACTGTTTCTTTAATTATAATTTCCAGAAGTTGAAAGCTTCCACGGGCTTTTATGAATATGAAGAGCCCACTACTGTCACCTCCTGCTGCTTTAATAATTTTATTAGCGGCATCTACCGTGCGCAGGAAGACAATGGGAAGCAGAGCTGTCTCTCTGAATTACTTTATACATAAAGGGAACGGTCTCGTTCTGAGCCAAAACTCCTTCCTTCATTCTGTGTCCGTTTCCCTGTTTTAAGTTACTTTTGTCGCTCGCAGGGAGTGTTTGTGTGTCGCTTTGATGCCTCACTTCTTTGGCTCCCTCTTCCTTTTCTTTCGTGTTTCGTTCCCCTTTTTCACCCCTGGCTAGCACCGCTTCTCAGCTCTCCTTCGCTGCCCTCGCTGCCCTCATTTGCCCTCATTGGAATTTAATCGCATTGGCCAAATCAACCCGTGTGAACCTCATTAAATGGAATGTAATTGCATTGGCCAAAACTACCCATGTGACGCCCATTCAGTTGCCCTCGGCCCATCGGACCCCCATGAGTTGCCCTCAGCTAATTGGATCCAATGGCAAATGAGGGCAAGGTCAGCGAGGGCAAAGAAGAAGGGCAGTGATGCCAAGGAGGAGGAAAGGAAGAAATGGGCATCAAACTCCTAATTCTCTGGCAGTGTGAATACTGTTTTGGACCAACCTTGTATTACATGTAGTGTTTCCAAAGTGATTTGTGAAATTTCATGGTGTTCAACAAATGGCTAACGTCATCTTCCAGGGTGTTCTCCTGCACAGACTCAATTTGAGTTGGCTTTTGCCAAGCAATTGCCTTCAAGGAGCCTAAAGGAGCATCTCCACCACCATCGTTCAGCCCAGACACTGAGGTCCAGCTCCGAGGGACTTCTGGCAGAGCAAGCGTGCAGCCATTTAGACTCTCCCAATGACCTCAAATATTCCTCTGCAGTCAGGGAGACAAATGGGGAACGCCTTCCCATTGTCTTTTTGCTTGCAAATCCTGTCTTAAGAACATATTTGTGTATGAATAGGGTAAGCCTGTGACCTGGATTCAGGAACCATCACAAAAGAATGGTCAGTGACCATTATCAGGTATCCTGGCAGGCAGGATTTCTGCTGTAGACTGCCTCCTTCTGTGATGTATGTATGATGTTTTGAGGGTGGTCTTGGGCTACAGGGTGGACAATTTCAAAAGACTATAGAAGGGCTGAGGACGAGATGGTTAGACAGTGTTCTCGAAGCTACAAACATGAATCTGACCAAACTGCGGGTGGCAGTGGAAGACAGGAGTGCCTGGCGTGCTCTGGTCCATGGGGTCACGAAGAGTCGGACACGACTGAACGACTAAACAACAATATAAGGGCTTGCACACCATTGTTCAGGGTTCTCCTCCCTCCTGCATGTGGTGAGGGGGGACCCTATTGCAACATTTCCCTTACTAAAGATCAGGCTTACTAGCTGCTTTGCTTCTCAATATACCCTGGTTGGCCTCTGTTTTCTCCTACTGATAGGGAACCCATTTAAGGACTCTATATGGGCTCTGGAATACCCCATAAGGGAAAGGGAGCAGTTTTTCTTATAACATGTCCTTTGCAAGGCTTGGCAAATGCAGGGCAGATGGTACGTGAGTGGGGTGTTTGTGTGTGTGTGTGTTTGTGTGTGTGTGTGTGAGAGAGAGAGAGAGAGAGAGAGAGAGTCTTTCACCAAATCCAGGCAGCTTCCCTCTCCCAGGCCTCTGTACAATCGCCGTCATCCCCAGATGTTGCTATTTTCAGAGCATCTGAGTTGCATTTCAATTACACGGCAGCTTCCTGGGGCTATTGGGGGGGGGTGCGTAACATGCTTGTTCTTTATGATAATAACGTACCTTGCTTCCT
This sequence comes from Podarcis tiliguerta, assembly GCF_965153285.1. NCBI lineage: Eukaryota > Metazoa > Chordata > Lepidosauria > Squamata > Lacertidae > Podarcis > Podarcis tiliguerta. The sequence continues at coordinate 4,465,752 of NC_139542.1, forward strand.
TTCATTTGGGGGGAAAAGGGGGTGGGAGAGAGACTTGCACATCCAGCCGAGTTCAGAGTCCCAGAGCAGCAATTCAGTTGTGTGTCGAGACCCCGAAGCCACCCCCCTCATTGAGAAATAACACACACAAGGACACAGGCATTGTTGTTGTTGTTTAGTCGTTTAGTTGTGTCCGACTCTTCGTGACCCCATGGACCAGAGCACGCCAGGCACTCCTGTCTTCCACTGCCTCCCACAGTTTGGTCAAACTCACGCTGGTAGCTTCGAGAACACTGTCCAACCATCTCGTCCTCTGTCGTCCCCTTCTCCTTGTGCCCTCCATCTTTCCCAACATCAGGGTCTTTTCCAGGGAGTCTTCTCTTCTCATGAGGTGGCCAAAGTATTGGAGCCTCAGCTTCACGATCTGTCCTTCCAGTGAGCACTCAGGGCTGATTTCGTTCAGAATGGATCGCTTGGATCTTCTTGCAGTCCATGGGACTCTCAAGAGTCTCCTCCAGCACCTTAATTCAAAAGCATCGATTCTTCGGCGATCAGCCTTCTTTATGGTCCAGCTCTCACTTCCATACATCACTACTGGGAAAACCATAGCTTTAACTATATGGACCTTTGTTGGCAAGGTGATGTCTCTGCTTTTTAAGATGCTGCCTAGGACACAGACAGGTTACTCTTATTGTGCAAATTTTGGCCACAACTTTATTGATTACAGAATGTGAGCGGTATTGGCTTAGGCATTGAATGGACTAGACTATATCTGACTCCTGCCTGATGCGTAAGAGTAAATCACCAGAAGGGGGAGCCCTGTCGATGCAGACCAACTCGAGCTCCCCCTGGTGTTCCCGCCGGGGTCGTGTCATGGCCCTAGCCCTGCCCCGGGATTTGGACAAGATCCACACCCCCGGATTCCTTTAACGGAATACCCTTAAGCTTTGAGGGGCAGGTGATGGCCACAACTCCCCTCCCCCATCACGAGGTCAAACAATGCCTAACCGCAACCCTAACAAAGTTGTGACGATTGCTATGAGGTAGGCGAAAACCAAATGGCCTGTGCCAATTCGCCAAGTGGAAAAATTCCTACCAGGCCCCTCAATGGCGACCAACCAAGGTCCATAGCTAGGCCAATGACTAGAATCTGCAAAATAGGGAGGGAGGGTGGGTGAGATCGGTTCCCTCATTGCGAGAAGTGAAGTTACAGAGAACCAGGCAGAGGGCCTTCTCGGTGGTGGCACCCACCCTGTGGAACACCCTCCCTTCAGATGTGAAGGAAATAAGCAGCTATCCTATCTTTAAAAGACATCTAAAGGCAGCCCTGTTTGGGGAAGTTTTTAATATTTAATGCTGTATTGTTTTTAACATTTGATTGGGAGCCACCCAGGGTGGCTGGGGAAACTCAGCCAGATGGGCAGGGTATACATAATAATATTATTATTGAGGAAGCGAGCCAAAGGGGAAGCCCTCCAGCTCGCACCTCTGGTTAAATGGTCTCGGCCATGCCCCCCCCAGCGAGCGGATTGGCTGGCCAGTCGCTGACGTGGCCAGGATCCCCCCAGGCAATGGGGGACTAAGTCCCCCATCCCTGGAGGACAGTGGGTGTCCACGCAGTCCACCGCAACTCCTCCCCACGAGGAAGTGGAGCGGATTTCCCAAGAACGCCATCTCCTTAAGGGGCAAGAGGTCAGCCATGACCGCTGCACAGGGCACACTCAAACACAGGTCTGTAACTCAGTGGTGGAACATCTGATCTGAATGAAAAGGTCCACGGCTCAATCGACAGAGGCAACTCCAAGCTAGGGCTTGGAGAAACCCTGGACAATACTGGGAGAGGTGGAGCCATGTCTCTGACTCAGTATAACTGTCCCCGAAAACTCCTTAACCAACTCTGTCTGAAAACTACAAGAAAGAAGATTCCACCTAAACATTAGGAAGAACTTCCTGACAGTAAGAGTTGTTCGACAGTGGAATTTGCTGCCAAGGAGTGTGGTGGAGTCTCCTTCTTTGGAGGTCTTTAAGCAGAGGCTTGACAACCATATGTCAGGAGTGCTCTGATGGTGTTTCCTGCTTGGCAGGGGGTTGGACTCGATGGCCCTTGTGGTCTCTTCCAACTCTACGATTCTATGATTCTATGATTCTATGAAAATGGCCTGAACAAAACAGATTTTAAAAATTGCCAGACCTATACGCTGGTATGCTCCTGATGCCGTCGCAACGGGGCTATATTATGTAGTCCATTATATAGCCCAACAAACACATCAGAATTTTAGTGCCCATTTCTCCTAATAATACTCGTTTCTTGCAAGCAATTCCCCCACACATAATGCGTGTTTTGCCATATTGTCATGAATATATGCATTTTTATGCACACTTTCTCCATAAAATACACATTTTTGTACGTGGTTTTGGCAGGAGAACCTAGGGAAAATGTGTTTGTTTGTGTGTTTGTTTTGCGAACTGCTGATGAGGTAGGATCACATTAATAGGCAAACTGGATCAGATTTCTCCCCTTCCTCCTCCCCAAATCTCCCCTGGCAATATATATATATTTGTGCAGCCATACTATACAAATAACACCATGTCTATATGGGCCAACTGTCCCATCACTGTAGACTGTTGAAGATCTGTGATGTGGGATTTCCATTTCATTATCAGGGAGTGTCATCAGTGCTGGATTTACATATAAGCTAAACAAGCTATAGCTTAGGGCCCCACTCTCTTGGGGGCCCCCCAAAAAATTAAAGGAAAAAAAACCTGGATGTACATTTCTAAAGAGGGACAGGGTGGCGCTGTGAGTTAAACCACAGAGCCTAGCGCTTGCAGATTAGAAGGTCGGCGGTTCGAATCCCCGCGGCGGGGTGAGCCCAGCTCCGGTCCCAGCTCCTGCCAACCTAGCAGTTCGAAAGCACGCCAAAGTGCAAGTAGATAAATAGGTACCACTCCAGTGGGAAGGTAAATGGCGTTTCCGTGTGCTGCTCTGGTTCACCAGAAGCGGCTTAGTCATGCTAGCCACATGACCTGGAAGCTTCAGGTTACGTTTTCTCAGGTTGCTGACTGCCGAAACCCGGAAGTACTGGAACGGGTTATTTCTGGGTTTCGGCAGTTGCGCATGCACAGAAGCGCTAAATCGCGCTTTGCGCATGTGCAGAAGTACTGAATTGCAACCCGCACTTGCGCAGATGAACAGGTGCGGTTTGCGAACACTGCGGGTTGTGAACGTGCATACCGCACGGATCACGTTTGCAACCCGAGCGTCTGCTGTATTCCTCAAAACATATTTGCACGCAAACACAAAGATCAGCTTGCAGTCAGAGCTGGACAAAGACATTTCATTGCTGGATGTGAAAGGCAGCCTGGTGCTTAAGGGTGTCAGAAGTCAACATTTTTGGCTCCACCCAGCATCCATTGCATTCTGCTGCTGTTCACGCTCCAGCAAAACCTACACCATTTGTCTCATTGTCCACTATGGCAAAATTACATAACTTGCACCATTTGTTACAAAACTTACATTGTTGTCACCTTATTCCACCGTGTTCATGTCGTTGCAAAAGAAACATGTCGCAAATGGAAGCGGAGAATGCAACCAATTATTTATTGTTTGCGGACCAAAAGCAACAATGGCAATACAGATTGTATTCATTGGATTGATTTCTGGACTTGGGACGAAGAAGCAAACATGGACATAGAGGAGGGAGAAAGGTTGTTTTCTGCTCCTCCAGAGAAGCGGACACGGAGCAATGGATCCAAACTACAAGAAAGAAGATTCCACCTAAACATTAGGAAGAACTTCCTGACAGTAAGAGCTGTTTGACAGTGGAATTTGCTGCCAAGGAGTGTGGTGGAGTCTCCTTCTTTGGAGGTCTTTAAGCAGAGGCTTGACAACCGTATGTCAGGAGTGCTCTGATGGTGTTTCCTGCTTGGCAGGGGGTTGGACTCGATGGCCCTTGTGGTCTCTTCCAACTCTAGGATTCTATGATTCTATGACTCTTTCTGCTTCTGTTTCCGCTCCCAGCATCTCCAACGTCCATGTGATCAGGCTGGGAGATGGATCTTATTTTAGCAGCGGTGACAGGACATTAGCACCCTCCTGAAGGCAGCAGTCTAGCTTAGGAGGCCCAAGGCAGGCAATGCAATCCAAACCACACAGCTCTGTTTGCTCGAATCCTGCTTGAAGATTTCCCACAGGATTCTGGGTGTGAGAAGCTGGAGTCAAGCGTAGGTCAGAAAAAAAATAATAATAATACCTTTATTGTCATTGCACAACCTGTGTACAATGAAATTAAGCGAGCCTTCCTCCCCCCCCAAACACTCAGTCTCATTGCACTCTTGTGTGCTTATCGAATAACACACCACCTCGCAAGTCAATTTTGCTATGTTATTTTCCATCAACAGCCTAACAGCCCACGGAGAGAAGCTATTTTTTAGCCTGTTGGTACGACTGACTATACTTCTATATCTCCTGCCTGCCCGAGGGTAGAAGATTAAAGAGGTGATAGCTGGGGTGTGAGTCATCCCTGAGAATTTTTCTCACTCTCCTAAGGCAACGATCCCTTGCGATGTCATCTAGCAGACTCAAGGGACAGCCCATGATATCATGTGCTGTATTCACCACCCTTTGTAGAGACTTTCTGTCTGTGGCTGTCAAGCCAGCATACCACACTGTTATACAATATGAAAGGACACTTTCTATTGTGGACAGGTAAAAGGAGTTCATCAGTTGTTGTTTAACATTATTCTTTCGCAAGACCCTGAGGAAATGGGAGTCTCTGTTGGGCCTTTCTGACCACCTGAGTTATGTTGATTTTCCAAGTGAGGTCCTCACTAAGGTAAACTCCCAGGAATTTAAAGGAGGAGACTCTCTCCACACAGCCCCCCCCCCCGATATACAACGGGGCAGGTTCCCCCCTCTTCCTCCGAAAGTCCAACACCATCTCCTTTGTCTTACTAATATTTAGGTGCAAGTTATTCTCTGAGCACCATGTAGACACTTTTTGAACCTCTCCTCTGTACGCCGTTTCATCTCCGCTTGCAATTAGGCCCATTGTCAGCAAAGTTAATTCCTTATTCAAAGAAACCAAAACAGCTCAGTCCTAGTGGGCACAGAAGCCCTTCCCAGTAGGTCTTGCCCGAAGGAAGCAGTTGCCACGACTGAAGGTTCCCACTGTTCTCTAAGGTTCCTCTCCAGGTTCCTAAGGCTCCTTCGTCTTGTCTCTTGTTGCTCCGCTCTCTTCATGCCTCTTCTGGTCCTGGGAGACCACTGGGAGGGGATCTGGTTGTAGCAGGAAGGGGAGACTCCCTGGGCTCTTCAGCAGCCTGTCTGTCTCCTGGCCTCCCTTTGCTTCTGCCTCTGCTTCTGGACTGCTCTCTGCCACAGCCTCCTCCTGCTCACTAAACCCTGTTGTCTCTTCAGCTCCCAGCACTTCATTCTCCCAGTCTGGTCCCTCTTTCCCCTCTGACCGTGCCCATTGCGTCCCACTACCAATCCTCTCGCTCTCAGCCTTCTTCCCCTGGGGGTTCCCTTGTATCCAGCCGGTCCGTGGCACTGGACTAAATGGGGGTCTTGGGCCTGATCCAGTAGGCTCTTCTCATGTTCTTATGCTCTTTGTCCTCCAACATTTTCCTGCCATGCGCACCCTTCTCTGCCCCATGGAAGGGCGGCACTCATTCATAGAATTATAGATTTGGGAGGGCCCCTGTGGAGCATCCAGTCCACCCCCTGCAATGCAGCAATATGAATCTCTGCAATACAGGGATCGAACCTGCAACCTTGGCTTTCGTCATCAGCACCACGCTCTAGCTTGAACTGGTCCCTCCAAAAGTACTACAGTGGACGCTCTGGTTGTGAACATGATCCATGTGGGGAGCACATTCGCAACCCACAGCGCCGCATCTGCGCAGACGCGGGTCGCGATTCGGTGCTTCTGCGCACGCGCAAAGTGCAATTTAGTGCTTCTGTGCATGCGCAAGCGCCGAAACCCAGAAGTAACCTGCTCCGGTACTTCCGGGTTCGGTGCGGTGCGCAACCCGAAATCGCGCAACCCGAAGCGTCTGTAACCCGAGGTATGATTGTACTTTGCTCTCTCTGCATGGGATTTTCCTAATAGAACAATATGTCTTGCTGCGTGTATGCTCTTTGATTAAAACTGTTATCTGCCTGCTTATTGACCCACCCACTCCCTGAAAGCATCTTTCAATGGAATTAAATTATTATTTCCCCTTTCCGCGCAATAGTCAATATTCTGCCCAATTTGTTTCAATATGAGCTTTGCTTAAGTGACAGGGCCCAAGTACGTCCTTCAGATAAATTGCATGGATTTTGTCTCTCTGAGCAATACTGACTATCCGCTGCAAGTGAGGAAGTGAGATCAGAGCTGGGGATGTGCTGTTTGTAGAATCAGAGAATCATACAGACCCCCTTCATTTGGCCTCTTGCAAGGGTGTGTGTGTGTATGTTTGTGTCTATTCCCAATTATCTCCCTAAAGAGTCTTTTTAGAAAGGGGGGGCACCCAACATCATTATTTTTCTGCTTCTTCATTTCTTTTCTCCCCCAAAGAGCTCTCGCAAAGCTTGGGGTCATCAAATCCAATCTGGACCCTGCTATTTTTTCTTTTTGCGAGGAGAGGGGGGGGGAATCTAATATTCTTCATTTAATATACTTACTTTCCCTTGCGGGGTGGGAATCATAAATTGGCAAGCTATTTCATTATTGTCCAAATTCCCCCTTTGCTCTAATTCTTCCTCTTCATAAAACATTATGAAATAATAGAGACATAAACATTGCCTTAGATACAACGAATTAGAGGAAAACTTCTATCGGGTCAGACTTTGGGGCCACCTGCAATGACCGGCAATGGTTTTTTCTGTGTTTCAGTCAATACCTGGAGAGATGGTGGGGATTGGAGCTGGAACATTCTGCATGCAAGACAGGTGTACTGAGCTCTGCCCCCTTCCAAACGCCCATCCTGTGACCTCTCTTACAGCACACCCATGGATGGCCGTCACCTGAGCTTTGCTCAGAGTAAACCCATTGAAATCAATGGACCTAACTTAGCTGTACTGATTAATTTCGATGAGTAAAACTCAAGTTGGCGGCCAACTCACCAGCTGCTCTTTGCACAGAGCACCCAAGGTTTTTGTTTTAGTGTGCGGTCGCACGGAAAACGTGCGGCTGGGAAAATGCGACACTTGAAAACAGACAGTGTGTCATTTGAAAAACAGAAGGTGTGTGTGTTTATTAAGCACTTACATCAGGGCAGAAGGTGTTCCGTTTCCATGGTGGAAACAAACTGCCCAGACAATATTAAAAACATATTAAAGCACTTCCGTCTTCACCTTGGGGCAGGTAGCACTTCACTGCATCCTTGCAAACAGCCGTAAAGGAACTACTCTTTTTGTGCCTGTTCATTATTGAACTAAGGCAGAATCATAAATCACTCTATATTAGAGGAGAGCCACTGTCTCTGATGGAGAAATTGCCGCGGATACAGGGTGTAAGCAAAGAGCAAGGCGTGCTTTTGTGATCGTTCACAATTTTTTTTAAAAAAAAAATATTCGTGTGGGGTGTCTGAAAGGGAAATTGTTCAGTTGGGAAATCTGCTTAAAAATGCAACCCCCCCCCCCGAGCTTCTCTCTCAGTCCACACTGTTAATAAATATCTCCCTCTCTTCTTCCTCACTGAATTCACAGATAGTAGCACCTTATTTGTCTTTAAATGCCTGCAAAAGCAGCTGCCTAATATATTCTCCATATCAGTTCCCTTCCTGCAAATCTATACAGTTTTGTTAGGAAACTGATGCTGCTGTCCATATGGTTGTCTCCGTAACAACGCAAAGTATCCTTAAGAATGGGCTGAATCCCCCAAATTTAACCATTCATCTCTGCAAAAACTCTGCATTAATTTATTTCATCTTGTAAGATTGTGGCCACTGGTCCCATCACCTCCTGGCAAATAGAAGGGGAAGAAATGGAGGCAGTGAGAGATTTAACCTTCTTGGGCTCCATGATCACTGCAGATGGTGACAGCAGCCACGAAATTAAAAGACGCCTGCTTCTTGGGAGAAACGCAATGACAAACCTAGACAGCATCTTAAAAAGCAGAGACATCACCTTGCCAACAAAGGTCCGTATAGTTAAAGCTATGGTTTTCCCAGTAGTGATGTATGGAAGTGAGAGCTGGACCATAAAGAAGGCTGATCGCCGAAGAATTGATGCTTTTGAATTATGGTGTTGGAGGAGACTCTTGAGTGTCCCATGGACTGCAAGAAGATCAAACCTATCCATTCTTAAGGAAATCAGCCCTGGGTGCTCACTGGAAGGACAGATCATGCAGCTGAGGCTCCAAGACTTTGGCCACCTCATGAGAAGAGAAGACTCCCTGGAAAAGACCCTGATGTTGGGAAAGATGGAGGGCACAAGGAGAAGGGGACGGCAGAGGACAAGATGGTGGGACAGTGTTCTCAAAGCTACCAGCATGAGTTTGACCAAACTGCAGGAGGCAGTGGAAGACAGGAGTGCCTGGCGTGCTCTGGTCCAGGGGGTCACAAAGAGTTGGACACGACTAAACGACTAAACAACAACAACAAAATATTCAAACGAGCCATTCAGAGACCCTATCCTTGCAGAACTTCAGTTCCCTGAATTCCCTGGGAAGAGAGATTGACTGTTCAGCCACTCTGGGAATTGTAGTGAGGATAACAGGGGGGTCTCATTATACCTCTCAGCATCCTTGACAAACTACATCTCCCAGGATTCCTTCGGGGAAGCCAAGACAGCTTAAGGTGGTATGATATTGATTAAACGTCTGGTGCAGATGGGGCCAAAGTTCTAACAAATGATATTACAGGATAATTTCATTTCCCCCCCTGGTATATTTTTAACCAAAGCGAAAGATAGGCGGGGATCCTTTTTACTTTTCAAGCAGCTTTGAGCCTTCTGCAACAGAGTAATTCAACATGGCACCAAGATGGCAGAAGAAAACCTTGTAGAACAATCCTGTACACACACACCCTTGCTGATCGGAAGGTGGGCGGTTCGAATCCCTGCGACGGGGTGAGCTCCCATTGCTCGGTCCCTTCTCCTGCCAACCTAGCAGTTCAAAAGCACACCAGTGCAAGTAGATAAATAGGTACCACTCCGGCGGGAAGGTAAACGGCGTTTCCGTGCACTGCTCTGGTTTTGCAAGAAGCGGCTTAGTCATGCTGGCCACATGACCCATAAAAACTGTCTGCGAACAAACATCGGCACCCTCGGCCAGTAAAGCGAGATGAGCACTGCAACCCCAGAGTCATTCACGACTGGACTTAACTGTCAGGGGTCCCTTTACCTTTACCTTTTTAGGCCCCGTTGTGGTTAGTGTAGCTTGCTCCCAAGTAGATGTGTGTGATGTGGTGGTGAGAATGTCAGACTGGGACCTGGGAGACCAGACTTCAAATCCCCCCACTCAGCCACTGGGTGACCTTGGGCCAGTCGCTGCCTCCAGCCTTGCCTACCTCACGGAGTAGTTTTAGGGATTAAATGAGGAGGGGGACGAACCATGTGCGTTCCACTGAGCTCTTAAGGTAAAAAGGTTGGGGTATAAAATAAATAAATAAATTGCATAATGACTTGATGGTTGGGTTGCCTGCTTCTCGTTGCATCGTTGATTCGTAGTCATAGAATCATAGAATTGTGGAGTTGAAGGAGACCCCTGAAGGTCATCTAGTCGAACCCCCTGCAGCGCAGGAATATTTCACCCGAACCCACAACCCTGAGATTAAGAGTCTCATGCTCTACTGACTGTGTTATCTCGTATAAGCAAGGTGATTGTTTGTTTTTGCTTATGTTTATGTTGTAATTTTATGCCATGAAGTGCTCTGAGATATACGGGTCCAGGGCAGTATACAAATTTATTTATTTATTTATTTATTTAATAATAATTATATACCGTATTTTTCGCTCTATAAGACGTATCAGACGCACCTAGTTTTTGGAGGAGGAAAACAAGAAAAAAAATATTCTGAATCTCAGAAGCCAGAACAGCAAGAGGGATCGCTGCTTTCACTGCACAGCGATCCCTCTTGCTGTTCTGGCTTCTGGGATAGCTGTGCAGCCTGCATTCACTCCATATGACGCACACACATTTCCCCTTATTTTTTAGGAGGGAAAAAGTGAGTCTTATAGAGCAAAAAATATGGTACATTGTTTTCAGTTATTTATTATACTTACTGAACTCTTTTCTATTAGGAAGTGTTTTTCGTCCTGATGGTTCCTTATTGCTGTGAGCTGCTTTGAACATGCACACGCTTAATCAAAATCAAACGATCCAAACATTGCGAGGCGCTTTGAGAATCTTTGACGTCAAAAGCGAGGAATAAATTTAATAATAATATGCTGTTAAAGCAGGGGTCAGCAACCTTTTTCAGCCGTGGGCAGGTCCACCGTCCCTCAGACCATGCGGTGGGCCGGACTATATTTTGAAAAAAAATATATGAACGAATTCCTATGCCCCACAAATAACCCAGAGATGCATTTTAAATAAAAGGACACATTCTACTCATGTAAAAACATGCTTATTCCTGGATCATCTGTGGGCTGGATTGAGAAGGCGATTGGGTCGCATCTGGCTCATGGACCTTAGGTTGCCTGAGGTAAAGCTAAAGGGACCCCTGACCATTAGGTCCAGTCGTGACCGACTCTGGGGTTGCGGCGCACATCTCGCTTTATTGGCCGAGGGAGCCGGCGTACAGCTTCCGGGTCATGTGGCCAGCATGATTAAGCCGCTTCTGGCGGACCAGAGCAATGCACGGAAATGCCGTTTACCTTCCCGCCGGAGTGGTACCTATTTATCTACTTGCACTTTGACGTGCTTTTGAACTGCTAGGTTGGCAGGAGCAGGGACCGAGCAACAGGAGCTCACCCCGTCGTGGGGATTCAAACTGCCGACCTTCTGACCGGCAAGTCCTAGGCTCTGTGGTTTAACCCACAGTCCCTTAGGTTGCCTACCCCTGTGTTAAAGCAAGGGAGTCACGGTCAGAGCCAGTGTGAAGACAGAGCTATAACCCAGTCCATGCATTGAGAGGCTTGCGGGTGCTGCAGCAGCCTTAATGAGAATCACGGTGGTTGCCAATTTTGCCTTTCCATTGTTCTGGAGCCATGAGCCGGGTGCCTCCAAACATATGCAGAGTGCCTTGGGAATCCCTGTCCGGGGCTCCATAAACCTCTTGCTTTATTTTCTGCCTGCAGGTTTTCCATTTCCCAGGCCTCCAAATCCAGGCCGCCTCATTTGCATATTTTGCAAATTGGTTGCTAATTATGCAGATCAAGCTCACTGGCATATTCTGCCAGTTTCTCCTGGCAACCACCTTGAATGTTTATGGAGCGAAAGGGGCAGTAGGAGTCACAGACCCTCCAAGTGTCCCTATTTTCCAGGGACAGACCTGGAGTTTCAGAAGCTGTCCAGTTTCTGATCTGATCCCAGAATGTCCCGCTTTTCGTTAGGACATCCCTAGTTTCATTGAAGAAATGTTGGCAGGTCCCTGTTTTCATTGGAGAAGTGTTGGAGGGTATGGAATAACAGGGCTCAGCAAACTTTTTCAGCAGGGGGCTGGTCCACTGTCCCTCAGACCTTGTGGGGGGCTGGACTATATTTTAGCAAAAAAAAGGAGAACAAATTCCTATTCCCTGCAAATAACCCAGAGATGCATTTTAGATAAAAGCACACATTCTACTCATGTAAAAACATAAGGCAGACCCCACAAATAACCCAGAGGTGCATTTTAAAGAAAAAGACACATTCTACTCATGTGAAAACAGGCTGATTCCTGGACCGTCCACAGGCCAGATTGAGAAGGCAATTGGGCCGGATCCGGCCTCCGGGCCTTAGGTTGCCTACCAATGGAATAGGATGTCCCCATGGCTTTTTTTCCAGCCAGAACTCAGTTCTGGGACCTCTCAGTTGCCATTCTAAGAGAACAAGGGAGGAATAATAATAATAATAATAATAATAATAATTTATACCCTGCCCATCTGGCTGGGTTCCCCCAGCCACTCTGGGTGGCTTCCAACAAAAGATTAAAAATACACTAAAGCATCAGTCATAAAAAAAAACTTCCCTAAACAGGGCTGCCTTCAGATGTCTTCTAAATGTCAGGATCACCTCCATGGGTCCTATTGTCAACTTTCTCAACTGCATATTATTCATACTTTATATTTTATATCTATCCATCTTGTCCATAGTATTTGTTACATTACAAGCGAGATTAAAATCCTGCTAATGTTTTCATCTGCTTACAGTTATATCATAGATAAAATGTAATTTTTCCCCATTATTTCTTGAAGTTTTTATCTTCTTGATCTCTGAGCTTTCCAATCATTTTTGCCATTTCAGCGTAGTCGATCAGCTTGGTTTGCCATTCCTTTCTGGTAGGGGCTCTTTCTTCTTCCCATCTCTGGGCTAATAGCATCCATGCTGCTGTTGTCGTGTACATAAAAAGCCTTTTCTGTTCCTTTGGGATATTGGTACCTACAATTCCTAATAAGAAAACTTCTGGTTTTGTTTTGTTTTTACAAAAGTTATATTAAACATTTCTTCAGTTCATTATATATCATTTCCCAGAAAGCCTTTATTGCCTTACAGGACCACCACATATAATAAAAGGGGCCTTCTTTTTCTTTACATTTCCAACAGATATTTGTACTTGTTTTATACATTTTTGCTAACTCACTGGGAGTCAAATACCATCGGTACATCATTTTCATATAATTTTCTCTCAACGTATAAAAGGATGTCACATAGAGGAGGGAGAAAGGTTGTTTTCTGCTGCTCCAGAGAAGCGGACATGGAGCAATGGATCCAAACTACAAGAAAGAAGATTCCACCTAAACATTAGGAAGAACTTCCTGACAGTAAGAGCTGTTCGACAGTGGAATTTGCTGCCAAGGAGTGCGGTGGAGTCTCCTTCTTTGGAGGTCTTTAAGCAGAGGCTTGACAACCATATGTCAGGAGTGCTCTGATGGTGTTTCCTGCTTGGCAGGGGGTTGGACTCGATGGCCCTTGTGGTCTATTCCAACTCTATGATTCTATGAACGTACAGCACACCAAGAATTTCAAATCAGTTTTCCATAACCTGAAAACAGTATAAATAATAAATTGTTGTTGTTGGTTGATTTCTGCCCAGATGTTGCTGATGAGTGTGGCATTCTGGATGTGTCCAGGAAATTCCGGACATATCGCAATCCTCTATAAATGATGAGGACATTTCTCTTGCTTGCTGCCGTTAACGCTATGTGGAATATTATGTATACTCTCTATTTATCTGTGTAGTTCTTGCCTATTCACTTTTTCCTCTGCCTGGTTTGTCCTTTCCCTCCTTTTTGTTAATGGCAAGGCTTAATAAACAGCTGTCAAGAGCGCATTAACGGGGAGAGAAACCCCTTCATTCTGCTGTGTTGGACAAAAGGAAATTAAAGCCCGGAGCGGGGCAAGGGGAGCTTTTAATATCTGCATGTCGAACATTTGCAAGATCACGCAAGCCTGTCTGAGCTCTGCGGACTCAGAGAGGAAACACTCCACTTGAAAGCTGGAAGGTGGTCTGAGGGCTCACAGTCTCTCCAGGCGCAAAGTGCCACGAGTTCGAGACCTCTCTTTTGTTGATTCATTTACTTGTCACACTTGGACGCCACTTTGATGCCCGCTCTTTGCAAAGCCCAGACCAGGAGGTCAGAAAGCCGGCCTGAGACTGTTCGGTGTGACCCGTTGTCAAACTCAAGCCCGTCTCCTCCAATTATCACCGTACAGATCCCGGTTAATTGGCGCTGGGGTAAACATGGGCATCTGAAAACAGCAAGTTGCTATCTCTTATGACTGTGAAAATATTGCCGTGCGCTCCCCATGCCTTTGATCACATAGGGGTTGCAGATTCCCAAGGTGGTTGTCGCTGTTGTAATTAATTATTATATTTATTTATAGTCCACGTTTCCCCCAGCCTGGGACTTGTTGTGGCTTACGCAAATTGAAAACACACAGATAAAATACAAAAAAGCTCGAAACATATAAAAGATGATCATTAAAAAGTAATTAAACACTAATAGAAGTATAAGAATAAAACATCTATTAAACACAGATAATAAAAACAGCACAACGCTATTAATGGCCTTTCTTTTTTCTTTTCTTTTTTAAAAAAGGCAGCTCCCCAAAGCCTGCTGGAAAAAGGAAAAGGAAGTCCTCACCTGCTACTGATAGTTCAATGGTACCTCAGGTTAAGAACTTAATTCGTTCCAGAGGTCCGTCTTAACCTGAAACTGTTCTTAATCTGAGGTACCACTTTAGCTAATGGGGCCTCATGCTGCCGCCATGCAATTTCTGTTCTCATCCTGAAGCAAAGTTCTTAATCCGAGGTACTATTTCTGGGTTAGCGGAGTCTGTAACCTGAAGCGTCTGTAACCTGAAGCATCTATAACCCGAGGTACCACTGTACAATGCACTGCCAAATTTAGTGATAACAGAATTGTGGGATGTGATCCATGAGCGGCAGTCAAGCACAGCATTCCTGGTAATGCTAGAGAAGACATGCGAGGGAATGTTTGGTCCAGCCAGTCGAAACTTCCTGTTCCTCCTGGCTGGAGCATCCTTCCTTTTGCATGTGATAGAAGGTGGGCGTTTCCTAACATGTCCAGGTAACAAAAGGACGAGTTACGCAGCACACCTTCCTTTTTTTGACTTCCTTCTTCGTTTGACCAGCTTCTAGCTAGGACTGCTCTGCTAGCTCCCAGTTAGCAGAAGCACTGGGATTATTCCACCATATGGGGTAGATCCACATGTACATATTTGTACAGTGGATGCTCGGGTTGCGAACGTGATCCGTGTGGGGTTTAGTGCTTCTGCACATGCATGAGCGCCGAAACCCAGAAGTAACCTGTTCTGGTACTTCCGAGTTTCGACGCGTCCGTAACCCAAAAACGTGCAACCTAAAGCATCTGTAACCCGAGGTATGACTGTAACTGAGTCTGCCTCCAGGGATCCAACTGTGAACTGATGTGAGTAAACTTCTTTTATTGACTTTGAATAAGATTTTTTCTTTTAAGAGGGATTCAAGGGAACTTACCGGGAACATACAATTCAATCTGAGACAGATTGAATTGTATAATAGTGAGAGGCTCACACGAGCCTGCAACCAGCTATCTGCTGTGTATATAAAAGGGGTGTGTGTAACTCTGCTACATAAAGGAACTTGCTAGCGCAAGTTAGGAAGGATATTAATAAACAATATATCCTCTTCTTCCACCCTGAGCATTCCCACAATAATCTTTGAGAATTCTTGGAGAACAGGTGAGGTCCCTATGGACTGGAGGTGGGCAAATATTGTCCTCATCTTCAAGAAGGAGGAAAAAGAAGATGCAGGTAACGACTGACTGGTGAGCTTGATATTGATACCAGGAAAGAATCATAGAATCATACAGTTGGAAGAGACCACAAGGGCCATCGAGTCCAACCCCCTGCCAAGGTTCTAGAACAGATCTGTGTTGGCCTGGGATTCGGACTTGGAGGCTGAACCTGAGGAATCCCAGCTTGCACAAGATTCCCCGCCTCCAGAACCAGCTGAGCCAGGGCTGGGGCATGAGCCTGAAGGGTCCTCCCCTGTGCTGGATCCTCAGGTGCAGGCACCAGCTGAGTCTGCTCTGGCTCGGGAGGTGAGGGAGGACCCATTGCCTGCAGGTGCTCCACTCTCAGTCCCGTCAGGGGAAGCTGAGGTTGCCTCTGGGTCCAGTAACCCTCCAACCTCTCCTGAGCTTTAGAGGCTCAGGGCAGAGAGGTGGAGGGAACTAAGTTCCCGCAGGAGGAGTGCTGGCCTCCAGGCCAGGAGAGGCGAGTCACCTGTGGACCGGGGCCGCCCTATGCCTCGGGGCAGATAAAAGCTGGCCAGCCCCAGTCCCAAGTTGCGGGAGAAATGTTGTTGGTAGCCAGTTTCTGCATGCACCCTGTCCTGCCGGATCTCCTGACCTCATCCAACTCCCTGCCTTGGACCTAGCTTCAACTTTGACAGACAGCTTCAATACAGCACCCTCGACCTTGGAATGAACTCGGACCACGCCTCATGGAAACCCACGGGACCAGCACAAGATCATTCAACTGTTGGGTAGAATCTAGACACATATAAAAAAACCACTATCAAAATGCTTTAAAAAAAACACATTTTGAAAAATATATTGAAATTGCCCTGAGCTCACCATTGCCATCTAGTGTCACATTTGTATAATGCACTTAAAATGTTATATTTGCAGCTGTGTAGCTGTGTCTTTGGTCTATGAGCACTTAGAAAAGGGTGCTGTGATTTCTAAGACCTAGCATGGCTTTCTCAGAAACAGGCCACACCAGACGAATCTCATGTCTTTTGTTTCGTTTTGGTTTTGGATGGAATTACAACCCGGGTGGATCAGAGGAATGCTGTGGACATAGCGTATCTTGATTTCAGTAAGACTTTTGACAAAGTCCCCATGATATTCTGGTGAGGAAGCTGTTAAAATGTGGGCTGGACAAGGTAGCTGTTAGGTGGATTTGTAGCTGGTTGACTGGCTGAAACCAAAGAGGACTCATTAATGGTTCCTTATTATCCTGGAAAAAGACTGACAAATTGGGAGTTTTTGCGGGAGGGCATAGATGAAGAAGATCAAATCTATCCCTTCTTAAGGAAATCAGCCCTGAGTGTTCACTGGAAGGACAGATCCTGAAGCTGAGGCTCCAAGACTTTGGCCACCTCAGGAGAAGAGAAGACTCCCTGGAAAAGACCCTAATGTTGGGAAAGATGGAGGGCACAAGGAGAAGGGGACGACAGAGGACGAGATGCTTGGACAGTGTTCTCGAAGCTACCAGCATGAGTTTGACCAAGCTGCGGGAGGCAGTGGAAGACAGGAGTGCCTGGCGTGCTCTGGTCCATGGGGCCACGAAGAGTTGGACACGACTAAACGACTAAACAACAACAAACAACAACAACAACAACAACACAGATAAAAATTAGAACTGCTAAAAACATAGGGAAAAACTATCATAAAAAACTATTAAACATTGATAGGATTAAAGCTATAAATATACATAGATAGGAACCCTGGGAAGTAAAGGATATACTGCAACAGTTTGTTGCAGATCTGCCTCCTTGTCTAACAATTTCTTCAACCAGTGGGGGGGGGGGGTACCACTGGGGTTTTCTGCCCAGGGCACTACAATCTTAGTATCTACTTGCCTGCTTAAGTCTCAGCTGTGCGGTAACTCCTGATAAGCAATGAGTAAAATATAAACATCATCGGCTTCATTTTTTAACTTATTTTTTTGCCAGAGCTTTGTCTGAAACGCCTGCATTTTAATAACCCATATCCTTGTCCAAAAGAGAGAGGAATCAACAGCCCCTCAAGCCTTCTCTTTTCCTGCAAAGGGTCATTAAGATGCTTGCATCTTCGCTGCTCAGTCGGGCAACGTCAGCGAGCCACTGATAGGATCACAATTAAATAAAGGAGGCTCGGCGCTTGCTGTTTAGAAGAGTATAACTTGCCGTATCACCAGCCGATAAATGCATCGCCATGTCTTGCCAGGACTGACAGATCTCCTTCTCTTGCTTCAGACAGATGTATAAATAAACATAGCTGATAATCAGCAACAAGAGCCAGGAGCCCGTAATAACCTCTCAGCGGTTTCCACCAGGAAAAGCGTGCTATCTGTGAAAACACCGTGCTTATGAATTTAGCAAAATCAGATAGCACCGCGGCTGATGACTGACTGCTCTTTCATCCTGGCCTTGGAATCTATTTCCAGGAGCATTCGCCTCTGTGGAGCGGGATGGTGCTCTGCAGCTCAACACAACAGTGGATTATGGAACATGGAGTAGACCCAGCGTTGTAGCGTGTTCCAAGGGCCCAAGCCAAGCCCTGACGCTCAGGAAACCCCGCCTGAGAATTGCCGAAAAGAAAAATGCACCAGAAAAGTATATTGTATAATAACTCTTGCTTGTAGGTTCCAGAAACTGTTGCAGGAAAAAAAAATCTGTGTGAAGTCGCACTGCAGCAAGGGATTTGTAGTACACTGCAATTGCATCTTATGCACATTTAACCTGCGCGACTTCAACCACATGTGGGTGAAGGCTGCTCATTGAAATCCCGCAAAGAAAATGGAGAGCTTAACAGCTCTTTTTGTGCTGGGTTTGGCAAGGGGGCAGTTCCGAGGCCGTACTGTATTTTATATAGGATCTGTGGCATTTGATATCAGTGGCATAGCATGGGGAGCCCGGGGCAGTTACCCCAGGCACAAAATTGTTAGGATTGTAAAATTTCAGCACCCTTAATACAGCTTTGTGCTTCTGTCTCTGGACTCTGTTGAAAATGGCTTCTCCATGTGAACCAGAAAGTGACTTCTCAAGACCCAGGAACTACTCCTTTTCTTACCTCTGCAGCTGAAATCTCTTGGGCATGGGTCATAGAATCATAGAATCATAGAATCATAGAATCATAGAATCATAGAATCATAGAGCTGGAAGAGACCACAAGGGCCATCGAGTCCAACCCCCTGCCAAGCAGGAAACACCATCAGAGCACTCCTGACATATGGTTGTCAAGCCTCTGCTTAAAGACCTCCAAAGAAGGAGACTCCACCACACTCCTTGGCAGCAAATTCCACTGTCGAACAGCTCTTACTGTCAGGAAGTTCTTCCTAATGTTGAGGTGGAATCTTCTTTCTTGTAGTTTGGATCCATTGCTCCGTGTCCGCTTCTCTGGAGCAGCAGAAAACAACCTTTCTCCCTCCTCTAGGTGACATCCTTTTATATATTTGAACATGGCTATCATATCACCCCTTAACCTCCTCTTCTCCAGGCTAAACATGCCCAGCTCCCTTAGCCATTCCTCATAAGGCATCATAGGCAAGCTAAGGCCCTTCTCAATCCGGCCCCCGGACGGTCCGGGAATCAGCATGTTTTTACATGAGTAGAATGTGTCCTTGTATTTAAAATGCATCTCTGGGTTATTTTGGGGGCATAGGAATTCGTTCATTCCCCCCCTTCAAAATATAGTCCGGCCCCCCACAAGGTCTAAGGGACAGTGGACCGGCCCTCTGCTGAAAAGGTTTGCTGACCCCTGCTCTTGGGCAATGTGGACACCATCCGGAAGTTGAATGTGCATGCGTACTCCAGCCGTTTCTCTCTGGGCATTGGCAACCCACGATATGCCACTGTTTTATACCATGAAATACTGTGGACTTTCTTCTTATGGGGTTGAGACCCAAGTTCAGAACACAAATATGCTATAACTTCTTTGCCATGTTCCCGATGATGCAAGACATAACCAGGGACAAGGACAGGGCCTGCAGCAAGCTTTCCACTTTAACTGGCATGTTTACCTGCAAGCATGTTTACTTGCAGATAATCGCCTCCACCTGCTATTTTAAAGAGAAAGCTGGCACGACTCCCTGCGAGCAGATTTGATTTTCCAGCCAGCATCCCGGCTTCTCATATCAAGCAGCAGGCTATCTGCAAACAGTTCCCACCTTGCAGGGAAGGCCCAGCAGTAGAGCATCTGCTTTGCATGCAAAAAAGGTTCCAGATCCAATCCTTTGCATCTCCCAGCAGGGCTGGGATAGGGCTCCTGTCTAAAATGCAGGACAGTCAGTTTAGACAGCTAAATGGACCAGTGACCTGCCTTGAGTGTCGGGAGGCTGGTGTCTCTGATCTGCAAGCAGGACTTGGAGGTAAGCTGTACTTATCTCCTGCTCTGAACGGGAACCCTCGAGGTGGAATCTTTGTTGTTTAGTCGTTTAGTCATGTCCGCCTCTTCGTGACCCCCTGGACCAGAGCACGCCAGGCACTCCTCTCTTCCACTGCCTCCCGCAGTTTGGTCAAACTCATGCTGGTAGCTTCGAGAACACTGTCCAACCATCTCGTCCTCTGTCATCCCCTTTCTCCTTGTGCCCTCCATCTTTCCCTGCATCAGGGTCTTTCCCAGGGAGTCTTCTCTTCTCATGAGGTGGCCAAAGTCTT
The DNA here is from genome assembly GCF_965153285.1 of Podarcis tiliguerta. NCBI lineage: Eukaryota > Metazoa > Chordata > Lepidosauria > Squamata > Lacertidae > Podarcis > Podarcis tiliguerta. The sequence continues at coordinate 4,485,732 of NC_139542.1, forward strand.
GGAGCCTCAGCTTCAGGATCTGTCCTTCCAGTGAACGCTCAGGGCTGATTTCCTTCAGAATGGAGAGGTTTGATCTTCTTGCAGTCCATGGGACTCTCAAGAGTCTCCTCCAGCACCATAATTCAAAAGCATCGATTCTTCAGCGATCAGCCTTCTTTATGGTCCAGCTCTCACTTCCATACATCACTACTGGGAAAACTATACGGACCTTTGTTGGCAAGGTGATGTCTCTGCTTTTTAAGATGCTGATCATTGCAATAAAAACATCACAGCTCCAGCTCTTTTCTTAAAATGCAGTCAGCTCCCTGCTGGAAAAAGAAAGTTTTCACCTGCCCCTTCGCCGGCAAGGCAGTGATCCATGAAGGGGCAGGTGTAATCTACAGTCCTGAAATGCTAAACGTATGGACATCAGAAGTGCTTGCAGGATCCAGCTTGCAGGATCTAGCCTATTGATTTGATCCAGTCTGTCCTTATGCATTTAGCTGGGGATAAATGATAAGACTCCTTCATGGATCACTGCCTTGCCGTGGCGAAGGGGCTTGAATAACTCAGAGAAGCTATGAGCTATGCCTTGCAGGGCCACCCAAGACGGACAGGTCATAGTGGAGAGTTTTGACCAAACGTGAACTGCCTGGAGCAGGAACCGGCAAGCCACTCCAGTATCCCTGCCAAGAAAACTCCATGGACAAAGACAACAGGCATATAAAAGTTATGACACTGGAAGATGAGCCCCTCAGGTTGGAAGGCATCCAACATGCTACTGAGGAAGAGCTTAGGACAAGTGCAAGTAGATTCAGAGCTGATGAAGCGGCTGGGCCAAAGCCGAAAGGACGCTCAGTTGCGGATATGCCTGGAAGCGAAAGGAAAGTCCAATGCTGTAAAGAAAAATATTGTATAGGAACCTGGAATGAAGAACCATGGACCTTGGTAAGCTAGATGTGGTCAAAATGAGATGGCAAGAATAAATATTGACATCCTGGGGATCAGTGAACTAAAATGGACGGGAATGGGCGAATTCAGTTCAGATGACCATCACATCTACTGAAGACAGGTGTGCCTGGCGTGCTCTGGTCCATGGGGTCTCGGAGAGTCGGACACGACTAAACGACTAAACCACAACAAGTGGTAAGAAGAGAACAGGAAAAAATGGGCAAGAGTGGAGTGGGGTGTAAGGACGTCCAGCAAAGTTCTGATTTTCCTCATGATTATAATCATCATCATCATTTTCGCATGTGTCCCTGCTTGCTGTGTCCCCTCACTTCATGAAGGTGCTTAGTTTGTTTCCTGGGTAATCAAACATTGCCTTGGGGGCACATGAGCCCTTTTTGAACATCCTCCCTCCACAGATGGCTCATTCTGTAGAGCACAAGACTCTTAATCTCAGGGTTGTGGGTTCGAGACCCACACTGGGCAAAACATTCCTGCGCTGCAGGGGGCTGGACTAGATGGCCCTCGTGGTCCCTCCCATCTCTACAATCCTTTGATTCTATGGTTCCTTCTTTGCCAGTCGGGGGCGGGCATCTCATGCCCACCAAAGCTTGGAGGTCATCTCAAGAATCCTTATCTGATGCCCCTGAGACAAGGACTCTTGGCAGCCTTCCTGCAATTCCCCAGCCCCTCCAATTAAAGATAAGGGGGCTCAGCGCTCGCTGCATCCCCAGGCATAATGATGTTGCCATTGTTTTTCCCCTTAAAAGAAGAAGAGAGAGGTTTCTTTTTCTCAAGTTGACCTTCGAGTGCTGATTGAATAGCAATGCAAAAAAAGGCGGCTGAACAGAATAACACCCGTTCTGCTTTGACACACAGCTAGTAGTTAATTTGCAAAAGGAGAAGTGCGGGAGAAGTCCAGCTGCCCCAAATCAGCACCCCCTGACCCAGGAACCCCAACCTCTTTATGGGGGAGAAAATCAATTCATTTTGCATTTTATCGGCGAACTACCAAATCCCCAATTTCCAAAGTGATACATGAGCCGTCACAAAGCTGTCCTTTGAAACTTGCACTTCTCCGAATGGTGCAATGCAGTTCTCGTGACAAGCAAGATGTGCAAAAATAAATACACTGGGGTAAAGTGTGCCTAAAAATGCATATGTTAGGAGAAATCGCATACCAACGTTCACATATCAAGAGGAATTTGCAGGTGAATTTTCATGTAAAGGTAAAGGCACCCCTGACCATTAGGTTCAGTCGTGATCAACTCTGGGGTTGCGGCGCTCATCTCGCTTTATTGGCCAAGGGAGCCGGCGTACAGCTTCCGGGTCATGTGGCCAGCATGACTAAGCTGCATCTGGCGAACCAGAGCAGCGCACAGAAACGCCGTTTTACCTTCCTGCCAGAGCGGTACCTATTTATCTACTTGCACTTTGACGTGCTTTCGAACTGCTAGGTGGGCAGGAGCTGGGACCGAGCAACGGGAGCTCACCCCATCAAGGGATTCGAACTGCCCACTTTCTGATCTGCAAGTTCTAGGCTCTGTGGTTTAACCCACAGCGCCACCCGCGTCCCTTAAATTTTCAGGACTTTAAATAATGATAATGTTACAAAAGTTGAGTGGTTCACCCTCTCTCTGCCGATTGGTGTGAAGAACCCATGGGGTTCCAGGCACTCACTGAGGGTCTGCGGACCTTTGGAGAACTTAGACACAGCGGAGACTGTCACAGCTTTAAGAAATATGGTTTATTCACCTGTTTACACCTTCAGTCTGCATGGAGGGAGTCCAGATCTTGCAGCATGTCATATTAAGAGGGGCTAGCTCCCCACAGCAGTTCAGCCATGGAGTCCAAGGCATCTCTCCCAGCCAGCCTGCAGCCAACCTGCCCAAGATGGATCCCAGTCTTTCTTCTCTCCCCTTCTTATTCCCAGCACACCTTGCTAAAAACTCTTTTCCCCTGTCCCTTCAAACACACACCTCATCAGCATGTCAACACCTGTCTCCCCAGGTCAAAGGATTCTTCTCAGATAGCCCACTTTTGTCATGTTAACAGATTTACTCTGGTGCTGGAGGAGACTCTTGAGAGTCCCATGTACTGCAAGAAGATCAAACCTCTCCATTCTGAAGGAAATCAGCCCTGAGTGCTCACTGGAAGGACAGATCCTGAAGCTGAGGCTCCAAGACTTTGGCCACCTCATGAGAAGAGAAGACTCCCTGGAAAAGACCCTGATGTTGGGAAAGATGGAGGTCACAAGGAGAAGGGGACGACAGAGGACGAGATGGTGGGACAGTGTTCTCGAAGCTACAAACATGAATCTGACCAAACTGCGGGAGGCAGTGGAAGACAGGAGTGCCTGGTGTGCTCTAGTCCAGGGGGTCACGAAGAGTTGGACACGACTAAACAACAACAACTAAACAACAACAAGTCCAGCCAGGCTGGTTTAAACAAGGAAGCCCAGGGATTCCTTGTCTGGCAAAGCTCTGCAGCTTGTACCTCCATCCATATCCCAATTAATCAAAATCCCCCCTATTTATTAATTCCTAGTGTTTAGGGGCGTCCCTCCAAATCTATACTACTACTACTACTACTACTACTAATTTATTATTTGCACCCCGCCTATCTGACTCGGTTTCCCCAGGCACTCTGGGCGGTTTCCAACAAAATATTAAAATACAGTAATGCATCAAACATTAAAAGCTTCCCTAAAGAGGGCTGCCTTCAGATGTCTTCTAAAAGTCTGGTAGTTGTTGTTCTCTTTGACATCTGGTGGGAGGGCGTTCCACAGGGCAGACGCCACCACCGAGAAGGCCCTCTGCCTGGTTCCCTGTAACTTCTCTTCTCGCAGTGAGGCAACTGTTTCTGCAAGAAACAGATGCCAGAACGTGGAGAACTGAACTTAAGATGGGGGAAAAAGAGGAACTGAGAGAAACTGGAATTCACAAGTCCTTATCCAAACCCTTAGATGTCCACGGGCTGGCTGTAGAATCTTAAAAAGGAACGGCACTCCACACATGCTCAGAGGCTATCTCTTTCCTGAGACAGATAGATATAAAGACTGCCAAGTCACAAGAAGAAGGGTTTTGATTGGGAAGACTACCCTGATGTTAAGAGCTCTTCAACCATGGAGGAGACTGAGGAGATGGACTTTTCTTCACTAGAGGTTTTCAAGTAAAAATGGGACGGCTCTCTGTCAAGATCTCCTGCCCTGGAAAGCGGTTGGATTGGTCCCAACATTAGGATTGAATGAAAGGAACGGCATACTTTAACTATGGAACTCTCTGCCACTGGAGTCCAGGGAGAGCCACCAACTTGGATGAGAGGATTGGACAAATTCATGCAGGAGAGGGCTATCAGCGGCTCTTGGGCACAATGGCTATGTTCTTCCTTTGCAGTTGGAGGCACCAATGCTTCTGTGCTGGGAACCACAGGAGGGGAGAGGGCTCTGTGTTCGAATCCTGTTTCCAGGTTTCCCACAGGCTGGGAGAATGGGATGTGGGACTAGATGGGCCATTGTTCTGATTCAGCAGGCTCTTCCTATGTTCTTATGAAGGGCATGAGTTTCCCGGCCCCTATCCCAGCTTTTTCAGGGAAGGAAACCCTGAGCGAGAACATGGCAGCTTCACGTTCTCCTTCCATTCATGTCTTTGCAAAAGTTACAAGCGCAGAGGCTGTCAGGGAGCAAGCGAGGCTCAGATAGAAACGCGATAAAACGCTCCGACGTCTTTCTTCCGGGTGACCTCAATTTCCATAAAACAGCATTTCTGCGATGACAGCAGAATGCCAAGTGGTCCACAGAGGAGCCATTCCACGATGGGAGTCTTCTGCTCGGGATTAGTGGTACAATTCTGCTTGCCTGTCCAAAGTCATTTTTCAAGTACAGTGGTGCCCCGCAAGACGAATGCCTCGCAAGACGGAAAACCCACTAGACGAAAGGGTTTTCCGTTTTGGAGGTGCTTCGCAGGACGAATTTCTCTACGGGCTTGTTTCGCAAGACGATAATGTCTTGCGATTCCTGGGGGGTTTTTTTCGCTCCCCACCCCCTTTTTCTAAGGCACTAAGCTGCTAATAGCCTTTTAGCAGCTAATCCGCTAATCTCTTAAGCCTTTAATAGCCGCTAATAGCCACTAAACCGCTAATAGCGCTAATCCGCTAATCTGCTAATGGGCTTGCTTCACAAGACGAAAAAACCGCTAGACAAAGAGACTCACGGAACGGATTCTTTTCGTCTTGCGAGGCACCACTGTACTGGGTGTTGCGAGGAGAACAAACGTGAACCACCAGGTTATTCTGACTTTACCGCATTCACCCCGACCCCTTTAACTCAACCTCAGCTTGTCCGATACAAGCACATTTTTAAAGATCACAGTCTGAATTACAGGTGAACCGAGCAGCCTAAGTAAAGGTAAAAGGTAAAGGACCCCTGGACGGTTAAGTCCAGTCAAAGGCGACTATGGGGTTGCGGCGCTCATCTTGCTTTCAGGCCGAGGGAGCCGGCGTTTGTCCACAGACAACTTTCCAGGTCATGTGGCCAGCAGGACTATACCGCTTCTGGCACAACGGGACACCGTGACAGAAACCAGAGTGCACAGAAATGCCATTTACCTTTCTGCTGCAGCAGTACCTATTTATCTACTAGCGCTGGTGTGCTTTTGAACTGCTAGGTTGGCAGGAGCTGGGACTGAGCAATGTGAGCTCACCCCACCGCGGCGCTTAATCCCAACTAAATGCATAAGGACTGACTGGATCAAGTCAATAGGCTAGATCCATAGCTGTCAACTTTTCCCTTTTCTTGCGAGGAATCCTATTTGGAATAAGGGAATTTCCCTTTAAAAAAAAGGAAAAAGTTGACAGCTATGGCTAGATCCTGCAAGCTGGATCCTGCAAGCACTTCTGATGTCCATACATTTAGCATTTCAGGTCTGTAGATTCCACCTCAGGAGTTCCAGTTCAGAAGAGTCAGCACCAGCAGAGCTTATGGAGCAGGAGGTAAGTCCAGCTTACATCCAAGTCCTGCTTGCAGATCAGAGACACCACCCTCCCGACACTCAAGGCAGATCATTGGTCCATTTAGCTATCTAAACTGACTGTCCTGCGTTTTAGACAGGAGCCCTATTTATCTATTTGCACATTGACGTGCTTCTGGTGCAACAGGACACTGTGATGGAAACCAAAGTGCACAGAAACGCCATTAACCTTCCCGCCGCAGCGGTACCTATTTATCTACTTGCACTGGTGTGCTTTCGAACTGCTAGGTTGGCAGGAGCTGGGACAGAGCAATGGGAGCTCACCCCGTTGCGGGGATTCGAACCGCCGACCTTCCAATCAGCAAGCCCAAAAGGCTCACATATCAGACGACACAGCGATTCTTCAAACAGCTCTTGTTTATTCACAGGCCAGAACAGAACTCAACTGAAAGGGTTCAGTCAGCCTGCTTATATAGAGCTCCAGTACAACGTAACTGTAACAATTTTCTAAAACTATCCAATCACTGAATGTCACTTTTGATCCCTTATTTGCATAACTATCTACAGTATCCCCCTGCTGGCCCAGGGTGAGAACTTCAGAACATAATAATAATAATAATAATAATAATAATAATAATAATAATAATAATAATTTTTTATACCCCGCCCTCCCCGGCCAGAGCCAGGCTCAGGGCGGCTAACAACAGTAAAATTACAGTAAAAACATAATGGGGGGGGGGGAACCAATTTAAAATACAGATTAAAATGCAATTTAAAATGCAGCCTCATTTTAAAAGTAGCCCATAGATCAAAACCATAAGGGGAGGGAAACATAAGGGTCAGACTGAGTCCAAACCAAAGGCCAGGCAGAACAGCTCTGTCTTGCAGGCCCTGCAGAAAGATGTCAAGTCCCGCAGGGCCCTAGTTTCTTGTGACAGAGCGTTCCACGAAGTCAATGCCAGTACTGAAAAGGCTCTGGCCCTAGTTGAGACCAACCTTGCAACTTGGGACCTCCAAAATGTTGTCATTTGTGGACCTTAAGGTCCTCTGCGGGGCATAGCAGGAGAGGCAGTCCTGTAGGTACGTGGGTCCTAGGCTTCTGAATCAGGCCAATGGTTGACCATCTAGTAATAGAATCACAGAATAGTAAAGTTGGAAAGGACCCTACGGTTCCTGATCAGGTTTGTGAGACTCTTAGCAAACACATTCTTGCCAATCTCTGTGAGATACCGCACATCTTTTGCCAGATGTCCTTCCTCGAGGAAGTGGAGAACATGGTCCAAGAATCCAAAATGGTTGACTTCCAATATTTTCATCTCTCTTCCTGGACCACGACCTTCAACAAGAAGGCATGATGGGAAAACCATCTGTTCCTCAAGGCCCTTCAGCTTCCTACCCAGAGTCTCATAGTCCAGTTCTCACAGTGGCCAATCAGATGACTGTGGGAAACCCATAAACAGGATTTGAACGCAGGATTCAAAAGCATTATGTCAGGAGTGCATGCAGGAGCCAGGCCCTGTGACCAAGAGGACTCTGCAGGACTGGGGTCTTCCTAAGTTTGTTCTGAAGAGGCAAGGCATGGCCACACAGGTGAGGCCGCTTGGTAACTCACAGCACCTGGTGGCAAGAGCTGGGAAGGGATATAAGGTCAGCATTTTGCCTTTGGTTCTTTGCCACAGCAACACGTTCCCTGCCTTGCGGCGTTTGGCTTCTTGCTTCCTGATCCTTGGACCTCGGCTTCGTGACTCCTTGCTTTTCGACCCTTGGACCCTTGACTTCTTGACTCCTTGCTTCCTGATCCTTGGACCCCTGACTTTGTGACTCCTTGCTTCTCAACCCTCGGACCCTTGACTTTGTGACTCCTTGCTTCTCAACCCTCAGACCCCTGACTTCGTGACTCCTTGCTTCTTGACCCTCGGACCCTTGACTTCGTGACTCCTTGCTTCTCAACCCTCGGACCCTTGACTTCATGACTCCTTGCTTCTCAACCCTCGGACCCTTGACTTAGTGACTCCTTGCTTCTCAACCCTCAGACCCTTGACTTAGTGACTCCTTGCTTCTCAACCCTCAGACCCTTGACTTAGTGACTCCTTGCTTCTCAACCCTCGGACCCTTGACTTAGTGACTCCTTGCTTCCTGATCCTTGGTCCTCAGTTTCTTGACTCCTTGCTTCTCGACCCTCGGACCCCTGACTTCGTGACTCCTTGATTCTCGACCCTCGGACCCCTGACTTCGTGACTCCTAGCCTCTGGACTCCCATTCCTGCTCCCACCCCACCATCTTGCCCCTGGTCCCAACATCCCCAGCTGCGACTTTGATCGCCCGTGAACCGGACCATGACACATTGCTGCCTCCAACTGTGGAGGCAGAGCACAGCCATTGTGCCCAAGAACATGTCCAACCCTCATTTAAAGTCATCTGGGGTGGTGGTCATCACTGCCTCTTGTGGCAGGGAGTTCCATAGTTTAACTATGTGTCAGATTGGGTCAGCCCACTGGGATAAACCTGCTGAGCAAGTTACCCCATCCCTTTCCCAAATGCATCCACAGAAGAGGAAAACTGGAGTGTGTGTGTGTTTTAAGTCTCCCTACATTCACTGAAGACTTTTTGTATTTCTAAAATCCAGCTAATAGGCATCCGTTCCTTTGCTGAATGTCAAGGGAGCCTTATCTGGCCTTTCTCACAAAGACCAAAAAACCAGCCGCCTTCTGATATGCAGCAAGGAACTTGGCATCTAATTGGGGAGGGGGGTGTAAAATCATTATTTGCTTGCGGCATTTAATTAAATATGCAAATTTATGAACGGCTCAAAAATTGCCAGACGAAAAGGCAGCAGGGTGGTGCATTCTGATTTTTTAAAAGTCCTTCCCAAGTTAATTTGGCTGGTTGTTATCTTGGAATCGTGAGGGGCACGGTGGTAACCCATTCACAACCACGGCTGCAAGGCGAATGGAGCCGTGCATCAGGTCTGCCACCCAAGCCGCCTCATTCAGCTCAAGATGCCCAGGTTGTCTTGTGCATCCCTTGATGGATAGGAAGAGGAGGGGTAATCGCTGCACAAGACGGATGTTGACAAGCTGGAAGGTGTGCAGAGAAGGGCAACCAAAATGATCGGGCGTCTGCAAACCAAGCCTTATGAGAGGAACGGTTGAAGGAGCTGGGTATGTTTAACCTGGAAAAGAGGAGACTGAGAAAGAGATAATACTAATACTAATACTACTACTAATAATAATAATTTATACCCTGCCCATCCGGCTGGGTTTCCCCAGCCACTCTGGATGGCTCCCAACAGATTAAAGGTAAAGGGACCCCTGACCATTAGGTCCAGTCGTGGCCGACTCTGGGGTTGTGGCGCTCATCTCGCTTTATTGGCCGAAGGAGCCGGCGTACAGCTTCCGGATCATGTGGCCAGCATGACTAAGCCGCTTCTGGCGAACCAGAGCAGCGCAAGGAAACGCCGTTTACCTTCCCACTGGAGCGGTACCTATTTATCTACTTGCACTTTGAGGTGCTTTCGAACCACTAGGTTGGCAGGAGCAGGGACCGAGCAACGGGAGCTCACTCCGTCATGGGATTCAAACCTTCGTACTTCCGATCATCAAGCCCTAGGCTCTGTGGTTTAACCCACAGCGCCACCCGTGTCCCTTAAACCGAGGTACCACTGTACAAGAAAGAAGATTCCAGCTGAACATTAGGAAGCACTTCTTGGCAATAAGAGAGCTGTTCAGCAGTTGAATGGTTGACCTTGGAAGATGGTGGACCTTCCTTCATTGCAGGTTTATAAGCAGAGGTGGGATAACCATCCATCAGGGATTTTTTTAGCTGTGAGTCTTCCATTGCAGACGGTTGGACTTGATGACTCTCAGGTTCCTTCCAACTCTGCAATTTGGTGCTTCTGTGAAGGTGGCAGTGAGCTTCATTGGGCAAGGCTTGTTGGACGGCAGGAAGTGGCAGAACACCAATTGGGGCAGGCACCAATTCACCACCTTCTCATATCTGCCACCAGAGCAGTTGCCTCATTTTACCCAATGGTAGAGCTGGTCCCAAGAGGGCTTTCTCTTCCAGTCAAACCATGTTCACAAGGAAGGGCTTTCTGAGCTCAGCAGCACCTTGTGTGGTGGGCAGAGATGTGGCGCTGCTCACCTGACCCCGGTGTCAATGTAGCCTACCTTGATGGTGATGGGGAGGGGCAGCCCACCAGAAAGGTTAGAGCCCCTCAGAGGCATAAATGGGAGCATTGAATTGGTTCTGCTGGTGCATCTACAAAGCTCAGACCTCATCACCATCAACCTGTGTCTCCCAGCCCAGTCCTGTACATTTTCCACCCCAAAAGAAACTACCAAAAAATATATATCACATGGAATTAATGAATGTGTTTCCATTCAGAGCTCATCTGTTTAAATCCTTAACTAAAAAGAATGAAACAAATGGGACTCATTTGCTTAATTTTTCCATTTGTTGTAAAAACAAAATAACTCCCAATTAGTGGACGGGCTGAAACGCTCCTTCCATCATTCCATTTTGGTCTTCATCAGAGGCCCATCTCCATGGTATGAACTTTTGTGTGTGCTTTTTGCACAGATGGTGCAATTCACAATGCATTTGCTTACAGAATACACGTTTTGCAGGGCTGTTTCTGTGGTCCAAACCACTGAGCCTCTTGGGCTTGCCGAATGGAAGCTTGGCGGTTCGAATCCCCACGACGGGGTAGCTCCCGTTGCTCAGTCCCTGCTCCTGCCAACTTAGCAGTTCAAAAGCACGTCAAAGTGCAAGTAGATAAATAGGCACCGCTGCGGTGGGAAGGTAAACGGCATTTCCGTGCACTCTGGCACTCGTCACGGTCCTCCATGTGCCAGTAGCGGTCATGCTGGTGGTTTAGTCATGCTAGCCACATGACCCGGAAAACTGTCTGTGGACAAACGCTGGCTCCCTCAGCCAGAAAGCAAGATGAGCGCCACAACCCCATAGTTGGCTTTGACTGGACTTAACTGTCCAGGGGTCCTTTACCTTTACCTTTACCTTGCATAAAATAAATGCTTTGATTATGGTGGGGTTTTTTGTACACAGAAAGATAAATTGTGAATCCAGAGAAGGTGATCACCTGGTTGCATCCCAATCAACAAGCAAGTCCAGGACCCTCAGGTTGAACTCTGTTGCATCAGGTATCAGGTTGTATCAGGTTGGTGGACCATCTGACATTTCCCTGATGAAAATAGGGACATCCTATTCAACAACAACAACAATAATAATAATAAATTATTATTTGTACCCCGCACATCTGGCTGGGTTTCCCCAGCCACTCTGGGCGGCTTCCATAGAAACAAAAAATACAGTAAAATATCACAGATTAAAAACTTCCCAGAACAGGGCTGCCTTAAGATGTCTTCTAAATGTCAGGTAGTTATTTATCGCTTTGACATCTGCTGGGAGGGCGTTCCACAGGGCGGGCGCCACTACCGAGAAGGCCCTCTGCCTGGTTCCCTGTAGCTTTGCTTCTCGCAATGAGCGAACCACCAGAAGGCCCTTGGAGCTGGACCTCAGCGTCCGGGCAGAATGATGGGGGTGGAGACGCTCCTTCAGGTATACTGGGCCGAGGCCGTTTAGGGCTTTAAAGGTCAGCACCAATACTTTGAATTGTGCTCGGAAACGTACTGGGAGCCAATGTAGGTCTTTCAAGACCGGTGTTATATGGTCTTGGTGGCCGCTCCCAGTCACCAGTCTGGCTGCCGCATTCTGGATTAGTTGTAGTTTCCGAGTCACCTTCAAAGGTAGCCCCACGTAGAGCGCATTGCAGTAGTCCAAGCGGGAGATAACAACAACAACAACTTTTTTATTTTTACCCCTTTTTTATTTTTATTGTTACCCCGTCAGAGATAAAAGGCTGTCGGACCCCACCCCAGGTTGCGAGAGCAACGTTGCTGCTTGCTGGAACCTGCCTGTTACCCTGTGCCTGACATAGCCTGGTTTCCTGCCTCGTGTCCTGCCTTGGCCCTGTTGGACTGACTCCTTGTGGAATCTTTGGGTTCGGGACCGGACCTGGATCGCGTCGCTTGGGTTAACCCCCACGCCCAGCACACTGTCAAAAAGAAGGGGGAAATGCCACCGGCAAGACGGCGCAGCTCCTCCCCTTCCCTCGACGGCTCAGGCTAGGCTTGGGAGTTGTGGGCGGGTGACACACCAAATGTCACCCCCTCAGCGAAGACACCCAGGGCGGTCCGCCCCCACCGCACCCCCTTCCTCTGCCCCTGACAAGGAGCTCATTGCGATGCAGGCACAGGGGCAAGGTTAAGCATAGCTGTCAACTTTTCTCTTTTCTTGCGAGGAATCCTATTCAGAATAAGGGAATTTAAGGGACGCGGGTGGCGCTGTGGGTTAAACCACAGAGCCTAGGACTTGCCGATCAGAAGATCGGCGGTTCGAATCCCCGCGACGGGGTGAGTTCCTGTTGCTCAGTCCCTGCTCCTGCCAACCTAGCAGTTCAAAAGCACGTCAAAGTGCAAGTAGATAAATAGGTACTGCTCCGGCGGGAAGGTAAACGGCGTTTCCATGCACTGGTTTGCCAGAAGCGGCTTACTCATGCTGGCCACATGACCCGGAAGCTGTATGCCGGCTCCCTCGGCCAATAAAGCCAGATGAGCGCCACAACCCCAGAGTCGGCAACGACTGGACCTAATGGTCAGGGGTCCCTTTAACCTTTACCCTTAAAAAAGGGAAAACATTGACAGCTATGGGTTAAGGGGCGCTGCCCATGCCACTAGCCCCTGTTGTTCAGAACAGGGGTCAGGGAAGCACAGAGCTCTGCAGGAACACAAAGGGACAGATTTTTGCATGCCGCTAATTCCACCTCCCAAAATAGACGCCAAGAGAAAGCAGAGGCTGAATGTTCTCTCAAGCAAACGGTAAATGCACTGCTATTATCCGAGGCTCCACTCCGAGAAGGTCCTTTTATTCGGAGTCTGCAGGATGGGGCTCTGCAAACAACCCTAACCAAACATCTATGGGGGGGGGGGGGAGAGAAAAACCAAACAAACTCCACTCAACAATGCAGAATAGGGAACTATATTTACAAGTCGTTTTCCTAATGACACTGGGAAAAGAAAAACACAGATTAATTTGGCTCGGAGGCGGTGGATGGCACTGCGGGAAGCCCGCCGTAATAACACAGAGATCATAAAAGGAAAGGGGGGAAACAGCCACCCTCCAACAGTATTAAAGGCTCATAAAGGAATCTGGGCCTCTTTGCACAGAATTTTACATAAGCCGCATGTTGAACAAGGCGGTCGCGTGCCACCAGGGTCCATCAACCAGAGCTAAAATTTCAATTGTACTTAACCGCCCAGAAGGCTAAAGCGGAAAGGATGTTTGGCTGGAATATTGCTGGACTCTATTGTACAGATAGGCAAAAAAAAAAAAAAATTCAGACATTTTTCTGGAGGTGGGGACAATAGAATCAAATACAGTGGTACCTCGGGTTACAGACACTTCAGGTTACAGAGTCCGCTAACCCATAAATAGTACCTCGGGTTAAGAACTTTGCTTCAGGATGAGAATAGAAATCGCGCAGCGGCAGCAGGAGGCCCCATGAGCTAAAGTGGTACCTCAGGTGAAGAACAGTTTCAGGTTAAGAACGGACATCCAGAATGAATTAAGTTCTTAACCCGAGGTACCACTGTAATTGTAAAGTTGGAAGGGACCACAAGGGTCATCTAGTCCAACCCCCTGCAATGCAGGAATCTCAGCTAAAGCATCCATGACAGATGGCCATCCAACCTCTGCTTGAAAACCGCAAACAAAGGAGAATCCACAACCTTTCAAGGTGGTCCTACAGCATCGAACCGTTCTTACCATCAGAAAGTTCTTCCTAATGTTCAGTCGGAATCTCCTTTTATGAAATTTGCATGCACTGCTACAGGTCCTCCCCCCTGGAGCAGGAGAAAATAAGCTTGCACCATTTCCCCATTGACAGCCCTTCAGATATTTAAAGATGACTATCATATCTCCTCTCAGTCTCCTCTTCTCCAGGCTAAACATACCCAGCTCCTTCAACCATTCCTCATAAGGCTTGGCTCCTAGACCCTTGGTCATCTTGGTTGCCCTCCTCTGCACACTTGCCGGCTTGTCAATATCCTCCTTAAACTGTGGTGTCCAGAACTGGACACAGGATTCCAGGATCTGATCAAGGCAGAATAGAGTGGTACTACAACTTCCATTGATTCTTCTGATTCTTAAACTGTGGTGCCCAAAATGGGATACGGCATTCCAGGTGTGGTTGGTCTGGCCAAGGCAGAATAGAGTGGGACTATGATCCACTGTTTCCCCCTACTCCTGTTAAAGGAAGGCTGCTTTGCAGAAGGGGTTCTACAATTTATTTGGGGGTGACTGCCCTAGAGTGATATAAGAAGGGTTTGGCTGCTGGATCTTGCTGGCCAAAGGGGGACCACCTCCCGTGTCCTGTTCTTACAGGGGCCAACTATAAACCCCCAAGCAGGTCCTGAGGACGACAGCCCACTCCCCACTTGTAATTCTCAGCATCTGGGAATAGTGGTAAGAAAACATAGCCATTGTGGCTAGTAGCTTTCGGTAGTTGGTGGTCCTCAGTTCCTCTTGTGATGGAATGGTTTTCCAGGCATGGCAATAAAAAATGTGGTTTTTGGGTGCCACGTGAGATTATGACCCCACAAAAGCATTTTTTCCAGGGGGGAATTGTGGTGTGAAATCACACAAGATTGTGGTGATCATTTTTCTTGCGAGAAAAAAGATGGGATGCCCTGGGTTTTCCGGGATACTTGTGGAGTATGGTATCGGGCACTGTGGAGGATATAAAATGGCGGTGTGACGTCTTCCAATGGCATTTGAAAGTGTTAATCAAAGGAGTGGGCTATCTTTAAGGAATGCATCAAAATCTATGTGGAAAAAGTAGAATTTCTGACAGATATTGAGTGAATCCAGAAAATGATGAGAGTGAAAGGAGAGTAAAGTCAAGACAGAAGAAGAGATTAAAGAAATAATGAAATGCCTTTCAGCTAGTTGGAAAAATAAAGTAACGCAACAAGAACGGCTGGAAGTCAAGTCACTTGGTGGGTGTCCGTGTGGGGTAGGAGTGTAGGTATGTTGATATGTACAGTATAGGTAGGTATTATATAGAGTAATGTAATGTAGGTATGTTTTATGCTATGAAAATAAGGTAGTGTGTTGTGTATATGTATTATGTAAATGTATGTGTTTTATATGTTTATAAAATATTTAAAATAAAAATAAAAGTGTTAATCAAAAAAGTTGGGTAGCAATGTTATCAGGCAACAAACATAAGGAGTAGGGGAAAAGATTCAGGTGCTACAAAATATTGTTTATTGCAAGCCCATCCACCCCACCCAGAGCTTCTGCAGTATTCCTAGTTTGTTAGAATTGTTTCTTTAAAGATGTGACCTTGGTAAAGGATTTTTTCCTTGAAACATGTTGGGTTCACAATAAACAGTGTTTTGCTGCACCTGGAGTTAATTCCTCTCCCTTTTTTTTTCACTTGCAGTGGCAGCAACAGAAAAAAGAAAAATCCCGAAGGAGAAAAATAAATGAAGATGCTTGAAGGTTTCTCCTCTGACTGGAGAGACAGGGTGAAATCCCACTCCCGATTTCTCTGCACACACAGAGAGCTCATTCACACACAACTCTATTCCCTCCCTCCCAGAATAATCCTCTTTGTTTTTCAAAATTCTGGCCAATCACAACCCAGATTTGGTGAGAAATTAGAATCATAGAATTGCAGAGTTGGAGGAGACCCCCCAGGGTAATAATCCAGTTTGACTCCACGCATTACAGGTGTCTTAGCTGAAGAATCCCAAATGGATGGCCATTCAACCTCTGTTGAGAAACCTCTGCTGAGAGAGAGTCCACCAACTTCCTGGGTCATCTCCACTGTCAAACAGCTTTTACTATCAGAAAGTTATTCCTAATATTTAGATAAAATGTCTTCTGATTCCACTGGTTCCTGTCTTACCAGGAAACAAGCTTCCTCTGTCTTCTGCGACACGTGTCAACAGTGTGATGCAGCAGCCAAAAAAAAGTTAATGCAGTTGTAGTCTTCAGAAGTTGATTGTCAAGATCAAGGGCAGAAATAGCACCATTCCATTCTGCCTTGGTCAGACCATACCTGGAATATTGTGCCCAGTATTCAGTCCGATATCCAGAAGAATATCAACAATCTGGAAAGTGTGCGACCAAGAGGAGGGCAACCATGAAGACCAAGGGCCTGGAAACCAAACCTTATGAGGAATGGTTGAGGGATGTGGGGCTGTTTCGCTTGAAGAAGAGAAGACTGAGTTGATGTGATGGACATCTTCCAACTATCTGAAGGGCTGTCCAATGGACGGTGATGCTCCAGAGGGCAGAAGAATCCGGACCAGCAAGGTGATTCTGTCCACGGAATCTGTTTCTGGTTTGCTCTCAGCCAGCCGCCTCTCCAGGAACACTGCAAGCCCATTCAAGCTGCGGCGATGGCGGATGAGTAATTTCATTCTCTCATCATTACCGGGGATTGATTCGGCAGCATCTGCTGCGGCATATGCCACATCCTGCAACGCGCTGCCCTTGCTGATGAGGCGACGCAAGTCGAGCGGCAGGCAGCCGAGGCCTCTCTGAGCAGCAAAACCAGATCCGGAGGGGGGG
The DNA here is from genome assembly GCF_965153285.1 of Podarcis tiliguerta. Lineage (NCBI taxonomy): Eukaryota > Metazoa > Chordata > Lepidosauria > Squamata > Lacertidae > Podarcis > Podarcis tiliguerta. The sequence goes on from NC_139542.1 coordinate 4,502,288, forward strand.
GGCGGGTGGGTGCACCTCTGTTTGCAATGCCCGCATGCCACACGTCCGCAAATCTGGGTTTCGCATGCCAGGTAGATGGGTCTGAGCCCCAAGGTACACGGCGGCACATTGGGCCAAAGCGTGGAAGGCACACACGCCAAAATCAAAACCCAGGGAGGAATCAGTTGAGCGGAGTGGAACGCAGTGCTAATTGCGCCACGGAAGATGGTTGTCAGCTGCCGTAATTAGACAGCATTAAAGGAAACGCGAAGGAAGAGTAAATACTCATTGCTTTATTTCCATTTTATCTCTCGCTTTGAATGTAAGCGATCAAAGAGCCTTGCTTGCAAGGAAGTTCTCCGGTTGATAGCTATCTTGCCTCTGGTTCTTTCCCATTGCGTTCTTCCATTCTCCACTCTCTTCTGGTGAGAGCGGGCTTAGGCCGATGTTCCCGCGGTGGCCAAGGGTGGCAAACAGCCTCAGGCAACCTAACCCACCAGTGTGGTTAAACTGGGATCCATTAACTGCTGACAGCATAATAAGCAAGTCAGGATTGCAGAGGGTGGGCTGGATGACCCTTGGGGAACCCATTCCAACTCTACAGCTCCGTAGACCTGAGTTGAAAGATGTAGCGTCCTTGCTTCGGTGTCATTGCAGGTCTTCAAGCTCAGCTAGCTCCGTTTGTCTGCAGAACAACCTGCAAAGGGAGGTAAGACGAACCAGTAGGTTGTTTTATGGCAGAGTGTCAAACCAAGGTCATGGCTGCCCATTGGTAGATCACACGTTGCTCTCACTCACAAGGTCCCAGGTGCGAAACCCCACAGCTGTAATATCCCACATCTCCACCCAAAGACACCCCAGGGAGTCGCCACCATCTGACACAGAAATATTGGGATAAAATGGACCGATGGACAGTTTCAGATGCTCAGATGCTTCAGACACCACCTGGTCCAAGACCAACAGCTGAGAGGCTGCCCCAAACTGAATCCCATTAACCTCCACGGGGGTCATCAAACAGGACTTAAACTGTTTTCTGTGTCAGTTTCCAGGGACAATTCTGTGGTCCAGGCTGTCAGTCACCGCTATTTCCGAAGCCACCGCTAATGGGACGAGGGCGTCCAGGCATAAGTCTTCCACCACTTGCATCCACTTCCTGACAAGATATTTATCTGGCTTCTGTTGCTATAGCAACCAAACCCCGAGTCATAAATACCCGCATACGGCCCTGCTGTCAGGTGCTGTTGGCCCAGTTTTGCAGAAGGGAGGGAAAGGAAGTGTTGAAGGACCTCACGTCAAACTCGGAAAACACTCCGGTGCAATCTGATGGTGTCTGTCCTGGTTTTGAATCAACTGATGCCATTGCAGAAAATGAACATCTCCCTGCAGGGAGAAATTCCCCTGTGTAAGGAAAGGCACAAATAAGACATTTGGAATAGAGCGGTGGTTCCCAAAGCAGGCAGTCCTACCCCTTGGTGGGGGGAATACCTAGGCGGGGGGCGCTAAGAAGCAAGAGGGAGGCAAGGGAGTTCTCAAGGATGCTTCTCAGCCAAAGGAGCGCAGATGGCAGATACGAACTCTTTATTGTCAAAGATAACACCAGTTTTAAGGAAGCAGGTGGCGCTGTGGACCTAATGGTCAGGGGTCCCTTTACCTTTACCTATGCTAGGACTCACCATCAATCCAGATGTTTCCTGCATCTGTGCACCTGTGTGGCAGAAATGGGTCATGCCTGTGTGCCTGAACACTTTAAGACAGAGTCGACCATGACTGGATCTAACAGTCAGGGGTCCCTTTTGTTGTTGTTGTTCAGTCATTTAGTCATGTCCGACTCAACATGGCCCCATGGACCAGATCATGCCAGGCACTCCTGTCTTCCACTGCCTCCCGCATGCTCATTCGAGAACACTCATGCTCATGCTCATTCGAGAACACTGTCCAACCATCTCGTCCTCTGTCGTCCCCTTCTCCTTGTGCCCTCCATCTTTCCCAACGTCAGGGTCTTTTCCAGGGAGTCTTCTCTTCTCATGAGGTGGCCAAAGTCTTGGAGCCTCAGCTTTAGGATCTGTCCTTCCAGTGAGCACTCAGGGCTGATTTCCTTCAGAATGGAGAGGTTTGATCTTCTTGCAGTCCGTGGGACTCTCAAGAGTCTCCTCCAGCACCAGAATTCAAAAGCATCAATTCTTCGGCGATCAGCCTTCTTTATGGTCCAGCTCTCACTTCCATACATCACTACTGGGAAAACCATAGCTTTTACTATACGGACCTTTGTTGGCAAGGTGATGTCTCTGCTTTTTAAGATGCTGTCTTAACCTTTAACACCAGTTTATGAACCTTCCCCTGACAGGCTGTGCCATGCAGACAGAGGATGTTGCCTTTGCCCTTCCCACTTGAATTCTCTTCTGGTTCTGGGAAGCAGTGGTGCGGGAGATGGTGGGGAAGCAGCTGGCCCTTCACTTGCCTGACTGTTATGTACTAAGCTTGGATCCTAGAACAATAGGCAAGTAGGATCGTAGAATGCAGCAACTGATTGGCTTGCATGGAATGACCAATCAGGCCCCAGGAAAAAGTTAATCAGCCTATTAGGCTGATAGGATCCCAGAATGCAACAACTGATTGGCCTGCAGGAAAGACCAATCAGGCTCCAGGAGGGAAGCAGAATCAGCCAATCAGGTGGGACTCATTGTGGAAATAATGTATATAAAAGCCTGAGGTTTAGGGGGGGAATTCAATCGCTGTTTTACAAGCTGAAATAAAGAGCATGGAATCACTACAGGACCCTCAGCATATTTCACTGACCTGCTTCTTCCTTCTCTTCCTCCTGCTCTGAAGCTTCCCTGCCTCTGATTCTCACTTCCCGGCTGGTTCAGGTCCCCACAAATCCCTGCTCCCCACTCTCCACTCCAGCCCCGCTTCCCTCGTCAGTGGCCCCCCAGTCCCTGACATGGGTACCGGAGGTGTAAATGACTCTCCGACTTTGAAAAGCTGCTATTGCTGGATCAAATTCACCAGTTTTGTTGGACTCACTGAACTGAATCGTTCCCATTGGATTTCGAATAAATGTGAAATAAATTGCTACTGTTTTGAATTCTGTTGTGCTGTTATTTTCTTCCTTAGTGGATCGTGCAAACTGCTTTTTCGAAAAATGCTTTTTATAGAGTAGGGGGATGAGTTTATGGGACCATGGGGGCAATGGCTCCAGAAAAGATTCCTGCACTGCAGAGGGCTGGACTAGATGACCTTTGGGTGTCTTCCAACTCTACGATTCTATGAGTTGGGGAACCACTGAGAGAGACATTTGAATGACTTTTAGTTCATTTTCTTACACCTTATAAAAGGGAACTCTTAAGACCCTTTGGGCCTTTCAGCTTGTAACATTCCAAATGGTGATACATATTTTGTTCATATTTGGATGAACCTGAACTGAACTGAAGGGGAACTGAACTAGCTCATTTTGTAAAGTGGCAAACGTGAAGTGAAATTAGTTCCCTTTTGGAAATATTGAACTTGAATGAGAAGCAGTTCCTCTCAAAGATGGGGATTTACTTACCACATGGATCCTCAGGATTTTTGCATTGGGTCACCCCAAATTCACCATCAGATCACTTAGCATGTCCATGGCTACAGCCTGCACTAAAAAAAAATCACACATCCACTGTTTCGTGGGGTCGCAATGGCACAAAAACCTGGTTACAAAGCACGGATCCACATGGATTCTCACCCCAAACTCACCATCAAGTCACATGTCTGTGGCCACAGCATGAACCACAAAAATCATACATCTACTGTTTCATTCAGAATTTTTTTTTCTTGTTTCCCTCCTCTAAAAACTAGGTGCGTCTTATGGTCAGGTGCATCTTATGGAGCGAAAAGCACGGTACATTTTGTCAAATAATTAAACAGAACTTTCCAAGTTGTGCATGTGACTATGTTAGAGCAGCTTCCAATGACCATGTATTATGACATCTGGTTTCCCATAAGCAGACCTGGAGAAACATGCCCTCTTCTCCTGGTCTTCTGGGCATTTGGAGACATCTTGTCTCCAATGCTGGAGGTAAAAGATAGACATCTCAAGCAGGATCCACACATGGCCTTTTTGCTTCATCAAGTCTAATCCCACCTAGCAGAGCAATCCACACAATACGGAGCACAATTTATGCAGGGATTTATTATTTCATGATTAACTGCGCACTTGTAACTCTGAAGGGCCCTGTTCATTGCTGAAGAGATAAGTTACCAGAGACGGTGGCACCCACAGCAGTCGCCCAGAAATTCAAAGGTGCCCACAAGCCTCAAAAAGACACATGGCATGACTGGGACTCGGCTTTGACATGCTCCAAGAACCCAACATTTGGCAGTGCGGCAGCAAATAATATGAGCCTAAAATTAGTCAGCCATTTTCTCTGGAACCGATAACCTGTAGAGTAAATGACCCACGGAATAATTCAACAATATCCTCCTGGCTCTGTTCCTTTGTCGGCTTTCTCTGTAGGCCATTAGTCCATAAAAAATAAAAAAAACCCAACTCTATGCGCTTCCATACATTTCTCCCTCATAACCCATTTTCCCCGCCTCCCATGAACTCATAATCCTCCCTTTTGTGGCCGGAGGAGAAGTGCTAATCTCGCCAAATTGTACGTCTGCATTTTATCACCGCCGCAGGCTAAAAATCAAAGCTTGTTTGACATAAACGGCTTAAACCGGCCCATTAGAACTTTGCGTCGCCGTGGCCAGCTGTAAAGTTAGTTTTGGCAGGAATAGCTCCCGACGTATTATCAGCTGATTTAAATACTAATGGTCCGGTAACCACATTTGAGCAGAATAATGTCTGTCATAAGAGGAGCCGTAAAAATATCGCCGTTTCTCTCTCCCCGCCCCACCCGGAAAGGCTTGGAAATGTCTCCAGAGCCTCACTTCCACCTGGATATTAAGCATCTTTCGATTCCACCCCCATGAAACCTTTGCTCCTTCCAAAGTAATGGGTGCAGCCATGGCTGGGGTGTTCAAAGACTGGGGACATGGGAAGGTCCTCCCCTTCAAAATAAATGGAAAAGGAAACCTGTTAGGAAAGAGTTGCAAATTTCGTCTAAGCCAAAATGTTGGGGGCGATCCCCTTCTGCTCTTGCCAAAATGCACACACCTGGGCACCAGCTGTGAACCCATCTGTAATAAGTGCTTTTGTAGACTCTGTTATTGAAGTAGTCAAACGCCTCATAATCATTAATTGGGTGTTACAGTAGCTCACCTGCATATCTTAGAAGTTCCGTTTCTCTTTGATGGAGCAGAGCCAGGTTTCTATGCAGGTGTGTGCAGAGCTTGTAGCCATCACAACAGCTCAGTGGCTGCATGCAGGAGGTCCCAGGCACAATCTCCAGCATTGCTAAGTAGAGCATCTCCAGGTAGACAAGCCCAGGTGGACGTAAGAAATCCAAAAGGCTTGTTTACAAAGCTATTGTACTACCAACCTAACAATATGCTTGTGAAACATGGAGTTGTAAACTTCATCTCCAACTCCTTGAAAGATTCCATCAACGGTGTCTCTGGAAAAAATTACACATCACTTGGGAAGACAGGCGAACTGATGCCAGTGTACTGGAAGAAGCAAAGATCACCAGTGTTGAAGCAATGATTCGTCAACATCAACTTCGTTGGACTGGTCATGTTGTGCAGATGCCTGACTATCGTCTTCCAAAGCAATTACAGTGGTACCTCGGGTTAAGAATTTAATTCATTCCAGAGGTCCATTCTTAACCAGAAACTGTTCTTAACCTGAGGTACCACTTTAGCTAATGGGGCCTCCTGCCGCCGCTGCACGATTTCTGTTCTCATCCTGAAGCAAAGTTCTTAACCCAAGGTAATATTTCTGGGTTAGCAGAATCTGTAACCTGAAGCGTCTGTAACCTGAAGCGTATGTAACCCAAGGTACTGTACTCTATTCCGAACTTTAAAATGGAAAGCGTGGTGCTGGTGGTCAACAAAAGAGATATAAAGACTCTCTCAAGGCAAATCTAAAAAAATGTAATATAAACACTGACAATTGGGGAACACTGGCCTGTGAGCGCTCCAGTTGGAGAACAGCCTTGACCAAAGGTGTCATGGGCTTTGAAGACACTCGAACTCAGGACACAAGAGGAAGGCACGCTTGGCAAATCCACACCTTGATCAACTCCCACCCCGAAGCCTATGTCCCCACTGTGGAAGGACGTGTGGATCCAGAATTGGCCTTCACAGTCACTTATGGACTTACTGCTAAGATCGTGTTCATGGAAGACAATCTTACTTCGCTACGAGTGATTTCCAAAGAGAAAAGAAGCAAAGCAGAGCTATTGCTGACCCCACAAAAGCCCTGAACAAATGGGACATCCCGTGGTCCCCCCCCCAGCACATTTTTCAGGGCTGGGATCTTGTACATCACCGCAAAACACCTGTTTTGGGGTGCCATACCCCAAAAGAGCTTTTTGGGGGGAAATCGCAGTGAGAAATTGCACGATATCATGGCTGCTGTACTCTTGCAAGCAAAAAGGGAAGATGGTGTCCCAGATTTTGCTGTTGAGGCATTGCGGTATGCTGTTGTGGCTATTTGTCATGGATAGCCTTCTGTTCCATGAATTTCTCTAGTCCTCTTTCAAAGTTGGCTTGTTTCAGGGCCCATCAAGGTCCTCACATTGATGTTTAGAGCCCTGAATGACTCAGGCCCCAAATATCTGAAAGACCGTCTCCTTCCCTTCCTTTTTTGTGTACTGGGAGGGCAGGGCCTTATCCGTGGTGGCCCCCAGGCTGTGGAACTCCCTCCCCACAGAGCAGGCATCTTCATTATAAAGCTTCCGGAGGATGTTGAAGACATACCGCTTCACTTGAGGTATATATATTTTTGGGCTCAGCTTATTTTTATGGTTGTAAGTTGCTTTAAACTGTTTTTAAGATTGTGCTTTAATAGTTGTAGCCGACCATGGGACTTAAGACAATAACTAGAATAAAATAATGTAGAATAAAACAAAACTCATTTTAGGCTGCTTTCTCCTTACTGGCCTCTAACCCAGGAAGTCCAATGCTCACTTTTTCTCAGATTTCACCTTCAGACTGACCTTGACTTCCCTGGAAATTCTGCGTAGTGAGTTATATGTCCCAACTATTTAGGTTATTACGCACTGCTGAAATTCAACCCGAATGACCTTTGTGAGCGTGAGAGAGAGAGAGTGGGTTGCGATGAACATTTCCAGTCGCTTTTCACTATTAAATTGATTTTTCCTGGCATTAGGTGGGGAATCCTCCCCAACCTTTAAACCAGTTTTCAGCCCATGGCGTCACATTTATTTATCTTTTCAGTCCAGGAACGAGAGAGCAAAACAGAGTAACGGTGATCCGACCCCATGTATGAAAACATTTCGTATCTCATTTTTGTTTTGTTAACGAAAGAAAGGATTATGGCCTTGATATTTGTGGACGAAACGGACTGCACATCCACTTAACAAAACCGATTTGGGGAATTGCTGTCTTATTGATTTCAACAGGTTGTGGCTCAGCGTCTTCTGTGTCACATACGGAGAGTGACAGTTTAGACCACAGTGCCTTCATAGCAGAGCTCCAGGACTGAGGTGCATCCTTGAGGAAAAACAAGCATCTCTTTTCTCTCAGACGAGGTGCAGTTAGATCACGGATGAAAGCGCTATTCCGAAGAAGACTTGAATCTGGGAAAAGACTGTAACAATCACACAAGGCAGTTCCTAATTATTATAGAAAAACTAGAAGCTTGCAGGTCTCAGAATGGATGATAATTTAAAAATCAGTCATATCCTGGGGTCACCAGGACCTAGGCTTGAACCATTTGGAGTCATGATGGATGCAGTACCAAATTTAATATTGTATTAAGTCAGGGCCATCTGAATACTCCCAGCAGAATATTAAAAAACACGATAAAACATTAAAAGCTTCCCTAAACAGGGCTGCCTTCAGATGTCTTCTAAAAGTCAAATAGTTGTTTATTTCCGTGACATCTGATGGGAGGGTGTTCCCCAGGGTGGGTGCTACCACCAAGAAGGCCCTCTGCCTGTTTCCCTGTAACCTCCCTTCTCGCAGGGAGGGAACCACCAGAAGGCCCTCGGCGCTGGACCTCAGTGTCCAAGTAGAACGATGGGGGTGGAGATGCTCCTTCAGATATAAGAAGAAGAGTTTGGATTTGATATCCCGCCTTTCACTCCCTTTAAGGAGTCTCAAAGCGGCTAACATTCTCCTTTCCCTTCCTCCCCCACAACAAACACTCTGTGAGGTGAGTGGGGCTGAGAGACTGTGACTGGCCCAAGGTCACCCAGCAGGTGCATGTGGAGGAGCGGAGACGCGAACCCGGTTACCCAGATTACGTGACTACCGCTCTTAACCACTACACCACACTGGCTCACTGGACCGAGGCTGTTTAGGGCTTTATAGGTCAGCACCAACACTTTGAATTGTGCTCAGAAACGTACTGGGAGCCAATGTAGGTCTTTCAGGACTGGGGTTATATGGTCTCGGTGGCCACTCCCAGTCACCAGTCTAGCTGCCGCATTCTGGATTAGTTGTAGTTTCCGGGTCACCTTCAAAGGTAGCCCCATGTAGTCCAAGTGGGAGATAACCAGAGCATGCACCCCTCTGGTGAGACAGTCTGCGGGCAGGAAGGGTCTCAGCATGTGTACCAGATGGAGCTGGTAAACAGCTGCCTTGGATACAGAATTGACCTGCGCCTCCATGGACAGCTGTGAGTCCAGAATGACTCCCAGGTTGCGCACCTGGTCCTTCAGAGGCACAGTTACCCCATTCAGGACCAGGGAGTCCTCCACACCAGCCCGCCCCCTGTCCCCCAAAAACAGTACTTCTGTCTTGTCAGGATTCAACCTCAATCTGTTAGCTGTCATCCATCCTCCAACCGCCTCCAGACACTCACATAGGACATTCACCATCTTCACTGGTTCTGAATAGAAAGAGAGGTAGAGCTGGGTATCATCCTCATACTGATGAACACCCAGTCCAATCAATTAATTCTGATCGCGCAGGTAAAATGGAACAGATAGAATCCTACAAGATGTGTTGCTAGTACAGTGGTACCTTGGGTTACAGATGCTTCAGGTTACAGACTCTGCTAACCTTGGGTTAAGAACTTTACCTAAGGATGAGAACAGAAATCGCTGGCGGTGGCACAGCAGCAGCAGTGGGAGGCCCCATTAGGTAAAGTGGTATCTCAGGTTAAAAACAGTTTCAGGTTAAGAACGGACCTCCAGAATGAATTAAGTTCTTAACCCGAGGTACCACTGTATGGGAAAGCTCCAAGGATCCCCAGGCATGCGCCTCCAGCTGGTGGAGACATGAGGCCCCATTCTGACACCCGAGCGTCTTCACTTGATGGCAAGTAGCCGATAGCCAGGTGGCAAAATGTGCCTGGCAAATTCTGGACGCCGGCCCTGAGAGGGCGATCTTTAAGACCCACAATCCGACAACCTGGAGGAGCCGCTGCCGTTCAGCATAGCTGGACGCGAGGCAGATGAACCAAGCGGTCTGACTCTGTACCAAGCCAAGGCCTAAGCAGACGATAAGGTCCCCTGACCATTAGGTCCAGTCGTGACCAACTCTGGGGCTGCGGCGCTCATCTCGCTTTATTGGCCGAGGGAGCCGGCGTACAGCTTCTGGGTCATGTGGCCAGCATGACTAAACCCCTTCTGGCGAACCAGAGCAGCGCACGGAAACGCCGTTTACCTTCCCGGCGGAGCGGTACCCATTTATCTACTTGCACTTTGATGTGCTTTTGAACTGCGAGGTTGGCAGGAGCTGGGACTGAGCAACGGGAGCTCACCCCCTCGCGGGGATTCGAAACCGCCGACCTTCTGACCGGCAAGTCCTAGGCTCTGTGGTTTAACCCACAGCGCCAGCCGTGTCGATGCCACTGTGCTATTAAGAGAGTTTTTCGCCTGGTCGGGTTCGAGATTTACAGCGCCGGGGCTTTCGAACGGAGAGTTCTCTGGGAGCAGGGGAAGCGTTAAAAGTTTATGCAGAGCTGCAGCGCTCGGTAAACGGCCCATTACCGAAGGCCATAAATAATTAATTAATGGCCGCGCATCGGGGAAGGGATCTCTGGCAGAGATTTAATTTTCCTTTCCCCCCTCTTTTTTTTATTATTTCCCTTCCATAAAGACTTGAGGTGCGTGTGTGGTGGGGAATTATATTATTTTATTCTTTTGCCTTCTCGGGGCTATGAAGCTCCGGTTACGAGCGAAGGGATGGAAATGAAGACCCACTTTCTCGCTCGGCGCAGCGGTTGAATTGGAAATGAAGTGTGGCGATAAAATGAATAATTCACAAAACACACCTCGAAGCCCAGCGTCGTTTGATCAATTAGCGCCACCGGATTAAAGCCGTAATTTGTGGGGAAGTGGCGGGGGGGGTGGCAGTGGCAAGGGGGGGGTGTTAAAGCAGGTAAGGATTCGGAAACCAGTTGGCGGGTGGCAAAGACTTGGGAGAAAGTGAAGAACCAGGTCAGAAGGGGGAGAGAGATTAAAAGACCAGGGAAACAGCCCACTCAAATCGATGGGGATACTTTGTGAAATCTCTGACAGGACATACCGTATTCTTTGCCCTATAGGACGCACTTTTCCCCCTCCAAAAATGAAGGGGAAATGTGTGTGCGTCTTATGGGGTGAATGCAGGCTTTTGCTGAAGCCTGGAGAGCGAGAGGGGTCGGTGCGCACCGACCCCTCTCGGTCTCCACGCTTCAGGAGAGCCGCAGCGCCAGCCCCACAAGGTTGGGGGACAGCGGGGAGGCGCAGCGCGTCTTCCCGCTGTCCCCGGACCTGGTCTGCAGGTGGGCGGTGGGGACAAGAGCGCTTCTCCCCGCTGCGGCCCCACAAACGCCTGGTGGGGAAATAATTTTTTTTCTTTATTTCCCCCCCAAAAAACTTGGTGCATCCTATGGGCCGGTGTATCCTATGGGGCGAAAAATATGGTACCTTTCAACATTCCTCAGATGAAAATAGGGACATTTCTCACTAACCTCCTACTGTCCCTGCTTGACCCCCATCTTTCTCCCCCCCCCCCCGGCCGCAGAGCATTTCCTATCAGAAGAAAGGTGACTGCCACCAATTGGATACAGCACAAATGCCCAGAGAAAAAAACCTTAATCCCAATCTTATTGTATTTTATTATTTGGTAGATTTACAAAAATAAATAAATAAATACATGCCAATTAATAAGTTTTAGAAAAGGACGAGATCAGACACAGATGCACAAAGAGTTTTTGCTAATTTTTTTTTGAAAAATATGAAAAATACCCTGTAGTGATTTCATGCTCCTTATTGTAGCTTGTAAAACAGCGATTGAATTGGCCCCCAAACCTCATGCTTTTATATACATTATTTACCCAAAGAGTCCCGTCTGATTGGCTGATTCTGCTTCCCTCCTGGAGCCTGATTGGTCTTTTCCTGAGAGCCAATCAGTTGCTGCATTCTAGGATCCTACCAGCCTAATAGGCTGATTAACTTTCTCCTGGAACCTGATTGGTCTTCTTCTGCAAGCCAATCAGTTGTTGCATTCTAGGATCCTACTTGCCTAGTGTTCTAGGATCCAAGCTTAGTACATGACATAAACCAAACGCCTTGTGCTCTGCTCCACTCCCCCTGCCCTCTGCCTGCCCCTCACGGCTGGGGCATCATGTGGGGCTGGGCATCAGTGGTGGCAATGGTTCTCCTCCGCACCTGCTCTCCAACAGCCACTATGAGCTGCCCAAGAGAGGAAGCCAACAGTGGCCATGGAGAGGCCATCGGATTCTCCCTTGCGGCTGCCACAGTGTGATGGCCTGGGACTCGGATTCGGACTCGGAACCAGAGGAGTCTCAGTCCGTGCCAGATCCCTTGCCTCAGGCATCATCTGAACCAAGTCTGGGGCCTGATCCTGAAGAGTCCCAGTCTGCACAGGTTCCCCTGCAACAAACACCAGCTGGGCCAAGTCAGGGGCCTGAGCCTGCCCTGGTTCCAGATGCGGGGATGACCTTGTTGCCTTCAGCTGGGCCATCACTTACAGCTGCTCCACTACCGGTTGGATCAGGGGAGGCTGAGGTGGACCCAGGGTCTAGTAACCCACCGATGTCTCCCGAGCTGCAGAGACAAAGGTCTGAATGAAGGAGAGACCTGAGTACTCGCAGGATGAGTGCTCTCCTTTGGGCAAGACAGGGAGGTGAGTCACCGGGGGATCAGGACCGGCCGTTACCCCGACAAAGATAAAAGGCTGTCGGACCCCGCCCCATGTTGTGGGAGCAAAGTTGCTGTTTACTAGAACCTGCCTGAGACCCTGTGCCTTGTCTGGTTTCCTGCCTTGGCCCTGTCGGACTGACTCCTCGCAGAAACCTTGGATTTGGAACCGGACCTGGACCTCGTTGTTCGGGTTAATCCCTGGGTCCAACACACACAGCTACTGCCACTACCAGATTTTCTTCCCCAAGTTTGGCAGCATTGCTGGTGGAGAAAACAGGGACCTTTCAGGATCGAATCAGAAGCTGGGGTGTCTTTCGTAATTCCAGGGCTGTCCCTGGAAAATCGGGACACTTGGAGGGTATGGCAGGATCTGCTAGGATTTGAACTCAAAGCCTTTGGGTCTCGGGAACTGAACTCAAAGCCTTTGCCTAGGTGCCCCCAGAACATAGGATGATGGATTCATGGCTTTAAGTTACAAGAAAGAAGATTCCAATGAAGCATTTCGGAAAAACTTTCTGACTGGAAGAGCTGTTTGTCAGTGGAATAGACAGTGTCGGGGTTTACGTATAAGCTAAACAATCTATAGCTTAGGGCCCCAATCTCTTGGGGGGGCCAAAAAAATGTAAAGGAAAAAAAAAAACCCTGGATGAACATTTCCAAAATATAAGATAAAAAACAAATAAAACAAAACCTACATACAGCAACAGTGTTTTGTGTTCTGTAGGCTCCTATTTGTTACGTGCAAATGGCTTTAGATACCTATGAGGTCCATAAATTACCATACAGCATATATTCAACACAAAAAACAGCGACAATTTGTTGTTGACAATGGACAGCTGGATATATCAAAGGCCCCCAGTACCTTCAGGAGCTGAGAGCCTCATCAAACCTAAATCCAGCCCTGGGAACAGACTCCCACGAGAGGAGATGGACTCTCCTTCTTGGAGGTTTTCAAACAGAGGTTGGATGGCCATCAGTCATGGATGCTTTAGCCAAGATTCCTGCATTCTGGTGGGTGAGACTAGATGACCCTCGGGCCCCTTTCAGCTCTAAGGGTCTATGATTCTATTCTCTTACCTCCTCTGTCAGGGTAAGAACTGCTTCTAAGTCCCAGCTGCCGAAAACTGCAGGATGGGAGAGTGTTTCTGCAGCCAGGTCTAGATTCTGGACTTCCCACAATCATCTGGTTGGCCGCTTTCAGAACAGAATGCCGGACTAGATGGGTGACTGGCCTGATTCTGTGGAGCTGATCCTCGGTTCTGTCATGAGCGCTGGGCGGCTGCAAATCATGTCACATTATTGTAGCCCCACAGCTTGCTAAACTGCTGGGAAACGGACATAGGAATATGATTTGAAAAGCAGGGAGGTGGGGGGGGGGAGTGCAGATATGCACTTAAAAGCAGTGCTGAATTAAGCAAACTTGGGCCCCGTGCGCTGCAATCATCCATTGTGTTCCTGCAATCTGCTTGTGCAAACCTGCCGACTTTGCTGACATGCTGAGGAGAGATGTATCTTCTACGGTAACTGCAGTGAATATGAGAGAGAGAGAGAAAGAAAGAAAGAGAGAGAGAGGGTGTCAGAGAGGTCTGTACAGTTATCAACAGTTTCAAGGAAACGACGAGTGTCTTAGACCCACGGAATGTGCTTATCGCAAAATAGCACACTGTTAAACTTTAATTTACCGTGGGAAGTTTCTCTTTAAGCTGGTTTCAGCGCGGGAACGATAAGTAGATAGAAGGAACCTATCTCGCTTGATGGTGACCTTTAGAGGGAATATGAATGGGGGGGGGGGAGTGCAAGGAGGAGGTGGATTTTGGAGCGGTTTCCTGCAGAAAGGAGCAGCAGAAATGTGGCTTTTCTCTCACAGTCCCCTTTAAAAAAAAAAAAATAAAAAAAAAAAAAATGAGGAATCCAATGTAGATGAGCGTGCTCTTGGAGGAAGCTGGTTTGGGGAGTGGAGATCCAACCTCTTGATCATTTCTGTCTCTTTTCTGAAACTTTTCCAGCTCTAATTGGGGTCTAGGTTGTGGCAGGGTGCCCAGGGGCACTGGGCCCTACTCTGCACTCTGAGATGGATCCCTGAACTCTGATTACACCATTTCCTTGTCTGGATAGATGACAGAGAGATGGAGGGCTGTGAAATTTTGTGTAGACACTAGCGTGCTGTGGAAAGGTAATATTCATGGCTCCACCCACTTTGGCCCCTGGCTCCACCCACCACTGGCATGTGGCCCTCAGAACGTTGCCCAGAAGCAAATGCGGCCCTTGGACTGAGATGGGCTCCCCACCCCTGGCCTTGAGGAAGCCCAAATGACGAGGAGTTCCAGGAGATACCAATGTCACACATCTGCAGGAGGGTTTGCTGGAGGCAAGAGAGCCCTTTCACAGCCCCAAACTTCCTGGGGACCTGGGGAGTCCCTTGTCCCTTTAAAAAGGAAGTCTGGGACTCTCCTCATCACCCCGTGCTCTCCATTCAGCAACTGCACAAACATGCACGGAGCTGCTTTGCTTGCTTCTGCTTAAGCGAGGTTTCCCAATCGCTGTCCGGCGAAGTCTCCTTATCTCTGCCTAGTGCCAAAGGCAATTCGCTGCAATTTGGTACAGTATAGTGCTCCTTCCTAGAGCTTTTTCTGCCGCCGCCACTACAATTCTTCACCCAGCGGGTTTGGATGCCAGCACGAAAAGTGAGGGCATTCCCTGCGACCCGCAGTGTCAGGTGTGCGTGCAGGAGCCAGGCCCTGGGACCAGTAGGGCTTCGCAGGATTGGGGCCTTCCAAAGTTTGTTCTGAAGAGGCAAGGTGCAGCCACACAGGTGAGACCGATTGGTAACTCACTGCACCTGGTGGCAAGAGCTGGGAAGGGATATAAGGTCAGCGTTTTCTCTTTGGCTCTTTGCCACAGCAACACGTTCCCTTCGGCTTCTTGCTTCCTGATCCTTGAACCTCGGCTTCTTGACTCCCTGCTTCTTGATCCTCGAACCCTTGACTTCTTGACTCTTTCCTTTTTGATCCTCAGACCCCTGACTTCGTGACTCCTTGTTTCCTGACCCTCAGACTCTTGGCTTTCTGACTCCTAGCTTCTGGACTCCACTTCCTGCTCCCACCCCGCCATCTTGCCCTCAGTCCCGACATCCCCAGCTGGGACTTTGATCGCCCATGAACCGGACCGTAACACGCAGACATCATGCAGCATGCCTTCCAGAATCTGGCTGCAATGGTGTTGCTGCTCCTTGCTGTGATTCCTCACAACCAGGAACAAATGGGCAAGTCTGCCCATCCCCAGAAGGAACAGAGGAAGCTGTCATGTACTGAGTCAGATCGTCAGACTCTCAGAGGTTTTTAAGCAGAGGTTGGATGGCCATCTGTCATGGATGCTTTAGCTGAGATTCCAACATTGTAGCGGGTTGGACTAGGGTCCCTTCCAACCCCATGATTCTATGATCTAGTTTGGTGTTGTCTGTGCTGGCTTGCAGAGGTTCTCCAGGGTTCAGGGAAGTGGGTGGTGCTGTGGGCTAAACCACTGAGTCTCTTGGGCTTGCTGTCATGGAGTCATGAAGTCAGGGGTCTGAGGTTCAAGAAGCAAGGAGTCACGAAGTCAGGGGTCCGAGGGTCGGGAAGCAAGGAGTCACGAAGTCAGGGGTCCGAGGGACGGGAAGCAAGGAGTCACGAAGTCAGGGGTCCGAGGGTCAGGAAGCAAGGAGTCACAAAGTCAGTGGTCTGAGGATCAAGAAGCAAGGGGTCACGAAGTCAGGGGTCCGAGGAGCAAGAAACAAGGGGTCGCGAAGTCAGGGGTCCGAGGATCAAGAAGCAAGGAGTCACGAAGTCAGGGGCCGAGGATCAAGAAGCAAGGAGTCACGAAGTCAGGGGTCATAGGGTCAGGAAGCAAGGAGTCACAAAGTCAGGGGTCTGAGGATCAAGAAGCAAGGAGTCACAAAGTCAGGGGTCTGAGGATCAAGAAGCAAGGAGTCACAAAGTCAGGGGTCTGAGGATCAAGAAGCAAGGAGTCAAACACAGCAAGGCAGGGAACATGTTGCTGTGGCAAAGAGCCGAAGGGAAATGCTGACCTTATATCCCTTCCTGGCTCTTGCCACCAGGTGCTGTGAGTTACCAATCGGCCTCACCTGTGCAGCCGCGCCTTGCCTCTCCAGAAGAAACTTAGGAAGGTCCCAGTTCTGCAAAGTCCTATTGGTCACAGGGCCTGGCTCCTGCACGCACTCCTGACACTTGCTGATCAGAAGGTCAGCAGTTCGGATCTGCACAGCAAGGTGAGCTCCCATCGCTCAGTCCCAGCTTCTGCCAACCTTGCAGTTCAAAAGCACACCAGTGCATGTAGATAAATAGGTACCACTGTGACAGGAAGGTAAATGGTGTTTCTGTGCATTCTGGCTTCCATCATGCACTGGTGGAGGAAGGGGGTGCGGTGGGTGCAGTCCGCCCCGGATGTCATCCCGGGGGGGGGGGCGTGTGACATCGCTAGCTCCACCTCTGCCATCATGGTGTCCATTTGTGCCAGAAGCAGTTTGGTTATGCTGGGCCCATGATCCAGAAAAGCCATTTGTGGACATACGCCGGCTCCCTTGGCCTGAAAGTGGGACGAGCGCTGCAACCCCATAGTCACCTTTGACTGGACTTAACCGTCCGGGGTCCTTGACTTTTCTCCAGGGTTTCAGATGGGCTGAGGAACCTTTGGCCCTCCATATGTTGCTGAACTCCAACTCCCACCATCCCTGCCCATTGGCCATGCTGGCTGAGGCTGATGGGAGTTGGAGTCCAGCGACTCCTGTCCAGTGCTTCCTTGACTCAGCAGCACACTGTTCTCAACATTACTCAAAATTACTTCCTGGATCTACTGCCCAATCGGTTCCATTGGGTTACACATGGAGGACCTCAGGTGACAAGCTGACAAAAGACAGGGGAGCCTTTATATATGAACCATGGTGACCAACTGGCCTTCCAATGTCACCTGGCTTTTCCAGGCCAAGAGGATTATGGTCTCTCACTTGACCCATGTGGAGGATCATGGCATTCCTCCCTTTGACCAGCATCTTCAATGTCACAGAGAACCAGGAGCTGATCCGCCACAAAGCCTTGTAGAAGCTACGAATGACCACATTGTAGGGCTTCTCAAGAACAATATCAATGCATGGCTGTGTTGAAGAACCTAGGGGTATCTCCAGATGTTATTGGACTCCCATCAGCTCCAGCTAGCATGGCCAATGGTCAGATATGACGATCGTTGCACTAGGGCAACCTTTGGAGAGCTCTTTCCCGCTCTTTCATTTCTTTCTACCTAACTGCTCATGGAGAAAGACTGCAGGAAGAGAGAAGGGAAAAAGCTATTTGTGTGGGTAATTGCCGTGATTTTCTCTGCCAGACAATGCGCCCAGTTCCCCTTGTTAATGTAAACATGCCTTTAATGACAGCTTGCGCGACTTGTGAGTGAAAGACGTTGCTCCGACGTTTACAACCAATGATGTTCTTTGCAGCCTGGTACACTCCTGGGCTGCATTGCGGTAATGCAGAAACAAACACCTCGGTTGTTTTCATGTAATTTTTGTTGTTATTCTTGTTCAGGTGCCCAGCTCAAAAATGGATTTATGCTTTTCAGCATTGTGATGTGTCGGAAGAAGCAAAGTTTGGGAGGGGGCATATTTCTTGAGTTCTGGTTAACTTACAAAAACTGGAATTTGTTTTCTCTTAATCTGACTCCGCCCCTTAACATTTCCAATGACGCATATGGTCAGAGAGCTTGTCTTCCTATATACATAAAAATGTAAGGCTGTTGTCACACAGCTCCCATTGGAGGATTTGTAGTGCTTGCTGCATCAAAATCCTGGATTTGCATGTAGTCAAGGTGGGTAAAGGGCATGAGTGAAAGTGGGGGGCACAGAGGAAAAAGACAGTTTTAAACAACAGGAGAGGTTTGATGAAAGCAGTGATGGAGGAAAGCAGGGGAGAAGTGGCTGTTTGAAACAAGGTATGAGCAGAGCGAGAAGGAATTAGAAAAGCCTTTGTTGTGTTAGCTTTTTGGTGTTGGCTCCTGCGTTCTACCCATCTCTGGTGCTTCCCCTTGTAAAAATTGTGTGGTTTTGGTTTTTTTTAATTATAAAAAACCTCTCACTGTTCCTCCATCCCTGTTTACTCAATCTTCTGCCATCGTTTAATACGGCAATTTTCCGCTCAGTGTTTCTCCACCCCCACTTTAATAAAATTTCTGCCGTTGTTTGAGTACAATGAGAAGGGAGGCACACTGAAAGGAAAACAAAATGCTGTTTTAAACTTCTCCCATTCCTCAACTGCCTCATGTGAGAGAGATAAAGGATGTGGAGCCCTCAGATATTCCACAATGCATTTCATTCCTGGTCCCATATCTTGTCTTCAACATGAAGTTCCAGATTAAATGTAGTCATTTGGAAGCGATGTTTTATTGACAAGCAAACACCCATGTATGTACAATATCCATCAGCTGAGCTTAACCTTCTCTAACTGAACAAGCAAGCTGATAGGGTTGCTCTCCAAAAATCTGTTCCTCTTGAAAACACAGTAACCTATTTCATAATGGAATATGCACATAGAGGGGGCTGTAGAATAGGAGAGGCATGGAAGGGGGGGGGCAGATCTGTGTGAAGGGAGAGTGGAGCAAGAGAAAGGAGAGAAGGTGAAAATGGTGCTGCAAAAACAAGGAAAGATTGGGGGCACTGGGCATACAACAAAACACCACCACCACAAACTGGCTTATAAGTATAACACCAAATTTACTAGAATAATAGCTAGAATAGAGATAGACTTGTAACCATTCAAACAACAAACATACTAAGGTGCCATGTGCAAGACAAAGCCTGGAGATACTGTAAACATGGAGTGGATAATTGTACAACTCTATCTTAACAAGTTGGGACGCAGGTAGCACTGTGGGTTAAACCACTGAGCCTAGGACCTGCCGATCTGAAGGTCGGCAGTTCGAATCCCCACGACGGGGTGAGCTCCTGTTGTTTGGTCCCAGCTCCTGCCAACCTAGCAGTTCGAAAGCATGTCAAAGTGCAAGTAGATAAATAGGTACCACTCCGGTGGGAAGGTAAACAGCATTTCCGTGTGCTGCTCTGGTTCGCCAGAAGTGGCTTAGTCCTGCTGGCCACATGACCCGGAAGCTGTACGCCGGCTCCCTCGGCCAATAAAGCGAGATGAGCACCGCAACTCCAGAGTCGGCCACGACTGCACCTAATGGTCAGGAGTCCCTTTACCTTTATCTTAACAAGTTACATGTGCAGTAAACGTTATACAGACTGGATAAATGAACCGTTCAACAAGTAGCGTAAGTCCAATCACAGAACGGCAGCCCCGTGCCGCCACAACGGCAAGGGTAGCATGCTGGAGAATATGAAAAAGTTTTTCAAAGCTGTTTTTCAAAGATTGAACTGGATGAGATGTTCTTCAATGGGTCTTGAGTTGGGAACACAAAGCCGTATGCATGGATCAATCACGGAAAGGCAAATCAAAACCACCACCCTGGTGAGAATAACGCAAGTGGGCAAAAGGAGACCTGTTCTCCGGATATATTACAGGTTTCACTACACGCTTCATCAGTCTGAAAAGCCAGTCATACAAAAGGTTTGCTCAGGATAAAGAAAGTATTCACAGGCACATTGGGCTGAAACCAAAAGCAGGAGCTGAAAAGGGTCTGAAACATAGGAGCGGGTGATGGCTTCGTAATTGGGCATAAGGTGCCCAATTAGTAGATGCAATTTTTAGGAGGTGGAAGATGCAGGAAGTCACTATAGGGGTGGCTAGGCATGGGGGTGGTGTGGGACGCAGGTGGCGCTGTGGGTAAAACCTCAGCGCCTAGGACTTGCCGATCGAAAGGTTGGCGGTTCGAATCCCCGCGGCGGGGTGCGCTCCCGTCGTTTGGTCCCAGCACCTGCCAACCTAGCAGTTCGAAAGCACCCCTGGGTGCAAGTAGATAAATAGGGACCGCTTACTGGCGGGAAGGTAAACGGTGTTCCGTGTGCTGCGCTGGCTAGCCAGATGCAGCTTGTCACGCTGGCCACGTGACCCGGAAGTGTCTGCGGACAGCGCTGGCTCCCGGCCTATAGATGAGCGCACAACCCTAGAGTCTGGCAAGACTGGCCTGTACGGGCAGGGGTACCTTTACCTTTACCTTTAGGCATGGGGGTGAAGGTGAATATAGGGGTACCAAGCAAGGCTGCAGAATATGGGAGATAAGTGACTTCGGAAATGGGGGTTGGAAGATGCAAATTTAGCTTAGCAGTTGCATGGGGTGGAAGGGGTACAGTCTTAGTATTAATAATAATAATAATAATAATAATAATAATAATAATAATAATTTATTTATATCCCGCCCTCCCAAGCCGAAGCCGGGCTCAGAGCGGCTAACAACAGTAAAATAATACAGCATTCTAAAAACAATTCATTCTAAAATCAAATTAATGGCAACCATTGGGCTAGAGTTCTGTGAGGATTGCCAAAGGACTGTCAGACTGTGCCCTGGCCAAAGGCCTGGTGGAACAGCTCTGTCTTGCAGGCTCTGTGGAAAGATGTCAAGTCCCGCAGGGCCCTAGTCTCTTGGGACAGAGCGTTCCACCAGATTGGGGCCACGGTCAAAAAAGCCCTGGTTCTGGTTGAGGCCAGCCTAACCTCTCTGTGGCCCGGGACCTCCAAGGTGTTTTTGTTTGAAGACCGTAAGGTCCTCCGTGGGACATACCAGGAGAGGCGGTCCCATATTTTTTATTTTTTTATTTCTAAAATATCATGTAAAGTAGGGCTGGGGAAGTGGATCTAGACAGTATGCTTGTCCCACCCCCGCAGACCAACTTTGACAAGTGGGTGGTGCTTACCTGGTAATCCCCTGACATCATAGTGATGTCAGGTGACAGCTTCAGAGGAGCTCGCTCTCCGCACCAATCAGCACTGAGAACAATCCCCTTTTGAAAGCATGCTAGACGAGTGAACCAGTCGATGGACAACCGGCCTCCAAAAGAAACTTTTTGAAGTCTGTTTGCAGGGGTGGTTTGCATTCAAACCACCTCTGCAAACAGAGAGGGGAAATGTCCTTTTGCAGACGTGGTTTGAATCCAAATCATGCCTGCAAACAGGCTTTGAAGGTGTGTTGTTTTACACTGTAAAGCATATTGGGCATGACCCAGTGAGGAGGTCTTCATTGAAATGAAGGAGGCCATTCTTTTCCATGGCCCTTTCCCAGGAGTCCTCCTGCCTGGATCGTGCCCACTGAAATTATTGCCCTTAAAAATATTGATTATATCACAACACGATGGCTGTGTTCTCCCTTCGTGGTCAGAGAGTATGCTTCTGAATAGCAGCTGCCTGAAATCACAGAAGACGAGAGTGCTTGTTGGCTTCCCAGTTGCATCTGCTTGGCCATTGCAAGAACAGGATGCTACACTAGATGGGTCCCCTTAAAGGAAAAGGTAAAGGGACCCCATTAGGTCTAGTCGTGGCCGACTCTGGGGTTGTGGCACTCGTCTCGCTTTATTGGCCAAGGGAGCTGGCGTACAGCGCCACCTGCGTCCCTCTTACATTCCCCTTATGGGTCTCCTTACACTCTTATTAATCATAGAATCATAGAATTGTAGGGATGGAAGATACCCCAAGGGTCATCTAGCCCAGGCTCCCATCATCCCTGGCCACTGGTCCTGTTAGCTAGGGATGGTGGGAGTTGTAGTCCCAAAACACCTGGAGGGTCAAGTTTGCCTATGCCTGATCTAGCCCAACCCCTGGCAATGGACGCAACAGAATCAAGAGAGGCTGACAAGGTGAGTGTACTCTTGCTTTGAAATATGCAAAATATAGTATTTGTATCACCCAGTAAATACCTTTGCATTAATGCTCAAAGTTTTGAATTCTGAAACTGCCCTGCAGCGATAGAAAAGGAGATCCCAAACTGTATTGTCTGCTTTGGGGATTGCCTTAAAGTGCTCAGGCACATATGCCTGAGCCAATGGGGAACCCATTTCTGCCACAGAGGCATGCAGATGCAGGAAACATCTGGATTGATGTGAGTCCTGGCAGAGCATTGCTCAAATGTTGCATTGTGGGAGAACATGGCCCCTGACTCCACCTGGATGACACAACCAGGACAATTTCTGTAAAAGAACAAACTAGTCATGCACACTGCCTGGAAAATTTCTGTCTGCATTTGAAAGAAGAAGGGTTTTTCTTTGATCCCGTAATCTTCCCCCAAATCACCAAAAAACTACCGGCTGAATACTTCCCTATATACAACAGCAATATAATATGTAATATATATTTACAATGAAACAAAGAACAGGCCGTTATCTCATTCGGATCTCCTGCTGTAGCAAAGCCAAACATCCCCTCTAGCCTAAACTCACTCTCCCGTGACAAGACTGGGAATTTTTCCTCTTTGAGCATCTTCAGCAGACCCATGAAAATTAGGCCCCCTTGCAGGGTGGTGTGTTTAAATGGGGGCCACATTTCCTTTTCCAGGTCTCGGATTTGCCGTCAGCCTTAGACACCCAAAGGGAAGAGTAACGTCTTAAAAAGCCGGCAAGTAGGTCACATAACGTGGGACAGGCTACAGACCAATCATCTTTACAGCCTCTTTGCAGCGCCGCTGCTCTGCTCCGCCACGACTGGTTCGGCAGGTGTGATGGAAGGGGTCTTTCACGTTCACCGATTTCACGACGCTCCCTTTGCCCATTTTCAGGAATGGAGGTGAGTTAATGGGCACCATCAGTCTTGCTACCTTCTGGGATGAAGGACCAAAGAAGCAGCACAAAGAAAGGAAGAACTGGTGACCAAAGGCTATTATTATTATTATTATTATTATTATTATTACTATTAATTATACCCTCCCATCTGGCTGGGCTTTCCCAGCCACTATGGGCAGCTTCCAACAAAATATTAAAATACCGTAATGCATCAAACATTAAAAGCTTCCGACATGGTTCCCTCCAGATTTTATCTTCTGAAAAGCCATCAGCATGAGTTAGGACACAACCCAGTTAGGTCTGAATACCTGAAAATAACCCAAGATGGCAGCCTTATGTTCCCAAAGGCACACCTCCCATTCGACCCCCTTCTGGAACTCCTTAACATCTCAGAAGAAAATATAACAAATACTCCTTCTTTCCTAGCTTAAGAACCTACCTGCCCACGGACTGCCTCACCAGAGTGGTGGATGCTCTGGCTATCTCTTGCTTGGACTACTGCAATGTGCTCTACGTGGGGCTACCTTTGAAGGTGACGCGGAAACTACAACTAATCCAGAATACGGCAGCCAGACTGGTAACTGGGAGCGGCCGCCGAGACCACATAACACCAGTCTTGAAAGACCTACATTGGCTCCCAGTACGTTTCCGAGCACAATTCAAAGTGTTGGTGCTGACCTTGAAAGCCCTAAACGGCCTCAGTCCAGTATACCTGAAGGAGCGTCTCCACCCCCATCGTTTAGCCCGGACACTGAGGTCCAGCGCCAAGGGCCTTCTGGTGGTTCCCTTGCTGCGAGAAGCCAAGTTACAGGGAACCAGGCAGAGGGCCTTCTCGGTAGTGGCACCCGCCCTGTGGAACGCCCTCCCTCCAGATGTCAAAGAGAAAAACAGCTACCAGACTTTTAGAAGACAGCCCTGTTTTTGATGCATTACTGTATTTTAGTGTTTTGTTGGAAGCCGCCCAGAGTGGCTGGGGAAGCCCAGCCAGATGGGCAGGGCATAAATAATATATTAATATTATTATCATGTTGTTGTTGTTGTTGTGTCACTTCTTACTTGTGTTTTCCCTAAACTAAAAATTCCCAAACACTGCATCCCACATCAGCAGGGAAGCCTTCACTAGTAACCTCCTTATTCCTGCATTGCAGGGGGTGGGACTAGATGACCGGGGGGGGGTGTCCAACTCTACAATTCTACGATTCTATACCAATGGAGAAAGGGAGCTGATGAGAGGCAGTAGATGAAGCAGGCAAGAGGTGCCCTCCAAAATGGATGAATTTATGGACCCCTTAATCCTAGCATTGCTCAATTCTACCTGGAGGCAAAAAAAAGGGGGGGAGGGGGGAGATGAGGACCTGATGGTGTCATTTTACAAAGCGACCTCTCAGCAAGCAGATAGCAGATTCCTTGTTCTACAGTGGGAACTATTAATCCCCCATAAATGAACCCTGGAAGGCATATTTTCAGTACTTCAGATTCAAAAATGGTGGGGTTTAGAAGCAACAGGGTTTATCTTGGCTCGGCCAACCTGCAGAGGAAATCCTAAGGAATTGTGAAGACAAGGGGGGGGGGCCATTTGAGTTAATAGCATTAAAGTAACTTCCTTCAGCAAGAGCGTGCTAAGAACTGATAGCAGATTACATCCCGAGAAGAAGGATTTTGTGGAACATTTCGATAAAACCGGGCTAAGGCGTTCAGCTGCAGAAACACATTTCGTGACACTGAGTTGGCAAAATTAAGTTTTGGTGGCTCGTCCTCCCGGGTGCCTGGGAAGAACCATTTCTCTCCCAATAATACCTGAGAATCTACAAAACGCTTAATGTATTATATCTCAGTGATCCTTGCAGCACCATGTAAGGTAGGTCAGAATTAAATGCCTCTTATTCAGATGGATGGGTGAATCCAGAGTCTTGCTTAAAGCTGTTTAGACAATGCAAAGTCCCAGATTAAACTCAGGGTTACAAGTAATCCCAAAGCAGAAGATACAGGATTCTTTTGAGGCAGAACAGCTTTCCCAATCTGAAGAGTCTAGAGTTGTTTCCACTGGATTTTTTCCTGGTGCCCATTTGCCTTACTGTGGAAAGACCATTGTGCAGCCTTCCCAGTTCAATCCTTGATGTTTTCAGGTATAATAGTAATAATTTATTATTTGTACCCCGCCCATCTGTCTGAGTTTCCCCAGCCACTCTGAGCAGCTCCCAACCGAGTGTTAAAAACAATACAGCATTAAATATTAAAAACTTTCCTAAACAGGGCTGCCTTCAAATGTCTTTTAAAGATAAGATAGCTGCTTATTTCCTTCACACCTGAAGGGAGGGCGTTCCACAGGGCGGGCGCCACTACTGAGAAGGCCCTCTGTCTGGTTTGCTGTAACCTCACTTCTCACAGGGAGGGAACCGCCAGAAGGCCCTCGGAACTGGACCTCAGTGTCCGGGCTGGACGATGGGGGTGGAGACGCTCCTTCAGTTATACAGGACAGAGGCCGTTTAGGGCTTTCAAGGGCAGCACCAACACTTTGAATTGTGCTCAGAAACGTACTGGAAGCCAATGCAGATCTCTCAGGACCGGTGTTATATTGTCTTGGCGGCCACTCCCAGTCACCAGTCTAGCTGCCACATTCTGGATTAATTGCAGTTTCTGGGTCACCTTCAAAGGTAGCCCCACATAGAGCGCATTGCAGTAGTCCAAGCGGAAGATAACTAGAGCATGCACCACTCTGGCGAGACAGTCTGCGGGCAGGAAGGGTCTTAGCCTGCATACCAGGTGGAGCTGGTAGACAGCCGCCCTGGACACAGAATTAACATGCGCCTCCATGGACAGCTGTGAGTCCAAAATGACTCCCAGCCTGCACACCTGGTCCTTCAGGGGTACATTTATCCCATTCAGGACCAGGGAGTCTCCCACACCTGCCCGCCCCCTGTTTCCCCAAAACAGTACTTCTGTCTTGTCAGAATTCAACCTCAATCTGTTAGCCACCATCCATCCTTCAACTGCTTCCAGGAACTCACACACGACCTTCACCGCCTTCACTGGTTCTGATTTAAAGGAGAGGTAGAGC
This sequence comes from Podarcis tiliguerta, assembly GCF_965153285.1. Taxonomy (NCBI): domain Eukaryota; kingdom Metazoa; phylum Chordata; class Lepidosauria; order Squamata; family Lacertidae; genus Podarcis; species Podarcis tiliguerta. The sequence goes on from NC_139542.1 coordinate 4,528,236, forward strand.
TGGGTGTCATCTGCATACTGATGAACACCCAGCCCAAACCCCATGATGATCTCTCCCAGCGGCTTCATATAGATATTAAAAACCATGGGGGAGAGGAGGGATCCCTGAGGCACCCCACAAGTGAGAGCCCAGGGGTCTGAACACCCATTCCCCAACACCACTTTCTGGACATGGTCCAGGAGAAAGGAGCGGAACCACTGTATAACAGTGCCCCCAGCTCCCAGCCCCTCAAGACGGTCCAGAAGTAGAACTGGGAATGTCCCTGGTCTAAAACCCTGGTGATTCTCTGCCAGTCAGTGTAGACAATATTGAGCCTGACCATTGCTCCGAAACCCTTCACAAATGCATATTCCATATGCAGCAACACTGCATCATGGACTTTGTAGTTCTGCTGCCGTTGCACTCGCTGGAAACTTCACAGTCAGAATGTGGCTGTTTTGTATTTGTAAGACCTGCTCGTCGCATATTCCGTAGCTATAGACAACACAATCCATGATGCACTGCAACTGCGAAGAAGGCAGGCAGACCCAAACTTATATGGAGCGTGTTTAATGATGAAGACTGGGAACATAGTGGAATCACAAATGGGATGTTCTGGCAGGGGCTGGTGGAAGGGCATGGAGGCACCAGGTTGGGGGAGATTGTGCTGGAGCCTAATGCTAGGACACTGCAAAGATCTGAATTTTATGATATTATCTATAGAAGATACCAAAAGGTTAGAAGCACTGCATCTGAAATATATATCTACGGAGAGAGAAAGAGGGAGATTCATGCACTGAGGCCAAGAGAGAGTGATGGTGTCTGAGCAAAAATGCGCACACCCATGTTGTTCTGCGGTTTTGATTTCTGAAGGACCCGAGGCTTAGAGAAAATACATTTTGTCCCTCTACGCCGGAGAATGATAATAATGAAAAAAAGAGAGGCACAATTTATGTAGCGTCTCGAAGGCAGGGTATTTATTTCAAGATGGCATTGTACGCGGCCACCCAGAGAAGCGATACTTTCTGTCAATCTGAGAAGATAACGGATGATCATAGTTTTCAAATACATAAGTGGCTGTTAGAAAGATGACAGATCAATTCTTCTCCATGGTTGCCGAGGGCTGGAGAGGGTGGGTTGTGCGGGGAGCAGAATTGTTTCTGTGCCAGCGGCAGGCTTTGGGAAGAATTATTTGGAGAAAACTTCCCAAAAGGAAAGATCTACTGGGCAAAGAAAGAGATTTATAAAGGAGGGAATTTGCCTTTTCATTTCTAGAGGCAGTATAATAGGACCAAGATGGCATAGCATCTAGTCGGTTGGATCCTAGCAGTGCCAGCTAGCAGTGCCACTGAGTGCCCCTACCAGCCAATGTTGTATTATGCCTTCCTTTGCTGTGTCATGCAGGTGCTTTCATACCCTCCAAGTGTCCCGATTTTCCAGGGACAGTTCCGGAATTACAGAAGCCAAACAGAGTCCTGTTTCTACTGAAAAATAAATTCTGTCCTTACCCCTGCGAGCTGACTATTTGCAGCCTTCAGACCCCCCTACCTTCGCCCTCATTCCAAACAGGGAGGGTAGCCGCCTGTTCAATGGGTGCCATGATAAGTTTCTATGGAGCTTGTTATGTACTGAGTTGAATAGGATCCAAAAGGCAGCAGTCTGATTGGTCCTAGAACAATAGGATTCAGAATGCAGCAGTCTGATTGGTCCACGGGAGCCACCCAATCCAGCTCCAGGTGGAAGGGAATCTGCAACCTGATTGGCCTACAGGAGATTCCGGAATTAGCCAATCACGTGGGGCCCATTGTGTAAATAATGTATATAAAGCAGACATTCTGGGGGAACTCCCATTCCTCCTCACCACTATGAGCTGAATAAAGAGCATGAAATCCACTCTTGACTCTGAGTATATTTCAGAGCTGCAACGTGAAAACTGCCAGTCCTATGAAGCAGGGTTCCCCAACCTGGTGCTCTCCAAATGTTGCGGAACTGCTGCTCCCGCTAGCTGCAGCCAGCACAGTCATATGCAATGCTGGGGCTGACGGAGGATGTTGTTCCGAACATAGAATATAGAGTTGGAAGGGACCTTCAAGCATCATCTATCCCAACCCCCAACCCCCCCACAATGCAGGAATAAGGAGGTTGGCAAAGGCTTCCCTACCGATGTGGGTTTTCTGTAAAAGTCCTTTTCAGTGAGGACAGCTTTAATATACAGTGGTACCTGGGGGTTACAGACGCTTCAGGTTACAGACTCTGCTAACCCAGAAATAGTCCCTCGGGTTAAGAACTTTGCTTCAGGATGGGAACAGAAATCGTGTGGAGGCAGCAGGAGGCCCCATTAGCTAAAGTGATACCTCAGGTTAAGAACAGTTTCAGGTTAAGAACGGACCTCCGGAACGAATTAAGTTCTTAACCCGAGGTACCACTGTATGTAAGAATGCAGCCAGACCCCCAAACTGCTAAGAACCAGCTTAGGAGGAAACTAGTGATGACTGTTAAAGTAAAAACAAAAAACAAAAAAACCCACACAACTCCAGATAAAGTACAGTCATACCTCGGGATAAATACGCTTCAGGTTGAGCGCTTTCGGGTTGCGCTCCGCGGCGACCTGGAAGTAACGGAGCACGTTACTTCTGGGTTTCGCCGCTTGCGCATGCACAGCCTGTCAAAATTATGTCACACGCAGGCGTGGAAGCGGCAAAACGCAACCCGCGCATGTGCAGACGCGCTGTCGCATCTTACGTTCTGTTCAGGATACGAACAGGGTTATAGACGCTTCAGGTTACAGACTCCTCTAACCCAGAAATAGTACCTCGGGTTAAGAACTTTGCTTCAGGGTGAGAACAGAAATCGCGTGGAGGCAGCGGGAGGCCCCATTAGCTAAAGTGGTGCTTCAGGTTAAGAACAGTTTCAGGTTAAGAACAGACCTCCGGGACAAATTAAGTTTTTAACCCGAGGTACCACTGTACAAGGAAGGTTCTGATAGATGCAGGGGAAACTGGTTGAGTAAAGTCGCATTGCAAGGACCGTGGAGAGGCGAGGAGGCGTAAGGCCAAAGGATCGTAGAATCATAGAATCATAGAGTTGGAAGAGACCACAAGGACCATCGAGTCCAACCCCCTGCCAAGCAGGAAACACCATCAGAGCACTCCTGACATATGGTTGTCAAGCCTCTGCTTAAAGACCTCCAAAGAAGAAGACTCCACCACACTCCTTGGCAGCAAATTCCACTGTCAAACAGCTCTTACTGTCAGGAAGTTCTTCCTAATGTTTAGGTGGAATCTTCTTTCTTGTAGTTTGGATCCATTGCTCCGTGTCTGCCTCTCTGGAGCAGCAGAAAACAACCTTTCTCCCTCCTCTATGTGACATCCTTTTATATATTTGAAACAGCCAAGAAAGTGTACACTTCTCCTATGCAAAGCGTGTCATAACGGAAAGCTCTCGCAGACTCGTTGATGTCTGTCCTGCGATGCACTGCTGAATAAACTCCAACCGATGGGGAATTTGGTGTGAGCCGCCCTGCTCCAGCTCTCGAGGGGAATTTCTCCCACTCTGCCCATCACTGAAGGCTCCAAGCCACCAGCTGGATCCTGTGTTCCCTCCGTCTGTCAATTCTTGTCCTGGAGCGGCTTAAAAGCCAAGACAGCTTTTGTTCTTTGGGGGAAAAGACATATGAGAGGAACATAATTATCTGACAATGCGCTATCGCAGTTCAAAATGTACGTCAGCAGCAGCAGGGTGTGAAATGGGAATGACAGGCAGTGTGTGGTGTCTGAGTGCTGGCCTGCACTACACAACTCCCACATTTTTTTCAACTTGGGGGGAGGCGTATCTGAGCCCCCTCCATGGACAGTGAATTACCTAGGGTGGATATCACAATTTCAGGCCTGAGTTGGGTCTGTTTAGCCCAGAGCAGGGGTAGGCAAACTAAGGCCCAGGGCCGGATCTGGCCCTATCGCCTTCTCAATCCGGCCCACAGATGGTCCGGGAATCAGCGTGTTTTTACATGAGTTGAATGTGTGCTTTTATTTAAAATTCATCTCTGGGTTATTTGTGGGTGTGGTGATCACACAGGGTCCCCGGACGTTTCACTGTCTATTGATCCCTGTGCCACCACTTTATTCCTCCTGCCACCACCCAGGCCCTACCAGTCCAGTCAGGGTGAAATTTGAACATAAACTTCTGTTTATTTATTGCGGTTTAACAAGCGTGTGGTTTCATAAATGGTATCGGTCCATTACTATCATGGGGTGCCTATCCAGACCTATAACTTCCGCTACCTGCTCTCACTTACTAAACCACCTCTCCAATATTTACTTGTCTTCCTAGCCCCTAACTGTTCCTGACTCAGCTTATTGCGCTACACTAACTCAACCTACCCACAGACTCTATCCCAATTCACTCCCACTCCAACCACCCACCCAACGAACTCCTTCGCCTCGCCCAGAGCTGGTTTTATAGTCCCTCTGACTCCACCCCCTGGGTTCTGATTGGGTAACCTGTTTAACTATTTCACCTCCAACACTCTCATATGTTAACATCACAGTGGGGCATAGGAATTCGTTCATATTTCCCCCCAAAAAATATAGTCCGGCCCACCACATGGTTTGAGGGACAGTGGTCCGGCCCACGGCCGAAAAAGGTTGCTGGCCCCTGGACTAGAGAAAGGAAGAATGAGAGGAGATATGATAGCCATCTCACATGGAAGATGGAGCAAGCTTGTTTTCTCCTGAACAAATGGATTCAAACGACCAAAAAAAAAAAGGAAATTCCAACTAAACGCTGCGGGGGGGGGGGGGGGGACTTTCTGATGGTGAGAGCTGCTTGACAGTGGCATAGACTTAGAAAGTGGGAACTAGCAGAAATGACCGGCAGAATCCGAGACCAGGGAGAAGAGTTGGTGGAAGAAGATTGGAAGAAATTTAAAGATTATTTACAGATTATTTAGTGGCCCAAAAATGGAAACAAGAAGATCTACCGACTGTAGAGGAGTGGAGATCAAAGTTAACGGATTACGCAGAACTGGACAAGTTAACAGGGAAAATCAGACATCAGAAAGATCACAAATTCATTGAGGACTGGGAAAAATTTTCGGAATATTTGAAGAGCGTATGTGATGAACAAACAACGCTAGTGGGCTTTAAAGAAGCTTTGTGAAAAAAATAAGGAATATTGCAAAAATGTAAACAAATTAGCTAAGATATCTATTTATTTATTTATTTTTATTATTTATTTAGCTACTTACTTTCTTATATATTTGCTTATTTAAAGGTGATATGATAATTGAGGAATGCGTAAGAAAATTTTAAAAACGGATGATTGTCAGAGAAGCTGAGGGAAGTCCGTAAAATTGTAAATATGTTAATCGGAAATATGCAGGATTGTTAATATTTATGAAAAAATGGAATAAAAATATATTAAAAAAAAAAAAGATTATTTACAGAAACAATGTAAAATTAATGAATGATGGAATGATGTTGGATTGAGGCTAAGGGGTTTTTAGCAATAATGTTTGAAAGACTAGGAAAAAATGGAATGTTAATAGAGGGAAAGGTAAAGTTAAAATATTAAGACCAAAATTAAGATAAAGGTAAAGAGGGAAAGGATTTGCTGAACAAACAATTGAACTGGAATACAAAGGAGGGAGGTGTGGGGAAGTCTGAGAAACAAGCTAATGTAAGGTATGTTCTGAAAGATGGAATTGTTTTTAATTGTTGTTATTTTTTGTATTTTTTCTGGTATTTTTTCTTTTTCTTTTTTCTGTTTGTTTTCTTTGTTACTTTGTGAAAATCTTAATAAAATATTATTTAAAAAAATAGACTTAGAAAGTGGAAGACTCTTTTTTCTTTTTCTTTCTGTAACTATTAAACATTTAATAAATATCATTTTTTTAAAAAAAAAATAGAAAGTGGAAGACTCTCCTTCCTTGGAGGTTTTTAAACAGAGGTTGGATGGCGACCTGTCAGGAATTCTTTAGCTGAGAGTCCTGAACTGCATGGGGTTGGACTAGAGGTGCCCCTTCCAACTGTTCAGTTCTATGATTCTGTGACTAAACTGGGGAAGTTAGAGCTAGGGGTGGGAAAACCTATTTATTTCCATTACTCTCGGTTTCTCCTTTCCCCACTCTTAGTTTCGGTCCCCCACAACTCCACATCACTTTGTGACTTTGTTTTGTTTTCCAAAAGTCCTCATAGAAATGGCATTTTAGATTGTGAGCCTTTCTTAAACTTAGAATTGAGCTTTGTACACCCCCCCCCTAAGAGCCTTTTTTGGCTAAAGGCTGTAAACAAACAAATAAGCGATATGTGATAACACACACAGTTTGAAATATGGTTCTCCTTAGGATTTATCACCTCTCTGAATTTTGCGATACGGTTTTTGGCTTGAAAATGTACCATGCATCGAAAAGTGCACGTTTTATAATAAAATATGTTTTAGAATGTGTACACTGAGATAAAATAGGCATTAAAATGCACACTTTATTATTTAAATACAATGTTTGTACAGTTTTTAAAAAAACAAATCCACAGATGAATGCAGAATTGGGGAAGGAGCAAAGTGATTACTGCCAGTTTTTTTTACTTTTGCTTTCATTTCATTTTGCATTTTTGCGTGTGGCAGATTAAGGCAGTTGCGGTTTTGCAGGAGATCACAATGTGGTACTAGAGATTCTCTAAGTGTTTTTTTTATTATTAAAGTTGAAAGCCACTGATTTAAGTCAAAGAATCACAGAACGGTAGAGTTGGAAGGGACCTGCAAAGTCATCTAGTCTAACCCCCTGAAATGCAGGAATCTTAACCAAAAATCCCTGACCAATGGCCACCCAACTTAATTCCAATCCTCATGTTACTGAAGAAAGGGCTGATTTAAACAGTTTCCCTCAGGAGGTTGTGGACTCTCCTTCCTGGGAGGTTTTTAAGCAGAGGTTGGATGGCCATTGGTCATTGGTGTGAGTGTCTGGAGGTGGTTGGAGGAGGGATAGTGGCTAATGGATTGAGGTTGAATCCTGGCAAGACAGAAGTCCTGTTCTTGGGGGACAGGGTGTGGGTGGGTGTGGAGGACTCCCTGGTCCTGAATGGGGTAACTGTACCCTTGAAGGACTAGGTGTGCAGCCTGGGAGTCATTTTAGACTCACAGCTGTCCATGGAGGCGCAGGTCAATTCTGTGTCCAGGGCCGCTGTCTCCCATCTCCATGTGGTACGCAGGCTGAGACCTCCCCTCCCCGCTGTCTGTCTCGCCAGAGTGGTGCATGCTCTGGTTATCTCCCACTTGGACAACTGCAATGCGCTCTACATGGGGCTACCTTTGAAGGTGACCCAGAAATGACAACTAATCCAGAATTCAGCAGCTAGAATGGTGACTGGGACTGGCCCCTGAGACCATATAACACCGGTCCTGAAAAATCTTCATTGGCTCCCAGTACGTTTCCAAGCACAATTCAAAGTGTTGGTGCTGACCTTTAAAGCCCTAAACAGCCTCGGTCCTGTATATCTGAAGGAACATCTCCACCCCCATCGTTCTGCCCAGACACTGAGGTCCAGCTCCGAGGGCCTTCTGGCTGTTCCCTCCCTGCAAGAAGTGAGGTTACAGGGAATCAGGCAGAGGGCCTCCTCAGTAGTGGCGCCCGCCCTGTGGAATGCCCTCCCAGCAGATGCCAAGGCAATAAATACCTATTTTACTTTTAAAAGGCAACTGAAGGCGGCCCTGTTTAGGGAAGTTTTTAATGTCTGGTGCTGTATTCTTTTTAATATTCGGTTGGAAGCCTACCAGAGTAGCTGGGGAAACCAAGCCAGATTGGCGGGGTATAAATAATAAATTATTATTATTATTATTATTATTATTATTATTACATGAGTCATGGATACTTTAGCTGATATTCCTGCATCGCAGGGGGTTGGACTAAATGACATTGTGGGTTCCTGCCAACTCTGTGATTTTATGATTCTATGAACCCTGGTCTCTCCCAGGTCCTAGCCCGATGCTCTAACCACTACACCACACTGGCTCTCAGTGTTCAAGGCGGTTTCCTATGCTCAGCCTAACTGGTTCAACCTACAGGATCCAAACCTGGCTGCCATCCACGGATATCGTCTCATGTTGCTACGTTCTCTTTAGCAGCAGTGGGGGGCAATGGCAGAGCGGCTGTGTCTGCTCCCCCACCTCTTTGCCAAACAACAGAGCCTCCAAGTCCATTCAAACACAGAGAGGAAAGCAAGGCTGCAACAATGCCAAAATGGTTATTGCTAATTTTAATCCCTCCCCGTCGAGAAGAGCTTCCCATCCACACTGAAGCAGCTAATCACCTTCCTTTGTCGCCGAACCGAAAATACGCACAGACTTCATGTCATCGCTCAGCTCTGGCACCGGAGGAAAATGCAGCCATTAATTACAGCCGCTGTTGTTACAAGGGGAAAATAACTGTAATTTTGGCCGAGGTGAGATGCATCTCTTTGTTTAAGACAAACAGAGGAGAGCTCCCCATCCCAGCACGGCTGGGGAAGTAGGGGGAACAGCCGCCGAATCCTAAATTGATGCCAGTGACTCACTGAGGAGAAGACTCTCTGTGCCATTCTTCATGTTCAGAACCAGTTTATTGAATGCTGGGGACAGACAGCTGATGGACCTCACCATCAGCCAGAGTGGTGTAGTGGTTAAGAGCGGTAAAGAGCGGTAGTCACGTAATCTGGGTAACCGGGTTCGCATCTCCGCTCCTCCACATGCAGCTGCTGGGTGACCTTGGGCCAGTTACACTTCTCTCAGCCCCACTCACCTCACAGAGTGTTTGTTGTGGGGGAGGAAGGGAAAGGAGAATGTTAGCCGCTTTGAGACTCCTTAAAGGGAGTGAAAGGCGGGATATCAAATCCAAACTCTTCTTCTCTTCTTCATCACACGGTTGGGCAGCGGAAGAACAATAGAATCTTCGAATCATAGCGTTGGAAGGGACCCCAAAGGTCATCTGGTCCAACCCCCTGCAATGCGGGAATCTCAGCTAAAGCATCCATGACAGGTGGCCATGCAAACTCTAATGAAGAGGAGTCCACCACCTTCTGGCCCCCCAAAAGTTTGCTGACCCCTGCTCTAGGGTTTCAGAGCTTGCGCTGGCTGCCCACATGCTGCTGTGCAATGTCCAAAGCTATTGTATGATGGAGGGGGGGGGTGGACTATTTTTTTTTGGGGGGGGGGAATGAATGAATTCCTATGCCCCACAAATAACCCAGAGATGCGTTTTAAATAAAAGCACACATTCTGCTCATGTAAAAACACCAGGCAGGCCCTGCAAATAACCCAGAGATGAATTTTAAATATAAGCACACATTCTACTCATGTAGAATCATAGAATCATAGAGTTGGAAGAGACCACAAGGGCCATCGAGTCCAACCCCCTGCCAAGCAGGAAACACCATCAGAGCACTCCTGACATATGGTTGTCAAGCCTCTGCTTAAAGACCTCCAAAGAAGGAGACTCCACCACACTCCTTGGCAGCAAATTCCACTGTCAAACAGCTCTTACTGTCAGGAAGCTCTTCCTAATGTTTAGGTGGAATCTTCTTTCTTGTAGTTTGGATCCATTGCTCCGTGTCCGCTTCTCTGGAGCAGCAGAAAACAACCTTTCTCCCTCCTCTATCTGACATCCTTTTATATATTTGAACATGGCTATCATATCACCCCTTAACCTCCTCTTCTCCAGGCTAAACATGTAAAAACACACTGGTTCCCGGACCGTCCGCAGGCTGGATTTAGAAGGCAATTGGGCCGGATCTGGTCCCCGGGCCTTAGTTTGCCTACCCATGGTGCAGATCCTACCCTCCAGACCATGAGAAAATAAGTTTGCTCCATCTTCCATGCAACAGCTCTTGAGATATTTGAAGATGGCTCTCATATCTCCTCTCAGTCTCCCATTTTCCAGGCTAAACATACCCAGCTCCTTCAACCACTCCTCATAAGGCCTGGGTTCCAGACGCTTGATCGTCTTGGTCACTCACCTCTGCACACCTTCCAGCTTGTCAACATCCTTCTTAAATTATTGTGCCTGGAACTGGATACAGTATTCCAGGTGTGGTGTGATGGCCTGGGAATCCGATTCAGAGGCTGAACTGGAGGAATCCCAGCCTGCACAGGAGTCCCCGCCTCCAGGGCCAGCTGAACTGGGGCAGGACCTTGATTCTGAAGTGCCTGCACCTGTGCCGGATCCTCAGGAGCAGGTACCAGGTGAATCCACTCTGGCTCCAGAGGTGGTTGAGGACTCAGTGCCTACAGGTGAGTCTCCCCCTGGGTCCAGTAACCCTTCAGCCTCTCCTGAACTGCAGAGGCTCAGGGCAGAGAGGCGGAGGGAACTGGTTTCTCCCAGGAGGAGTGCTTGCCTTAAGGCCAGGAGAGGCGTGTCTCCTGGGGGCTGGGACCACCCCTGGCCTCAGAGAAGATAAAGGCCAGTCAGCCCGGTCCCAGGTTGCGGGAGCAACGTCGTTGAAGAGCTGTTTTGGCCAGCACCCAGTCCGGTTCCCCCAGAGTTCCTGTCCTTGCCCGGCTCCTCGCTGTGGACCCTGCTTTGCCCGTGGAGGACTGTCTGCCGGCCCTCGACTCAGGTCCTGGATCTCGCCCCACGGTAACCTCGCCCCTGGACCAGCACATGTGGTCTGAACAAGGCAGAATAGAGTGGTACCATGACTTCCCCATTATCATCTTTCCCCCTTCAGCGACAGAGCTGCCCACGTGCTCCTCAGACAAGGTCAAAGTCTTGGCCTGGGTGCAAGGTCAAACCATCGCCACAGTTACAAACATGTGTCACTTCCATGCGTCACCTTCCCCCCCAAACAGAAGGCTAATCGCTCCTCATGTTCTGCTATAAGAGTTAACTATAAATATGCAAATGGTAGCTAGAATAAAAAGCTCATTAAGCATTAGGCATTCACCATGGAAATTAAGCGTCGTTAGATATATAAAAGGCTTTCCTGATACTTGTTCTCCAGGAAAATCTCCTTCTGCCTCCAGGAACATATTGGCTCTTATTTACTTATTTATTTATCCAGCCTCCCCAAAATAAAGTGTTTACTTGAGTCTGTGAGTGGAACAGATAACCTCTACTCCTGGGTTCATCCTAGAGAAGAGAAGACTGGGATCTGACACGACAGCCATCGCCAAATATCTCAAGGACTGGCCCTTGGGAAATGGATCAAGTTTGTTTTCTGCTGCTCCAGAGGTTGGAAACTTTTATGTACTGAGTTGAATAGGATCCAATAGGTAGCAGTCTGATTGGTCCTAGAACAATAGGATTCAGAATGCAGCAGTCTGATTGGTCCTAGAACAATAGGATTCAGAATGCAGCAGTCTGATTGGTCCTAGAACAATAGGATTCAGAATGCAGCAGACTGATTGGTCCTAGAACAATAAGGTCCAGAATGCAGCAGTCTGATTGGTCCTAGAACAATAGGATTCAGAATGCAGCAGACTGATTGCTCCTAGAACAATAGGGTCCAGAATGCAGCAGTCTGATTGGTCCACAGGAGCCACCCAATGCAGCTCCAGGTGGAAGCGAATCCACAACCTGATTGGCCTACAGGAGAATCCTGGAATTAGCCAATCACGTGGGGCCCATTGTGTAAATAATGTATATAAGGCAGACATTCTGGGGGAACTTCCATTCCTCCTCACAGCTATGAGCTGAATAAAGAGCATGAAATCCACTCTCGACTCCAAGTATATTTCAGAAACCAAACCAGTGGATTAAAATGATAAAAAAGGAGATTCCGGCTAAAAATGAAGAAGAACTTTCTAACGGTAAGAGCTGTTTGAAAGTGGAACAGGCTTGGAAATTCGTGGACTCTCCTTCATCGGAGGTTTTTAAGCAGAAGTTGGGTGGCCATCTGCTAGGGGTTCTCTAGCTGTGATTTCTGCATTGCAGAAGGTTCAACTAGATGACCTTCGATGTCCCTTCCAGCTCTACAATCCTATAAGACAGAGATAGATAAAGTACAACAATAGGACCCAGTGAAATTAATCTGAGCCTTGAAAAGTGTATAGGTGTTGGGAGTTGCTGCGTCATCAAACTTCAAAGGATAAACGTGGACAACAACCCGGATTGGAAGATTGGAATGAAATCAGGAAAAGCTGTACTGGAAAATAGACAGTTGAAAAAAATATATATTTACAAATAAAGCTGTATTCGGTGGATGAAAGGATATATAGAATCATAGAATCATAGAGTTGGAAGAGACCACAAGGGCCATCGAGTCCAACCCCCTGCCAAGCAGGAAACACCATCAGAGCACTCCTGACATATGGTTGTCAAGCCTCTGCTTGAAGACCTCCAAAGAAGGAGACTCTACCACACTCCTTGGCAGCAAATTCCACTGTCAAACAGCTCTTACTGTCAGGAAGTTCTTCCTAATGTTTAGGTGGAATCTTCTTTCTTGTAGTTTGGATCCATTGCTCCGTGTCCGCTTCTCTGGAGCAGCAGAAAACAACCTTTCTCCCTCCTCTATGTGACATCCTTTTATATATTTGACAAGGCTATCATATCACCGCTTAACCTCCTCTTCTCCAGGCTAAACATGCCCAGCTCCCTTAGCCGTTCCTCATAAGGCATCGTTTTTTGACATAAGGCATGATTTTTGACATGACTGAGAATCGCATTGCCAGGGACGGAGAACTTTAAAGTGTTAAGATAGAAGGCGGAGAATATGAAAACAATGAGAAGAAGCAGGAACGAAGATTTGGAGATATGCTTCAAAAGTCCAGACTATGGGGAGCCTGGAAAAATTAATAATTACAATTTCGATTACAATTTGGCTGTTTTTTATTTTAGTTTTTTATTTTTAATTGGATTATGATTCGGATATGTTGATTGGCTGTTTTTATTAGGAAATCAATAAAAATGATTTTAAAAGAAAGAAAGAAAAGTGTATAGGAGTGAAAGAGGAAGCTGTGTGAAGGCTTGAAGGGTACAACTGCACTAAAGGCTACCCTGTTGGTGACCCCTGCTATAAAAAGTTACAGCCGTTGCACCCCACATGTTTTTCCTGCACGCTCTTGAGGACTAGAGACTTACCTTTATAATACCATTTAAATCAGAAAGCCCTAATGCAGAGAGCTGGGTCCCAGTAGGACCTGTTGCTGACAAAACCCTGTTTCTGTGTCACACAACTAACATGTTTCCAAACAGTGCTAATCTCCCAAAGGGTAGCATAAAGGATTTCCCATGAAGACATCAGCATTAGCTGGCAGGATGCTTCTAGAGTTGGCAAAAGTGTTTATCTCTTCCCATTTCTCACCTTCTAATGAGTTGTCTTGCATTGGGGGCTAAATTTCACAACCGCTTGCCTGATTCCCATTGATTGCCCGTCCAGCTGGACCAGCAGCGAATTTCTCCCCCAGGACGTGGCGTTTCAATGCGGTCACTCTGCGGTTGCAAAGCTTCTGGCTGAATAAGATCTTCTAAATAGTTGCTGTCTCCTCAGGTGACTCCAGCATTCACGGCTTCTCATCTCGTCCTCGATGCCTAATCTTTAACGCTGCCAAACACTAAGTAGAACAGAAAATAGACAGGGTTGTGTGTGTGTGTGTGTGTTTTTAAATTATTATTATTATTATTATTATTATTATTATTATTATTATTATTATTATTTTAATATTTATTAGGGATTTGGAAATTACAGAAAAAAGAAAAAGAAAAAAAAGGAAACAATATAAATTTAACAAAACATACATTACAATTACAATTAAAAAAAACCACTACAACAATACAGAAAAAAAGAAAAAAGAGAAAAATGAAAAAAAAACCCAATACATTTAACACACACATCCAATATTCCATATCTTTACCTTTCATTAACTTGGTTCATCGACCTCCTCACACCTCCCTTTTTTTGTATTCTATTTCAATTAACTATTTCAGCAAATTCTTTCCATCTTACTCAATTTTTGTTCTATAATTTATCTTAACAATCTAACCTTAAATTTTTCATTTTATCCCGTTATCAATCTACTTTTGCTTAAGTCTTTAATACATTTCTGCTAGAACCATATGACTTCATTCCAGCATCCTTCTAACACTCATTAATTTTATAATGTTTTTGTAGATAGGCTTTAAATTTTTTCCAATGGTTGTGTGTGGTTTTTTATTGGGGGGGGGGGACGAATCCCATACCTAAAGAAAGTACACACATTTATGTTTTCAGCAGCTACACCATGAAAACTGATGAACTATGGAACCCAGAATCATACTGAGTTTTATATCTTTTTTATCTTAAAATCAAGATGATGATGATGATGATGATGATGATGATGACACCGCTCCCCTCCCAACACACAGAGAACCCCTGACTTCAATAGAAATTAAAATGACTCACCTGAATTTGTGATAGTTGAGAAAGAGCAACCCCACATTATCTGCATTTTTTTAATGAAAACAATTAAGCAGGAAAAGCAAGCTGAGCCTTGAAAGGCAATTCAAGCTATTGCCCCCCCCCCAATAAGTCAAGTGAATACCCTCTCCATTTATTGTCTGCTACTAAAATTAAGACCACCCGGCCATGTGTCAAAGGTGAAGGAAGTCTCGGTGCTCGACTAAATTCCCAACCCTTATTGCACCTTGGTGGAAAATAACGGCACCGTGCTTGCATCAGTAGAGACAACTGAGCAAAATTCTGGAAGAATGAAATGCGCAAGTGGTAATTGGGTCACTTTTATTGACTTATTCTAGCCATTTTCAGGAGTTTGCAATAGAGCAGCCATGGGGGACCCTCAAAATTTTGAGGTAGGGCTGGGAATGTTCCCCCATCTGAAGCCTTGGAAAGCTGCTAGCCATCAATACAGCTGAAGCAGTGCTAGATGGATCAATGGTATTGTTGTTGCTTAGTCGTTTAGTCGTGTCCGCCTCTTCGTGTCCCCCTGGACCAGAGCACGCTAGGCCCTCCTGTCTTCCACTGCCTCCCACAGTTTGGTCAAACTCATGCTGGTAGCTTCGAGAACACTGTCCCACCATCTCGTCCTCTGTCATCCCCTTCTCCTTGTTCCCTCCATCTTCCCCAACATCAGGGTCTTTTCCAGGGAGTCTTCTCTTCTCACGTGGTGGCCAAAGTATTGGAGCCTCAGCTTCAGGATCTGTCCTTCCAGTGAGCACTCAGGGCTGATTTCCTTCAGAATGGATACGTTTGATCTTCTTGCAGTCCATGGGACTCTCAAGAGTCCCCTCCAGCACCAGAATTCAAAAGCATCAATTCTTCGGTGATCAGCCTTCTTTACGGTCCAGCTCTCACTTCCATACATCACTACTGGGAAAACCATAGCTTTAACTATATGGACCTTTGTTGGCACAGGGCAGTTTCCAATGTTTCGACTGAACAAAAACCTCGGAGGAATAATAATAATAATAATAATTTTATTATTTATACCCCACCCATCTGGCTGGGTTTCAACCTGGCAGGACCGGGTGCGGAATATTACTCCATTAAAGTTTTCCAGTATTTAAATGGTATCCACATTGTGAGGGGGGGGGGGTTAAAACCCCGTACGAAGTCCCCCCACACACACCACCAGCCCATGTCACGCTTGGTGAATGTTCAACACCCTCCAACGGCACTTCATCAAGGGAGTTCACCGAGAGTTCACGGTGGGTTTAGTGCGTCGAGGGTTAATGGCAATATCCACATATTGAGGATTGCTAAATAATGAACTTTCTCCGCCGATAAATTTGGGCCTGACCTATAAGAAATCTTTTAACACGCTTCAGAAGAAAAAGAAGGATGGCCTGTTTGGTTTTCAAAATCGGTTTTCATCTCATTGAGTGCGGCCATTTACACATTTGCATTCCCTTCACTAAATTGGGCTCTGCCTATAGCCATCTTATTGTCGCACAGTTTGATATTATGCAAGCAGTTTGTTGATCTGCTTCTTATTCCCCGAACCCTTAAGTCAAAGGTGGTGAACTTCCATCCTTCCAGGGCGTAGGAAGCGTGTCACCTGAGAGGGTGACGAAACGGGACACTGCGCGGGGTGGTACTTACCGCGGGGCCAGGCCTGTGGCGCACTCGAGCCACGCATCTTTCCTGGGAGTGACGCAGTAACTCGGGGCCCTGCGCTGCCCAAAATAGCAACATGAGACTTGCATCCGCGAGGCGGACTCCATGGGCAGCTCACAATGCCACCCCCCCCCCCGGGTGGATTGCTGTGGTGCCCCCGCGCACAGATTAACATGCCCCCACTGCTCTGGCTGCCCCTTCCTTCCTTCCTTCCTTCCTTCCTTCCTTCCTTCCTTCCTTCGCCATGGCTCTCCTCCCCCTTGTTTATTTCCCACAACAACCCTGTGAGGTAGGTTAGGTTGAGCATGTGCTGAGCCCGGGGGTAACCCATGCAACGCAGTTAAGGACCGGACCAGAATCCGGAGTTTCCGCTAGGAGTCAGTCTGATGGGGCCAAGGCAGGACACGAGGCAGGAAGCCAGGCAAGGACTGGTACAGGGTCTCAGGCAGGATCTGGCATACAGCAACGTTGCTCCTGGGGCAGGGTCCGACAGCCTTTTATCTCTGTCGGGGTAACGGCCGGTCCTGATCCCCTGGCAACTCACCTCCCTGTCTCACCCGAAGGCGAGCACTCCTCCTGCAAGTACTCAGGTCTCTCCTTAGGCTCAGACCTTAGTCTCTGCAGCTCGGGAGACGTCGGTGGGTTACCAGACCCAGAGGCCGCCTCAGCCTCCCCTGACCCAACCAGTAGTGGAGCAGCTGAAGGCAACGAGGTCATCCCCACATCTGGAGCCAGGGCAGGCTCAGGCCCCTGACTCGGCCCAGCTGGTGCTTGTTGCAGGGGAACCTGTGCAGACTGGGACTCTTCAGGATCAGGCCCCAGGCTTGGCTCAGATGATGCCTGAGGCAAAGGATCCAGTGCGGACCGAGACTCCTCTGGTTCCAAGTCTGAGCCCCAGTCCCAGGCCATCACAGAGTGACAGTCACTGGTCCTATGTCACCCAGTGGGGATTTGAACCCTTGTCTCCTAGGTCCTAGTCCGACGCTGAAGCCATTACACCACATAGGCTCCTAGGCTCTTCTCTTGGTTCTGCCATGCTCACAGGGACACAGGGACACAACCAAGGTTGTGGCTGTTTCCAGACTCTGGAACTCTTGATCTGGAGAAGCTAGGCTGACTCCATCCTTGTAGTTCTTCTACTGGCAGGTGGAGAGCTTCTTGTTCCAACAGGATTTTGGGAACTGTTTTTAATGAAAAGGCTGGTGCACCGCTGTTCTTATTGTCATAGAATCATAGAACTGTAGGGACCCTGAGGGTCATCTAGTCCAACCCCCTGCAATGCAGGAATCTCAAGTACGGCATCCATGACGGATGGCCGTACAACCTCTGCTTAAAAACCTCTGAGGAAGGAGAGTCCACCACCTTCCATCCCACTGTTGAAATGCCCTTACTGTCAGAAATCTCTTTCTGGTGTTGAGTCGGAATCTCCTTTCTTGTAACTGGAAGTCATGGGTTCAAGTGCTACCCTCCGGAGCAGGAGGAAACAAGCTTGCTCCATCTTCCATGTGACACCCCTTGAGATATTTGAAGGTGACTCTCATATCTCCTCTTTTCCTGGCTAAACATACCCGTGGATGCTTTAGTTGAGATTCCTGCATTGTGGAGGGTTGGACTGGGGGTCCACTGGGGGTTCCCCAGTACAATTCCATCATTCTATGCTTCTTTGATCTCCCCAGGTGTATTGCCGCAGGTGAGGGACAGAGAGGAAATGGGTGTTTCTTGGGGTTTCTGTTTTCTGCTGCTGTTGGGCTCTTTTTCGTTCAGGAACCCTATATCTGTGTACATAATTATCAGTTAGTTATTTGTTAGTTCAATGTCAGAGCATTTTACTGAAGTGACAATTGAGCAGATGGAGTGTAAAGAGATTTTTGAGTGATTACGTATGTGTTTGAATTAGTTTTATGCGGCATGAATGCTTCGTTTCGTGCATTTTCTTTCAAATATGTAGGTGAATGAATTTGGGGGACGTAGTGTACATTTCCCCCTAATATCTATGCTGCAGAAGATAAGGCTTCACTAATACAGTTCCGGGCATTGAGATATAGATAGATAGTAGTTAAGTAGGTAGAGATAGATGATAGATAGATAGATAGATAGATAGATAGATAGATAGATAGATAGATAGATGATAGATAGATAGATGATAGATAGATAGATAGATAGATAGATAGATAGATAGATAGATAGATAGATGATAGATAGATATAGATAGATGATACAGTGGTACCTCGCAAGATGAATGCCTCGCAAGACAAAAAACTCGCAAGACAAAAGAGTTTTTTGTTTTTTGAGTTGTTTCGCAAGACGAATTTCCCTATGGGCTTGCTTCGCAAGACGAAAACGTCTTGCGCCTTTTTCTTAAAACCGTCAATGCATTCCTATGGGAAACCGTCAATGCATTTCCTATGGGAAACCGTGCTTCGCAAGACGAAAAATTCACAAGATGAAAAAACTCACAGAACGAATTAATTTCGTCTTGCGAGGCACCACTGTAGATGATAGATAGATAGATAGATAGATGATAGATAGATAGATGATTGATTGATTGATAGATAGATGATAGATGATAGATGATAGATGATAGATGATAGATAGAGATAGATAGAGATAGATAGATTAGATAGATGATAGATGATGATAGATAGATAGATAGATAGATAGACAGATAGATAGATAGATGATAGATAGATATAGATAGATGATAGATAATAGATAGATAGACTGTGGTACCTCGGGTTACATATGCTTCAGGTTACATACACTACAGGTTACATACTCTGCTAACCCAGAAATATTACCTCGGGTTAAGAACTTTGCTTCAGGATGAGAACAGAAATTGTGCTCTGGCAGCACGGCGGCAGCAGGAGGCCCCATTAGCTAAAGTGGTGCTTCAGGTCAAGAACAGTTTCAGGTTAAGAACGGACCTCCGGAACGAATTAAGTACTTAACCCGAGGTACCACTGTAGATACAAGTAGAAAGCAACACTCAGCGTTCAAGATGTAACACAGACCTTGGAAGACTCACTGACTGACTAATGAGCTGACATGCCTTAATCACTGATATAGATGGCAGTGGGTTGTTGCCATAGCAACTGACTTGGCTGACCTTGCACCTGGTGCCTTATCTCATGCATGGGGCGATTTGCACCCATGAAAAAAATTAACTCCTTCCTCCATGTCCAGTTCCTCCAACATGCTCTCGTGTTCATGCCCTTGGCCTTCCCCTAGTGGGCATTTGGTCAGCCCCTAGGAGAACAGGATGCTAGGCCAGATGGATCATTGGCCTGATTCACGAAGCTCCTCTTGTGTTTTAGGACAATGCTCTAAAATGTTGCCATTTATGAGCTGCTGTCTGTGCCCAGGATATTAGAAGCAAAAATGCCGCGGCTTCAGACTCTGCCGTTAATAAGCATCTGGTGCTTATTAAAATGCTATAATGCCCCGGCATTTATAGCAGAGGATGCTCACGGCACTGTTTGCAACCTTGCCCGGGAGCTTCTCAGTAGATTTCGGGAGGAGGAGGTGAGGGCCCCAGCCTTGTCTCGATAAAAGAGGCACCTCGTTGAGATCGTCAACTTTGTGATTGGCACCCCCGCCACCTCCCTAAAGCGTGGCAGGAGGGCCACTCTCCATTTTTATTGCCTGTATAATTCCCTCCTGGGTTTCCTTTCTTTGGCGGTGCGCTGCTGAATGAAACAATCTTCAGAAGAACCGCCAACTTCAAGGCTTCTCGAAGCCGGAAGGGAAGTTTTAAATTAAGTCTCAGGCTAGAATTAAAGAGAAAAGAAAATAATTCAGAAGCAATCAATGTGCCGCATCATGAAATGTGGAGCTAGCTATTATTATACTTGAAGTCTTTGGAGAATCAGATTTTTAATTTTACAAGGTACCTCTGAGATTATAAAGCTTGACCTCTTGTCCGGCTCTTGCCAATTATATTTCCTCTGGTTGTTGCTATATCAAGCCTCTGAAATTGCACGCTTGGTCAAAGCACGAGTTCCTGGAGAATCTACAGTCCCTGCAGAAGAATGGCAGAGGAAAAAGGAACATTTTGGCAAGTTGTGGCTCTGGTTATTACAGAGGCACACCTACACAGATAGGCAGTGGTTCTCCAAGGTTTTTGATGAGGGTCTCTCTACCTGAAGATGCTGGGAATTTGACCTGGAGCCTTCTGCATTCAAAGCAGCCGCTCTACCCCTCAGCTATGGCCCCCTTCCTGCTGGAAGTGCAGAGTACTCCTCAGAGTAGAGACAGGGGAGGAATTTGTTTCGTTGGAATTTTAGTGGGAACCTAATTTGCACATGTGGGACGCGGGTGGCGCTGTGGGTTAAACCACAGAGCCTAAGACTTGCTGATCAGAAGGTCGGCAGTTTGAATCCCCACGACGGGGTGAGCTCCCGTTGCTCGGTCCCTGCTCCTGCCCACCTAGCAGTTCGAAAGCACATCAAAGTGCAAGTAGATAAATAGGTACCACTCCGGCGGGAAGGTAAACGGCGTTTCCGTGCACTGCTCTGGTTCGCCAGAAGCGGCTTAGTCATGCTGGCCACTTGACCCAGAAGCTGTACGCCGGCTCCCTCGGCCAATAAAGCGAGATGAGCGCCGCAACCCCAGAGTCAGTCACGACTGGACCTAACAGTCAGGGGTCCCTTTACCTTTACCTTTACCTTTAATTTGCACATCCTGAACCAATAGGTGCACCAAAATCCAGCTGTCCTTTGAAATTCACCTTTAACCAAAACAAGCCTACAATAATGCATCATCATCATCGTATATTACTTATACCCAGCCCATCTGGCCGGGCCTCCCCAGCCACTCTGAGTGGCTTCCAACAGAATACTAGAAAACTCATTAAAACATCAAACATTAAAAACTTCCCTAAACAGGGCTGCCTTCAGATGTCTTCTAAAAGTCAGGTAGTTGTTTATTTCCTTCACATCTGATGGGAGGGTGTTCCACAGGGTGGGCGCCGCCACCGAGAAGGCCCTCTGCCTGGTTCCCTGTAACCTCAAATCTTGTAGGGAGGCAACCGTCAGAAGGCCCTCAGAGCTGGACCTCAGCATCCAGGCAGAATGATGGGGGTGGAGACGCTCCTTCAGGTATACTGGGCCAAAGTTTGAAAGGTCAGCACTAACACTTTGAAACGTACTGGTGGTTTCCTAAAAAAGCTCAACAATATTGGGGGTTTTACTACAACTGATTCCACATACCGGTGTCTCTTCAATTGTGTGTGGGACTCTTCTTTGTTTACTTATATTTATTAAATAACAACTACAGATGCATACATTGGGAAGCGGGTGGCGCTGTGGTCTAAACCACTGAGCCTAGGACTTGCCGATCCTGCGACGGGATGAGCTCCCATTGCTCGGTCCCTGCTCCTGCCAACCTAGCAGTTTGAAAGCACGTCAATGTGCAAGTAGATAAATAGGTACCACTCTGGCAGGTAGGTAAACGGCGTTTCCGTGCACTACTCTGGTTCGCCAGAAGCGGCTTAGTCATGCTGGCCACATGATCCGGAAGCTGTACGCCGGCTCCCTCGGCCAGTAAAGCAAGATGAGCGCCGCAACCCCAGAGTCGTCCGCAACTGGACTTAACAGTCAGGGGTCCTCTTTAGCTTTACAGATGCATACAACCATATATGAAAAAAAAACAGAAATACAGCAATTGTTTATAACAAAGCAAAAAGATTAGTATGATAAACATTGTCCTGGAATTTACCATTCAAAAAATAAAACCAATAAAGACCATTGTTCTAAAAATCTATTTGTTTCTTTGTTGCATGCTTCTCTACGTCCATTTAGTCATGCTTAGGGCATCACAGGTTTTTTCAGACCTTCCTGAGATTTAAGGGGTCACCCTTCGTTTTCAGTCTTTCTTGGTCCATATTTTTCTGCAGCAAAAAGTAAATGTGGTGTTATTTCCAGGCCCTCTTCAGGTACAATTTTTTTAATAGCCTAGAATGCTAGAACTCTTGTGCAACGGCATTAGGTCTGAACCACACTGTGAGTTCAGCGGACCAGTGGCATTTGGATTTGTGTAGCCACAGACTGGGATCTTCAAATCACTGTTCCCCTCCCTTTCTTTTGTATTGAAAGTTTTATTCCTGTCACAACTAGGTCAGCCAGAGTTCGGTTACAAACTACAAATATCGGAAGGGCAGCAAAAAATAGACTGAAGTCAAAGAGCAGAAAGAATGCTAGCACAGAAACCACCTGCCTCTCTCTGTCTCTCTCTGCTATTTGGGGAAAAACTCCCAAAGTTACAAAAGGTGACAAGGGCAGGTTAGGGCTAACCCATCCGATATTGATCTCCTTTCCTTCACAACAGACCTGGTGGAAAAGAAGCAGTTAAAAGCATTTGGTTCAAAAGAGGAAGGAGCAAAGCTAGGCTCGTGATTCTCTCTTTCTCTCTGGGGGCCTTGAGATTCAGATATCAAAAACTGAGGCTGAGACCTGCTAGCACATCCCCACTGATTTCTTTCTAGGAGGCAATATATTATTATCATCATTGTCATCGTCATCATTTTGTTTTGGAAAAAAGGTGCCCCTGGGCACATTATTATTATTATTATTATTATTATTATTATGCCACTCCTCAAAAGATCTCAGGGTAATTCACAAGATAATATATGCCCCAGAATGCCAGCTTCACAAACAGGGAGGGTGTTTTTGGACTACAACCTCCACCATCCACAGCCAGCATAGCCAATGATCAAGGATGATGGGATCTAGAGGCAGCAATATATCTGAATGGCCATTGCTGGAAGCCACTCGCAAGTTTCCCACAGGCATGTGGTTGGCCCCTGACCTTCTTGTGCATTCTAGGAAGGCATAGGAGTCTCCCACTAGCCCACAGATGACAAGGCTCATTAGGTATAACTGTTTAATTGACACTGAAATGGAGAATGCCTTTGTGTATTGCTGAAAGGATTTAACTGGAAGATTCCAATGAAGCTCAAGAAAAGCAAGAAGAACACTCTGAGCAACTTGATGGGTTGATAATTTACTGCTATTGTTCTCTGGTAGTTCCAACAAGGTGTTTAACTTTAGATCACATGGGAGGCTATGGCACTGCAAATACACCGTCTTGGAAGGGCGGTGGCTATGGGAGTAAGGACGTGGAAATGAGTCTCTTTAAAAGAGTGGATCCAGCCACAGGCAAAATGCAGGCTGTAAGGAGAGAGACCTGTGCTCTGAGGTCTGTTTGGAACCTCGAAGATGCTTCTTTCTAAGAAGATGCTGAGCCAATGCATGGATGAACATATGTTTTACCAAAATCTTTGGATGTATCTGTGATGTTTTTGTTCTTTTGTGAAGAAAGTTCTGCAAGTAAACAATATGATAGCCATCTTCCAATATCTTAAGGGCTGTCACATGGAGAAGGTAACATGCTTGTTTTCTCCTGCTCTGGAGGGTAGGACTCGAACCCATGGCTTCAAGTTACAAGGAGGCAGATTCCGACTCAACATCAGGAAGAACTTTCTGACAGTAAGAACTGTTTGGCAGTACAGCAGACTCCCTCTGGAGGTGGTGGACTCTTCTTCCTTGGAGGTTTTTAAGCAGAGGTTGGATGGCCATTTGTCAGGGAGGCTTTAGCTGAGATTCCTGCATTGCAGGGGGTTGGACTAGATGACCCTTAGATCCCTTCCAGCTCTAAGATTCTTTGGTTCTAAAGCTTTGAATAAAATCGAATGGGTCTGGGCAATTTTTCATTCCATAATGAGTCAGTTTTTATTCATCCAGTTGCTTCAAGCTGCACAATGTTAATATCTGCACTAAGGCTGAAAGCATTATTTGAGACCTAAAGCAGTATAACAATCCCAACACAAATCTTGCTGTAAGCACGGTGCTCCCACCATTTCCTTGTTAGGAGCTCACCGGAAGAGGATTCTGGACAGATCATAAATGGCAATGGGAATATATATGCTCCACTAATTTTGTTCTTTTCAGATCTCTACGAATAAACCTGTTAAATAATAGCAAAGGTATTTTTTAATTGCCTGTCTGAATCCAAAAGCTTTGGTCAAATGTTTTGCTGCAACCTAGATAAAAGCAGGGCTTGGGAGAGACCAGAGTTCGACTCCTTCCTTGACCATAAAGCTTTCTTTGAAAGCCAGTCGCTGCCTCTCAGGGTTGATGGGGGGATTACCGTATTTTTCACTCTATAAGACACACTTTTCCCCTCCTAAAAAGTAAGGGAAAATGTTTATGCGTCTTATGGAGTGAATGCAGGCTGCACGGCTATCCCACAAGCCAGAACAGGGAGAGGGAGTGCTGCGCAGTGCTCCCACTCGCTGTTCTTGGCTTCTGGCTTAGCCACACGAAGCTTCCGCAGGGCAGCGGGGAGCCTTCATCCCGCTGCCCTGTGGAGGCTTGGCGGGCTACCCCAGAAGCCAGAACAGCAAGAAGCTATCCCAGAACCCAGATCCCTCTTGCTGTTCTGCCTTCTGGGATTCAGAATATTTTTTTCCTTGTTTTCCTCCTCCAAAAACTAGGACGGTTGGTGCGTCCTATAGAGCGAAAAATACGGTAAATGAGGAAGGAAAGAACCACACACATGTCACTTCGAGCTCCTTGGAGGCAAAAGTTGGGAGAGAAAGGCAATCAATTAATTAATTGAAACATCTGGAAAAATATTCCATTACAGATGCAGACTGGGGAAAATTTAGTTGAAAGATGAAGGTCTTCTGTATCAAAAAGACAACAGAGCTGGTGTCTGTGTATTATTTAACAGGAGGGAATTCCCTTCTTGCTTTCTGTAATGGTTCTTTAGAATCCCAGCTGCAGCAGTAATGCATAAACGATTACTAAAGTATAAAATTATACTATGTATAAAATTACTATGTCCAAGGAAGAGAGAATGTATTTTACGAAAACAAATTTGTCGAAAAGCGCATGGTTTTTATTTCCTTCTGGAATGAGGCGTTTGATGATTATATGAGACCATAATCACTGTCTAAAGATGTAGGATCATATTCATGGTTTTTCTTTAGTTCAGATAGCTATGTTTTGCTTTTGCTTTCTGCGTTTTTTGAAAAAAAATTACAGGAGGTGACCATTTTGTGCAAGGCTTCCGTTCCTGGAACCCTCATGTTGTTGTTTAGTCGTTTAGTCGTGTCCGACTCTTCGTGACCCCATGGACCAGAGCACGCCAGGCACTCCTGTCTTCCACTGCCTCCCACAGTTTGGTCAAACGCATGTTAGTAGCTTCGAGAACACTGTCCAACCATTTCGTCCTCTGTCAGCCCCTTCTCCTTGTGGCCTCCATCTTTCCCAACATCAGGGTCTTTCCCAGGGAGTCTTCTCTTCTCATGAGGTGGCCAAAGTCTTGGAGCCTCAGCTTCAGGATCTGTCCTTCCAGTGAGCACTCAGGGCTGATTTCCTTAGGAATTGATGGGTTTGGTCTTCTTGCAGTCCATGGGACTCTCAAGAGTCTCCTCCAGCACCATAATTCAAAAGCATCAATTCTTCGGCGATCAGCCTTCCTTATGGTCCAGCTCTCACTTCCATACATCACTACTGGGAAAATCATAGCTTTAACTATACGGACATTGGTTGGCAAGGTGGAGGCAACGAACCCTCATAAGCCCACCTTAAGCGCACATATGCACACATAAGCCCATCCTGCCCCCATTGCACTCCCAGTTCCTCCTCCGTTCTGCCCTATTCCGGGTCCAAAAGCATCGCCAGTCGTGCGTCAATTGGATGTGTGCAAAATTACGTATGCAATCACAGCAGCAAGAATACTTGTGGCAAGAAACTGGAAAAGCGAAACAACACCAACAATAACAGAATGGCAGACACTTATGATAGAATACTTCCAACTAGCAAAACTGATGGGTAAAGTCAGGGGAGCTTTAAATCAGGAAACATATGGAGAATGGAAAATATTTAAGGAATATATAATATTATATTGTACAAATGATACCATCTTAGCAGAACTTGAATGATGCTTGTGAACAAAAATGAATGAAACGAATACCTTAGTGGAATATATGAAAAAGGATATAACGCAAAGCTGTGCGACAAAACCGTGATAATAGAAATAGTATAAGGAAAACAATTGGAAGTTTTAAGCAGAAATTTTTATTTGATGAACATGATTTCTTATAAATTTTTGGTTTTTTCTTTTTTCTTTTTTCTTCATCTTTTCCTTCTTTTCTTTTTCGTCTTTTTAACTTTTTTCTTACTCTTACGTCGTGATGTTTTTTCTTCTGTATTGGATTTTTCTATACTTACCTTTGTTGTAAATGATCATTTATGTCTGTATTTTAAACCAATAAAGATTTACCAGGGAAAAACAAAAAAAGGATGTGTGCAAAATTGCCACTGCCCGTAATAAGAACACTAGCAAAAAAACGAGAGGGTTAACAACGGCTCCTACCCACAATGGTAGGGTTGCCATATTTCAGAAAATGAAAACCAGGACACCCCAAAAGTTTAGGAAAACCCGAAAGTTGTTGAGCCAAAGAACTTGTCTAAGATCCAGGAGAAAGTGCTACCTTTCAGATATCCCCCCCACCCCACCCACCCCCAGACATCAATTCCACCTTTGAAATCCCAGTAATATCTGGGAATATCCAGACATCTGCCAGCCCTTTGTTGTTGTTTAGTCGTGTCCGACTCTTCGTGACCCCCTGGACCAGAGCACGCCAGGCACTCCTGTCTTCCACTGCCTCCCGCAGTTTGGTCAAACTCATGCTGGTAGCTTCAAGAACACTGTCCAACCATCTCGTCCTCTGTCGTCTCCTTCTCCTTGTGCCCTCCATCTTTCCCAACATCAGGGTCTTTTCCAGGGAGTCTTCTCTTCTCATGAGGTGGCCAAAATATTGGAGTCTCAGCTTCAGGATCTGTCCTTCCAGTGAGCACTCAGGGCTGATTTCCTTCAGAATGGATAGGTTTGATCTTCTTGCAGTCCATGGGACTCTCAAGAGCCACAATAGCTATGTTCTGCCTCCTTGGTTGGGGGCAGCAATGCTTCTGAACACCAGTAACTGGAAAGCTCAAATCTTGCTTGCTGGTTTCCAGCAGACATCTTGTTGGCCACTGTGAGGCCAACAAGACGCTGGACTAGATGAGTCGGTGTTGTGACCCAGTAGGTTCTTCCTACATTCTTTTTTTAAAAAAAAATTATTAAGAATTTCAACATAGCAAATTATCCAAAAGTATCATCTTCATCCCCCCCCCCCATTTTCCTCCTCCCTCCTCCTCAAAGGCCTGGAAACAATGCCTTATGAGGAACGGCTAAGGGAGCTGGGCATGTTTAGCCTGGAGAAGAGGAGGTTAAGGGGTGATATGATAGCCATGTTCAAATATATAAAAGGATGTCACATAGAGGAGGGAGAAAGGTTGTTTTCTGCTGCTCCAGAGAAGCGGACACGGAGCAATGGATCCAAACTACAAGAAAGAAGATTCCACCTAAACATTAGGAAGAACTTCCTGACAGTAAGAGCTGTTCAACAGTGGAATTTGCTGCCAAGGAGTGTGGTGGAGTCTCCTTCTTTGGAGGTCTTTAAGCAGAGGCTTGACAACCATATGTCAGGAGTGCTCTGGTGGTGTTTCCTGCTTGGCAGGGGGTTGGACTCGATGGCCCTTGTGGTCTCTTCCAACTCTATGATTCTATGATTCTAACCCTCCCTCCCTCCCCCCAAGACTTCCCTCAGCTCCTCTCTCTGATTTTTCACTACCTGTCATTCTCTGCATATTGTAGAATTGTAAAGATCCTTAAATTATCTGTCTATTATGTTAATCAATAAATTTGTGTATGTTTATTCAAAACCTGCCAAGGAGTCCAGTTCATTTGGTTGTTTTTAAATGTAATTTGTAAAAAGTTCCCATTCTTCTTTGAAGTCACAGTTGTCCTTGTCTTGCAGTTTGTATATCAATTCCGCATAGTCCATCAGTTTCTCTTGCCACTGTTCTTTTGTCGGGGTTTCCTCATTCTTCCATCCTTGTGCTATTAAGACTCTTGCTGCCGTTGTTGCATACATAAATAAATTCTTTATTTTCCTTGGCAGGTGTTTTCCTACAATCCCTAATAAAAATGCTTATGGGTTTTTTGACAAATGTTAATTTAAACATTTTCTTCAACTCATTATAGATCATTTCCCAATTTTATTTTATTTCTCTACATTCCCACCACATGTGGTAAAAAGTCCCTTCTTTTTCTTTGCATTTCCAACACGCATTTGACAGAGTTTAATACATTCTTGCCATCTGTACTGGTGTTATATACCATCTGTTCATCATTTTCATATAATTTTCGTTCAAAAGAGAGCAATCTGTACCTTTTAAGTCTGTTTTCCACAGTTTCCCCCAACTTTCAAATTGTATGTTATGACCTATATCTTGCACCCATTTGATCATGACCGATTTCACCTCCTCATCTTTTGTTCTAGCAAAATACTATATGCACCCTTCAGCAACTTCACTTTCCCTTCTATAACTTCCTCTTGAAATCTAGGCTCTTCCTGTGTTCTTATGTGTGGTCCATAGATAGAAGCAGAAGTGTCTACATAAAAACACACAGCCAGAGAGACAGAGCCTGTAAAGGTTGCATATTTAGATCCAGCTCTCCACAGAAGACCTGTTCCCAACATTTGTCTAACACCCAATCGGTTTACCAGTGGAGAAAACCAATTGTGCATCTCACCTCTCGCTCGGAGACCTAAATCTCTTTATAATTAATACACAAACTCTCGGCACAATAATTATCTCATTAAGTTTTCATGATGCCGAGAATGTTCTCGGGCCAATTTAAATGCCTCGCCTGTGCAAAAACAGAGTCTTTAAAAACACAGATTTATGTGGAAATCAATACTAAACGCAGGCTGCAGTTGTTATAGGATGCTGGGGAATTGGGGGTGGAAGGAATGCCCTCTGTGATTTCAACCCTCCCCAAAGTACAGCCCCCAAAAAGAGGATGAATTACTGAGCATGAGGGTATAATTGCTTTGCTGGTTTGGGAATGGTTTATCGCAGATGGGCGGTGCACGAGGTGAAACGGTTTCTGCCAAAAATAGAAAGGGAAAAAAGCACAACAACCCCAACCAGCCCAGAATAGTATGTCTGATTGCATTGTAATGGTGCCTTCAGGGGCGAGATTAGACTTAAGTATCACTTTGAAGA
Organism: Podarcis tiliguerta; assembly: GCF_965153285.1. NCBI lineage: Eukaryota > Metazoa > Chordata > Lepidosauria > Squamata > Lacertidae > Podarcis > Podarcis tiliguerta. The sequence goes on from NC_139542.1 coordinate 4,557,355, forward strand.
TTCGCAGTGTTGTTTTAAGACCTACTTGCCTCCAGGAGGTTTTGCTAGTGATTTCCGAGTTGTTGCACAGACATCACTCAAAACTTGTCTTGTTTATTTACATATGCAATATAAGGGAGCATTATCAGACCAGCGGTTCAGACTTGTCCATTGAGATATTTGGTGCATCAATGATAATCTTCTTCTCCTTCTCCTCCTCCTCCTCCTCCTCCTTCTATCTGACCCCCCTCCTATATATTGTTGAACTACAAATCCCATCATTCCTCCTAACCCAATGGCCATGGTGGCTGGGTAGGGGAGGATCTGTACCACAGCTGTCAACTTTTCCATTTTCTTGAGAGGAATCCTATTCAGAATAAGGGAATTTCCCTTTAAAAAAGGGAAACGTTGACAGCTATGATCTGTACCCAAATCACCAATGCATGAGTGCTATAAAGGGAACTCTATGATGTCATATCCTCTAAATTTTCTGGGATTTCTGGGAATGGAGTTGAGAGATGACCTAACCTGGGGAGAAAACAGTAAAGACCTGATGAAGAGAGCACAGCAGAGGTTATATTTTCTGAGAATCCTCCGGAAAAATAATCTCTCAAAGGACCTGTTGATGGCATTTTACGATTGTACTGTTGAGAGTGTATTAACTTATGGTCTCTGTGTGTGGTTTGGGAGCTGCACGGTCAGGGGAAAAACAATGCTGTCCAGGGTTGTAAAGACTGCGGAGAGAATAATTGGGTGCACTCTTCCCACCTTGGATCAAATCAAACTGACAACTGGGAAACACTGGCCTGCGAGTGCTCCAGTTGCAGAACAGCCTTTACCAAATGTGTCAAGGGCTTTGAATACACTTGAACGCAGGACACAAGAGAGAAATGTGCTAGGAGGAAAGCACGCTTGGAAAACCCTACCATGATCAACTTCCGCCTGGAAACCAATGTCCCCACTGTGGAAGGACGTGTGGATCCAGAATTGGCCTCCACAGTCACTTATGGACTCATTGTTAAAACCGTGTTTATGGAAGACAATCTTACTTGCCAAAGAAGAATACTTTTAAGGCACCCCAGGCTCCCGACTGGAGGAAAGGCAAAACAGAAACGGAACAATTGAATAAGCCTATAAATATTTGGCTTTTAAAAATAAGCCACTAATGCTGCAGTCCTGCGCACACTTGCCTGGGAATAAGTCTTGCTGAACTCAATAGGGCTTACCTCTAAGTAGGTAAATTGATTTATTTGATTCATTAAAGGGTTTTTTAACTGTATGTCTTCACTTAGGTCTCAGGGCGATGGCCAAGGAAAGACCCAAAATGGTTCTACAAGGATTCTTTAGTTGGTTCTTTAGTTGGTTCTAGTTGTATTTAATGGTTCTACAAGCATTACAGAACATTGGACTGGATGTCCCTTGGGATCTCTTCCAGCTCTACAAATCTAACCATTAAATACAAATGTATAGAGTAGCAAATGTCTGCTCAATGTAAAGGTTCTTAAGAGTAACAGTCAGGGGCGTCTTACCCATAAAGGCTAGTGGCGCAGGGCGCCAAGTTCTGGAGGGGGCCAGGGAAGAGGCGGATGCTGGACATGGCGTCTCCCGGCATCAGCTCGCCACCCTCGCCCGCCTCCGCCATGCCATGCCGAAGCAACGCCACGCCCGAGGCCTCCACCTGCCATGGCCACCATGGCACGAAGCGGCCAGCTGAGCTGGGAGCCACTGCGTCAAGCCTCCATCTTTTCCCGGCCAGAGGAGTCACCCTCCAGCTGCTGCCCACCTCTTCCAGCCCCACCGGCAGAGCCGTCCTCCCTAAAAAATCTCTGGGAAACGGGGGAGGGGGGAGCGCCGAAGAGAGCTTTGAACCACAGCACCGGAAATGGTTAATAGTAATAGTAATGAACTGACTGGTTTCTGTTTGAAAACCAAAACTGGGAAATATCCCACACAGCTCTAATAAATCGAACTAATAATGGCATTCAACACTTGCCGATGTGGTTTTCAGTTACATTCGCAAATGGGTTTGTGTGTGGCGGGGGGAAAACATATGTCATTCCTCCGCCTGCAATCTGAGAAGCCATGTGTGACTCTGAGCCATCAGCCGCCAGGCAGGGAGGATGAATCCCCTTCTTTCCCTGTTTCCTCCTGCCTCAAAAACGATAGATCTCAACTGCCGCTTACACCTGGCAGAGGACAGCAGTGGGGGAAATCAGTGGTGGTGGTGATGGCGGAAAGCACATGGAAAGAAACAGGTCATACATGCAGGTATCGAGGGGCGTTGGGTGGCTGAGTGACTGTCATGGACTGGTTGGACACAGAGGAATGGCGAGAGGAACCAGGTGGGAACCCCTGAGGGAAGAAGGCTCAGAGCCCGGGGATTGGTGGTGGGATGATGATGAGTGGTCAGAGGGAGAGGACTGGGAAGAGGAGGTGTCAGAAGCTGGGGAGGCAACAGGGCTTAGGGAGCGGGGAGAGTCTGTGGCAGAGAGAAGTCCAGAATCAGAAGATAAGATGAGATAAAAAGGTAAAGGGACCCCTGACCATTAGGTCCAGTCGTGACCGACTCTGGGGTTGCAGCGCTTATCTCGCTTTATTGGCCAAGGGAGCCGGCGTACAGCTTCCGGGTCATGTGGCCAGCAGGACTAAGCCGCTTCTGGCGAACCAGAGCAGTGCACGGAAATGCCGTTTACCTTCCCACCAGTGTGGTACCTATTTATCTACTTGCACTTGACATGCTTTCAAACTGATAGGTTGGCAGGAGCAGGGACCGAAGAATGGGAGCTCACCATGATGCGGGGATTCGAACCGCCGACCTTCTGATCGGCAAGTCCTAGGCTCTGTGGTTTAACCCACAGCGCCACCTGCATCCCTTTTAAGATAAGATAGATAAGTTAAAACTTTATTCACATTAGCCAGTGGCCATAGCAACAGTAAAACATTACAGTATACACAGAAAAGGAAGTTTGATATAAGAGCACAATTTAAAGTCCTGAATCAGCCGTCAGTTAGTGGCCCTTATTCTGATTGCCCCTGCTATGAAGATAGCCAACTTTGCTGTTATCTGCTCATTTTGATCTGATAGAAGAAAGGACATTGTGGCAGTGGTTGAGCGCCCTGGGATGGTGAGTACGAGTGGGGTGACGATCTCATTCCTCAGGTCTTTGTAGAGAGTGCAAGACAGGAGGAGGTGTTCTGCTGTTTCGGTGCTACCGTCTCCAAAGGGGCAAAGACGTTTCTCAGGCGAGATCTTTTGGAATCGACCCTCAAGTACCACAGATGGCAAAACATCCAGTCTTGCTAGTGTAAAAGCACACCTGTATTTTGGGATAATAAATTTGTGCAGATATGGGGCCAGAGAATCAAAATGGAGAGGTGGAAAATGAACATACCAAGAGCAGAATTTCCTTATAGTGGCCAGGTTGTTCTGATGCTCTATATCTTTTAGACGTTGACCATTTAGACTGTTTGCTTTAGTAGGGCCCATAGCGAGTAGGTGTTGTGGGGATAGGCCACTAGAGAGAAGTTTTTGATAGACAGTTTTAAGCCAGGCACTTTTATGGGAGTCTTGAAGTACTAAGGATAGTAAACCGGGGAGATTTGAGTTTAGGCGGAGCCAGAAGTTAAGAGTTCTTTGCTAAGTCCGTACTTCTACTGAAGGGAGGCCTGCCTCCAGTCTCAATGATGGGTTTGGGGTGCATGGAGGTAAAATCTGCCTTAGAAACTTTGATTGAACAGCTTCCAAAGTGCTAAGGTGGTTACCAGTCCAAATCTACGCCCCGTATAGTAGCTGTGTTAGGGGTTTAGCTTGGAAGAATTCTAGGGCTGATGGTATATGTTTGCCACCCTTTGTATGGAAAAAGAGAGTCAAAGTCTTGGCATTTTGGGATGCTTTTTCTTTTGCACATTTTTGGTGTGCTCCCCATAACCCTCTGGACTTAAGGAAGATAAGGTCCAAATATTTGAAAGCTTTGACCTGTTTGATTGGCTGATTGTCCATACGCCAACTGTGGGGTCTATATTTTCTTGAGAAAACCATAACTTTGGTTTTCTGATAGTTTACGTCCAGGTGTTCTCTCAGAATCAGAAGCTGAAGCAGGAAAGGTGAGGGAGGCCAAGAGGCAGGGATGAGGCAGGCTGGTGAAGAAGCCAGGTGGTTGTCCCCTCCTGCTGTGACACGCTCCCTTCTGCTCTGGTCTCCCAGAACCAGGAGAGGCATGAAGCGAGAGGAGCAAAGATAGACATGCAGGCGTAGTCTCCAATTGCTTGGGAAGGACCCAGGAGTGGGTGAGGCTTAGGCTGCTGTGGGGAGGTGGTGTGATGGCCTGGGAATTGGATTCAGAGGCTGAACCTGAGGAATCCCAGCCTGCATAGGAGTCCCTGCCTCCAGGACCAGCTGAGCCGGAGCTGGGGCTTGAACCTGAAGGGCCCTCACCTGTCCCGGATCCTCAGGAGAGGACACCAGCTGAATCTGCTCTGGCTCCGGAGGTGATCGAGGACCCATTGCCTGCAGGTGCTCCACTCTCAGCCCCGTCAGGGGAAGGTGAGGTTGCCTCTGGGTCCAGTAACTAAGTTCTCACAGGAGGAGTGCTCGCCTCCAGGCCAGGAGAGGCGAGTCACCTGTGGACTGGGACTGCCCTATGCTTCGGGGCAGATAAAAGCCAGCCAGCCCAGTCCAAGGTTGCAGGAGCAACACTTTTGGTAACCTGTTCCTGCCTGCACCCTGCCCTGCTCTCCTGCCAGAGTTCCTGACCACACCTGACTCCTTGCCTTGGACCCAGCTTCAGCCTTGACAGACAGCCTCCATACCGCACCCTTGACCTCGGACTGGACTTGGACCACGCCGCACGGTAACACCCCCGGGACCAGCACAGGCAGGGACCTTCAGTTCCTGCAACTAAAGGTAAAGGTAAAGGACTCTTGGACGGTTAAGTCCAGTCGAAGGTGACTATGGGTTTGCAGCACTCATCTCGCTTTCAGGTCAAGGGAGCCGGTGTTTGTCCACAGACAGCCTTCCGGGTCATGTGGCCAGCAGGACTTAACTGCTTCTGGGGCAACAGGACACCGTGACGGAAGCCAGAGTGCACGGAAACGCCATTTACCTTCCCACCAGAGTGGTACTTATTTATCTACTTGCGCTGGTGTGCTTTTGAACTGCTAGGTTGGCAGGAGCTGGGACAGAGCAATGGGAGCTCACCCCATCACGGGGATTTGAACCGCTGACCTTCTGATCCACAAGCCCAAGAGGCTCAGTGGTTTAGACCACAGCGCCGCCTGTGTCCCTAGTTCCCACAACTGCCTCATAGGGGAAAGCGATACCAGGATGAGTTTCTGTACCCATTAGGCCTGGCACTCCTGAGCAGACCCTGTTTCTTCTAATAAAGAGTTAACTTCACTTACTCTGTGTGATTTATTGCTGCCTCGCTCCTGACACCCTCTTCTGGCAGAGACATGGTAGTGCAAGGGAGTGGGGAACCCGGGACCAGAGCGCCAACACTCCCTTTACACTTTACCCAGGTTACATCCCTCATTGCTCAGTGACCTCCTTGCCTGCTTTCACCTGCTTGGAATGTGACCTTGAACTGTGATAACGGCTTCTCCCTGTAACCCATGTTGAAGCAGACATGGAGCAATGGATTCAAGCTACAAGAAAGAAGATTCCACCTAAACATTAGGAAGAACTTCCTGACAGTAAGAGCTGTTCGACAGTGGAATTTGCTGCCAAGGAGTGTGGTGGAGTCTCCTTCTTTGGAGGTCTTTAAGCAGAGGCTTGACAACCATATGTCAGGAGTGCTCTGATGGTGTTTCCTGCTTGGCAGGGGGTTGGGCTCGATGGCCCTTGTGGTCTCTTCCAACTCTAGGATTCTAGGATTCTATCCTTGTTATTAAGAGAAGAATGTATTCATCCCTTTTTCTTCATAGTAGTGGAGCAAGTTCAATAAGCCTGCTCTTCTCGGAAAGTCCCAGGAGTCATCCTGGAAGAGGAGGCAGAGGGGCCTCTCCACAGGAGCTCAGATGTTTGTCTTAAGCCTGTTTTCAAGACTTACAGATTCTTCCCCCACCAGATATTGCTGCGGGGTGCAGCAGAGAATTCCTGCAAGGAACTGTTGAGCTCTATCCTGATCAGAGCATGTCCTTGGATGCTTTGAAATCTCTTGAACTGTTAGATCTTCAAATTATTATTTTCTTCTTTTGTCCAGCGGAACCCCTGGGCTGCTGAAGATGCTGTGCAGCCCTGCTTGATGTATATTCAGTGAGCCATATATCTATAGCTTAGTGTGTAAATTATTTGTTGCTTATGTTTTCTTCACTGGGTGGGCTACTGCAGCCAAGGGATGGGAGGTCCTCAGTCCAGATGAGATGGGACCTGGCTACAACTGGTGAATAGTGGTTATACCTGCATATTCTGTGTTTCACATTTCTTCTCTCTGCAGTCGTTTGCTTTTCCTGCCTCCTAAACCGGAGGTGTTTGCAATCAGGCCATAGTAGCTGCACCAGCATGTCAAAAGACGGGGCCGCCTGAAATTGATGGACCATGCAGAATTAGATAAACTAACAGGAAGGATTCGAAACCTGAGGGACCAGAGATTTCTCTGGAGTAAATTTATGGACTATTTGAAAAGTAATTGTGATGGACAGATTACACTAGTAGGTTTGCAAGAAGTTTTGTAAGGTGAATTATTTGAAATATTGCAAAAAAAAAAAAGACAATGAGGAGAATTAATAGTTAAAGATAACTAAAGGTAATATGAAGAAATGCATAATAAGTGATAAGAATGGAAAATCATCAGAGGCGTTGACGGAAGTCAAAAAAATATTGTATAAGATATGAAGTTCTGTTGTATGAATATTAATTAATATGTTAAAAACTAATAAAAATGTATTTTTTAAAAAAAGAAAAGAAAAGACAGGGCCACCACTGAAAAGCCCCCTCCAAGCAGATGAAAACCACCATCTTGTAATGGGACAGTGAATTGCGGGGCAAATGTTGACTCGGTTCTAACTTGACCCAGAGAAGTCGGATTCTACAACCTGCAAATGTACAGTCAAGCAGTGGCAGAGCTTCATGCTCTGGCACCGGGGGGCGGAGACCGGGTGGGGGCGGGGTGGACTGTCCGCAGGGGTAGGGTGCCCAGCAAGGGTGGGGGGGCAGCCGCAATGGCACCCTGCCAGAATCATGCTGGCGGTGGCGGTACGCTCCCCCTGCACTCCTCCTCCTCCGCCAGTGCAGTCAAGAAACAGCGTTGAAATCTCATGCCCTCCAACCCCCCGCTGATCAAAATTGGGAGGCTCAGTTTTGGATCCCGAACTCTTGCAGGAGTCACCTGACTCATGCAAGGCGGAGAAAATGAGTGTCTTTTGGTCTGGTGCCCTGGCGTGAGCTAAATAAATTGTGTGAAAGCACTGGACCAAAAAAATTGGGACATTCTGGGTTGCAATCAGAAGCTGGGATGGCTTCTGTAATTCTGGGCTGTCTCACTCAAATCAGGACAGTTGATGGATATAGGATCTGCCTTAGGGCTGAAGGCAGCCCTGTTTAGGGAAGTTTTTAATGACTGATGTTTTAATGTATTTTCCATATTTTGTTGGAAGCCACCCAGAGTTTTTGTTGGAAACCAAGCCAGATGGGTGGGGTATAAATAAATTATTATTATTATTATTATTATTATTATTATTATTATTATTATTATACTTAGAAACTAAGTAAAATAAGGGTCTCTCCAAGCCCTACCTGGAGGTGCCAGAGGTTGAAACCAAGAACTTCTGCATGAAAAGCAGACGCTCTACTACTGAACTATGGCCCTTCTCTAAGCCAGCCTGATCTTACGGGGTGGGGGACTCCAATGACTCCTGGATTTCAGCAAGCATGGGGAGGGTTGCTATTGGGTGGGCCTGTGCCAGAAGTGGCACCCAGGTCCCCTCAGGGTTTCTTGAGAGTAAGCTGGCCACTCCCAATGGACCCAAGACTAGGGCTGATGGCAGGGAAGTGTGGCATTGCTGCAATCCAGAGGCTAAGCAGGGGAGCATTTGGAGAGGCTCCAAAAGGCACAGGCAGTACTATATTGTTGTTGTTTAGTCATTTAGTTGTGTCCGACTCTTTGTGACCCCATGGACCAGAGCACGCCAGGCACTCCTGTCTTCCACTGCCTCCCGCAGTTCGGTCAAACGCATGTTAGTAGCTTCGAGAACGCTGTCCAACCATCTCGTCCTCTGTCATCCCCTTCTCCTTGTGCCCTCCATCTTTCCCAGCATCAGGGTCTTTCCCAGGGAGTCTTCTCTTCTCATGAGGTGGCCAAAGTATTGGAGCCTCAGCTTCAGGATCTGTCCTTCCAGTGAGCACTCAGGGCTGATTTCCTTCAGAATGGATAGGTTTGATCTTCTTGCAGTCCATGGGACTCTCAAGAGTCTCCTCCAGCACCAGAATTGAAAAGCATCCATTCTTTGGCGATCAGCCTTCGTTATGGTCCAGCTCTCACTTCCATACATCACTACTGGGAAAACCATAGCTTTAACTATACGGACCTTTGTTGGCAACGTGATGTCTCTGCTTTTTAAGATGCTGTCTAGGTTTGTCATTGCTTTTCTCCCAAGAAGCAGGCGTCTTTTAATTTTGTGACTGCTGTCACCATCTGCAGCACTATATGTGTGTGTGTGTGTGTGTGTGTGTGTGTGTGTGCGTGCGTATTATATATATTAAAAACTGTAGAACTGTAGAGGTGGAAGGGACCCCAAATGTCATCTAGTCCAACCCCCTGCAATGCAGGAATGGTGTTTGCAATGCTCTCCCCCCCCCCTTTATGTGGCTTTTTCTTCTCTTTTTTATTTTGTTTTGAACGGCATCTTTTATTATTATGTATTTTTGCAAAAGGGTGTTCTGCATAGATAGAGGGCCAGCTTTAATACAGTTAACCCACTCTGCTTTCTTGAACTGGAACTCTGCATATTGCAAATTGTGATAATTGTATCCCCTGATTCATTGCTTGATGCTCACTATCTGGGGAGGCGGGGTTTGCAGTGCCGACCTTTGAACCCCTGCGGCAAAATTCGTAGATCTGGGACTCTCCCTTAGGAATGCTTGTCAGCCACAGCCTGGAGCAAATGACAGAAGAGGCAAGCTGGGAGGGTGAAAGTTGAAGAGTTGTATAAGCTCACAAAATGCAGCCTGGCCCCTCTTAGCCTAAGACTAAGTGAGAAAAGCCCTGGAGAACCTAGCTGCCCTGCCTGGGTTTTGGGTTACAAACCTGCCCCCGCTTCTCATGACATTTTGACATCTGCAGTTGAATCACCCAACCTGCAGTCTGAAAGAATTACCCAGGGAAGGCCCCAGATTAATTTTTCTGTCAGGGAAAGTGAGAGCCAAGGAGTTTTTCCAAAGTTGCATTCTGGATTTTTCCTTACAACTGATTACAGTGGTACCTTTGGATGCGAACAGGATCCGTTCCGGAGCCCCGTTCGCATCCTGAGTAGAATGCAACCTGCGTCTGCGCGTGCGTGGGTCGCGATTTGCCGCTTCTGCGCATGTGCGTGACGTCATTTTGAGCGTCTGCGCATGCACGAGTGGCGAAACCCAGAAGTAACACATTCCGCTACTTCTGGTTCGCAGAGCGTAACCTGAAAATGCTCAACCTGAAGCATATTTAACCCAAGGTATGACTGTAGTGTTGGGACGCGGGTGGCGCTGTGGGTTAAAGCCTCAGTGCCTAGGGCTTGCCGATCGTAAGGTCGCGGTTCAAATCCCCGCGGCGGGGTGCGCTCCCGTTGTTCGGTCCCAGCGCCTGCCAACCTAGCAGTTCAAAAGCACTCCCGGGTGCAAGTAGATAAATAGGGACCGCTTACTAGCGGGAAGGTAAACGGCGTTTCCGTGTGCGGCTCTGGCTCGCCAGAGCAGCAATGTCACGCTGGCCACGTGACCCGGAAGTGTCTCCAGACAGCGCTGGCCCCCGGCCTCTTGAGTGAGATGGGCGCACAACCCTAGAGTCTGTCAAGACTGGCCCGTACGGGCAGGAGTACCTTTACCTTTACCTTTATGACTGTAGTAATATCAGTATGCAAACAAAACACTTGCAGAAATCCTTCCATTGCCAGGAAATCCCCTAGATCAGGCACGTCCAACAGGTTGATCGTGAGAATCAACCACCAAAGCATCTTAAGAAGAGCATAAGAACAGTTCCCTGGATCAGGCCAACATTGCTTGGACTACTGCAATGCGGTCTACGTGGGGCTACCTTTGAAGGTGACCCAGAAACTACAACTAATCCAGAATGCGGCAGCTAGACTGGTGACTGGGAGCGGCCGCCGAGACCACATAACACCGTCTTGAAAGACCTACATTGGCTCCCAGTACGTTTCTGAGCACAATTCAAAGTATTGGTGCTGAAATTTAAAGCCCTAAACAGCCTCGGTCCAGTATACCTGAAGGAGCATCTCCACCTCCATCGTTCTACCCGGACACTGAGGTCTAGTGCCGAGGGACTTCTGGCGGTTCCCTCACTGCAAGAAGCCAAGTTACAGGGAACCAGGCAGAGGGCCTTCTCGGTGGTGGCACCCGCCCTGTGGAACGCCCTCCCACCAGATGTCAAAGAGAACAACAGCTACCAGACTTTTAGAAGACATCTGAAGGCAGCCCTGTTTAGGGAAGCTTTTAATGTTTAATAGGTGATTGCATTTTAGTGTTTTGTTGGAAGCTGCCCAGAGTGGCTGGGGAAACCCAGCCAGTTGGGTGGGGTATTAATAATAATAATAATAATAATAATAATAATAATAATAATAATCCCATCTAGTCCAGCATCCTGTTATCACAATGGCCAACCAGATGCCTGTGGGGAAAATCCACAATCAGGATTCGAACACAGGAGCAACTCTCCCCTCCTGTGGTTTCCAGCCACTGGTACTCAGAAGCATCACTGCCTCAAACTGTGGAGGCAGAACATAACTATCAATGCCTGGTAGCTATTGCTAACCCTCTCCTCCATGAATTTGTCTAACAATGCCACTCAGGTTGGTGACCGTCACAGCCTCCTGTTGCACCCAGGCCCAGATGGCGGGGGGCATATGGGCCACTTGGATCCGGGCCTCCGATTCCAAAGGGGGCCTCGGTCAGCATATTCACAATCACAGGGGATGCACTGGGGCGAATGCAGAGGCACAAAGGCAGTGGTGGCGGTGGGGGGATTCCCTGGGGCCATGGCTGGCAGTGCGAGAGGAAAGCTTCCCTGGCGTCCAGGGCGGTGCCTGTGATTGGCTCCGCAGAGGAGTGCGGAATGGGCGCTGGGTGGGTGGAGGCGACCAAGACTCCAGCAGCCAGCACCCCACGAACGTGGTGGTGGACCATGCTTTTCATGCTGTTGAAAGTTGGTGAGTTTTTGTTTGAAATCTTGTTTGCCAAATGACATAAACCACAATAAGGTGAAGTGGCTTGATTTTTCCTGCGTAATTGAAGAATTCGCAGAAAAGAAAGCTAGGAAAGCATTTTTAAATGTAAATACTTAAAATAATCCTTTTCCCCATGTATTTTTAAAAAGCACTATTGTATATCTATATTTTCCATTTTTTCTTTATATGCAGATACGGTTCAAGCCTTGAAATAAAATTATTTGTCAGCATAATTTTTGTGAAAATTATTTATATACTTACTTATTTATAAGACTTCAGTTATCCCAAGGTAAAAAAAAGGGGGCCACATTATCTACCTGGCCCAGGCCTCTGCCAGGCTCTGCAAGGTTCTGGTGGCAGGGAGTTCCACAGTTTGTGCTGCATGGAGAAGTCCTTTGTTTTATCTGTCCTGGACCTTCCAGCATTCTCCTTCCTCAGATATCCATGATTCCTAGTGTTATGAGAAAGGGAGAAAAGCTTTCCTCGTGTCTGCTTTCTCTATGCCATGCTTAGTTTTTATAAAACGGCCCACAGTCTGCTTGCCACCCATTTGACCCAGCCCCTTTGGAAACCGCTTTGCAAAACAGGTCATGGATTATTTTGATTTACGTTGACCTGTTCTCCCTCCCCTCCAACGCATTTGGCAGTTAAGACCTGGTTCCAGGTTTATGTTGGGCAAAGCGTACCAGTAGTGCTGCCCTATAATTTCTGCTAATCAAGGCAACATTCCTATTAGAAAAATCATTATTCTTTTGCTTAAGCTCTGCAATTTTCTTCTCTGTGTGTGTTTGTTAATCAATTTTGCAAGCCGCCGCCTGGAGAGAATGGACGGGAAGAGTCCTCAGCGGCTAATGTGGAACTTTCTCTCGCAACAAGACTTATCTGAAGAGGGCTTGGATTGCCTGCGCTCCCTAAATAGCATGATCTTAATCTCATCCTCGGATCCCGCCCCTTATCCCCTCCCCTTGAATTATAGATGTAGCAGAGCTGATCTAATAAGACTTTGGGCAGCTTTGCAAAACTCGAGAGTCCTGGTGACAATCTGGCATATGCGTAATTCATAATAATAATAATAATATTTTTTAATTTATACCCCACCCTTCCCGGTTCAGAAAACCGGGCTTAGGGCAGCTAACAACAAATTTAAAACACTTAATTGATGCAACAAAAAACAGCATAAAATACAGTATAAAACGTGAATAACAATAAATTCACAATTCAAAAATCAATTTAAGGGGGAAATCCATCCAATAAACATTAGATGATCACCAGGGCTAGGTGGTTGAATTGGTCCTACTTGGGCCAGCAGGGAGACCAGGGGAGAATTAGCTGTGGGATCCCAGAGCGGGTAATCTTCATAAAAAGGGGAGGAAGGGGAATAAAAGATCAGGCTAAGTTCAAATTGAAAGCCAGGCGGAATAGCTCTTGTCTTACAGGCCCTGTGGAAGGAGGTTAAATCCTGCTGGGCCCTGGTCTCCCGGGACAAAGCATTCCACCAGGTCGGAGCCATCACTGAGAAGGCCCTGGCCCTGGCGGAGGATAATCTGTCTTCCTTAAGGCCTGGGACCTCTAAACTGTAATTCACAATATTATTTTTTAAATCCAGCCTTACAAATAACTCCCCTGAATGATTCCACACACAAAAACATACTAGCTCACCCTAACCACGGATGGAATTTTTTACGAGTCTCAAACTGCTTTTTAGATGGCTGCTTTGAACTGCTTTTTGGAAACTTGCTTTAAACTGCACTTTAGAAAGTAGCGCTAACTGTTTGTTCGAAGTTTTAATTGCTTTAGTAATATGTTTCCTGCCTTTCTTCCTCTCAAGGAAAGTGCAAGGTACAGTGGTACCTTGGTTCTCAAACTTAATCTGTTCAGGAAGTCTGTTCCAAAACCAAAGCATTCCAAAACCAAAGCACGCTTTCCCATAGAAAGTAATGCAAAATGGATTAATCCATTCCAGACTTTTAAAAACAATCCCCAAAACAGCAATTTAACATGAATTTTGCTATCTAACAAGACCACTGATCCATAAAATGAAAGCAATAAACAATGTACTGCAGTCACACAATCAATCAGTAGCTGATTTGGGTTCCACACAGTCACAAAAACAAAACAAAATGAGCTGCAAAAACAAAAAACGCAAAATAAATAGCAAAAGCAGGAAGACCTCAGCGTAACACTCAAAATGCAAGTGTGACACTCAAAACGGAAGTGTGGCACTCAAATCGGAAGCGTAACACTCTAAATGGAGCACGTTTGGCTTCTGAAAAAGTTTGCAAACCAGAACACTTACTTCTGGGTTTGCAGGGTTTGGGTTCCAAGTTGTTTGAGTACCAAGGCGTTTGAGAACCAAAGTACCACTGTATACATTTATTAAGAAGAAAGCAAACCAATATAACCCCACCCCAAGTTCTGAGCAACTCTATGCTGGGATGAAAAGAGAGTTGCACCCAAATCAGATGTCTGTCTCAGTCTATTTGTTTGGTATAGATTTGTCCACCTCTTGAGATATCATCACCAAACTCAGCACACGTGTTCCTGAGGAGGGAATGGCAGTCATTGTCACTGTTTGAATGCTGGGCACCATTTTGAATCAAGATGGCAGACGGACACATGACTTTGGCATGACTTCACCCATTTTGAAGTATAGGTTCAGCCACCTCTCAGGATAACCGCCACCCAAATTCAGCTCAAGAGTTTCTGAGGCGGCGGTGGAGGTTTGGGTGCCTGGCGCCATTTTGAATCAAGATGGGAGACCAAAACGCAGGGTCAGGGTGTGACTTCGCCTGCATTTTGACGTAGGTTTAGCTGGCTCTTGAGGGTTTCCAAGATGGAGGGTGGTGTCTTTGTTGACGTCTGGATTCTCGGTCCCATTTTGGTTCAATGTGGCATTTTGGTTCATACTTTGGCATGACTTCATTGTGATTGGTTCAAGTGCACAAATTTCACTATCCATATAAAAAACACTGACTATTTTGGGGTTTCTACAAATTCCCAGGTAGTGCCAGGCACTCCTTGCTAATAGTAAAAAAAAGAATAAAGAATCCTTCACCTAAGAGCCACAGTGGGTGTGTTGGCCGCCATTTTCTCTCCCTGTTTTGGCCACGCCTTGGGTCCCAGAGTGAGTGCAGAATAGTTCCCAGTGTTGATTCCTCTCCTCCCTTTCTCTTAGCATTTATTTATTTTCTCGCTTTCCCTTCCACGAGCAGCCAATCCATCAGACCGAGCTGAACAGATAGAAGGAAGAATTGTGATTGCCGGAGGAATATCACGGCAATTAGGGGAGGCCATAAAGAGTTCCTTACATATGAAACTACTCAGTGGAAGTGATAAATGGCTTGTTCTCTCGACTCTCGCAGCCCACCCGCCCCCTTCCCCCTCCCCACACAATGGTGTCTCTTTGGCTCCAATGAAACGCCAGCCCTTTCCCTTCCCTCCCCCCAAACACATGTGCCGCACATTTGCTCCCGCTGAAAAGATCAGGCGTGCGGATCAATGGCCTTGCAGGCTGAATGATTCCTTTCTCCTTCCCACGTCGAGCTCCAGCGCCGACTGAACGTGTCACAGTCAAACGGTCATTTGGAAAGACACGGCGAGACCACAACCGAGCTGGCCTCCGGCCAACTGTCAGCGGCAACTACAGGAGTCTCACAGCTTCATAACTGACGCCACGGACCCTGCTGGCGCATGGCAAAGCAGGGAAAGCTTCAGCGACCTGTCAGCTGCATAAGATTGATGAAGTTCGGGCAATTTTGCATCACACATGCGTGGGACTTTGGCCAGGGCTTCGCCCACAGTTTGGCATAGTTGCCTCTCGAGATACGGTTTCTAAACTCAGCATGAGGCTTCCCAGGATGAGTCTTTGGTCTTGGTTGGTGTTCGGACTCCAGGCACCATTATGATTCAAGATGGCAGGCCCAAATTAGACTCTGGCTTAATCTTGTCCAGTTTTAGGCGGGTTGAGTCCAAACTCACAAATCACCAGCATCGGTTTGAAAAAAGCAAACATTTTTATTATTATTACTCCAAATCTCAGCTAGCTCCATCCTGTCAAACTCAGACAATTTGGCATCGCACACACACACATATATACATGCGTGCACACCCTAGCTTGCGCACTGACAGGCACATGGGCATGGGTGATCTTTTGATGCAGGAGAAAACAAAAAGGTCAGCCTGAACCAACACAGTGAGACCAGTTAGGAAATGTTTTATAGGAAAATATGGACTAGTCATCCACAAAACGATGATGATGATGATCATCATCATTATTCCTTTTGCGGGCCTGATATTTCCATACCCGTCGATTCTGGGAAGGAGCTCTGCTCCTATTGAGATTTCTGTCTTATTTGACTCTCTGTCCACTTCTACGTACAAAATGATACACCCTTCCCTGTCCTTAAGAGAAGAAGAACAGAAGAAGAGCCTGGATCAGGCCAGTTGCCCATCTAGTCCAGCATCCTGTTCTCACAGCGGCCAAAGCGAAACGAGCAAGCAGGATTTGAGCGCAAGAGGAATGCTCTCCTCTCCTACGGTTTCCTGCAATTGGCATTCAGAAGCATCGCTGCGTCCAGCTGTGGAGGCAGAGTGGAGCCATCATGGCTAATAGCCATTGATAGCCCTTCTTATAGCATTTGTCTCCAGAGATCATCCTGTCCCGCTGGTTCTCTCCGTTCCACGAGTTTCCATTCTGCTGTGGTGCCTGCGCAATGCACAGCGCATGGAAGGATCCTTAAGATGTGAGCTGCTGTTGCAGCCCCAGATCCTCTCTCAACCCTTTTCAGCCCATGGACACATTTGCAAATGGTCGTGGGCATCACAGCCACATATGCAATGCGTTCTACGTGGGGCTACCTTTGAAGGTGACCCAGAAACTGCAATTAATCTAGAATGCGGCGGTTGGCTGGTGCCTGGAAGCGGTCACCGGGACCACATAACACCAGTCCTGAAAGACCTACACTGGCTCCCAGTACGTTTCTGAGCACAATTCAAAATGTTGGTGCTGACCTTTAAAGCCCTAAACGGCCTCGGTCCAGTATACCTGAAGGAGCGTCTCCACCTCCACCGTTCTGCCCAGACACAGGTCCAGCGCCGAGGGCCTTCTGGCAGTTCTCTCCCTGCGAGAAGTGAGGTTCTTTCTCCACAGTTGGAGACAGCAATGCTGGAAAACACAGGCGGGCAGAGTTGCACTTGTGTTTGAGTCCTGCTTGCAGGCATCTTGCAACCACAGTGAGAAAATGATGCTGGACTCAATGGTCCCTTGGCCTGGTCCAACAAGGCTCTTCTTGTGTCCTTACAAGCTGTAGCCTGGCAACTTCTGCCAGTTTGTGAGAAGAGGCAAGGTTCAAAGCCAAGGCTTCCTGCCTCACAGCTTCCCCTCTTAGCCCCCACGGCCGTGACTCAAGGCCCATTTCACTGGAGAGGAATGCCTGAATCAGGCCAGAAGGCTCTGTGACCTTCAAGAAACCATGGAGATGCCTGCCTAACCTTTGACGGAGAGCGGTCTTCTCCGGCCTTTTGAATCCCGGGCAACAGTTGTCTCCACCTCACTCAATCCATTTGCAGGCGGACAATTGGGCTTTTGTCTTGGGGAAATGACAAATAGGATTTGTCAGAGTGCCTTGACCTATCTATTGTGAGGACCCAGCAAGACGTTAAATAAATCCCCCTGATTCATCCAGAGGCTTGCCTTCCCTTCGCCACATCCTTTCATTTGCTGCTTGCCTGGCATGCGTTTCTCTGTGTGTGTATGTGTGTCCAACTCAGAGTGGGCTTCCTTTGGGGCCCACAAACACTATGAAATGGGGAGGGGGTTATTGGAGGGTATGGAGTAGGATGCCTCCAGAGCTTTTTTTCAGTCAAAACTCACGGGAGCTCAGTTCTGGCACCTCTCAGGTGGGCACCATTGCCATTCTAAGAGAAGAAGGGAGGTGTTCATGGTGAGTTCTGGCACCTCTTTTTCTAGAAAAATAGCACTGGATGTCCCTATTTCCATCAGAGAAATGATGGAGGACACAGAATAGGATGTCCCTATTTTCATTGGAGGAAAGATGGAGGGTATGAAATGTAGCCACCACAGAACCATGGAAAGACCGACACTGGCTCCCAGTACGTTTCCCAGCTTCTAATTTGATCCTGGAATGCTTCGCTTTTCCTCAGGACGTCTCAATCTTCATCGGGGAAATGTGCGTTTGCTAATTGTGGCTTTTTACCCTGTGCTTTTAGCTGTTCCTGTCTTAGCTGTAAGCCACCCTGAGTCCGTGTCAGGAAAAAAGCTGAGATATAAATAAATATGATGATATTATTAGTATTAATAGGAGGCCCCTATTCCCCTCACAGAACTACAGTTCTCAGAGTTGTGAAGAGGGATTAGCTGTTAAGCCCCTCTGAGAATTTCAGCTCTGTGAGGGAAATAAAGAGTCTTCCTAACAACTCTCAGCGTCCTCATCTCACAGAATATCACATAGAATCAGAGTTGGAAGGCACCCTGAGGGTCATCTAGTCCAACCCCCTGCAAGGCAAGCACCATGGCTGAAGAATCCCTAACAGATGCCCCCCTCCAACTTCTGCTGAAATAGCCCCAGTGGACCAAGATGGCTGCTGAGTGCTTGAAGCAGGGTTTTGAGCTCTAAGGCCAACTCTAAGGCTTCCGGGTTCTGGGGCATAACATCGATTTTGAGAGGTGGGAAGTAATGTGGAATAAAACAATCAAATTCACGGCGTGTGCGGCACTTAAAGAAAATCAATGAAGATGATATATCGTTGGTACATCACACCATGAACTTGCCAAAATGTATAAAGGTCAGGATAAATCATGTTGGAAATGTAGGAAGAAGGAAGGAAACTTCCTACATATGTGGTGGACTTGCACTAAAGTTAAAACCTTCTAGGACAATATCTAAAATGAATTTAAAAGGTATTGAAATATAATTTCAGTAAAAAACCAGAAATATTTTTATTAGGGTTAATTGATGAGGAAATCCACAAAAAAGATGTAAACCTATTCATGTACGCCACAACGGCAGCAAGAATCCTCCTGGCCCAGAGATGGAAACAGTAAGAACTCCCCACCCTAGATGACTGGCAGATAAAGATGGTAGAATTTGTGGAGTTGGCGAAGCTGACGGGGAAAATTAGGAATCGACCCGATGAGAGATTCCTAAAGGATTGGAGCCAATTTATATATTATTTAAAAGAAAACTGTAAACACCTGAAGACGTTTGTAGCTTTAACATGAAACGTTTGGTAATAAGGACAGAAAGAGCTAATTTACAAATGAGAGTGTGATTTTTAAACGATTATTTAAAGTAAAGAAGGGATTATGGAAATGTGATAAATATGTTAAAGGTATAGGAAAGTCAAACCTCTTGATTCTGAAGGAAATCAGCCCTGAGTGATCACTGGAAGGACAGATCGTGAAGCTGAGGCTCCAAGACTTTGGCCACCTCATGAGAAGAAAAGACTCCCTGGAAAAGACCCTGATGTTGGGAAAGATGGAGGGTACAAGGAGAAGGGGACGACAGAGGATGAGATGGTGGGACAGTGTTCTCAAAGCTACCAAGATGAGTTTGACCAAACTGCGGGAGGCAGTGGAAGACAGGAGTGCCTGGCGCGCGCTGGTCCATGGAGTCACAAAGAGTCAGACACAACTAAACAACTCAACAACAACAACAACATAGTGCTGCCTGTGTCTTTTGGAGCCTCACCAAATGCTTCCCTGCTTAGCCTCTGGATTGCAGCAATGCAATCAACTAAACAACAACAACAGGGTTCATCCAAAAAGAGAAAAGCTCCAGCGAAGGAGATTCCACCACTTTGTGAGGGAGTCCATTCTACAGGCCGGCGATCGTCCCCGAGACACAAGGGTCTTCAATAGATGCCCATCTGCACTCTTTCAAAACGGCTGTGCAGACATTCCCACAGAGATGCTGTTTGCTTGATGGAGCTGAGGCCAGCAAGAGTAGCTCTTGCTGTGTGTGTGTGTGTGTGTGTGTGTGTGTGTGTGTGTGTACACCATTTCTGTTATGTACAAGCCGATAAGGTAATGGGGGTGGATGAGGGGAGAGAAGGAGAGAGCAGCCCGGCCTGCCTCGCCTGTGCGCGTCGCGTGACCCAGCATTGTAAATTGTCCATAGATCAAAGATATTGCCTACATCCAGCATTTAATGCTATCGGTAAAAATATAAGAGGAGGCAAAGAGGTAATAGCTCACGGAGAAGAATGAATAATCTGTGTGAAATATTGAGCTTGTAAAAGCAGCATTTCTCCTCCTGACTGGAGTGCTGGTATTTCTTGCTGTTTAATTTACATAAATCAATTTTTGTCTCATTTTTTTTTGGTTTTGGTTTTTTAAAAGAAGTCATAATAACAAGAGATGCCTCGGCAGGGCGGCTCCCAGGTGGTGGAACAAAAGTTCCCCTAGTTGCAAGGCGGAGGTTGTTTTCTGCCATAAACATGACCTCAGAATCACTCCAAAGGGAAACCAAAAGTTAATAATAATAATAATAATAATAATAATAATAATAATACCCTGTCCATCTGGCTGGGTTTCCCCAGCCACTCTGGGCGGCTTCCAACAAAACACTAAAATACAATAACCTATTAAACATTAAAAACTTTTTTTTCACTTTGACATCTGGTGGGAGGGCGTTCCACAGGGCGGGTGCCACTATCGAGAAGGACCTCTGGCTGGTTCCCTGTAACTTGGCTTCTCGCAGTGAGGGAACCGCCAGAAGGCCCTCTTTGTACAAAAACGCCCCCAAGCCCTTGATCTTTCAATTGACTTGCCTAAGAACAGAGTGCCACCTTTCGGAAATTCCCCCAGAAGTCAATTCCACCTTTGAAATCCTGGTAATATCGAGGAAAATCCAGACATATTCTGAAACATTCTATGATTCTCTGTGTTGTTGTTGTTTAGTTGTTTAGTCGTGTCCGACTCTTCGTGACCCCATGGACCAGAGCACACCAGGCACTCCTGTCTTCCACTGCCTCCCGCAGTTTGGTCAAACTCATGCTGGTAGCTTCGAGAACACTGTCCAACCATCTCGTCCTCTGCCATCCGCTTCTCCTTGCGCCCTCCTTCTTTCCCAGCTTCAGGGTCTTTTCCAGGGAGTCTTCTCTTCTCATGAGGTGGCCAAAGTATTGGAGCCTCAGCTTCACGATCTGTCCTTCCAGTGAGCACTCAGGGCTGATTTCTTTCAGAATGAATAGGTTTGATCTTCTTGCAGTCCATGGGACTCTCAAGAGTATCCTCCAGCACCATAATTCAAAAGCATCAATTCTTCGGCGATCAGCCTTCTTTATGGTCCAGCTCTCACTTCCATACATCACTACTGGGAAAACTATAGCTTTAACTATATGGCCCTTTGTTGGCAAGGTGATGTCTCTGCTTTTTAAGATGCTGTCTAGGTTTGTCATTGCTTTCCTCCCAAGAAGCAGGTGTCTTTTAATTTCGTGACTGCTGTCACCATCTGCAGTGATCATGAAGCCCAAGAAAGTAAAGTTTCTGTGATTCTGTGTGGAGGCCACCAAGTCTGGCCCCAGATCTAGCCTTTCCTTATATTTCCTGCAGCACCGTTAGTCAACCTTTGTTCTCCAATGCTGGACTACCAATCCCATCCTACCTGTGTTGACATTTCCATTCCACCTTAAGGAACAGGCATGAGATTGCTGGATGTCACATGTCTGTTTACACTCCAGCACAGCTTGCTAGGAACTTCCATTTGTGTATAGCTTTTGCTTTTGCTGTGCTCTCCGAGACGACATGAGATAGAGAAGACATGTTTCTTTGTTCTGATTTATGTTTAATAAATCTGTGGCTGCAGCATGACTTCACATGTCTCACGCCTACTTCTGTGTGTGCAGTACACTCTGCTAATTGCGTGTCCAGGCTTTTGAAGTTCGGGTCTCTGATTTACGTCGGAGCACGGGCCGATGGAAGGAGATGTCCGAATTGGGCTTGCCAGCTGGCCTCCCATACCCCTCTGCATGCTGACAACCTGACCACTGTAGAACGTGACTTTGCATGATGGGAATTGGAGTCCAACAACGTCTGAGGCCCCAAAGTTGATGAACCCTGTCTCACAGCATGATCAGAAGTCCCTAGGAAGTTCCAAGCAGGGCATGAGAGTGATAGTGCCTCCCTCCTCGGTCTGTAACTAGAATCTGCTTCTCATAAGTATCCTTTTATGTGGAAGGCCAGTTTAGCTGACATGCCCAATAGCCATCAACTTATATATATGTTATTTTCTTTACTGCCATCCAAAAAGCAAACTATACAAAGTTTGAACATCAACTAGACTGAAACAAACTTGCAGAAATGCTTACAGTGTTTTATAATGGACTCTCCTTCATTGGAAAAATATTAAATAGAGGTTGGGTGACTACCTGTCAGTGATTCATAAGCTGCCAGAGATTCATAAATTGGACTAGATGTTCCACCTATATTCAGCAAATGGTCTCTACCATATTAAATAATTTCTTTTTGCTATTTGATGACCCTCTTTTCTAACTAGGGAAGGATGAATTTGTCAATTTTGGTTTCTCTCCGTTTCTCATTTTTCCATTCTTAACTTCAGTTCTCTACATCGACACATATCTTTGTTATTTTGTTTGTGTGTTTTTAAAAGCCATCATGAAGAGTCATCAGCATTCTAGTATGAATTTGTCCTAATATGTTTGGAAGCAGTTTTTTCCATATATATATATATATATATATGCAGGTTTTGGTGTCCTCGGGTGTCTTCCCGTGTAAAAGTTGGGGTGTCTAGGCGACGTTTCGACGAGGTCTCACTCGTCATCTTCAGGCTGGTGCTTTCGGCTTCTTGTTACTGGAACAGAGCAGGATCTCAGTGTTTGAGTTCCTATAAATACTGTTGAGGAGGTGTGGTGTATAGCCTCCAATGTTCTGGGCAGAGAGGAGGTTCCCAGGCTAGTGTGCCTTTTCTTCTTTTGTTCCTTAATTACTTGAGGGATATCTTGAGTGATTTCTTGAGTGATTTCCTGAATCCCACTTAGGTGGGTCATTAGGTGTGGATTAGTTGCTAAAGCCTTCGTGTCTTGAACTCTTGAACTTTGTGAAGAGTTTTTCTGAGAAGATGGCTGTACTGCACTTGGTTGTGCTCTGGCTTGGCTTCGTGTATAGGGGCGAGCTGTGGTTTTGTGGCCTGTGCCAGCCAGATCTGTGTAGGGATTGCAGGGGGGTGCAGCATCCGGAGGTGCCACCCTGGTTTGGCTACTGGATGGTGTCTGTAATTTATCTGTGGAGAGGGTCTGGGTTTGGGTCTGGTGTGGTTGATTGGTGATGGCGTTCTGTGTGCCTCTGGATCTGGTGTCAGATTTTGTGGGGAGGGCTAATTTCCAGATGTCTGGCAAGCGGGATGTGTCGTCACGCTTGTTCATGTTGTGAGGGTGTTTCTCTATCTCGATGGCTTCCATGATTATTCTCTTGTGGTGATGTTCCATGTTAAAGAGCAATTTGGAATCTGCAAAATTAATTTCGTGTCCTGTTTCTTTCATGTGTTGGAAAAGAGAGGAAGTTTTTTCTTCTTTTTTGACGGCATTCTTGTGTTCTGCGATCCGTGCATTTATTCGTCTGTTTGTTTGTCCAATGTACGTGGCTGGGCAGACTTTGCAGGGTATTTCATAGACCCCTTGGTTTTCCAACTGAATTTTATCCTTGGGGTTTCTGAGGATATTGGCTATTTTTTGGTTGGTGCAAAAGGCTGTTTTGATATTGTGTTTATGGAGGATTTTGCTAATTTTATCTGTAGTGCCCTTGATATAAGGAAGGAGGGCTATGCCATTGTTTTCTTCTGTGTCTTGGATTTTGGGGGGTGTTTCTTTTTGGATTAGCTTCGTAACCCTGTTTTGCTGGTATCCATTGGCAATTAACACATTTGAGAGATTCTGTAACTCAGTTGTCAAGTGGTCTTCGTCAGCCAGGCGTTTGGTTCTGGAGATGAGAGTCTTGGCTACGGAGTTTATTTGTGCAGGGTGGTGGTGTGATTGTGCATGTAAGTAGCGGTTGGTGTGTGTTTTTTTCCGGTAGATAGTGTGTCCTAGGGAGCCATCAGGTTTTTTGTAGATTAGGACGTCAAGGAAGGGAAGTTGGTTGTTGGCTTCTATTTCCATAGTGAATTGTATTTTGGGGTGTAGGCTGTTGAGATGTGTGAGGAAGCTATCCAGTTTTTCCTTCCCGTGTGGCCAAATTACAAAGGTGTCGTCAACATATCTGAGCCAAAGTTTGGGTTTGTGTTCTGACTTGTCTAAAGCATTGGTTTCAAAGTGTTCCATGTACAGGTTAGCGATGACCGGTGAGAGGGGTGATCCCATAGGTGCTCCTTCTATCTGTTTGTATCTTTGTCCATTGTGGATGAAGTACGTGTTGGTTAGGCAGTGGTTGGTCAGGTCCAAGATGTATTCGGGGGGATTGTATTTGTTTTGAATGGCTGTCAAGGCTTCATTAATGGGCACTTGTGTGAAGAGAGATACAACATCGAAGCTCACAAGTAGGTCATTGGGTTGTAGGTTTTGCTTCTTTATTGTTTCTATGAACTGGAAGGAGTTTGGAACGTGTGAAGAGATGGATTCTGCATAGGGCTGAAGTTGCTTGGCGAGAAATTTAGCGAGATTTTGTAGAGGTGAGCCTATGGAGCTGACTATTGGTCTGAGTGGTGTTCCTTCTTTGTGTATCTTGGGGAGGCCGTAGAGTTTGGGGCATCTGGATGATTTTTCTCTGGGGATGATTCTTAGCTGGATTTCTTCACTGATAGGAGAGGCTTTTATTTTGGATTTGGTGGTTTTTTCCAGATAGGTGGTGGGATCTGTTTTTATAGGTTGGTAGGTAGGGTCTTGGAGTAGATTTGATAGTTTTGCTTGGTAGTCCGATGTGTTCATCACAACAGTGGCATTACCTTTGTCTGCTGGGAGAATGATTATGTTGTTGTCTTTCTTCAGGTTGGTGAGTGCTTTCTGTTCTTCTTTGTGTAAATTGCTTCTGGGTGGTTTGCTGGAGCAGAGGATGTTGGTGACTTCAAGTCTGATTTTATTGGCTTCATCTGGATTGATTTTGGTTAGGCTAGCTTCGACTCCGCATATGATGTTTTCCGTGGGGATGCGTCTCGGGGCGACTGCAAAGTTGAAACCTTTGGAGAGTACTTTGGTTTCAGTTGAGGTGAGGATCCTGTCTGATATGTTATGTACTGTTTGTTTCATGGGTTGTTGTGGAGGGTGGCTGGGCTTCTGGCGTTTCTCTAGTTTGTGGAGTTTGTTGGTGTGTGTGTCTGTCTTGTGTGAGGTCTCCGTTTCAGCTCTCCAGACGGCTAGTTGTTTGCATTTGTCCCAGAGTGCAGGGTGGATTTTGTTACAGAGTTTGAGGTGAAGAGTGAGATATGTTGATGACACCTTTGTAATTTGGCCACACGGGAAGGAAAAACTGGATAGCTTCCTCACACATCTCAACAGCCTACACCCCAAAATACAATTCACTATGGAAATAGAAGCCAACAACCAACTTCCCTTCCTTGACGTCCTAATCTACAAAAAACCTGATGGCTCCCTAGGACACACTATCTACCGGAAAAAAACACACACCAACCGCTACTTACATGCACAATCACACCACCACCCTGCACAAATAAACTCCGTAGCCAAGACTCTCATCTCCAGAACCAAACGCCTGGCTGACGAAGACCACTTGACAACTGAGTTACAGAATCTCTCAAATGTGTTAATTGCCAATGGATACCAGCAAAACAGGGTTACGAAGCTAATCCAAAAAGAAACACCCCCCAAAATCCAAGACACAGAAGAAAACAATGGCATAGCCCTCCTTCCTTATATCAAGGGCACTACAGATAAAATTAGCAAAATCCTCCATAAACACAATATCAAAACAGCCTTTTGCACCAACCAAAAAATAGCCAATATCCTCAGAAACCCCAAGGATAAAATTCAGTTGGAAAACCAAGGGGTCTATGAAATACCCTGCAAAGTCTGCCCAGCCACGTACATTGGACAAACAAACAGACGAATAAATGCACGGATCGCAGAACACAAGAATGCCGTCAAAAAAGAAGAAAAAACTTCCTCTCTTTTCCAACACATGAAAGAAACAGGACACGAAATTAATTTTGCAGATTCCAAATTGCTCTTTAACATGGAACATCACCACAAGAGAATAATCATGGAAGCCATCGAGATAGAGAAACACCCTCACAACATGAACAAGCGTGACGACACATCCCGCTTGCCAGACATCTGGAAATTAGCCCTCCCCACAAAATCTGACACCAGATCCAGAGGCACACAGAACGCCATCACCAATCAACCACACCAGACCCAAACCCAGACCCTCTCCACAGATAAATTACAGACACCATCCAGTAGCCAAACCAGGGTGGCACCTCCGGATGCTGCACCCCCCTGCAATCCCTACACAGATCTGGCTGGCACAGGCCACAAAACCACAGCTCGCCCCTATACACGAAGCCAAGCCAGAGCACAACCAAGTGCAGTACAGCCATCTTCTCAGAAAAACTCTTCACAAAGTTCAAGAGTTCAAGACACGAAGGCTTTAGCAACTAATCCACACCTAATGACCCACCTAAGTGGGATTCAGGAAATCACTCAAGAAATCACTCAAGATATCCCTCAAGTAATTAAGGAACAAAAGAAGAAAAGGCACACTAGCCTGGGAACCTCCTCTCTGCCCAGAACATTGGAGGCTATACACCACACCTCCTCAACAGTATTTATAGGAACTCAAACACTGAGATCCTGCTCTGTTCCAGTAACAAGAAGCCGAAAGCACCAGCCTGAAGATGACGAGTGAGACCTCGTCGAAACGTCGCCTAGACACCCCAACTTTTACACGGGAAGACACCCGAGGACACCAAAACCTGCATTCCTGTACCCGTGAAAATCTACGAAAGCATATATATATATATATACACACATACATATACACACACACGCAAAGCTGTTTTGCCTGGTATAACACGTTGCATGCTATGCCCTCAATGTGTTCATTTTAACGTGTACTTCACCCTAGTTTATGCATTCCTGTATGTATTATTTAGATGTGGAACTGGATTGCAAAATTCAGGGCAGTGCAAATTTCAATGAACGGTTGTGCAGTCATGAACACAATTCAGACATAAATTCAAAGCCATATACAGTGGTGCCTCGCAAGACGAAAAGAATCCATTCCGCAAGTCTCTTCGTCTAGCGGTTTTTTCGTCTTGCGAAGCAACCCTATTAGCGGTTTAGTGGATTAGCGCTATTAGCGGTTTAGCGGCTATTAGCGGCTATTAAAGGCTTAAGGGATTAGCGGATTAGCTGCTAAAAGGCTATTAGCAGCTTAGTGCCTTAGAAAAAGGGGGTGGGGAGCGGAAAAAAATTGCAAGAATCGCAAGACATTTTCGTCTTGCGAAGCAAGCCCATAGAGAAATTCGTCCTGCGAAGCGCATTGAAAAACAGAAAACCCTTTCGTCTAGCGGGTTTTCCGTCTTGCGAGGCATTCGTCTTGCGGGGCACCACTGTACTTTGTCCACCCAGTTCTCTGCCATAGTAGGAATTGGACATAATAAATATTATCCACCCCAAACATCTGTCATGCATGAATTTCACACCCATATAAGCTTGCAGCCACCACCAGCATCAGCTATCAGATGACTGATTGATCTGACATTAAGCCAGCAATGGGGAACCTTTTTACAGCTTGAGGGCCAAATTCCATTCTGGGCAACCTTCCAGGGGCCACATACCAGTAGTGGGTGGGGCCAAATGAAAAAATGGGTGAAGCAATGCATGTAAATTTTTCCCTTTGCACAGTAAGCTATTTTTTATATGCACTCGCAAATCACTCTCCATCCTGGCAACCAAGAGGAATAATCTGAGTTCAAAGACATATCCCAACAAAAATACTAAAGGGAGATGTGACTGGGGAAGGGATGTGGCCAGGGAAGAGTTCTGAGGGCCAGATAGAGAGGCTTGGGGCCACATTATGTAGCAATGGATTTAGACACTAGGAGAGGATATAGTGTCTAGTCATTATCACATGAATGAGATCAGCAGATTACCATCCTTTACAGCTTAAATTTGGAAGCTAAAATAAGGACGGTTTAACCGTCTAGAAACAATAATCCAGGATGCTTTAAGGCAGACTGATTTCATCCTGGTAGTACCCATTTTCTTACCCTTCAAAACAAGAATCACACACACACACACGTTGCTTTGTGAAGAAATAAAAGTAGCATTTACTTACATAATCTAGGTCTTGAAGCAGCAGTTACAGTAGCAAAATTGAGCAGGTTTATAGCTGCCTATCTAAGTTGCAAAAGTAAAAAATGTTAGTTCAAAAATGCTGTCTGAGCTGCAGAGCTCAGACCTGCACATCTGGTCAGATATGAAGCTTGATGGAGAAAGTGGAGGCTGCCCTGGCAGGAAAGATGTGTGCAGTGTTAGAGCTTCTTGCCAAGGCAGACAAAGCAAGGGATCTCACAGAGTCCCTGCTAGCAAATTTTGCAGGAAAGCTCTGTGAGCCTCTGCCCTTTCATGTGCCCATCTGGCGAAGCATGAATTATTGGTTTGACTGCAATAACGCCCCACACATTTAACCCCTGAGCCAGAGTTTTCAAACTCCTGCATTAAGTATTTAACTGCTTCTGTATACAGAGGCTCTGTTATAATAGCTTTGGAATGAATTGTCTGGGCGAACGCTCTCCACCCTTCGCCAACCTTGGTATCACCGTTAGTTTGCATTGATTTTATCATTTTGACAAAAGTATATATATATATATATATATATATATATATATATATATGAGAAAGTCAGCCCAAACCGCAATAACAACCACCACAAAAGCTAGATCAATTTTTATACAGAAAGAAAAATGAATCCTGTGCTTTAATTCTGCCTTCCTGCGCTATCAATCGATTTGACAGCGTCTGGTGCTTTTGTATTACCAACTGCAGGAGTCCCAGTTAAAGGTTGCAGTTTAATTGTGCCGGGCTCTTAATTTAGACGGGGTTTGGAAAGCATGAACAACAAGTGCAATCTCTGTCTAAAAATAGGACTGGCGTTTTTGTGTTTTGCTAAGCACCTTTTACGATGCAGTTGATTTTAATTGACTTCAAATTTCCAGTTTTTAATTCCACCCCCCCTCCATCGCCCGTCTGGTTATTTAATGCCAGATGCTGAAAAGGGGCAGGGATTTGGTTCTGGAAATGAATTGCTGAGAATTTGTACACTGGTTTGCAATCAGCCCGAAGCAGAGGATTGAATTTACCATTTAAAGAAAAGGTGAGCAAAAGTCCACATGACAAAGTTTGCAAAAATTATGCATGTTTTTCTCCATCTCTTGTGGACATCCAAAGTAGCTGAATTTTGGGGGGTTCAATGCAGATAAAAGAAAGTTCTTCATGCAACCTCAAGGACCATCTCTTCCCATATGAACCTACCCAGACTCACCTTCTGAAGCCCTTCTTCACGTGTCTCCTCCTTGAAAGGTCTGGAGGGTAGCAACCAAGAACAGGGCCTTTTTTGCAGTGGCTTCCCATCTGTGGGATGCTCTCTCCAGAGACACTCACCTGGTGCCTTCATTATACACCTTTAGGCACCAGTCAAAAACATTCTTTTTTAACCAGGCCTTTGATTGATCTGATTGACATCTTAAAGGTAAAAAAGGTAGAGGACCCCTGGACTGTTAAGTCCAGTCAAAGGCGACTACGGGGTTGCAGCACTCATCTCGCTTTCAGGCCGAAGGAGCCAGTGTTTGTCCACAGACAACTTTCCGGGTCATGTGGCTGGCATGACTAAACCGCTTCTGATGCAATGGAACACCATGGCAGAAACCAGAGCACATGGAAATGCTGTTTACCTTCCTGCCACAGTGGTACCTATTTATCTACTTGCACTGGTGTGCTTTTGAACTGCTAGGTTGGCAAGAGCAGGGACAGAGCAAAGGGAGCTCACCCCGTCACAAGATTCAAACCGCCGACCTTTTGATCTGCCAGCCCAAGAGGCTCAGTGTCTTAGACCACAGCGCCACCCGCATCTCTAATTAAATACCATTTTAAAATGTGGCTGTTTTGAGGGGATGTTATTGGGTTGTTGTTTTTATTTTAATTATACATATTGTGGTTTTTATGTTGATCTTTTCTTATGTTGAACCATCCTGAGACCCCTGAGTATAGGGCGCTATATAAATTCAATCAACAACAACAATAACAATAACATTTAAACTTGTTTCATAACTTAACAGTGTGCTTTGTAAATAAGAACTTTCTTTTCTCTGTCCTGAACCTTCCAACACTCAGCTTTATGTCCACAACTTCAGGTGTCATGAGAGAGGGAGAAAATCTTTTCTCTATCAGCCTTCACCATAACTTTTGCAAACCTCCATCATGTCACCTTTCACTTGCTTTCCCTCGAAACTAAAGAGTCCCAAATGCTGCAATCCTTTCTCCATGGCAAGTTGCTCCATCCCCACGATTATTCTGGCAACCCTTTTCCGAAACTTTCCCAACTCTACAATATTCTTCCTTGAGATGAGACGACCACAACTGTACACAATATTTCAAATGTGGCTGCGCCATAGACTTGTATAATTCCGGTTCCGTCCCCCATCCTTGTCTTTGCTAAATTCTGCAAGGGGCTGAGATACAGGAGGAAGAAGCTGATAGGCAGTGCCCCCCCCCCCGGACTTGTTGTAAGCAAGATGGCAGGCAGGTGGGTTTTTAAGTTCGGAATAGAGTAGTTGCTTTGGAAGACGATCATCAGGTATCTGCACAACATGACCAGTCCAACGAAGTTGATGCTGAAGAATCATTGCTTCAACACTGTTGATCTTTGCTTCTTCCAGTAGACTGGTATTAGTTCACCTGTCTTCCCAAGTGATGTGTAAGATTTTTCGGAGACACCGTTGATGGAATCTTTCGAGGAGTTGGAGATGGCGTTTGTAAGTCGTCCACGTTTCACAAGCATACAGTAAGGTTGGTAGTACAATAGCTGTGTACACAAGCATTTTGGTTTCCCTGCGAATGTCCCAGTCCTCAAACACTCTGCACTTCAATCGGGAGAAAGCCACGCTCGCAGAGCTCATTAAAACAAAGCATACAGTAACAGAACCTTCCTTAAATCCACCATTAAGTCAGCAGCAACAAAAGTCCTCAGCACCATTACCAGGAAATCATTCCTCACACTATGATCCAAAGGCCTAGGCTTTGTAGTCCCACAAAATCAGGGCCACAATACTGAACGCACTGCTTCTGGTGGATTCAAGGCCTGCACCTGAGTCATGGGTGCCACTGACAGAGAGACTCCTGCAAAGATCTCAGGGCATTCAATAGCTTTGTAAACAAGCATTTTGGTTTCCTTGGGACTAGGGCGGGCACTTCTTGGGAGGAAAAAAATGACAAACCTAGACAGCATTTTAAAAAGTAGAGACATCACCTTGCCAACAAAGGTCCGTATAGTAAAAGCTATGGTTTTCCCAGTAGTGATCTATGGAAGTGAGAGCTGGACCATAAAGAAGGCTGATCGCCGAAGAATTGACACTTTTGAATTATGGTGCTGGAGGAGACTCTTGAGAGTCCCATGGCCTGCAAGAAGATCAAACACATCCATTCTTAAGGAAATCAGCCCTGAGTGCTCACTGGAAGGACAGATCCTGAAGCTGAGGCTCCAATACTTTGGCCACCTCATGAGAAGAGAAGACTCCCTGGAAAAGACCCTGATGCTGGGAAAGATGGAGGGCACAAGGAGAAGGGGACGACAGAGGACGAGATGGTTAGACAGTGTTCTTGAAGCTACAAACATGAGTCTGACCAAACTGCGGGAGGCAGTGGAAGACAGGAGTGCCTGGCGTGCTCTGGTCCATGGGGTCACGAAGAGTTGGACACGACTGAACGACTAAGCAACAACAAACAACAGGGCGGGCACTAGGGCGGGCACTTGGAAGCTATAGCCAGTGCGAGGAGACAGACGATAGGTGGCTCTTGACTCTGGGCAACCCTCCCCCAAAAAAGCTCAACAACTCAGGACAATCTCCCCCCATTTTCTTAATTTTGTGTCCTCAAACATAGGGGGCATCTTATACACGGGGGGGGGGGGGGTGCGTGTTATACACGGAAAAATATGGTACTCCTGACCTTAGGACTGGACTGGACCTTGTCTAGGGACTCTGCCTCCAGGCAAGCACCCTCCTGAAAATTGCCTGGTTGGCTGCCTTCTCCCTCCACTGAGCTCTGCCATGGCTAAAAGCACAGGGCTACGACAGCCATCTACCTTTGGCCTCTGCCCGTCTACGCGAGTCAAGGGCAAGAGAAGGGTAAGGGTAGTGAGGGAAAGGAAAGGCCAAATGTGGGGAACTCAACTCTAAAAAAGGTGGGGGGAAGATTTGGCGTCATGAGAGTATTTGTGTCCCCCATCTCCCCGACCTGTCCTTTATTTTGCCTGACCTGTCTCGTATTTTCCCCCGGCCAAAGGTGGCAATGCTAGCGGGCTGGTGCCCGATGCTTTCTAACATGCCAGTCTGGGTCCTTCTTGCAAGCTTTCCATTGGAATTGCCTCTCCCCCAGACGCCCGATTTCAAAGCAGAACAACAACAACAGAAAAGGCATCCTTTGTCCTCTAACTCAGCTTCTGAGCACCACAAACACGGCTGCATTCAAATCGGCAAGTATTCTGTGCATTATTAACCGGGAAGACGAAATAATAATTTGTGTCATTTTATATGACAAAGCACAAACATTGAAAGCTCTGCTCCATCGCACCTCCATTTCAACATGCTCTGTAATTATAGGCAGTGTCTTCTTCAGGAAAGAGAAAACAAGGGATATTAAGGAGGGGGTGAGGTGTGGGAGGCAGGAGACGGCGAGAGAGAGATGGAGATGGAGTTTTCTTTGAACAGATGAAAGACGTGAGTCCACTCTCATGCTAGCCGTGGAAGCAAGGGGGAAACTGTAATGTGTGCTGTCTGCAGCGGGCGTTTTAGAAATCTGCCACTATTTCAAAATGTGAAACCTGGATTTGAATGTCAGCCACGATTCTGTAAAACAGGGATAGACAACATCAAGCCCAAATGCTTTATTAGGACTTCCAGATCTCTGTTTGGCCCACAGTGCTATTTTGTTGTTTAGTCGTTTAGTTGTGTCCGACTCTTCGTGACCCCATGGACCAGATCATGCCAGGCACTCCTGTCTTCCACTGCCTCCCGCAGTTTGGTCAAACTCATGCTGGTAGCTTTGAGAACACTGTCCAACCATCTCGTCCTCTGTCGTCCCCTTCTCCTTGTGCCCTCCATCTTTCCCAACATCAGGGTCTTTTCCAGGGAGTCTTCTCTTTTCATGAGGTGGCCAAAGTATTGGAGTCTCAGCTTCAGGATCTGTCCTTCCAGTGAGCACTCAGGGCTGATTTCCTTCAGAATGGAGAGGTTTGATCTTCTTGCAGTCCATGGGACTCTCAAGAGTCTCCTCCAGCAACAGAATTCAAAAGCATCCATTCTTCAGCGATCAGCATTCTTTATGGTCCAGCTCTCACTTCCATACATCACTACTGGGAAAACCATAGCTTTAACTATACGGACCTTTGGTGGCAAGGTGATGTCTCTGCTTTTTAAGATGCTGTCTAGGTTTGTCATTGCTTTCCTCCCAAAAAGCAGGCGTCTTTTAATTTCGTGACTGCTGTCACCATCTGCAGTGATCATGGAGCACAAGAAAGTAAAATCTCTCACTGCCTCCATTTCTTCCCCTTCTATTTGCCAGGAGGTGATGGGCCCAGTGGCCATGATCTTCGTTTTTTTGTTTTTTGGCTGAACCATACCCACCTGTAAAACATATTCTCCCCCTCTTGGTTGATCATTCAGGAGCTTCATAAGCTTTCTTCAGCCTGAACATTACAGCGACCAATGCCAACTGACACCAGCACACTTAGGGTTCGGCAGAGTTTGTGCACCTTGCGTAACAGACCTCAGCAACTCAGCAGTTTGGCTAATCTACTTTATTTACATATAAACACACCCGGAGCACTGCAACATGGTTCCCTCTCTTTCTAGCATCAGACAGCAAAGAGAAAAAGAACAAAGGACAATAGTCCCAACTTCACAGAACACAGTAACACAAACATCCTGTCTCCGTCACTTCCCACTCTGTGGAGTCAAAACACATACCGTCATGTGAAAAACAACAATCCCATGACTGCAATCATGGAGCAGGAATTCTAACATACCCCAGGATCCCTTCCAGTTCCCCTGTTCTATGATTCTGTGAAATGTGGGGAACCAAAACTTAAGATTGGAAAAACGAACTGCAAGAAACCGAAACTGATAGATTCACCCACCCTGTACGGAACAAACCAACCAATGCCGCAATGTTTTAGGGTAATTTTTGTAAGCTAATTGTTTACTGTTTGCACATTTTTTGGGGCACGCTCTTTTGCTTGGCGGTCTGCATTGCAAAAGTGAGAGGAATGTGAATTTTGAAAGGCTGGTGTGTTTCAGTTTCCATGTTGCATTAAAAGTACAAATTTTTTTGCCTATAAATGTGAGCTGAATTGGATTTCTCCTCGCTCTCTAGTCTCAACATATGGCAGACCCTTTGCCTTTTAATGAGGACACCTCTGTCATCCCAGAAATATGCATGCATGCACACACCTTGTCCGATTTATTGCTGAAACAGACCAGAGCAGCCCTCTGGGGTTCTCCTTTTCCATGCACAAACTCGCTTTCGTTTCGAGTTTCCAAAAAGTTGCCAGGCGCCCAATGCAAACTTTGGCTGAGGTCCTGCCAACCTGCAGATGAGCCTTGCATGTTTACCCATCGCGGTTTTGTCATCCGTGGGGAATTGTGACATTTGCAGGGCTGTCTATGCCTCCACGTTTCATGGTGATCAGATGAGGCTGCCAAGCCGCTCTTGAAAAAATGCCCCAGGGAAGAATGGACTCAAATCACCCAGGTTTTTCCCCAGGAATTTAAACCTGATTTCTTCATAGCAAGCACTCCTGGCATTGGCTTATCTTGGTCTTTCCATACGCTTTAGCCCTCTCAAAACCTTCAAGAATACGAGGGTGAATTCTTTGTTCGTCAGCAAAGAGGTGCCCCTGCTAACAAGCACCCAAATTAGGGAATTGTGAATCAGTCAGTTTCAGTTTTTGTCATTTGCCCAGTCTTAAAGCTCAGCTCTCCACATTCCCACACCAGTTTGCAATTTTTTTTGGGGGGGGGGATCATACTGAAGATTTCTCAACATTTTTGTGTGCATTTCTTCTATTATACAAATTTTTGTAAACAATTTTGTCTAATATATTTCTTTTTAACAAAACAATTTCACCAAATACGGAGCAAGCTTGTTTTCTCCTCTTCTGGTGGGTAGGACTCGAACTCATGGCTTCAAGTTAAAAGAAGGGGGATTCCGACTCAACATCAGGAAGGACTTTCTGACAGTAAGAGCTGTTTGACTGTGGAACGCTCTCCCTCCGGAGGTTGTGGACTCTCCTTCCTTGAAGGTTTTTAAGCAGAGATTGGATGGCCACTTGTCTCGGATGCTTTAGCTGAGATTCCTGAATTGCAGGGGGTTGGACTAGATGACCCTTGGGGTCCCTTCCAATTCTACAACTCTTTGATTTTTATGATTCTGTATGCATCTTTCTTTTCTTTGCCTGGAGTTTTCTTGGCAGGGATACTGGAGTGGCTTGCCAGTTCCTGATAGACAGCATCTTAAAAAGCAGAGACATCACCTTGCCAACAAAGGTCTGTATAGTTAAAGCTATGGTTTTCTCAGTAGTGATGTATGGAAGTGAGAGCTGGACCATAAAGAAGGCTGATCACCGACAAATGGATGCTTTTGAATTACGGTGCTGGAGGAGACTCTTGAGAGTCCCATGGACTGCAAGAAGATCAAACGCATCCATTCTTAAGGAAATCAGCCCTGAGTGCTCACTGGAAGGACAGATCCTGAAGCTGAGGCTCCAATACTTTGGCCACCTCATGAGAAAAGAAGACTCCCTGGAAAAGACCCTGATGTTGGGAAAGATGGAAGGCACAAGGAGAAGGGGACGACAGAGGATGAGATGGTTGGACAGTGTTCTCAAAGCTACCAGCATGACTTTGACCAAACTGCGGGAGGCAGTGGAAGAGAGGAGTGCCTGGCGTGCTCTGGTCCAGGGGGTCACGATGAGGCGGACATGACTAAACAACTAAACAACAACAACATGGATCTTTCTTAGTTATTTTCACCCATAATTATTTTCACTAATATTTTCCAGCAACTGGTTTTCAGAGGCTCAACAGTGGGGAAAGGATTGCTCTTAGCTCTGCCTTTCTGCATGTATTTAAAGCCCAAGTCTGAGCATTGTTCCCAAACTTTGTGATCATGACAACACCTGAACATGACTACTTTTACAGAATATTGCTTGGTTAACTTGTTGCATCTGTAGGCTCCAGTTGAACACCATTTACCAATCTTATGCTATGAGTGTAGATCTTACTTGCCTTGAGACAGGCCCACTCGCTGAGATTATCTGTCAATTATTGTTCAGGACTGGTCTACCTGTTGGAAAAAGCCAAACCTGGGGGGGGGGGAATAACTCAACCAGAGACACACCAGGCAACCTCCTTTGTCACAGGACATTTCTGCTGCATCTCCGTGTTGACCTATAGGCTCCAATGATATCCAGTGTAGAGAGGGGCTGGCATTTAACTTCCCGGGTGAAGACCGACTAAGAGGAAGTGAGGCCAGAACCATGGATGATGCAGAGACGTAGTGGGCACCCTCCTCAGTCCCTGGGTACCTTGGTGTCTGGGAGGGATTAGAATACTTGTTATGGGGTTTTGGCAAGCCTGTCATGGCACACAGATTTGGGAGCCTTAACTCAGCCAGATACTCACAAATCATTTATGGAGGAATAAGATGCTTCCATGGTTGCAACAAGTTGGTTTTAGTAATGTGTTTCATCTGCTCTCGTTTTATATTATTGTGCTGAGTTCTCATACCTCACCCTGGGAATGTTTGTGATGGAAAAAAAATAGTTTCAATCAATCAATAAAAAGAGAGCAGGCAAAAGTCTGGAGTAGGTGTGTCTCTGGAGACCCTGCGCTGAAATGCGCAAGCTGTAGATTCTAAATCCTGCAAGAATTTGCTGCTTCCTGGCTTATCCAAACCTGAAAAGGCTTGTTTTGTTTTGTTTTTAAAAGGAAAGGCACAGAAACTCCCACCAGCGTTTTTGGCTCTTGCAGAGGTCCAGCGGTGGCAGAAGCCGATCCTATTTTCTGCTTCACTGAGATGTTTTTTCTCTCCCCTGGCCGTGGCGCACTCATGCTCCCAGCTGGCGCGGCAGATACCCACAGCCTTTGCATTAAGCCTCCTTGGCTTCCCGAGGAAAGGGAGGACTTGCTGGTCCTTTTTATTCCGGGAGATAAAGCCTTTGGGAATGCCTCCGGATCCAGATGTACACTGTCTGAGACAAAGATGGGCCGGCAGCTAGGCGAGCAAGGGGCACTTTCTGTTTTCCATGCGTGGCACGATTCTCCGCAGGAAAGCCAGAGATGTCCAGCAACCTGGCTTTACTGCCAGCTGCATGCAATTATAGGTATTCAAGGGTATCTTCACAGCACCCAAGCCTGCCCAAGCAGGCATCACCCTCTATCTCCCTCCCTCCCTTCCCTCCTTTCTTTCTCCTTCTGTCTGCTAGAAACATTGCAGCGGCCTCAGTTTGTCGACCGTCCCCAAAGCGAGCCGGGAAGATAAGCTGGTTAATCGAGTCCTATTGTTTGCATTATGCAGAAGTAGGGAGTCTTTGCAGCCCGAGGGCCACATTTACACATAGTCAGCCTCCTGAGGGCCACACAGAAGTGGTGGGAGGGGTCAAAAGTGGGCAGGGTAATGCCTGTTTCTGCAGTAGGCTACATTCCAGGCATGTGAAAGTCATGGGGTTCTACCGAGACACACAAACTGTTAGAATTCCTGCTCCGTGATTGCAGTCATGGGATTGTAGTTTTTCACATGACAGTATATGTTCCGTCTCCACAGAGTGGGAAGTGACGGAGAGAGGATGTTTGTGTTACTGTGTTCCGTGAAGTGGGACTATTGTTCTTTTTCTCTTTGCTGTCTGATGCTAGAAAGAGAGGGAGCCATGTTGCAGTGCTCCGTGTGTGTTTATATGTAAATAAAGTAGATTAGCCAAAATGCTGAGTTGCTGAGTTCTGTCACGCAAGCTGCGAAGACTCTGCGGATCCCTAAGTGTGCCGGTGTCCGTTGGCATCGGTCTGAAGAAAGCTTATGAAGCTCCCAAACGATCGACCAGGAGGGAGAGAACATGCCAGTCAGGCATGTGTCTCTGCTAGAGTCCTACTCGAGTGTAGGCTGAATTCCTGACACAAACACCACAGATCTCTCCCTCCTCCTTCCAGGAAAGTGTGAGGCATAAGAGCGGTGCTGGACTAGGCCTGTGATCCACTCAGCCTAGCATCCTGTTGTCACCGTGGCCAACCAGATGTCCGTGGGCAATGCACAAGCAGGATTGGAACACAAGAGCAGCCCTCTTCCCTCCTGTGGTTTCCAGTAATGGATATTCAGAAGCATTGCTGCCTCTAGCTGAGCAGAGTCATCATGGTTTGTGGGTATCAATAGTTCTCTCCTCCGTGAATTGTCTAATCCTCTTTAAAGACATCTAGCTTGGTGGCCACCACTGCCTCCTGTGGAACGCCCTCCCAGCAGATGTCAAGGCAATAAACAACTATTTTACTTTTAAAAGACAACTGAAGGAAGCCCTGTTTAGGGAGGTTTTCAATGTCTGATGCTGTATTGTTTTTAATATTCGGTGGAAGCTGCCCAGAGTGGCTGGGGAAACCCAGCCAGATGAATGGGGTATAAATAATAAAGTATTATTATTATTATTATTATTATTATTATTATTATTAACCTTGTACAAACACAGGTATAGAGAGAGATCCACTTGCACTTGACCATGCTAGCTCCATGCTATTCTGAACCATACAGCATGTAACCTCCAGCATCTCCACTGATAGCTTGCGCTGAGCAAAACACTTGTTCCAAGGATGCTGAATACAGCTTTGGTATAATAATCCAGATGTTGGGGAGGGCTGCTGAAGACATGGACCAAGTGCTTAGTGTAATTTCACCCATTTTCCCAAATTGCACCAACAGCCAATACTCCTAGCACATCTTAACATGCGGGTTCTCAGGTCAGGAAAAGCAAATTCTTCCCTCCACTCATCCACATCAAGAAATTTGGTTGTTGCTTATTAAACCTCTGGTGCATCCCTCGAAACACCTTGACTGCTCTACCCGGGCAGGATCCTTCAAAGTCACCGGGACAAAACCCAAGGTGTGGAAGAATTGCTGGCATCCGTTCAAGCAGCCAATCTCATGTCCCCATTTCACGGGCTTTCAAATTGGGGGGCAAGGAACCCTCTGCCCATCATGGCTTTGCTTGGGATTCTAATATTGATGCCTCGCTAATCCCTCTCAGTTCAGAGAGTTTCTGAATTTGAATTTGAGATCAGAAACA
Organism: Podarcis tiliguerta; assembly: GCF_965153285.1. Taxonomy (NCBI): domain Eukaryota; kingdom Metazoa; phylum Chordata; class Lepidosauria; order Squamata; family Lacertidae; genus Podarcis; species Podarcis tiliguerta. The sequence continues at coordinate 4,596,239 of NC_139542.1, forward strand.
GGTAGGTAATTAGCTATTCATGAGAGAAGTCTTTTCTTTTCTTTCTAAGAAGTAACGAACATGTGAGCTTGTGGGTATCTCCTAGCCAAGCGGAATGGAAATGCGGCCTATTCTTAGCTACAGAAAGAGCAAAGGTGGTTGCAGAGAAAAAGAGTTTCAGCTACTTTCACAGAGTCACAAAACATTTAGCATATTTGGCAACAAGCATGGAGCAACACATCGGGATACCTAACCGCTAACATGCAAGGTGGCCAACAATCCATCTGTTGTTGGTGAACAGCTCCTGCACTATTCTGATGTGATGGAATAAACATTCATAAAATGTTGTGTTTTTTTTTTAAGGGCAAGGTGTGTGTCAACAATGTGATTCACAGTGGTACCTCGGTTTAAGAACAGTCCGGCTTCAGAACAATTCAGTTTACAAACTCCGCAAAACCGGAAGTAGTGTCCCAGTTTGAGAACTTTACCTCGGTCTAAGAAAGGAACCTGAACAGTGGAAGGGCACCGGCAGTGGGAGGCCTCATTAGGGAAAGGGCGCCTCGGTTTAAGAACGGTTTCGGTTTAAGTACGGACTTCTGGAACGGATTAAGTTCGGAAACCGAGATACCACTGTATTTGCTTACTTGTTGAATTTCTACGCACCCTCCATTCAAAGTGCAGAGGGTGTTTTACAGTATGTTGTTGTTTAGTCGTTTAATCGTGTCCGACTCTTCGCGACCCCCTGGACCAGAGCACGCCAGGCACTCCTGTCTTCCACTGCCTCCTGCAGTTTGGTCAAACTCATGCTGGTAGCTTTGAGAACACTGTCCAACCATCTCGTCCTCCGTCATCCCCTTCTCCTTGTGCCCTCCCTCTTTCCCAACATCAGGGTCTTTTCCAGGGAGTCTTCTCTTTTACAGTATACAAATGCGAAAACACACAACGTAATAACAAATGAAACAGTGGCCCCCAATTACATACACAGCTTAAAAGGCCAAAGCTTGTTCAATCAGCTGAAGGCCTAGGAGAAGATGAACACTGTCACCAGATGCCTAAAGTTATGTAGTGAAGGCACCAGGTGAGCCTCTCTGGGGAGGGCACCCAAACAAATGGGGAGCCACTGCAGAAAAAGGCCATTATTGTATTGCTGTCCTCTGGGTCTCATGGAGGAGACACATGAAGAAGGGCCTTAGAGGATGATCACATGGGGAGAGGCAGACCTTGAGATATTGCAATAGAATGTTGACATTGCAGGTTCCGTCAGGGAAGTGAAAGTCCACAACATCTTATTCACAACATCTTAGAGAGCCAGTGTGGTGCAGTGGTTAAGAGCGGTAGACTCGTAATCTGGTGAACCGGGTTCGCTTCCCTCTCCTCCACATGCAGCTGCTGGGTGACCTTGGGCCAGTCAAACTTCTCTGAAGTCTCTCAGCCCCACTCACCTCACAGAGTGTTTGTTGTGGGGGAGGAAGGGAAAGGAGAATGTTAGCTGCGTTGAGACTCCTTCAGGTAGTGATAAAGCAGGATACCAAATCCAAACTACTCTTCTTCTTCTTCTTCTTCTTCTTCTTCTTCTTCTTCTTCTCCCCCTCCTCCTCCTCCTCCTCCTCCTCCTCCTCCTCTCACTGGGGCAACCTGCAGTGAGGAGAGCCAGTGTGGTGTAGCTGTTAAGAGCGGTAGACTCGTAATCTGGTGAACCGGGTTCGCGTCTCCGCTCCTCCACATGCAGCTGCTGAGTGACCTTGGGTCAGTCACACTTCTCTGAAGTCTCTCAGCCCCACTCACCTCACAGAGTGTTTGTTGTGGGGGAGGAAGGGAAAGGAGAATGTTAGCTGCTTTGAGACTCCTTAAAGGGAGTGAAAGGCAGGATATCAAATCCAAACTCTTCTTCTTCTTCTGCATGCGATGGGAGACGTTGGAGGCCACCAGAGTGCAAAGGTGGTTATAGATGTACATGGTTCTCCCTCTCCTCGTTTCATCCCCCCAACAACTCGGAAAGGCAGGTTAGGCTGAGACGTAGCAACTGGTCCAGGGTCACCAAGTAAAAGCTTCAAGTGGGGATCTGAACCCTGGTCTGTCCCAGGTCCCAGTCGGACACTGTCACCACGACACCACCCTGCCTCCATCACCCTGGCTTCTACATGAAATGGATGCCGCCCAGGAAGTGCCAACCTTGTGAAGAATATTCGGCATGCCGGCAATATCTGGAGGAGGATTAGACATTGACATTTGTAGAGGAGGGTTTTGGGTAGCCATTCCTTTTGGCTCGGCGTACATCTGCAGGCAGGCCAGGCTACAAGTCAGTCAAGGAGAAGAAGGCAAGATGGGGAGGGAGAGAGGTGGAAGAAGGTGTGAATCAAAATAGTGGGGGAGACACTCCACAAAGAGAGAGAGAGAGAGAATTAAACGAAATTTCTCACCACTCAGAATATATTATCCCTGCAGCACATCCTTGAAATTGCGCGATGAATTGCCCGGGTAATTTGCTCTACACCTACAATGCCTTCCTTTCCCCCTCAGCCCATCCTATTCTCAACAGCGATCATTTGGGAGTGCGTTTCCTGCGCATTTCAATCCCGAAAGAAATATTTGGCAGAGCGGGACAAAAGGCAGGCCTCCTCCATGCCGTCACGGGTCACCCGCTCGATGCGGCTAATGTTCCCACGTCTCAATTGCCTGCTCCACTTCTGCGCCCACCTCCCTTTCCAGCAGCACTAAGCGGCTGTCAACAGACGGATGGGGGGGGCAGGCAGGGAGAGATGGAGGTCTCTTCTTTATCTCCCATTTAACCCTTGCTTGGAGTGTGGTTGACGTGACCAGCTTCAAATACAGCTCCACTCTCCTTCAAGAAATGCAGCTGGGCTTGAGGACAGCTGCATTGGGTCCTAGACCAGGGAACCCGCCTGAAGTGCGAAGGCTCAGCAATGCTTGTCCACTTCTGAACAATAAATGTCCTGCTGTAGTACAAATTAAGAGAATAAGAAGAGTCTTGCTGGATCAGGCCACAATATGATTTCAGCAAGGCATTTGACAAGGTGCCCCATGATATTCTTGTAAAGAAGCTGGTAAAATGTGGTCTTGACTATGCTACCACTCAGTGGATTTGTAACTGGCTGACTGACCGGACCCAAAGGGTGCTCATCAATGGTTCCTCTTCATCGTGGAGAAGAGTGACTAGTGGGGTGCCACAGGGTTCTGTCTTGGGCCCGGTCTTATTCAACATCTTTATCAACGACTTGGATGATGGACTCAAGGGCATCCTGATCAAATTTGCAGATGACACCAAACTGGGAGGGGTGGCTAACACCCCAGAGGACAGGATCACACTTCAAAATGACCTTGACAGATTAGAGAACTGGGCCAAAACAAACAAGATGAATTTTAACAGGGAGAAATGTAAAGTATTGCACTTGGGCAAAAAAAATGAGAGGCACAAATACAAGATGGGTGACACCTGGCTTGAGAGCAGTACATGTGAAAAGGATCTAGGAGTCTTGGTTGACCACAAACTTGACATGAGCCAACAGTGTGACGCGGCAGCTAAAAAAGCCAATGCAATTCTGGGCTGCATCAATAGGAGTATAGCATCTAGATCAAGGGAAGTAATAGTGCCACTGTATTCTGCTCTGGTCAGACCTCACCTGGAGTACTGTGTCCAGTTCTGGGCACCACAGTTCAAGAAGGACACTGACAAACTGGAACGTGTCCAGAGGAGGGCAACCAAAATGGTCAAAGGCCTGGAAACGATGCCTTATGAGGAACGGCCAAGGGAGCTGGGCATGTTTAGCCTGGAGAAGAGGAGGTTAAGGGGTGATATGATAGCCATGTTCAAATATATAAAAGGATGTCACATAGAGGAGGGAGAAAGGTTGTTTTCTGCTGCTCCAGAGAAGCGGACACGGAGCAATGGATCCAAACTACAAGAAAGAAGATTCCACCTAAACATTAGGAAGAACTTCCTGACAGTAAGAGCTGTTCGACAGTGGAATTTGCTGCCAAGGAGTGTGGTGGAGTCTCCTTCTTTGGAGGTCTTTAAGCGGAGGCTTGACAACCATATGTCAGGAGTGCTCTGATGGTGTTTCCTGCTTGACAGGGGTTTGGACTCGATGGCCCTTGTGGTCTCTTCCAACTCTATGATTCTATGATTCTATGATTCTAGACTGCATCAACAGAAGTATCAATGGAAGTCATAGTACCACTCTGTTCTGCCTTGGTCAGATCCTGGAATCCTGTGTCCAGTTCTGGACACCACAGTTTAAGGAGGATATTGACAAGCCGACAGGTGTGCAGAGGAGGGCAACCAAGATGATCAAGGGTGTAGAAGCCAAGCCTTATGAGGAACGGTTGAAGGAGCTGGGTATGTTTAGCCGGGAGAAGAGGAGACTTAAATATCTGGAGGGCTGTCACATGGGGAAATGCAACAAGCTTATTTTCTTCTGCTCCAGGAGGGAAAACCTGAAGCAATAGATTCAAAATATTAAAAAAGAGATTCCGACTTAGGAAGAACTTCCTGATGGTAAGAGCTGTTCGATGGTGTAAGGGACTCTCGATGGTGTAAGATTGTGGACTCTCCTTCGTTTGAGGTTTTTATGAAGAGTTTGGATGGCCATCTGTATGTTGTGATGCATCCGGGGAGACAGGGGCAATTGGCAGGCCCCCAGATGGCTCCAGCCCACCGGCTGGTGGCTGGGCAAACTCGGAACAGCATCAAAACTGCGACTCAATCCTCAGAGACCTTTAGAGACTGAGCACGCAAGCCAGCAGAGATAAGAACTCTTTGCAACAGAAGTAGCGGACAGAGGCATATGTAAGCATATTTACAAGCGTTTAGTCAGCATTAGAACAAAGGAAAAACATGTCTGCTTCCCTTCGTGTCCAAGCAAAAAGCATAGGCAAAAGCTATATACAACGGAAGTTCCCAGCAGACTGTGCTGGAAGTAAACAGACATGTGACATACAACAACTCCACATGCCTCTTCTAAAGGTGGAACGGAACTATATCCTAACATCGTCATGGATTCTTTAGCTGAGATTCCTGCGTTGCAGAGCCTTGCCCTAAGATGACTTTTGGGACCCCTTCCAAAGCCGCAGCTCTATGATTCTATGATAGTCTAGCATCCTGTCCTCATCGTGGCCAACCAGATGCCCACAGGAACCTACAAGCTGAACCTGGGTGCAATAATGCTCCTCCCCAACTGTGTTTCCCAGAAACAGGTACTCAGAGGCTGATTATTCCATCAGACTTCTTTCCCCCCTCAACTGTCACCAGCAGGCAGCCATTCCAACAGACTTCATCAGTGGGAGAGAGATGAGAAGCAAAAGGATTGATTTCATAAGCTTTGCTGGGGGTTCAGCAACACCAGGCAACTCCTAGTCAATCTAAAAACAACGGTCAGGAGAGCATGAGACTTTGAATTTCAGGGCCATGGGTTCAAGCCCCATGTTGGGCAAAATATTCCTGCAGTACAAAAGGTTGGACTAGATGACTCTCGGGTCCCTTCCAATTCTACGGTTCTGTGATTCTCTAAGTGCTCAGAAATTGTCCAGTATGCGGGACCACCTCTCCTGGTCTGCCCCGCAGAGGACCTTAAGGTCCACGAATAACCATAGTTTAGAGGTCCTGGGCCCTAAGGAAGTCAGACTATCCTCCACCAGGGCCAGGGCCTTCTCAGTGATGGCTCCGATCTGGTGGAATGCTCTGTCCCAGGAGACCAGGGCCCTGCAGGATTTAACTTCCTTCCGCAGGGCCTGTAAGACAGAGCTATTCCACCTGCTTTCAATTTGAACTTAGCCTGATCTTTTATTCCCCTTCCTTCCCTTTTTATGAAGATTACCCGCTCTGGGATCCCACAGCTAATTCTCCCCTGGTCTCCTCACTGGCCCAAGCTAATGTTTATTAGATGGATTTCCCCCCTAAATTGATTTTTGATTTTATTGTTATTCACATTTTATACCGTATTTTATGCTGTTTTTTGTAGCATCAATTAAGTGTTTTAAACTTGTTGCTAGCTGCCCTGAGCCTGGTTTTCTGAACTGGGAAAGGCGGGGTAAAAATTAATAATAATAATAATAATAATAATAATAATAATAATAATAATAATAATTCTATCAACAGCAAACCACAACTGCAAACCCAAATCTTATGTAGAAGCTCTATTTTTTAATATACCCAAAAGACAATAAGAGGCTACCACATAAGGACCAGTGGCTTGGATATTATGATAATTTTGGAGGTGCTGAGTTAATTGATCTGTCCCCCATTCCACTCGTTCACTGGTGGATTCTGTCCTTGTCGTTCCTTCTCAATGACATCCCTGCCTGCCCCCTCCTCTTCCTTTCAATTTGCCAATTGCATGAAAAAATTACTGGGTGTTCACTAAAAATAAAAGTGCCATCCAAAAATTGATGGAGTACAAGTTATTAAGATGTATGTGTCTGTAAATGGGGAAGAAGGGGATGGAGGAGTGTCAGAGAATAAAGTAGACCGGTAATTCGGAAACTGGTTTACACTATGACATAAATTGTAAGACCCAAATTATCTTTTGTCGTTGATACCAGCCGTGCCTTGGTGAAGCCCAGAGTTCCTTTATTTCCACTACGATAGTGCTGCATCTGTGTCTTAAAGATGTTGTCAAGGTTTTGTTGAGAAACAGAAGCTCCCTTAGATATATGGGGCTACTATACAGGGCTCAGATTTGGACTGGTAACCACCTTAGCACTTTGGATGCTGTTCAATCAAAGTTTCTAAGGCAGATTTTTTTCTGTACCGCCATGCGTCCCAAACGCATCATTGAGACTGGAGGCAAGTCTCCCTTCAGTAGAGGTATGGACTTGGCAAATAACTTTTTAACTTCTGGATTCACCAAACTCAAATCCCCCTGGTTTACTATCCCTAGTACTTCAAGACTCCCATAAAAGTGCCTGGCTTAAAACTGTCTATCAAAAACTTCTCTCTAGTGGCCTATCCCCACAACACCTACTCACTATGGGCTCTACTAAAGCAAACAGTCTAAATGGTCAACGTCTAAAAGATATTGAGCATCAGAACAACCTGGCCACTATAAGGAAATTCTGCCCTTGGTATGTTCATTTTCCACCTCTCCATTTTGATTCTCTGGCCCCATATCTGCACAAACATTATCCCAAAATACAGACGTGCTTTTACACTTGCAAAACTGGATGTTTTGCCATCTGCGATTCTTGAGGGTCGATTCCAAAAGATCCCGCCTGAGAAACGTCTTTGCCCCTGTGGAGATGGCAGCACCGAAACAGCGGCACACGTCCTCCTGTCTTGCACTCTCTACAAAGATCTGAGGAACGAGATCATCACCCCACTCGTACTAACCATCCCAGGGCGCTCAACCACTGCCACAATGTCCTTTCTTCTATCAGATCAAAATGCGCAGATAACAGCAAAGGTGGCTATCTTCATAGCAGGGGCAATCAGAATAAGGGCCACTAACTGACTGCTGATTCAGGACTTTAAATTGTGCTCTTATATCAAATTTCCTTTTCTGTGTATACTGTAATGTTTTACTGTTGCTATGGCCATTGGCTAATGTGAATAAAGTTCTATCTATATCTCTATCTATCTATCTATCTATCATCTATCTATCCCTTAGATATTCATTGAAACCCCGTCATCATAAAAACCTTCTGTTTTTTTCCAAAAATCAACTTCCATTTTTCTAAAAAAAAGTATTTACGTGCTCAATCTCTGAATGGCCAGAGACTTCAGGGATTCTGGGCTTTTACTGAGGGTCCAGTCAGTGGAAATTGTGATTTATAGATTTATTGGGACACCCACTGTACGATTGTATCTTACGCACATTTAACTTGTTTGATTTCAGCCTTGCATGGCTGAAGGCGGGCTGGTTGGAATTGCGCAAATTAAATGCAGACAAGTTTTCCCCAAGGCAAAACGAGCTTTTGAGCTCTCTGCCCTGATTACCAGGCAAAACCCTGTCTGTGAGCCAGCTCTGGAAGCAACTGGGGACAGCTCTGCGGGATCGCACAAGAATTTAGACAGCCCCGCAAGATCTTGTGAGAGCGTCCCAGAGCCGGCACACTGAATGAGCCGTCCCCAATGAGCAAGGCAGAGAGCTTAAAAGCAAGGCAGCTGCAAAGGAGTATTTCAAGTATAGGTGTTTTTGTGGATATCTGCCTTTGGAAACGAACCCTTGCAATCGTGCTGCAGACCGTACGGTTGATGCAAACTGAGCACAGGTTGAAAGGGCTGCGGATACAAACTGATCACAGAATGAAAGGACTCACAGCATGAACAATCCATCTGGCTTCCCCATCAGGCTTGCAGGGAATACCTCAAATCAAAGCTTCACACACAACCAAGAGCCTTAACCAGCACGTCAGCTGACTCCCTGCTCTCTCCCTACCAGCCAGGTGAGGATGGGTGAAGAAAGGCCCATCCATTGGTTTCTACGGCAACAGAGCTCACTTTTCAAAGTTGCAGGTGTGGTTTTACCCAAAAAAAATTGTTATTAATTTTCCAAAGATTTTTTAAACAAACACACAAATAGACAAACAAACATAAATCTCAACCGTATTTAAACCAAACTTGGTAACATTGTTGAGGAGGATTACCAGGTAGAAAGGACGAAATTTAAAGACTGTTTAGTAAAGTATGTTTAGTTAAATTAATTGGAGAAGCTTGCAAATAACAGATAGGCTTAGGACATAATCAGGTAATAGGATGAATTAATATGTTTAATACAGAATCGGAAAGGGGGGAAAAAGATGTTAAGTGACTACGTTAATTTTATAAGAATGGTGGTTTTGGAAAACCGTTAAAATGATATACAGTGGTACCTCAGGTTACATACGTTTCAGGTTACATACGCTTCAGGTTACAGACTCTGCTAACTCAGAAATAGTGCTTCAGGTTAAGAACTTTGCTTCAGGATGAGAACAGAAATCGTGCTCTGGTGGCGTGGCAGCAGCAGCAGGCCCCATTAGCTAAAGTGGTGCTTCAGGTTAAGAACAGGTTCAGGTTAAGTACGGACCTCCGGAACGAATTAAGTACTTAACCCAAGGTACCACTGTACACTGAAATTCAACCAGGGGGATATGAGGAAGTCAATAAGTCGCAGGTGTTGGTACTTAGCTGAGCGGCTATGGGACTAGCCTGACCTGTTCAACAGGTTCCAGGTCATACATTTCAGCCTCGCAGGTCCCACATCACAGCTTTGCAAGGGGCCCAGGGTTTCGTACACACTGACACACACACACCATACTCATAACTGCATTATATCAGGGACTCAAAGAAAAAGCTTTAGTAATAATAATAATAATAATAATAATAATAATAATAATAATAATAATAATTTATTATTTGTACCCCGCCCGTCTGGCTGGGTTTCCCCAGGCACTCTGGGCGGCTTCCAACTGGGCGGCTTCAAAGATGAAAAATACACTAAAATGTCACATATTAAAAACTTCCCTGAACAGGGCTGCCTTCAGATGTCTTCTGATTGTCAGGTAGTTGTTTATCGCTTTGACATCTGATGGGAGGGTGTTCCACAGGGCGGGCGCCACTACCGAGAAGGCCCTCGAGTGTTAAAAACAATACAGCATTAAATATTTAAAACTTCCCTGAACAGGGCTGCCTTCAGATGTCTCTTAAAGATAAGATAGCTGCTTATTTCCTTCACATCTGAAGGAAGGGCGTTCCAGAGGGTGGGTGCCACCACCGAGAAGGCCCTCTGTCTGGTTGCCTGTAACTACACTTCTCACAGTGAGGGAACCGCCAGAAGGCCCTCGGAGCTGGACCTCAGTGTCCGGGCAGAACGATGGAGGTGGAGACGCTCCTTCAGATATACTGGACCGAGGTCATTTAGGCTTTGGTGCATAAGGCTAGGCCTTGGGTTCACCACTGAAATTGTTTGGCAGATGTTTCAGGCAGACAGAAAAAGAATATGTGCATATTTGGGGGGTTTTTTGGGGGGGAGATGGTTGTGTTTACTAATTTACAGCTCCACGTGGCTGCCTTGAAGACCAGGAAAGTGGGGGTGGGTGTTTAAATCTCTCTTTTAGTGACATTTCCTGGATTCCCCCGCCTCGTTTCCCCAAAGCTGCTATTAGCTCTGCAGGGGGAAACATGTCTCTACCCAAAAAAAGCAGTTTGGCCTTTAGAGATCTTGCAGAGATGCCGCAGTCAGGATGAGTTGTAGCAAAAAAGAGCAAAGGGTTTTGTGACACCTTAAAAGATTAATGCAGTGGTTCCCCAAATTTCCAAGCCACTTGATTCCACAAACTCATCCCCAGCACACACACAGACACACCCTACGATAAAGAAAGCATTATTCAGAAGAGTGGTTTGCCTGACCTGCTAAGGAAGACAATCACACAATGAAATTCAATTAATTGTACCAATTAATTGCAACTTTATTCAAAATCCAGTTACAGCACCAATTAATTGCAACTTTATTCAAAATCCAGTTAAAGAACCAATTAATTGCAAATTTATTCAAAATCCAGCTAAAGCAGTTTAGTTAATTCAACAAAACTGATGAACCTGTTACAGTGATACCAGCTTTTCAAAGTCTGATGGTCATTTACACTTCTGGCACACACAGCCCCCTAAATAATCCCCTCTGTCAATGGCATGACCACCCAGTTTGGGAACCACTGACATAAAGTATCCAAGAAAATCAAACCCAGCAAGAGAGACTTCTCAATTCCACCATGCATGTATAAAAAGGTTTACTCACACATCATTCGGTTCATAATAGGATCCCAGAAGGCAGACTTAGCTTAGAAAAGTAACATATACAGTGGTGCCTCGCAAGACGAAAAGAATCCGTTCCACGAATCTCTTCGTCTTGCGGTTTTTTTCGTCTTGCGGAGCGAGCCCATTAGCGGATTAGCGCTATTAGCGGCTATTAGCGGCTATTAAAGGCTTAAGGGATTAGCGGATTAGCTGCTAAAAGGCTATTAGCGGCTATTAAAGTCTTAAGGGATTAGCAGATTAGCTGCTAAAAGGCTATTAGCGGCTTAGACCAGCTGATAAGCGGCTTAGCGAACAGCTGTTAAGCGGCTTAGTGAACAGCTGTTAAGCGGCTTAGGGGCTTGGGAAAAAGGGGGGGGAGGGAAAAAAAAACCAGGAATCGCAAGGCATTTTCGTCTTGCGAAGCAAGCCCATAGCAAATTTGTCCTGCGAAGCACCTCCAAAACGGAAAACCCTTTCGTCTAGCAGGTTTTCCGTCTTGCAAGGGGCACCACTGTACCAAGAAACTATCTCATTAGAAGACAGTCCTTTTGTCCTCTCTTGGCTGGAAGCCAAGAGAGCATCTTTGGCTAAGCAGATGTTGCTTCTTCGATGCATGTAGTCACAGAGAGAGAGATGGCTGCCCTGCCCTGTGCTTTTGTTGTTACCTGCACAGGTGAGGCCACGCCCACCTCTAGTTACGTGCAGAGGAAGTCTGTCCCAGCCCAGAAGGAAACAGGAAGTTTACCTGCTGGCTGGACAAACATTCCTCCCCATGTGTAAACATGTTCACACTAGGAATGTTGTACTTGACTGCTCTTGTGTTTCACATCGCACATTTCCCAAAGGCCAGCACAAACACACACTCAGCCACCTCCTGCCCTGAGTCTGCCTTCAGCCACCTATTAGACATTCTCCGGTTACTGAGATGATCTTGCATTACGGACCAATTGAATTTGCTCTCAATTCCTTGGCTGTCAAGAGTGCAGCTTCCTCTGCCCCCCCCCCCCCCGTCACCGCCCAATTTACCAGTCTACAGAAACTGAGGCTGGCATCTCATGTGATGACAGAGAAAGGCAAGTCCCAGGTATATTGACTCCACATAAATTGTGAATCACCTTGCCGACAAAGGTCCGTATAGTTAAAGCTATGGTTTTCCCAGTAGTGATGTATGGAAGTGAGAGCTGGACCATAAAGAAGGCTGATCGCCAAAGAATGGATGCTTTTGAATTATGGTGCTGGAGGAGACTCTTGAGAGTCCCATGGACTGCAAGAAGATCAAACCTCTCCATTCTTAAGGAAATCAGCCCTGAGTGCTCCCTGGAAGGACAGATCCTGAAGCTGAGGCTCCAAGACTTTGGCCACCTCATGAGAAGAGAAGACTCCCTGGAAAAGACCCTGATGTTGGGAAAGATGGAGGGCACAAGAAGAAGGGGACGACAGAGGATGAGATGGTGGGACAGTGTTCTCGAAGCTACCAGCATGAGTTTGACCAAACTGCAGGAGGCAGTGGAAGACAGGAGTGCCTGGCGTGCTCTGGTCCATAGGGTCACGAAGAGTCGGACACAACTAAACCACTAAACAAACAAACAAACAAACAAAATTGTGAATGGAAAACGTATCTAAAACTCTCTGTGTTATCTCTGCCTCTTTATAATAAATGGGAGTAGTTTCTGGGAAAGAGCCACGGTCCTACATTTTTGCATCCTAAAGGGATAAGCAGGAAATAATAGCCAGCCAACTAGCTTTTTGAACCAGGGCCAGAGGCACTTAGGAAAGCGGAGATTCAAATGCTCTCGAGTACTGGGGGCTTCTCCAGACAGGTAGTTTCTTTTGCAGGTGTTCTCAGAAAGATGCTGCTTGAGTGACAGATGATATCACTGCATAACAGCCTAGCGTGGTTAGCTATAAATAGCTTGCAGTCCATTTGGAAGTACTGCATGTGTGTGTTTAATTATACTCATGGGCCTGTTACAGAAATATACAAAGATTCACATAACCCTGACTCCAGTCTGCTTATATTGTTGTCGTTAGCAGCACTAGTATTAGTATTTGGGAAATTAATATACGCCTTCTGTTTTAGCAAATCTCTAAGCAGTTTAAGGATCCTAAATATAAGACGTATGCTAAATAAAAAATAAAAATTCCACATTTTGTGAAAATGCAAATAGCAATTCAACAGATCATCCTCTTTAGCATCAAAATAAACGTTGCATGCAAAAATCGGCTGCAGAAATACAAAGGGACGTAAAACACAGGGAACAGCTAAGCAAAATATCCTCTTAACCTCAGCAGATCAAATATGACAAGTTGAAGGCAACTAAAAAGGAGACATGTAGAAATGAGATGATTGACAACTGTCTGTAGCCTGTCAGCTTTGACTTCTGTGCCTCTGAGCCTCCTGTCCATCCTCGCTCTGAGCCCATGACAAATGATGGGATGGAGAGGCTCTGCAAAATCAGAACCTCCCTTGTCTCCCTGTCTTGGCCACATAATGCTGGATCTTTCAAATGATGTGGCAGTGCCACGGGGTGAAGCCACGGTCAAACAGCTCCCACGCCGCTTCCCATAATGTATGAGAGTAAACCAAGATCTGCCGGACAAGCCCTTCAAAGCAGCTTCTCCAGACCCCACCCCCTCCCCCCCCAACAGTAAAATTTAGGGAAGGAATAATAGCAATAGGTCATTATGACATTTTAGTGTGTGTTTTATAGGACATTGTGAGTCACTGATTCAGTAAAGAGCTTTCAGCTCCAGCTGAAATTGCCTCTTTCGATCAAGCCAGCCAGGTGGACTCCACAGAGGAATTTTATGTCCTGTAACAGAGAAAGGGGGACCCTCGTTACCTATGCCGTCTATCAAAGGAAAAGGGCATTAGTTGAAGGATGTGGGATGTAAACACAGGAGCAGTCAATGACAACATTCCTAGAGTGTACATGTTAGAACATGGGGAGGGATGTCAGTCCAGCAAGCAGGTAAACTTCCTGGGGACAGACTTCCTCCGCATGTGACCAGAGGTGGGTGTGGCCTCACCTGTGCAGGTAAATGATAAAAGCACAGGGCAGCCAGCCATTCTCTCTCTCTGCCATCTTCCTTCGATGAGGAAACATCTAAGCATGCCCTCTTGGCTCTCAGCCAAGAGAGGAGATAAGGACTATCTTGCTACAAGATAGATTCTAAGTGTATGTAACCTTCTTAAGCTGTCTGCCTTCTGGGATAATATTGTGAACAGAACGTGAGTAAACTCTTTTATACTTTTATAAAGACTGTGTCGTGTCTTGTATTTTAAGAGGGAACAAAGGGGAAATTACCAGAGTAATTATTATAGAGGTTCTAGCGAACCTGTGCAGACGTTACCATTGCGAACTAAAAGAGGAATGTCATAAACTCTGCTGATATTTTGGGAACTTGTTAGCACAAATTGGATTAGGATATAATCTCACAATATATCCTCTCCTGCACCCCTGAACATTCCCACAAAGGAAAGGTTTCCAAATGAAAATATATAAGGTTCACTTTCCTCAGTCGTCCTCTGCAGCCGTTTTAGGTTTCTAGTCCTCAACATTGTCTCTTTGACTATGTTCTCCACCTCCCTTTCCCTGATAATGGGCAGGGGCGAGAGCTGAAGCAAATTTGCTCCCAAGAGATCTAAGTTCAGTTTTTGATTTCCATATTAGATGAATGGCATTCTGTGGAATTTAGACAGTAGTGGTATCTCTGCCTGCCCTGACAATCATGATATTTCAGCATGGTTAAAGCACTTGAAGTTTAACTTTGGAGCTGATAATGTTAGCTGCATTTTCAGTGAGGCCAGAGTCATGTATGCAAGAATACAGCCTGACCACAAAGGTGGTAGGAACCAGTTAAGGAGGAGCCTAACAGCTGGTTGTTAAAGTGAAAATCAACTCCAGGAGGGCTCTGCGCACACAGATAGAAAATTAGGTTGAGTGTTTCCAAGGACTTTGGTTGAATGAGAGATGGTGGGGCGATGGGGTGGGAGAAGATGGTTGAGAGGATGGAACAGCCAAGATGGCATGTATTTTGTCTATATAGTGTATGTCCTAATGCAAAGCTCTCGCAGACTCTCTAGACTCTGTCCTGTAATGCATTACTGAATAAAGTCTGACTATTTGAGAAGCACATGATAATTCATGGACCTCCAATGAAGCTGAATGTTGGAAGATTCAGGACACATAAAATAAGGAACTTCTTAACACAGGACATAGTTAAACTACGGAACTCCCTCCCCCAGTGGGCAGTCTAGATGGCTTTAGAAGACGAGCAGACAAATTCATGGAGTAGACCAGAAGGAGCGTCTCCACCCCCATCGTCCAGCCCGGACACTGAGGTCCAGCGCCGAGGGCCTTCTGGCAGCTCCCTCACTGTGACAAGCGAGAATGCAGGGAACCAGGCAGAGGGCCTTCTTGGTGGTGGCTCCTGCCCTGTGGAACGCCCTCCCATCAGATGTCAAGGAAATAAACACCTATCTGACTTTTAAGGTAAAGGGGTAAAGGGGACCCCTGACCATTAGGTCCAGTCGTGGCCAACTCTGGGGTTGCGGCGCTCATCTCGCATTATTGGCCGAGGGAGCCAGCGTACAGCTTCCGGGTCATGTGGCCAGCATGACTAAGCCGCTTCTGGCGCATGGAAACGCCGTTTACCTTCCCATCAGAGTGGTACCTCTGTTCAGGGACCGAACAACAGCAGCTCACCCCGTTGCGGGGATTCGAACCGCCGACCTTCTGATCGGCAAGTTCTAGGCTCTGTGGTTTAACCCACAGCACCACCAGCGTCCCGCAGGGTGTCTTTTAGAAGACACCTAAAGGCAGCCCTGTTTAGGAAGTTTTTAAATGTTTGATGTGCTATCATGTTTTTAATTCTATTGGGAGCCGCCCACAGTGGCTGGGGAAACCCAGCCAGATGGACAGGGTATAAATAAATTGTTGTTGTTGTTGTTGTTGTAGTTGTTTATGGAGGCTATCAATGACTACTAGTCTTGATGGCTATAAAGAAGGCTGATGGCCGAAGAATTGATGCTTTTGAATTCTGGTGCTGGAGGAGACTCTTGAGAGTCCCATGGACTGCAAGAAGATCCAACCTCTCAATTCTTAAGGAAATCAGCCCGGAGTGCTCACTGGAAGGACAGATCCTGAAGCTGAGGCTCCAAGACTTTGGCCACTTCATGAGAAGAGAAGTCTCCCTGGAAATGACTCTGATGTTGGGAAAGATGGAGGGCACAAGGAGAAGGGGACGATAGAGGATGAGATGGTTGGACAGTGTTCTTGAAGCTACTAATATGAGTTTGACCAAGCTGCGGGAGGCAGTGGAAGACAGGAGTGCCCGGCATGCTCTGGTCCATGGGGTCACGAAGTCAGACACGACTAAACAACAATATCTGCAGAGGCTGCTAAGAGGCCACCTGTCAAGGCTGCTGTAGTGGAAAGATTTCTGCACTGAGTGGGGAGGGGTGTCAAACTAGGTGGCTTGGAAGATCCCTTCCGACTCTAAAACGACTAGTTTATTTTTTGAGATTTATAGGGGGGGTGCAGTGGTATAGCATGGGTTGCCAGTGCCCGGAGCCGCGTAGATTGGGGATGGGAGGGAAACGGACAGAGTATGCATGCGCATTCAGCTGCCTATCAGGATACGTGTCGCCTAGGAGATTGCAGCCACAGAGATAAGAAAAGAAGAGTCATTCCATTGTCCTCCTGTGCCCCCCCCCCATGGTACGCCACTTGGGGGGAGCAGTCTGTAAGTGGTTTAATTAAATGCACTGAGTCTATAATCAAATGAGGGTGAGGCACACCTTGCACTCTGCTGCCCAGGTGGACAAAACCAGACCCTCAGGGGGCCTTATCTGTTTGCAGGATGATGCCTGGCTCATGCAGCAACAGGAGAGGGAGGTGGGGTGGGGGAATGAATCTCCATTACCCTTCCGCGGAAAGCATTTAACAAAACAAAATGAGAATAACAGAAACCAGCTTAGCAAGGCACCCTGTTCTGGAGAGAACGCCTTTGGTATGCTGCCTTTTGACATTTAAATGTTAATTCATAGCAATTTTGCTTGTGATTAGACTGCACTGTACGTTTAGGGAAACGAGATGATCTGCCAAATATTTGCCTGAAATGCACCTCACGTGGAGATCTCCTTCTCTCTCTGTGTGTCTCAATTTAACTCTCACACACCAAAGGCCCAGGTAGCCCTGCAAATGTACCTGGGCTGAATACTTTCAGGATAAAATTGTAGCTCCGGGCTCTTAAAGAGACAAGCACTGGGCAATTCTGCCTTCTCACAGTCAGACAGAAAGGGCTGAACTCACCAAAGGAGGAGGGAGACATCCCGGGTTAAGCTCCACAAAGGAACATAGAAAGATGCCTCCTACTGAGTCAAACCCTTAGTCCATCTAACTCAGGGGGTTTTTTTTAGCATGTTTATTATTTTTCATTGATTTACATTCAGATCACACAACATACAATTTACATAAAAATCTATTTATCTTGGTGACTTCTCGTCCTTACATCAATAATAATAATAATAATAATAATAATAATAATAATAATAATTTATTTATACCCCGCCCATCTGGCTGGGTTTCCCCAGCCACTCTGGGTAGCTCCCAACAAAATATTTAAAATATAATAAAACATCAGACATTAAAAACTTCCCTAAACAGGGCTGCCTTCAAATGTCTTCTAAAAGTTAGATAGTTAATTATTTCCTTGACATCTGATGAGAGGGCATTCTACAGGCAGGCACAACCACCAAGAAGGCCCTCTGCCTGGTTCCCTGTAACCTCACTTCTCGCAGGGAGGAAACTGCTAGAAGGCCCTCAGAGCTGGACCTCAGTGTCCGGGCCGAAGGTTGGGGGTGGAGACGCTCCTTCAGGTATACTGGGCTGAGGCCGTTTAGGGCTTTAAAGGCGCACCAACACTTTGAATTGTGCTTGGAAGTGTACTGGGAACCAATGCAGATCTTTCAAGATCAGTGTTATGTAGTTTCGGTGGCTGCTCCCAGTCACCCAGCCACATTCTGGATTAGTTGTAGTTTCCGGGTCACCCTCAAAGGTAGCCCCACGTAGAGCACATTGCAGTAGTCCAAGCGGGAGATAACCAGAGCATGCATCACTCTGTCCAGACAGTCTGCGGGCAGGGAGGGTCTCAGCCTGTGTACCAGATAGAGCTGGTAGACAGCTGCCCGTGATGGTCTCATTCTCTTCCCTGCTGCTTGTCCAATATTTTAACCTTATCTATTTTCCTAAATCCTATATTACACTCTTTAATATTTTCTTTCCATTGCTCATAAGTCAAAACCTGTTGGAAAATTTATTTGACTGCGTTGTGTTCTTATATAGACCGAAAAGGGTCTCCATTCTGTCACACATATTTCAGCTTTCCGGTTCCTTATTTTAGAACAAAAATGAAAAACACCAGAAATCCCAATAAAGGTGGAACGGGGACTCAAGCTACTGGAGCACTCAGAAATGGCACAACTCACAGTTCAGTATTGTGTACACAGACTGTCAGCAGCTTTTACATGGCTTAGTCCCGAAACGTCTGGGAGACCAAGAGTCTCCTGCTTCCCCCTGCCCTCAGAAATTCAGAGTGGTGGCAACCAGGGAGAGGGCATGAAATATACTCGGAGTCGAGTGTGAATTTCATGCTCTTTATTCAGCTCGTAGTAGGAATGAATGAAACTTTCCCCAAAGCATCTAGCTATATATACATTATTTACACAATGGGCTCCGCATGATTGCCTAATTCCGGGCTGCTCCTGTAGGCCAATCAGGTTGCGGATTCGCTTCCTCCAGAAGCCTGGTTGGCTGCTCCTGCAGGCCAATCAGGTCGCTGATTCTCTTCCACCTGGAGCTGGATTGGGTGGCTCCTGTGGACCAATCAGACTGCTGCATTCTGAATTCTATTGTTCTAGGACCAATCATACTGCTGCATTCTGGATCCTATTGTTCTAGGATTCAGCTCAGTACATAACAGGGCATTTGCTGTGGCAGCACCTCGGTTTTGGAATTCCCTCCAGAGGTGCTTCTGGAACCCTGTCTGGGAGCAGAATTTCAATTTTTGTTTCAGCACAGAGTGTGTAGCGCTGCTTACGCTGACCTGCACATGTGTAGCATAACTGCCTGGGAAAATATGAAACCGTTTTCCTGCCCTGCCTTGCCAGAGGTAAACATCTGGGCTCTTGGGGCGAGTGGATGAGAGCAGGTGAAGGAGAAGGTGGCAGCTTTTACTTCCCAAGCATCATCAAGCTCCCCCACCGTGGCACCAATATACTGTAATTTTTGCTCTATAAGACTCACTTTTTCCCTCCTAAAAAGTAAGGGGAAATGTGTGTGCGTCTTATGGAGTGAATGCAGGCTGCACAGCTATCCCAGAAGCCAGAACAGCAAGAGGGATTGCTGCTTTCACTGCGCAGCGATCCCTCTTGCTGTTCTGGCTTCTGAGATTCAGAATATTTTTTTTCTTGTTTTCCTCCTCCAAAAACTAGGTGCGTCTTGTGGTCTGGTGCGTCTTATAGAGCGAAAAATACGGTGTGTGTGTATATATATATATATATATATATATATATATATATGTTCACAGTGAATGTAAAACAAAACAATTTGTGCTTTTTGCAAGGCGTCTATCTGGCCCCTTGCAAAAGCCCAGCCTTTTGTTGAGTGGGTAACAGGATGCATGTGGACAGCTAGGCTTCACAGGAGCAAACACTCAGAGAAGAAGCACAAGTATATATTTTTAATGTTGGGTGTGAGAACCGCCAATAATCCTTGCTGAAGCCCTAAGAACTGCAAACAAATCTGCGAATGAATCACCATCTTTCAGCATGTGTGTGATTGCACTCACGCAGGGATCTGTTCCTGGAAGCAATGCAGTTTTAAGCATCGCAGCTCCTCCGTGTTCACAGAGGAGTAGCCAGAGACCCAGAAATGCTTTCTCCATCTTCGCAGGTTTCCCAGAATATCCGGCATTGTGCATTCATCTCCTTGAACCATGCTGGTGCAGCCTGCAACATCTCCTTGCTGCGTTCCCTGAGAGCTCTTTCCCCGCCTTTCCAATTGAGGAAAACGTGTCCAAAGTGCTGTATCGCTCCTCCTCCTCCTCCTCCTCCTCCTCCTCCTCCATCCCCATTTCCAGCCAGACGGAAACCTCCTACCAGCCTTCTGTCAAAGAGCCGCTGCTGCATGTTGATGGGCTGAAAGGGGTCCGGCCGCATGGCAACCTTGGCTGTGACATTTTGCAAACAAAGACGATTGCGAGAGCCCCAAGGTAGACTTTGTTTGTGCTGCGATCCTGCTCTGAGTCACTCAAGGCTTCCTTCAGCTGCCTTGGCAGACAGCACAAGACTCGCCAGGGATTTTGCCCGCTCACTTGCCGGCATATCTCTGCTCGTCGAGCAAATCTCTGCTCCGGGAAGATATTTACCAGCTCTCGTCTGCGGCCGATGTTACATCTGCTCGCGCAGTCCCAGTTCTTGGATCAGTTTCTCGCATCAGTGTTCTGGAACATGGATACAACTGCCCGAGGGCAAAATGGAACATTTGCCAGATCACTTGTGAAATGTGCATGCCTGGATTAAGGGCACATCCACAACATTATTATTATTAATAATAATATTATTATTTCCTAAATTTGTCTGTCGCCCTTCATCCACGAATCTCAGGGCAGTTCGCACCACAAAACTACAATATACAAACCACAAGATTCATAGTTAATATAAAAGGAGTAGCAAACCAATAATCCCCCCTCCCTTACCGACAACAACAACAATTTATGATTTATACCCCACCCATCTGGCTGGGTTTCCCCAGCCACTCTAGGCGGCTCCCAGCAAAATATTAAAAACACGAGAAAACACCAGACATTAAAAACTTTCCTAAACAGGGCTGCGTTCAGATGTCTTCTAAAAGTCAGGTAGTTGTTTATTTCCTTGACATCTGGTGGGAGGGCATTCCACAGGGTGGGCGCCACCACCGAGAAGGCCCTCTGCCTGGTTCCCTGTAACCTCACTTCTTGCAGTGAGGGAACCACCAGAAGGCCCTCTGTGCTGGACCTCAGTGTCCGGGCTGGACGATGTACAGGCATCAGATGTCAGTCAGCCAATGTCAATCAGCCATGCATTTAATGCTTCACCCAAAGAATCCTTGGAACTATGGTTTACCCCTCACAGAGCTACAATTCCCAGTGCTCTTAACAAACTACAGTTCCCAGGATTCTTCTTTTGTGGGGGCAGCTATGTGCTTTAAATGCATTGTCACATGCCACTCCTATCTTTTAACAGTGACAGACTTCTCCAGGGTCCAGTTTCCTTGGGATAAAGGTCAGCAGAGACTATGGTGTCTTTAGACTATCTGGTTTTATCTACAACCTGAGCATAAACACCCAGACAGATCTTGCTTCTCTGTTCGTCACAGCTTTGGATCCAGCACAGAGCAAGCAGGTCTCTGTGTCGCCATCTTCCAGCCAGTTTCCAACTCTTCCTTTTTTATATATGCATTTTTATTAATTTTTTAACATATTATTTCCAGCATTCATACCGCATAACTTCTCATCCTATACAATATTTTTGGACTTCTGTCAATACCTCTGATGATTTTTCCATTATTTATCACATATTATGCATTTCTTAATTTCATATTACCTTTAATATCCTTAACTAATAATTCTCCGCATTGTCTTTTTTGCAATATTTCAGATAATTCACCTTACGAAACTTCTTGCAAACCTACTAGCGTGATCTGTTCATCACAATTACTTTTCAAATAGTCCGTAAATTTACTCCAGTCTTCTGAGAATCTCTGGTCCCGCAGGTTTCAAATTCTTCCTGTTAGTTTATCTAATTCTGCATAGTCCATCAATTTCATCCTCCATTCTTCTTTCGTCGGGCTGGTTTCCAACTCTCAACTGCCTCTCTTACCATTGTTCTCTTACCTAGCAGCTAGGGAGCAGAGGAAAATCCCACACATTAACCTCGATGGCACTGTAACTTAGAGAGCCAGTGTGGTGTAGCGGTTAAGAGTGGTTGACTCGTAATCTGGTGAACCGGGTTCGCTTCCCCGCTCCTCCACATGCAGCTTCTGGCTGACCTTGGGCTAGTCACACTTCTCTGAAGTCTCTCAGCCCCACTCACCTCACAGAGTGTTTGTTGTGGTGGAGGAAGGGAAAGGAGATTGTTAGCCGCTTTGAGACTTCTTAAGGGGAGTGAAAGGCGGGATATCAAATCCAAACTCTTCTTCTTCTTCTTTGTAGCTCTTGCAGCCTAGCTGATTCTTTTGGGGTGCTAATGAGGACACAAGTGGCCAGCTTAGTTCCTACAAAGGAACTTCCCCCAAAGGTTGGAGTTTTGTGATAAGGAAAGTTGTGGGAAAGTTCGGGGTGGGGGATGGTGATCCTCTTAGTAGGAAGAGGTGGGGAAATTGTTGCATTTTGCTTTTAAAGGCAAAACTACCTAATTTGCACCTTCTGAAACAATACCTTTACTGAAACACAGACATCCTTTGCAATTTGCACATCTCTGAATTTTACAGTGTGGTTCTCCAGCCAAAAAATGTGTACAAAAATGGATATACAGTCATACCTTGGTTCTCGAATGCCTTGTGGTTCAAATGTTTTGGCTCCCGAGCGCCACAGACCCAGAAGTGAGTGTTCTGGTTTGTGAATGTTTTTGGGAAGCCGAACGTCCCACATGGCTTCCGTGGCTTCTGATTGGGTGCGGGAAGCTCCTGCAGCCAATCGGAAGCCAAGCCTTGGTTTCTGAACATTTTCAGAAGTCGAACAGACTTCTGTGACTGGTTCTGTTCGAGAACCAAGGTACAACTGCACTGGGTTAAAGTGTGCATATATTCATAAAAATGACATATAAAAATGCATGGTAATTGAAGGGATTTGCTTTTCAAAAAGGGGCATTGTACGTTATACAAAATTGCATGCAAAATTTTGTATATTGGGAGAAATTTGCACTAAAATGCCGATGAATTTTCATGAGGACTTTCTTTTTAAAAAAAGAAATGGAAATTGATGTGGAAATGTGTGGAACTGAACTTAAGACCGGAATAATGAGAAAAGGAGAGAAACCATAAAGGACCGATTCACCCACCCCTCCCTCTTTTTTCCACCAGCCAACCCTGTTTAGTTTGGGGTTAAAGATGCGAGGAATACTCAGCCTGAAGGAGAGAGCTATATGTTCTCCCTGCTTCCTGGTGTCCACATGACAGGCTTAAATGGATGACAGCAGTGGATGAGACCCGCTCCGCACAGGCTGCTTGGACCTTTTGCTGGAGCAAAGCGTCAGCCGGCGCGAGGCCTTGGCACCCGCGTTGGTGATAAGGGGGAAAACGCCATACCTGATAAGAGGCCGAAGGGATCGTCAGCAGGTGTCAGAACAGATGGTGGAATCATAACATTTCGAAGAAGGTGCTGATATGAAATGTGTCAAAGTAACGGTGTGTGGAGGGTGACGGCAGATAGCGTGGATGTCAGTCGCATTTTCCCCTGGAAAGATTCTCTGCACGTAGGAAAGGTGGAATTGTCCTCAATGGCCATCTCGATGCAAAGGAGGCAAAGATCTGGTCCTAGGACTGAGCAATTTGGAAGGAGATGTCCAGATGTTCAAAGTCCCTTCCTCTCTGACACTTTCACTTTTCTCTGCTCTCCGTCCTTTTTTGATTTTCCTTTCTCCTCTTCCACTTTCCACCTCCCTTTCTGTTCTAAAGACGAAAGGATCTTTCAGCCAGATGCAGCCGGCTGGCTAGCTACGCTCTTTATTTGAGAATGCTAGACTATTTTACAAGGATTCCAGGATGCTATGTGATGCTTTAAAGGAGAGGGGTTTTTTTCTTCCTTTCCCAGGGAGATGAAGGCTTAGGATTCATATTCAAATTGCTTGTCATAATTGCTCCGTCAATGCCGTTATTATAGCATTCTTTAGCTATTATTTCCTCATCTCTGTACTATTCCCTCCTGGGCTGTTTGAGTGGATGTTTTTGCTGTCCCTGTCTTGTAGACCAACAATATTAATCCTAGTCTGTTCTTGAGTTGAGCATTGTGTGTCAATAAACTGTTTCATTCATTCCTGAGTCTGTGGTCCTTGGTTCAGTTTTACTTACTTATCAGGGCACATTCAAGCCCAGATCTGCAGACGCGGCTGGTGCAACAACTCCATGGGCCTGTCCCTTGCTCTAACAGCCTCCAGAACACCTCCTCTGCTGCTAAGAACTTGCCCCTCTGGTTTTCTGCTAACATTGCTGAAAGTGCTGGACAGCTCCCCTATGTATAAGGACTTAACCTGTCTGGGCATTACCTGGCACCTCCAGGTAGAGAAGGAAAAGACTCCTGCCTGAAACCTTGGAGAGCTACTGCCAGTCAGTGTAGAGTGCAATTAATCCAGAACGCGGCAGCTAGACTGGTGGCTGGGAGTGGCTGCCGGGACCACATAACACTGGTCCTGAGAGATCTGCATTGGCTCCCAGCACGTTTCCGAGCACAATGCAAAGTGTTGGTGCTGACCTTGAAAGCCCTAAATGGCCTCGGTCCTGTATACCTGAAGGAGCGTTTCCACCCCCATCGTTATGCCCAGACACTGAGGTCCAGCGCCGAGGGCCTTTTGGCGGTTCCCTCACTGTGAGAAGCAAAGCCACAGGGAACCATGCAGAGGGCCTTCTCAGTGGTGGCGCCCGCCCTGTGGAATGCCCTCCCTTCAGATGTTAAGGAAATAAGCAGCTATCTTATCTTTAAAAGACATCTGAAGGCGGCCCTGTTTAGGGAAGTTTTTAATATTTAATGCTGTATTGTTTTTTAACACTCGATTGGGAGCTACCCAGAGTGGCTGGGGAACTCAGCCAGATGGGCGGGGTATAAATATATTATTATTATTATTATTATTATTATTATTATTATTATTATTATTACTCGGCTACGAGTGATGACCAAAAAAGAAGAAGACCATCAGTAAGTTATTCCTAATGTTTGGTTGGAATCTCCTTTCTTGCAACTTGAAGCTATTGGTTTGGGACTTCACCACTGGAACTAAACATGCCCAACTCTCTTAACTATTCCTCATAACGCTTGGTCACCATCCTCTGCACACCTTCCAGCTTGTCACCATCCTTCTTAAACTATGGTACCCCAAACTGGACTTGGGGTGGCCTGCTCCCAAGGCAGAACCAAGCACCACTACTGCATTAGCATTTTTTGCTTAGCAAGGAAGCTCTTTATACTGAATAAGCTTGGAGTTGAAGATGCTGATTTGCTTAACCTCTTATCATTACTAGGAGATGTCTCATAACCTCAAGAAAGCAGAAGGTCTTGCAATCACACACACACACACACACACACATGCAAAGAAAGAAAAAATGGAGTCAAGTAAAAAAAAGAAAAAAGGATGCCAAAAAAATATCCATTTCATTTTATAACCTCTCCTAGTCTGGTAGATTGCCCCAGTGTGGCTATAAGTTACTGGTGCCTGAGGAAAGCTACATGACACGCCATCTAACAAATTAAATGTTTCCATGCAATTAAAATGAAGCATTCAGGCTTGGCGTAATAAACTTTAGGCGATTAGTATTCCCGGCACTGCCGCCTTCATTGTGCTTTACAGTGCCATAAATATGGTCTCTCAGCGTGATGGCTCAGCAGGCAACGGGCATGAGGAAAGATATCTTGTAATATTTGTTATTAAAACATTAAAAAGTCCTTTACATCAGCACACATGCACTCAAGCTATGGACTCAGTCTCCACCATCTCAGTGGCATAGGTGATGGCGACGGCGAGGTGATTGGGACGGGCCAAAGTTTGCCCGATGGCTTTCCTAAGCCATTATATGATTATTTTCAGTAAATAAACAAAGGCTTATTACGCACTTGTTGCAAGGGATTCAGACAGGTTCTCTCTCAAGGCAGATTTTCCGTAGCAGGAGCACCATGCTCTGTTACTAGGAATGGGGGAGCAATTCAATATAGTTCATATTTAAATTCAAGCTCATTTGTGCCTTCCAAACGATGCACAGACCAAAATCCTTTACGAATGTGTGCTACCCCGAATCTTGCAGTGCCAGGCGAGGAGCGAGTACTTAAATGCATGGGCTGAAGTGTCCATAAAAATACATGTATTGGTGACTGTAATGTACAATAACGTATTTCATTAGAGGAAATCGCTTGGCAAAAACGTGTATGTTGGTGGAAACAGCATGCAAACCCGAGTTTGTCGGGAGAAGCTCATATTAAAAAGCTGGTGAATTTTCGTTTTTGAAAAAAAAATCACAAACTGACGTGAAAATGTTGCAAACTGGATTTAAGACTGGATGAATTGAGTCATAAACTGAGAGCTAGTGTGGTGTGGTGATTAGAGGGGCAGAAAGGGCCTAGGAGACCAGGGTTCAAAACCTTGCTAAGTCACTGGTGACCTTGGGCCATTCACTCACTCTCAGCCTAGAAGAAGAAGAAGAGTTTGGATTTGATATCCCGCTTTATCACTACCCGAAGGAGTCTCAAAGCGGCTAACAATCTCCTTTCCCTTCCTCCCCCACAACAAACACTTTGTGAGGTGAATGAGGCTGAGAGACTTCAGAGAAGTGTGACTAGCCCAAGGTCACCCAGCAGCTGCATGTGGAGGAGCGGAGACACAAACCCGGTTCACCAGATTATGAGTCTATCGCTCTTAACTACTACACCAACCTAATAATAATAATAATAATAATAATAATAATAATAATAATAATTTATTCTTTGTACCCCACCCATCTGGCTGGGCGGCTTCCAACAAAGATGAAAAATGCACTAAAATGTCACATATTAAAAACTTCCCTGAACAGGGCTGCCTTCAGATGTCTTCTGAATGTCAGGTAGTTGTTTATCTCTTTTACATCTGGTGGGAGGGCGTTCCACAGGGCGGGCGCCACTACCAAGAAGGCCCTCTGCCTGGTTCCCTGTAACTTGGCCTCTCGCAGTGAGGGAACCGCCAGAAGGCCCTCGGAGCTGGACCTATCTCAAAGGGTTGTTATGGGGATTAAATGAGGAAGGAGAGAACCAAGGATGACCCTTTGAGCTTCTTGGAGGAATTTTGCATGCACACACCCAGTTTCGTTTTGTCCTATAGAGAGGGGAAATTATTGTTGTTGGCATTAACTTATTTATTTATACCCCACCTTTTTCCCTGGTGGAACTCAAGGCAGCTTACAGATAACAATAAGAACCCCTAAAACCATAGAAAAAACAATCGTTTATAAACAAGTAATCATTGGTAGGATCAAAACTATATATGTATATAAAATCTAATCTAAAATGATGGTAACAGTCTATTTTCTCCTGGGTGATGTGGGCAGTGGGAGTGGAGAGATTTTGAGTGGGGAAATGGCCAGGGATAAAAGGGTTAAGAGATCCTTCCTTCAGATCCTTCCTTCCAATGCAGGTGGTTCCAGCTGACCATTGAAGATCACAGCCTCTACTGCTGGCTTTTTAATTGTAATATTAGAAGCTAAAGTCGCATCAGCAATGGCAAATGGGAAGTCATTTAATTAAAATTGTATTACAGTCATACCTCGGGTTACAGACGCTTCAGGTTGCATTTTTTCGGGTTGCGGACCGCCAAAACCCGGAAGTACCAGAACGGGTTACTTCCGGGTTTCGGCAGTCACGCATGCGCAGAAGCACTAAATCACGCTTTGCGCATGCACAGAAGTGCCGAATCGCAACCCGCATGTGCACAGATGCACCGGATCATGTTCGCAACCCAAGCGTCCACTGTAATTTATACTGATTTGTAATAATTTGTGGAGAATTGCATTGTAATTTGGAAAATCAATGAAAATAATTGGTAAAATCTACTGCTAGCTTTTATAAACAAACAAGTAAGTAAGTAAATCAACGTGCGGGGGGAAAATGCATAAGGTTGAGCATGGTGTGTTGGTTTGGGCTTATTCTCAGCATTTGAATAGACCAGAGCTGGCAAACTTTGGGAATTTTGCGTGGTGTAAACACAGGAAGATACAACCATATGATTCAGCGACACACACAGACACGGACTCACAACCTAATGAACAAAGCACTTTCCCTTAACACGGCACATAAATCTAAAGAGGATCTTTTCTTTCGTTCTTTTTTTCGTGCTGGCTGCCATAAAACAAAGAAGTAATAGAGGTCACGGCGCTTCTGTGGAAGCCGTAAAACATAACAACAGTTTGCCTCACAAATCCTCTCACTGCCTGGACTAATGTCCTCCATCATTAACAAATAAAAGGGATGACATGCCGTACCCAAATGGGCAGAAGAGGAAAAGCAAACAGCCGCTCGCATAAGGCGGCGACGGCAGCCATTAAATGGAGGGAACGTCCGGAGGAGGGGCCGGCCAACTGCTTGGCTGGCTTCATCCTGGACCTGACAAGCAATATCCCTCATCAGGGGATGCTTGTATAACTGCCCCACCACCAAGGCTGGCCTTAGAAACAGGGACATCCTAAGGAAAAGCAGGACAGAATCATAAACCGGGTCGGCTTCTGTAAATCTGGGGTTATCCCTGGAAAATAGAGACACTGGGAGGGTCTGCTCAGCTCTTGCTTGCGGGCTTCCCACTGGCATACAGAACAGGATCCTGGACTAGGTGGGCTTTGGGCCTGATCCTGCTTCCGGGCTCTGCATGTGTTTTTACGTTCTGTTGTCAGGCTTCAGGGAATCCAATGCCCCTCCCTCACGGCTGGCAGCCGGAAATGGGAAAACAAGAAGTTCTTACCAAGGTATTTTATTCAATATTCACAGAGAGTGATGGATGATGCTGATTGTGTGGCGAGTTCCCAGCCCCCCATTGGAAATAATGACACATGACACAATTATTAAGGTTAATGGGCTAAATAAGGCCACAACTTTATTGATGAGCGGTATTGGCTTAGGCATTAGTCTTAACCGACTATATCCAACTTCAGCCCGTCCTCTTGAAGTCCGGGAAGGGTTAACCACCAGCAGGGGGAGTCCTGCTGATGCACATCAACTAGGAACTCCCCCGGAGTCACCGATGGGGGCGTGCCTTAGGCCCTCACCTCCCCAGGCTTCAGACAGGGCCACACCCACCAGAATCCTTTAATGGACTATCCTTCAATATGCGGGGCAGGTGATGGCCCTTCCTCCCCTCTTCCATCTACAGAACTATACCAATGCCTAACCGCCAATGCCCAGAAAGTTGTGATGATTTCATAGTATCATAGAGTTGGAAGAGACCACAAGGGTCATCGAGTCCAACCCCCTGCCAAGCAGGAAACACCATCAGAGCACTCCTGACATACGGTTGTCAAGCCTCTGCTTAAAGACCTCCAAAGAAGGAGACTCCACCACACTCCTTGGCAGCAAATTCCACTGTCGAACCTCCTCTTCTCCAGGCTAAACATGCCCAGCTCCCTTAGCCGTTCCTCATAAGGCATCGTTTCCAGGCCTTTGACCATTTTGGTTGCCCTCCTCTGGACACGTTCCAGTTTGTCAGTGTCCTTCTTGAACTGTGGTGCCCAGAACTGGACACAGTACTCCAGGTGAGGTCTGACCAGAGCAGAATATAGTGGCACTATTACTTCCCTCATTTGCTAGGAGGCAGGCGGAAACCAAGTGGCCGGTGCCAATTTGCCAAGTGGAAAAATTCCTACCAGGCCCCTCTATGGCGACCAACCAAGATCCATAGCAAGGTCAAGGAATGAAAACCTTATGGGGCGGGAGGGTGGGAAAAGCTGGAACAGCTGGTAGGTGGCAAAAGAGGGAGATCCCCGGCCGTGCCTGAGTTAAATAGGGCAGGCCATGCCCCCAAAGCCAGTCGATTGGCTTGCCAGGGGGTGACGCGGCCGGGAATTCCCCCAATTGCGCAGGGGCTGGGCTTCAGCCGCCGCGCACATGGTGGGAGCGTGAAGCCCGCAACCCCACCTCCTCTGTAGGGTGGAAGTAGCTCTCTCAGATTACGGTGTTGCTCTGAGTAAAGTCCCACCCCCTCTGTCTCTTCTATTGTACGCCATCCCTGCGTCACCGGCTGGTCTGTGCTTTCTGCCTCTGAGCTTTCTGTTCTACTACTCTCAATGCACGCCTGGTCCTGGGAGAGGGGGCGGTCAGCAACGGCAGAGCAAGCTGATCGGGCACCTGGGGTAGCCCGCATGCCCTGTGCCCAGGGGTGGGGCAGGCCGCCTGTGGGGCGGAACGAGCCAGAGCAGGATGCTCCATGGGGCCTCCGAGGAGTTTCCCTGCCTCCTCCGACTCAGCCGCCCTACAGCTGAGGGGGAGGCAGCGGGAGGACCATTTGGGGCAGTGCGGAGCCCGTGGGCGCCGAAGCCACTACGTCACTCCCAGGAGAGGCGCGTGGCTCTGTCGCGCTGCAGGCCCCACAGTGAGTGCCGCCTGGCATTTTGCCACCCCCCTCAGTGGTGACACCCAGGACGGACCACACCCCCTTCCTCCGCCCCTGGCGGTCACTAAATCTGTCAGCTGTCTCTCCCCTGGTGCATCTTCCTGCAGCTCCCCTCCCAATATTTCCCACCTTTTCCCTTCTGGAGCCTCTGAACTATAATAATAATAATTTATTATTTACACCCCGCCCATTTGGCTGGGTTTCCCCAGCCACTCTGGGCGGCTCACAGTCGAGTGTTAAATACAATACAGCATTAAATATTTAAAACTTCCCTAAACAGGGCTGCCTTCAGATGTCTTTTAAAGATAAGATAGCTGCTTATTTCCTTCACATCTGAAGGAAGGGCGTTCCACAGGGTGGGTGCCACCACCGAGAAGGCCCTCTGTTTGGTTGCCTGTAACTTCACTTCTCACAGTCAGGGAACCGCCAGAAGGCCCTCGGTGCTGGACCTCAGTGTCCAGGCTGAATGATGTGGGTGGAGACGCTCCTTCAGGTATACTGGACCGAGACCATTTAGGGCTTTCAAGGTCAGCACCAACACTTTGAATTGTGCTTGGAAACGTACTGAGAGGCAATGTAGATCTTTCAGGACCAGTGTTATGTGGTCCTGGCGGCCGCTCCCATTCACCAGTCTAGCTGCCGCATTCTGGATTAATTGCAGTTTCCGGGTCACCTTCAAAGGTAGCCCCACGTAGAGCGCATTGCAGAAGGCCAAGCAAGAGATAACCAGAGCATGCACCACTCTGGTGAGACAGTCTGCAGTCAGGTAGGGTCTCAGCCTGCATACCAGATGGAGCTGGTAGACAGCCGCCCTGGACACAGAATTGACCTGTGCCTCCATGGACAGCTGTGAGTCCAAAATGACTCCCAGGCTGCACACCTGGTCCTTCAGGGGCACACTTACCCCATTTAGCACCAGAGAGTCCCCCACGCCTGCCCTATGACCTTCTGCAAACCGTTATTCTAAATCTATACTGTCCTCCTCTTCTTGGGAGGTTCAGAAACTCCTCAGTCCAGTCCCTGACATACATTGAGTTTGTCTGCTGTGGTGCAAGGAAGGTTCTTGTGTTCCTCACTGGAGATTATCCTGGGCCCTTCTGCATGCCAAGCATGCGCTTTGCCCCTGAGCTGCCACACCTCCCTAAAGGCAGGCCAATAAGGAGACAGCTCTGGCTTCAAGCAATCTCCCTTTGACTTTCTAAAGTGTCAGTCCACCGAGTATCCAGCCCAATGCTGTCTGCTCTTGATTAACAGCTATTCATTCTCCAGCACTGGGACTCAAGGTCCTTTCACTGGCATTGAACCTGGCGCCTTCTGCAATCTGAGCACGTGCTCTGCTGCTGTGCTGGGGTCCCCTCTGTGGATATGAAAGCCGCCGAACCGACTACAATGCTGGAATCTATTCAGCACTTAATTATCGTTAATTAAGAGTTATTCTTTCCTCGTCTCTCAGTGCTTGTAGATAACTATCACAAGAGTTGAGATGGAGGCTGTCACTCATTGGAAGAGATAAGTCAGGGGTGGAAGACCTCTTGCAGCTCGAGGGCCGGTTTCCCACTTAGGCAACCTTCCAGGGGCCACATTCCAGGGGTCGGTGGAGCCAAAGGCAAAAAAGGATGCAGCAACTAATAAGAATTTTCTCCTTGTACAATAGGCTGGTTTCTACAGACTCTCACGCACCCTTCTCTATCTTCAATCCAGGCAAGCAAGAAGCGCTGTAAGGCTTCAAGGACATGTTCCAGACAGATGAAAACTCAGGATCAGCAGGGGGGGGAGTGTCTGGGGAGAGTCCGAGGGGCCAGGCTGAAAGGACCGGAGGGCCAGAGGTTCCCCATCCCCCAAGCTAGTTCTTCAGCTGACTGCCAGGTAGGGTGGTTTTCTGATAGATTTTTTTAAAAATAATTTTTATTAGTTTTTATTAAATATTACAAGAAAAAAGAAATAGGAACAAAAATCAATACATAGCACTGTAAACACATTTGTCTACCTATTTTCCAACATGCAGACCAGAAAAGAAAAGAGACGAAAGATAAAAGAAAAGGAATAAAGGGGGGGAAATACTTTTCATAATCAATAATATCAAATTTATACTTCAAACATTACAATATATAAATCCTAGTTAAAATATTCTAAAAGACTTCCACCGCATTCACCACACGTCTCTTGGTTTCTAGTTCACCTTTACACCTGTTCTTCTGTCACTTGCTTTCCTTGAGTTCTTTCATAGTCCATCAAATCTTTGTGTTTTCTATATTCTTCACAAGGTTAGTCTAAGCACAACCAAACTTTTGTATTTGAACCCTGCTTGTGTAAATATTCATTTAAGCATTCCCATTGTTTCTGTACCGTAGTTTTGGATTTGTGTCTCATTAAATCCGTCAATTTTGCTAACTCCAGATAATCACATAATTTACTTAACCATTCCCTTTTTGTTGGGATATTATTTCCTTTCCAATAACTGGCTACCAATATTGTTGCATATAGAAATATGTTACTTTTGTCTTTGGGGATATCCTTACTCAAAATTCCTAATAAATATGCTTCTGCCCTTTTGTTATATCAAACCTTTATCAATTTTTTAATCTCTTCATGAATCATTTCCCAAAAATTGTTGATCTCTGAACATGTCCAGCACATGATTGATTGAATGATTGATTAATTGATTGCATTTACATCTGGCCTTTTTCTCCTGGGACGTGATGTACATGACTCTCCCCCTCCTCATTCCATCCCTGCTACAACCCTGTGAGGTAGACCAGGTTGAGAGGCAATGCTAGCCCCAAATCACCCAGTGAGCTTCATGGCTGAATAGGGATTCGAAACCTGAGCTGGATCTACACTGACCTGTTTAACGTTATTTCCCCCTATACAAATGATATGTTGTTTGAAAATGTCACGGGGCACGCTTGTTTATTAAAATGCCTTTGTTGTTGTTGTTGTTTAGTCATTTAGTCGTGTCCAACTCTTCGTGACCCCCTGGACCAGAGCATGCCAGGCACTCCTGTCTTCCACTGCCTCCCACAGTTTGGTCAAACTCATGTTGGTAGCTTCAAGAACGCTGTCCCACCATCTCGTCCTCTGTCGTCCCCTTCTCCTTGTGCCCTCAATCTTTCCCAACATCAGGGTCTTTTCCAGGGAGTCTTCTCTTCTCATGAGGTGGCCAAAGTCTTGGAGCATCAGCTTCAGGATCTGTCCTTCCAGTGAGCACTCAGGGCTGATTTCCTTCAGAATGGAGAGGTTTGATCTTCTTGCAGTCCATGAGACTCTCAAGACTCTCCTCCAGCACCATAATTCAAAAGCATCAATTCTTCGGTGATCAGCCTTCTTTATGGTCCAGCTCTCACTTCCATACATCACTATTGGGAAAACCATAGCTTTAACTATACGGACCTTTGTCGGCAAGGTGATGTCTCTGCTTTTTAAGATGCTGTCTAGGTTTGTCATTGCTAAAATTATTATAATATTATTATTATTATTATTATTATTATAGGTGAGCTCTTGCCTCAGATTGGCACAATCTTGCCAGAAATCGGCACCAATGGTGGCAGTGTTTCTCTGCCGCTCTTGAGAATGCCATCTAGTGGGGTCTTCTTTTGCCTGAGGCTGTGTCTCCAGCCTGCCTAATGGCTGCGCTGGCTCTGCTTCTGAATGCCAGTTTTTGGGAACTGTAGGAGGAGAGATTTGCTTTTGTGCTTGGACTCTGTTTGCCGGTTTCCCACAGGCAACTGTTCAGCCACTGTGAGAACAGGATGCTGGACTAGATAGGCCACAGGCCTGATCCTGCAGGCTCTGCTTATGTTCTTAAAGGCAGGCGCAGCCCTGGTGCTCTCTCCTATTTCCCATTCCCTGGAGGGATCTCAGGATCCTGGAAAAACTCATGCCTGAAAAGGCACCAGAAGAGCTGGCCCAAGCTGCTTCCTTTTTCAACAGCCCCACATGAGACTTTTGCATTTCCAAGATATCAGTATCAAAGGCAACACTTTCCCCTTGAAGGCAAGCGATAAGAGAGTTTCCGTCCTACCTTGCCAGCCCCTTTAAGAGGCAAGGCTTGAAGTTCTTACTGTAAGGTAAAAGAAAAGGAGAGGGGAAAGCGCAAGGCTTTGATACCGTCTCAACTTTATTCTTTCTAGAACTTCGCTAAGGAAACACAGGGCAGAACAAAAGAAAGCACTTCTGCGCACAACGGCTGGTGGATTTATAAAGGGACAAAGGAAGTCCTTTGCAGGGGGAGATGTCTAGCATTGGAGGCTAGGCGTGGCAGGTAAGTAGAGCCCCCAGGTTCTGAAGAAGCCTACCTCAGAATACCAGCTTCTAGCAGCAGTTTGGTGTTACTGTATTTTTCACTCCATAGGGCACAACGGACCATAGGGTGCACCTAGTTTTTAGAGGGGGGGGAAATCTTATTTCCCCCCCAGCCCCAAAGATCAGCGTACAGGCTGCGCGCAACCTCTCCCTGCTGGAGGGTTTGCGCGCGGCTATGGCACAAGCCAAGACAGCGAGCGGGATCCATCCCGCTCGCTATTTTGACTTCCTCTTTAGCCCCGCACAACCTCTCCCTGCAGTGGGAACTTAGGCGGCTATCCCTGAAGCCTGGAGAGCGAGAGGGGTCGGTGTGCACCAATGCCTCTCGCTCTCCAGGCTTCAGCGAAAGCAATGCGAAGCCTCTGGAGCGCGGTAGGAGCGCTCCCTCTGCGCTTCGGAGGCTTTGCGTTTCTGTCGCTGAAGCCAAGGAGCCTGCATTCGCTCCATAGGACGCACACATATTTCCCCTTAATTTTTGGAGGGGGGAAAGTGTGTCCTATAGAGCGAAAAATATGGTAGTTTCATGCGCCAGGCACTCCAGAATACAGATAATACTTAATGCTGTATTGTTTTTAACACTCAATTGGGAGCCGCCCAGAGTGGCTGGGGAAATTCTGCCAGATTGGCGGGGTATAAATAATAAATAATTATTATTATTATTATTATTATTATTATTATTAAATGGGCTAGGTTAATGGGAGCACAGACAATCCTGCCCCCTCAAACAACTCACACACCTCATATCTCAGCCGAGAGAGAGGCAGTGTGGTGTAGTGGTTAGAGTGTTGGACTAGGACTTGGGAGCAGCGGTGAAGCAAGACGATTGGGCGCCTGGGGTGGTGAGCTGGGGCAGGACTCTCCGTGGGGCCGCCCTACAGCTGAGGGGGAGGTGGCGGGCAGACCGTTTGAGGCAGTGCAGAGCTGAGGGCACCCAAGCCACCGCTTCACTCCCAGGAGAGACGTGTGGCTCTGGCGCGCTGAAGGCCCTGCGATGAGTGCCGTCTGGCATTTTGTCACCCCTCTCAGTGGGGACACCCAGGGCGGACCAACCCCACCGACCCCCTTCCTCCACCCCTGCTTGGGAGACAGTGGGGTGGATCTACACTCACAGTTTTTAACGTTAAGGAAGGGTTATGAAAGCACATGACGTCCTACTTTTTACATTCATAATGCGTTATTACCTTGTCTTTTTATCATTTAGTTTTAAATCGTTTTATGCTGCTGTATTGGTGAAACACTGTTCATATGTCCCTACGTACTTTTACTGCATTCAAACTCTGACCACCACCCCCATGGTATTCGAGGGGCAAATCACAAAGGACACAGAGGGAGGGAGAATTAAAATGTGACAAGAGCTGAGGGTGGGGCAGAGCGACCAGCGACAAGG
This sequence comes from Podarcis tiliguerta, assembly GCF_965153285.1. NCBI lineage: Eukaryota > Metazoa > Chordata > Lepidosauria > Squamata > Lacertidae > Podarcis > Podarcis tiliguerta. Next base: position 4,632,005 of record NC_139542.1, read on the forward strand.
GAAAGAAATAGCATTTTGGAAACTGGTGTGGCAGGGGATTACTTACATTTGAGGGGGGGGGGACACCAAGGTAAAAAGCAGAGACATCACCTTACCAACAAAGGTCCGTATAGTGAATGCGGAGGCTGAGAGAACCATACACATCATCTTGAGTTGCTTGGAAGCAAAGGTGGAATATAAATTCAATAAATAAATAAGACTCCTGCATTGCAAGGGTTGGACTGTGCAATAGAGTTGGAAGGAATCCAATTATTATTGAAGATTTATTAAATTTGTATACCATCCATTATCCATAGATCCCGGGGCTGATTCTGCAATTCTTAGATTCGGGACAGACAAATGGACGTGCTTTGTCACATAGCAGCAAAGAGTGAAAACAGTAAGGTTCGCAACCACAATGTGTCATGACCAACTTGGGTGGCGTTCAGAGAGGATTAGACAAATTCATGGGGGACCAGCCACCAGCCACGACTGAATGTGCAAATTTGGTAAGCTTCATATGCGCACTGAATCAAATCTCTCCTCCGTCCCAAGTTGCGCCTGCGATCGAAGCAGCATGCAGTTCCCAGGGGCATGCAGGGGAGTTCATGCGCACAGCAACATCCGCAGGCAACATGATGAGACAGAAGCTTTGGAGAAAACTTGCCAAGACAGCCAGTGCTGAATCAAACTCAGGAGATCTCTGCCCATCACTAGCAGAAACCAACATTTCCCACTGAAATTCTTACATGCATCTATTGATCTCAAAACATCGATGCCTTCTTGTCTAAAATAAGCAAGGTGGTTTGCAGCAGTTAAAGCTCAGGCTTGAAGCAGAGTGACTGTAAAGAGCAGCCCCATGGGTCAATAAGAAGACCATTTTTACAACTGAAAGGGTTTAGCTGAATCTGAAAAGATGATTGCCCTGAACAAGAAGCCCATAGAATCAGAGAATTGTATGGTTGGGACCCAAGGGTCATCTAGTCCAACCCCCCCCCCCTGCAATGCAGGAATCTGAACTAGATCATACATCACAGATGGCCATCCAGCCCCTGCTTTTAAAAACCTCCAAGAAATGAGAGTCCTGCACCTTCTGAGGGAGTCTGTTCCATTGGCAAAGAGCTCTTCCCATCAGAAAGTTCTTCCTGATGTTTAGTCAGAATCTCCTTTGAAGCCATGGGTTCAAGTCCTACCCTCCAGAGCAGCCGAAAACAAGCTTGCTCCCTCTCCCATGTAACAGCCTTTGAGACATTTGAAGAGGGCTCTCATATCTCCTCTCAGTCTCCTCTTTTCCAGGCTAAACTTACCCAGCTCCTTCAACCGTTCCTCATAAGGCTTGGTTTCCAGACCCTTGATCATCTCAGTCACCCTCCTCCACACACCTACCAGGTTGTCAACATCCTTCTTAAATTGTGGTGCCCAGAACTGGACACAGTACTCCAGGTGAGGTCTGACAAAAGCATAATAGAGACGAGCTATTTCTTCCTTCTTCTTGGGAGAAAAGCAATGACAAACCTAGACAGCATCTTAAAAAGCAGAGACATCACCTTGCCAACAAAGGCCCATATAGTCAAAGCTATGGTTTTCCCAGTAGTGATTTATGGAAGTGAGAGCTGGACCATAAAGAAGGCTGATCGCCAAAGAATGGATGCTTTTGAGTACTTTTTCTCACAGCACAGTTAAACTGTGGAACTCTCCCAGGCAATGTTGGTCACTAACCTGGATGGCTTTTAAAAAGGATTAGCAAATTCAGGGAGGGGGAGAGGACTATAAAATGGCTAGAGGTGCCATTTGGGGAACTAATATCATAACTGGAGAGAGACCTGTTGGAATGTAAAATGTAAAAGTGCTGTCTAAAATGTCTGAAATATTATTGGAATGAGAGACAAAGGATGAGCAAGTAAAATAATCAACTATAAACTGGGCAATAGATATCGGTCATAATATAGATATGGAAGCATGGGAACAATTTTATAAGGATAAAACATTTACAGCATGTTATGGTCTCAGAGAAAATTATATGAAAATGATTTATCGGTGGCCTCTAACACCGAGTAAACTGGCAAAAATGTATAAATCTAAATCAAATTAGTGTTGGAAATGGAAAGAGAAAGAAGGTTCTTTTTATCATATGTGGTGGTCTTGGAGTAAGGTTAAGGCTTACTGGGAAATGATACATAATGAAATGAAAAGTATGTTTAAAAAAAACCCAGAAGCTTTTCTCTTGGGAATTATAGGGACAGAACTACCTAAACCGTATAGAATTCTATTTACGTACGCTACTACAGCAGCAAGAATGCTACTCACCCAAAAATGGAAAGAAGCAGAAGTCCCAGTAAAGGAAGAATGAATACAAAAACTTATGAAATATGCAGAAAAGGCAAAACTTACTGGCAGAGTGAGAAATCAAGATAACAAACTTTTTTCTAAAAGAATGTAAATGGTTTATTGAATATTTACAGATAAATTGCAAAACAGGTAAAAACACTGGCAGGATTATTGCAATAACCTTCCGTCTCAGAAGAGTATATATTTAAAGAAGATGAATAAATGAGCAAATTAAGTTAATTTGGATATGCAGAAGATGTTAAAAATAAATTTAAGGAACCGCAGAAAGAGGAGGAAGGAAGCCAAGTTTCGAAATGTCAAAACGATTGTAAAATCAGTGAAATGTATAAATCTGAAAAGTAGAAATGCATATTTTTTTAATGGCTAGAAGTGAGGATCCCTCTGCTCTGCCTTTGCAGCTGGACGTAGCAGCAAATCCGCTCCACTTCCCAGTGGGGAGGAGTTGCGGTGGACTGCGTGGCCACCCACTCCCCACTGGGGGCGTGGGACTTTGTCCCCCGTTGACTGGGGGATCCCGGCCACGTCAGAGCCTGGCCAGCCAATCTGCTGGCTGAGGGGCGTGGCCGGAGCCGTATAAACAGAGGAGCGAGCCAGAGGACTTCCTCTTTGGCTCACTTCCTCAATCACCCTCCCTCCCTCCCTATTTTGCAGGTTAGGCAATGGCCTTGCTATGGACCTCAGTTCGTTGCCTTGGTTGTCAGAGGGGCCTGGTAGGAATTTTTCCACACGGCAAATTGGCACTGGCCACTTGGTTTTTGCCTACCTCGTAGCAATCGTCACAACTTTGTTAGAGTTGCGGTTAGGCATTGTTTGACCTCGTGATGGGGGAGGGGAGGTGTGGCCATCACCTGCCCCTCCAAGCTTAAGGGTATTCCGCTAAAGGAATCCGGGGGTGGGGATCTTGTCCAAATCCCGGGGCAGGGGCTAGGGCCATGACACGAGCCCACCAGGAACACCAGGGGGAGCTCGAGTTGGTCTGCATCGACAGGGCTCCCCCTTCCGGTGATTTACCCTTACTGGACTTCGAGTTTCACCTGTATAGGACGACTTTTTTCTGAATTTTTTTGTGATAAATTGAGGGTCGTCTTATACACAGGTTAATACACTAAGTAAGTGAGGGCTGGTTCTGTGGCAGGAGCAGGGAAACGTTGGAGAGCAGGCTGCTTACCCGCTCTTCCCGGTTCAGGAACAGTATTTGGTGAGTGCCAGTATACGGTGTATTATGGCACCAGTTCCATCAGCCAGAGCGGGGGATCGTCAAAAAGCTGCTCAACAGCTCAGCACACTTACAAAAGAAGCTCAACAGCTGTTGAGGGCTCCCAAAAATAGGAGTCATCTTATACATGGGGTCGTGTTATACACGGGAAAATGTGGTATCTGGATAGCCATCGTGGGAAACAGGATGGACCTACCAGGAAACAGGATGGACCTACCAGGATGGCAACCAAAATGGTCAAAGGCCTGGAAACGATGCCTTATGAGGAACGGCTAAGGGAGCTGGGCATGTTTAGCCTGGAGAAGAGGAGGTTAAGGGGTGATATGATAGCCATGTTCAACTATATAAAAGGATGTCACCTAGAGGAGGGAGAAAGGTTGTTTTCTGCTGCTCCAGAGAAGCGGACACGGAGCAATGGATCCAAACTACAAGAAAGAAGATTCCACCTAAACATTAGGAAGAACTTCCGGACAGTAAGAGCTGTTCGGCAGTGGAATTTGCTGCCAAGGAGTGTGGTGGAGTCTCCTTCTTTGGAGGTCTTTAAGCAGAGGCTTGACAACCATATGTCAGGAGTGCTCTGATGGTGTTTCCTGCTTGGCAGGGGGTTGGACTCAATGGCCCTTGTGGTCTCTTCCAACTCTATGCTTCTATGATTCTATGAGTCAGATATAGTCAGGTCCAATCAATGCCTAAGCCAATACCGCTCACATTCTGTAATTCAATAAAGTTGTGGCCAAAATTTGCCCAATAACATAAAACTAATATCTGTGTCCTTGTGTGAGTTATTTCTAACAAGGGGGTGGCTGCGGGGTCTCGACACGCAATTCTTCTGAACACCAGTTGCTGGAAGCTACAGGAGAGGGGGTCTTGTGTTCGAATCCTGCTTGCGGGTTTTCCACATGCATCTAGTTGGCTCCCGAATCTCCCTGTCTCCCCATTCCTCCTTTTCCCCCTCTTCATCTAATTGCCTATTTATTAATCATTTTCTATTGTCTCCCTCAAGGACCAGACTCCCGCCAGGCTCAGGATGGAAGGCGACAACAAAAACCGGGGGAGATCAGAGCCGGAGCTGGCAGGAAACGCGCCAGGGTTTTGCAGCCGTCTTTTCGCTCCCTGCGCAAACCACTTTGCCTCTGCCCCAAATGCGATGTGATTTCTCTCTGCTTAACCTCCTGCCCTTTCATCTAATGATTTCCCCCAGCACTCGGGGACTAGCGGGGCGGAGGGAGGCCCGGGAAGGACAGAAAAGCCGGCGCAATTAGCCGACAGCCGAGCAAAAGAACAGCGTGTTTCCTGGGCTTATTTTGCCAATCTTTTCCGAGGCGTATCTTAGCGGGCATCTGTAGGGGACGGAGAGACTTGAGGCAGGACATTACGCACCGGTTCGGGGCTTCTTTTGTTTGGACCGATAAAGGTTTTAATTGGAGTGTTTAGGCCTCCATTCTCCTAAAGAGGCAGATTTGCTCTGATAAAAGCGAAATAAAAAAGAAATAAAGCCTTTCTTGGGCTTAGAGGAAATATTCAAGGAGATAGATCTAGCCTGTCAGCAGCCCTCTGGGACCGATGGACACAGCGGACTGCTAATGGGCAGCAGATTTCCATAGTAAATGCAGGGACTCTGCTGTGCCGGGACCCGTATTTTCACAGGATGGAAGAACGGCAGAGATGGGGGGGACCCAAGGGTCATCTAGACCAACCGTCTGCAATGTAGGAATCTCAACTAAAGTATCAATGACAGGTGACCATCCAACCTCTGCTTAAAAACCTTCAAGGAATAATAATAATAATAATAATAATAATAATAATATATTATTTAAACCCCGCCCATCTGGCTGGGCTTCCCCAGCCACTCTGGGCAGCTTCCAACAAAATGTTGTTGTTGTTTAGTTGTTTAGTCGTGTCCGACTCTTCGTGACTCCCTGGACCAGAGCACGCCAGGCACTCCTGTCTTCCACTGCCTCCTGCAGTTTGGTCAGACTCATACTGGTAGCTTTGAGAACGCTGTCCCACCATCTCGTCCTCTGTCTTCCCCTTCTCCTTGTGCCCTCCATCTTTCCCAACATCAGGGTCTTTTCCAGGGAGTCTTCTCTTCTCATGAGGTGGCCAAAGTCTTGGAGCCTCAGCTTCACGATCTGTCCTTCCAGTGAGCACTCAGGGCTGATTTAATTCAGAATGGAGAGGTTTGATCTTCTTGCAGTCCATGGGACTCTCAAGAGTCTCCTCCAGCACCATAATTCAAAAGCATCAATTCTTCGGTGATCAGCCTTCTTGATGGTCCAGCTCTCGCTTCCATACATCACTACTGGGAAACCCATAGCTTTAACTATACGGACCTTTGTCGGCAAGGTGATGTCCCTGCTTTTTAAGATGCTGTCTTAACTTTAAGATGCTGTCTTAACAAAATATTAAAATACAGTAATCCATCAAACATTAAAAGCTTCCCTAAACAGGGCTGCCTTCAGATGTCTTCTAAAAGTCTGGTAGTTGTTCTTCTCTTTGACATCTGCTGGGAGGGCGTTCCACAGGGTGGGTGCCACTACTGAGAAGACCCTCTGGCTGGTTCCCTGTAACTTGGCTTCTCACAGTGAGAGAACCACCAGAAGGCCCTTGGCGCTGGACCTCAATGTCCGGGTAGAACGATGGGGGTGGAGACACTCCTTCAGAAAGGAATGAAGGAAGTCCACCATGTTTCATGGGAGACAGTTCCACTGTCAAACAGCTCTTCCTGTCATAAAGTTTTTCCTGATGTTCAGTCAGAATCTCCTTTCCTGTAACTTGAAGCCATGGGTTTGAGTCCTACCCTCCAGAGAAGGAGAAAGCAAGCATGTTATCTCCTCCGTGTGACAGCCCTTAAGATGTTGGAAGATGGCTCTCCTATCTCCTCTCAGTCTCCTCTTCTCCAGGCTAAACATACCCAGATCTTTCAACCGTTCCTCATACGGCTTGGTTTCCAGACCCTCGGTCATCTTGGTCGCCCTCCTCTGAACACCCACCAGCATGTCAACATCCTTCTTAAGTTGTGGTACCCAGAACTGGACACAATATTCCAGGTATGCTCTGACCAAGGTAGAAGAGAGCAAGACTATGGTTTGCTACGATCTGGACACTAGACTTCTGTTGATGCAGCCTGGAACAGCATTAGGCTTTTTTGCTGCTGCATCACACTGTTGACATTCCCACAACCTCAGAATATGGAGCAATCTTTGCCAGGCATGGAACTGGCATATTTCATTTCTTTTGCATTCAAAACAATGGGAGGAAAACTGTTTCTGAAAAACAAGAACCAAACCAAGCTGATAACCTGCATTAGGGAATTAAAAATAAATAAATGCATGCACACACACCCACACACACCTTCTGGTCTCCCAACAGAAGCATGCTAAGGTCCTTCATCTTCCCTTCCTTTCTCCCTCCCATCACCTTAAATGTTTGCAATATATTTCCTCACAAAATATGCATGCCTAACAGAGCAATTGAAAAATCGCTCCATTCAGCATGCATATTTTGTGAGAAAATACATTCCCCAAAATATGTATTCAAGTGCTTAGTTAAATATGAATTGTTTTATGTGCAGACCTTTTGTATATTAAAAAAAACCCACAATAATAATTGCAGATTAATGCAGAAATGGGACAGACTTGTGTATGGCTGCATGCAAAGCTGAAACAGCCTAGTCATAGACTGATCTGTCCATCCCGAGTTCCGAGCAACATCCTGTGTTGGTGAGTCCCGCAGGTGAAATGCAGAGCCATCTCTTTTTGCCAGCCTGAACCCTCTCATCTCCCCCTTAGATCGGGGAAGCTCTTTTCAAATATATTGTTTTTCTCGAAATGCTCTCTGCTGAACACTTAAGCTTCGTTTTAAAAAAAATTCAAATAAACTGCTACAGCTGCCTTCTATTTCCCCCCTTCACTAAAGTGTCCCAGCTGGCTTTTAAGCCTTCATAGGAGAAGATCTCCCTCCACCATCCCGATCAATTTAGCTGCACATTTTGGTACCTTTTGCAACTCCCGACTGTAATCTTTAGTTAATTTAAAATAAAGCATCCAGATAGAAGTTAATAACACATGTAAAATATATTTAGAAGGCAGGGCAGGGGAACCCACAACAGGAAAGCATATCCTGTGTGAACACAGAGCTTAAACAGATTGGAAGGGGAGAGATGAGATACACCAGGCTGTTTCTCATATATGGGCGTATTATCAGATACGATACTTCAACTGAATTTGACCCCTCGGCACATGCTGATTTTAATTTCCTTATCGTGTATATGCATTGTCTTAATCTACTTTTTGCTAGAGGTCTAGCAAGAGCAGCCATGTTTGAGAGTCAGCATAGACTTCTTTTGTTGTCTTTGTCCATGGGGTTTCTTGGCAGGGATACTGGAGTGGCTTGCCGGTTCCTGCTCGTTTTCCCAGTAGAGATATATGGAAAGAGAGCTGGACCATAAAGAAGGCTGATCGCTGAAGAATGGATGCTTTTGAATTCTGGTGCTGGAGGAGACTCTTGAGAGTCCCATGGACTGCAAGAAGATCCAACCTATCCATTCTGAAGGAAATCAGCTCTGAGTGCTCACTGGAAGGACAGATCCTGAAGCTGAGGCTCCAAGACTTTGGCCACCTCATGAGAAGAGAAGACTCCCTGGAAAAGACCCTGATGTTGGGAAAGATGGAGGGCACAAGGAGAAGGAGACGGCGGAGGACGAGATGGTTGGACAGTGTTCTCGAAGCTACCAGCACGAGTTTGACCAAACTGCAGGAGGCAGTGGAAGACAGGAGTGCCTGGCGTGCTCTGGTCCATGGAGTCACGGAGAGTCGGACACGACTAAACGACTAAACAACAACAACATAGACTTCTTTTTTGGTGATCACTCATAGCCAAGTAAGATTGTCTTCCATGAACATGGTTTTAACAGTGAGTCTGTAAGTGACTGTGGAGGCCAATTCTGGAGCCACACGTCCTCCCACAGTGGGGACATAGGTTTCCAGGTGGGAGTTGTTCATGGTGAGGGTTTGCCAAGTGTGCTTTCCTCTTAGCACGTTTCTCCCTTGTGTCCTGAGTTCGAGTGTCTTCAAAGCCCATGACACCTTTGATAAAGGCTGTTCTCCAATTGGAGCTCTCACAGGTCAGTGTTTCCCAGTTGACAGTGCTTATACTACATATTTTAAGATTTGTCCTGAGAGTGTCTTTAAACCTATTTTGTTGTCCACTGCTATTTCGCTTTCCATTCAAGTTGGGAATAGAGTAGTTGCTTTGGAAGACGATCATCAGGCATCCGCACAACATGACCCGTCCAACGAAGTTGATGTTGAAGAATCATTGCTTTGACACTGGTGATCTTTGCTTCTTCCAGTACACTGGCATTAGTTCGCCAGTCTTCCCAAGTGATGTGTAAAAAAAATTGGAGACACCTTTGATAAAATCTTTTGAGGAGTTGGAGATGGCATTTATAAGTGGTCCATGTTTCACAAGCATACAGCAAGGTTGGTAGTCCAATAGCTTTGTAAACAAGCATTCTGGTTTCCCTGCAAATGTTCAGGTCCTCAAACAATCTGTACTTCATTCAGGAGAAAGCTACACTCGCAGAGCTCAAGAGATGCTGGATTTCGGCATCAATGTTGGCCCTTGTGGAAAGATAACTGCCCAGGTAGGAGAAGTGACCAACATTTTCCAATGTTACACCATTAAGGTGGATTTGTGGCTCTGCAAAGAGGATTTTTTGTGCTGGTTAGTGCAGTGCTTCGGCTTTTTGGATATTGAGCGATAAGCCAAGCTTTCTGTAAGCTTCTGCAAAGATATTTTTGATGGTTTGGAGGTCATCTTCTGAGTGTGCACATACTACGTTGTCATCAGCATACTGAAGCTCTATGACAAAAGTTATGGGGACCTTACTCTTTGCTTTCAGCCTACTCAAGTTAAAGAGCTTTTTATCTGTTCAATATATGATTTCTTCCCCGGCAGGGAGTTTTCCTTCGACCAAGTGTAGGATCATGGCAATGAAAATAATAAATAGAGTTGGGGCAATAACACAACCCTGTTTAACGCCTGATCCCTCTGTGAATGGTTCACTTTGAAAGCCATTATTTTCTGTGATTGTTGCCATCATATTATCATGGAGGAACCGAAGGATGTTCACAAATTTATCTGGGCAGCCGATTTTCAGAAGGACAGTCCACAGGGCATTACGATTTACAGTGTTGAAGGCCTTAGTCAAGTCAATAAACGCCATATACAGGGGTTGGTTTTGCTCTCTGCATTTTTCTTGAAGCTTTCAAGAGGTATACTGAGGGGCAGTGTGGGGTAGTGGCTGGAGCACTGCACTTTAGATTGGGAGCCTGGGGCTGGAGATGAATTTGGGATGGGGGGTTGTGGGTCCTCTTAAGTTCTTACGTTCTGCATGCTGATCTGATTCTCTACCACGGGAATCACAGGACTCAGAGCGGCTCCCACAAATCAAAATGATGCAGATAAAATACAAAATAAAGGTAAAGGTAAAGGTACCCCTGCCCGTACGGGCCAGTCTTGACAGACTCTAGGGTTGTGCGCCCATCTCACTCAAAGAGGCCAGGGGCCAGCGCTGTCCGAAGACACTTCCGGGTCACGTGGCCAGCGTGACATCGCTGCTCTGGCGAGCCAGAGCCGCACACGGAAACGCTGTTTACCTTCCCGCTAGTAAGCGGTCCCTATTTATCTACTTGCACCCGAGAGTGCCTTCGAACTGCTAGGTTGGCAGGCACTGGGACCAAACAACGGGAGCGCACCCCGCCGCGGGGATTCGAACCGCCGACCTTTCGATCGGCAAGCCCTAGGCGCTGAGGCTTTAACCCACAGCGCCACCCGCGTCCCAAAATACAAAATACTCCAATTCTATTAGAGTTTAATTCCTTATTAATGATTTTCTTTGATATGTTTTTAAACTTTAATAGAATTAAAATATAAAAAACCCATTAACATGAAGATAATAAAAACTGCACAGCACTGTTAAAGCCCTTTCATTAACAAAAATGAAAAGGGGAGGAGGCAGGGACAACAACAACAAGAAGTTTCCAAAGTCCTGTCGGAATAAAACTGTCTTCATCTGCCAGTGGAACGACAGCAGTCTATTATGGTGTTATTAATGGTATAATAATAATCCTCCACATCTGTCCCGATACAATGTACAAAATATAATTTTGAAAAAGCTAACAGTTACAAAACAGCACATAATAATAATAAGAGAAGACAAGTTTTTAAAAGCATAAACCTGCTGCAAAGACCTTTTCATCCAGCTGGCAAAGTTGGACAGAACAAAAAAATGTCCCCTATTGTATCTCGACAGGGATGCTGTTCCACAGAACAGGAGCAGACACCGTTAAAAGCCCTGCCCTAAATAACTGTGGGGTGTGGACTCCCTGTGTCTTGGGCAGGGGTCAGCAACCTAAGGCCCATGGGCCAGAAGCGGCCCACGGAGGCCGTTTAACCGGCCCAGGAGCCGCCACTGAACCAAGCTGCCCGCTCGGCGAGTCCCCACGTGCTGCGCTAAACCGCACAGGGACTCTCTTCCGTGGTTCTGGAAATCATTTCTGCACATGACCAGACACCGAAAATTGTGGGATTGATCCAGCCCATGCCCAGTCAGCCTTGCCAACCCCTGTACAGTCATACTTCAGGTTGAAGTAGCTTCAAGTTAAGTATTTTCGGGTTGCGCTCTGCGGCGACCCGGAAGTAAAGGAGCACGTTACTTCCGGGTTTCGCCACTCGCGCATGCGCATATGCTCAAAATGACGTCACGCGCATGCATGGAAGTGGCAAAACGCGACCCGTGCACACGCAGACGCGCAGATGTGTGTTACGTTTACTTCAGGATGCGAACAAGGCTGCGGAATGGATCCCGTTCGTATCCAGAGGTACCACTGTATTGGATTTGTGACCATTATGCTCATTCAGTAGCATTAAAGCTCTGCTGGATAAAATACAATTGCCTCTGGCTTATTTTGGGGAATCCTGCAACGTGTTTAAGTTTTTACTCTGCCAACTATGTGTTGGAATCTGCTCTGGATCAATACTGAGTAGAATATCCATCTAGGACACCTGGACCTGCGGTGATCAAGGCGTGAAAAGCCTCAAGCCTGTGGACCAAATGTGGCCCTCCCAGCCTTTCTCTCTGATCATTGGGCCTCTTCCCCTGGAGCACGTGCAGAGCACCCACAGCAGAATTGTGTGAATCAGAAGCATCCCTTTGTATCCTGCAATCTCCAGTGCTTTTATTTATGGGTACAGCTGAGTAATGTACCATCTCCTCCTTACACACACAAACACACACCTCCTCCTCGTCCCTCCCTCCTCCTCGTCCCTCCTCTAGAATTACAGCAGCACTTATGGGGAGAAAGTACAGAAACCTTAAAGAATAATGGCTAGTTTGCAACGGTGGGATTTATTTGAGTCCAGATGGTTATCCTGTATAAAATACAGCATCTGCTCGCAATTGCTTAAGAGAGATTTAAAGCTGCGGAGTCTTGCAGACAGGGCCCTAGAAATGGAGAATCGGTAATGCTTTCCTGGCCGGAGTCCCAGGCAGTGCATAAGAACATGGGAAGGCAGGCTGCAGGATCCAGCCAGTAGCCCATAGAGTACAGCAGCCTGTTCTCACAGTGGTGCTCCAGGCACCTTTTGCAAGGGCACCTTATGGCAGAGATGGGCTCATAGAATTATGAAGAGCTGGAAGGGACCCCGGGGTCATCTAGTCCAACCCCCTGCAATGCAGGAATCTCTTGAACTAAAAAGGGGCTCGAACCTGCAACCCTGAGAAGGGCACCAACTAGAATAAAATATGGGGCCCAGGTAAGCCCAGCCCCACATGATCGATCACATGACACAGTGCACACACACACACCATTTGAATAGGAATGCCCATCAACTTCATGGGGGCTCAGTCCTTTAAACATTTTATTGCGGGGACTGAAGCCCCCACAGCCTCTAGGACAGTGGTTCTCAACCTGTGGGTCCCCAGATGTTGTTGGACTGCAACTCCCATCATCCCTGAGCTCTGGCCTTGCTAGCTAGGGGTGATGGGAGTTGTAGTTCAACAACATCTGGAGACCCACAGGTTGAGAAAGGATGCTCTAGGAGTTGGTTTACATGACCCTGAGATTAAGAGTCTCGTGCTCGAGATGGGAAGAAGACAAAGTCCCTACTGGACAAGAATGGCAAATCAAAATGTAAGACTATGCCAGTGTGGTGTAGTGGTTAAGAGCGGTGGACTCGTAATCTGGTGAACCAGGTTCGCTTCCCCGCTCCTCCACATGCAGCTGCTGGGTGACCTTGGGCTTAGTCACACTTCTCTGAAGTCTCTCAGCCCCACTCACCTCACAGAGTGTTTGTTGTGGTGGAGGAAGGGAAAGGAGAATGTTAGCCGCTTTGAGACTCCTTAGGGTTGTGATAAAGCGGGATATCAAATCCAAACTCTTCTTCTTCTATGCCGAAATGGCAAAACTGACTGGAAAAGCTTAGGAACCAAGAAGACCAAAATTTCAACAAAGAATGGGGGGAAATTATAACTTATCTTCAAGACCATTGTAAGCGGATGAAAACATTAGCTGGATTGCAATAACACTTGTAATGTAGCAAGTAAGATAAAGGTAAAGGGACCCCTGACCATTAGGTCCAGTCGTGGATGACTCTGGGGTTGCCGTGCTCATCTCGCTTTATTGGCCAAGGGAGCCGACCTACAGCTTCCGGGTCATGTGGCCAGCATAACTAAGCCACTTCTGGTGAACTAGAGCAGCGCACGGAAACGCCGTTTACCTTCCCACCAGAGTGGTACCTACTTATCTACTTGCACTGGCGTGCTTTTGAACTGCTAGGTTGGCAGGAGCAACAGGAGCTCACCCGGTTGCGGGGATTCGAACCACCGACCTTCTGATCGGCAAGTCCTGGGCTCTGTGGTTTAACCCACAGCGCCACCCGCATCCCATAATGTAGCAAGTACTATGGAGTTAATGGAGTTATATAAAACATGGACTATTGGAAACGATGCAGTAGAAAAAGTGTAATAACAAGGACCCACAGAGGGGAAGGTGGGAAGTCAAGAGGTTGGGAAGAATCTTTTAACTGTTGGTGTGTATGGTTGTATGGTTTTATATTTGTAAAATAAAATTCAAAAAAAGAGAGATTCTCATGCTCTACTGACTGAGCTATCCCAGAAATCAGGGACAGAGAACTGCGTCTGACTGGAGGGCCATATCCACTGATGCCCAATCTTGTGGGCAAGAAAAATCTACAGGGAGAAAGCAACCCACCAGTGGCGTAGCGTGGGGGGTGCAGGGGGGCCCGGCCGCACCGGGCACAACATCTGGGGGTTAGGGTTAGGGGGCGCAAATCCACGGGTTGGGGGCACAAATCCACGGGTTAGGGGGCGCAAATTACTTGCCTTGCCCCGGGTGCTGACAACCCACGCTACGCCACTGCAACCCACAGAACTGGGGAAGGGTATTTTTGGAGGGGGCGGGGGATATATTCCCATCTTTGGCAGGTATTGGAGTGTGCATTACACAGCCTGAGAACCAGCAGATGTCGGGTCCCAATTTCAAATGTCGCCTCGCATCCCATTTCCTGCTCCTGATGTATGAATAATGGAGTGTGCGGAGCTCTGGAGGTGAGGGAGCCTCCTTCCCTCGCGAACTCTCTCTACAGACGCAATCTTTGCTAATTGCGACGCTGAGCCCGGCCAATTCTGTGGAGCAGGATGGTGCTGCCAAGCAAGCTGGAGCCATCTGTGCATCCTCAGCCATCACGGGGCAGGTGGACGTGTCTTTCGGGGCATTGGGAAGGCCCCTGGCTTGGCGGCAGAACATCTGCTCTGCACGCCGAAGGTCGCTGGTTCAATCCCCGAGACCTCCCGTTAAAACCAGGGCCACGGCCAATTTTTGCCCGGCTCTCTTTTTTCACAGCAGAAAGTGCTGATTTGGGTACCGTTTTCTCTCAAAGAGCAGCGCTTCCTCAGGAAAAGCCACCTTTCCCTGCAAAATCACCTCTTTCTCTCTCTTGGCAGGCGCTTTGTCAAGAGAGTGAGAAGAACCGGTGTGTGGAACGGCTCCTTTGCGTGGCAGGGGTGGGAAAGAAACTGGGTTCGGTTTGCATTTTAGCACAAACCCCCCTCATGTGTGCTTTCTGAAGCCTTATGCCAACCTGAAACACAGACATTGCTTCCAACTCTGACATTTCTCTGGATTTTTCGATGGAGTTTCCCAACACAGAAATGTATATTTTGGTCAGAGCCATAGCTACGGGGGGGGGGGGGGGCTAGTCAGGTGTTTTGCCCCAGGAGAGGGGCACCATTGAATCTCCCATTCTGTGTGTGCATATGCAGGGGGGGGGGGACCACGCCACACCGACTCTTTTCTTTGACCCAGGTGAAATAAAGCTTGGTTTCACTCCTGTATTGGGCAAAAGTGCACAAGAATATTTTTAGGTGAGAGGGTGTTCAAAAATTCATTATATTGGGGGGGGGGGAATTTCTTGCCCTGAATGCATATGGTAGACAAAATTATGTAGAAGAATGTGTCTGTTCGAAGAAACGTGCCCGAATTAATTTTATATTTATTTATTTATTTATACATACATAAATACATACATACATACATACCCTGCCCATCTGGCTAGGTTTCCCCAGCCACTCTGGGCGGCTCCCAACCGAATATTGAAAACACAATACAGCATCAAACATTAAAAACTTCCCTAAACAGGGCCACAGGGCCGCCTTCAGATGTCTTCTAAAAGTCAGATAGCTGTATATTTCCTTGACATCTGATGGAAGGGCGTTCCGCAGGGCAGGCACCACCACCAAGAAGGCCCTCTGCCTGGTTCAGGTATACTTCAGATATACTGGGCCAGGGCTGTTTTGGGCTTTAAAGGGCAGTACCAATACTTTGAATTGTGCTCAGAAATGTACTGGGAGCCAATGTAGGTCTTTCAGGACCAGTGTTATGTGGTCTCGGTGGCCACTCCCAGTCACTAGTCTAGCTGCCGCATTCTGGATTAGTTGTAGTTTCCGGGTCACCATCAAAGGTAGCCCCATGTAGAGCGCATTGCAGTAGTCCAAGCAGGAGATAACTAGAGCATGAACACCACTCTGGCAAGACAGTCCACGGGCAGGGAGGGTCTCAGCCCAGGTACCAGATGGAGCTGCTAGACAGCTGACCTGGACACAGAATTGACCTGCCTACAGATACACACATGGATATATATATATATATATATATATATATATTTGCTTTCGTATATATATATATATATATATATTATATATATATATATATATATGTATATATATATATATGTATATATATATATTGATTGATTGTCATGGACTGGCTGAATGGAGAGGGATGGTGGGAGGCACCAGCTGGGCAACCCCCGCAGGAAGAAGGCTCAGAACCAATGAACTGGTTGTGGGACAGCTATACGTGTTTAGAGGGAGAAGACTGGAGGTGGTATTGGAAACTCAAGAGGCAACAGGGTTTGGTGAGCAGAGAGACTCTGTGACAGAGAGAAGTCCAGAATCAGAGGCAGAAGTTTGAGAGGAGGGAGCCCAAGAGGCAGAGATGAGTCAGGCTGGTGAAGAAGCCAGGGGTTATCCCCCTCCTGCTGCGACCAGCTTCCCACCCACCCCCAGTCTCTCAGAATCAGAAGAGGTATGAAAAGGGAGGAGCAAAGACAGACACGATGTAGATTGCAAGGGGAGGAGCCAGCAGAGGAGGAGGAGACTTAGGCAACTGTAGGGAGGTGGGGACCTTCGGTCCACACACCTGCCCCATAGGGGCAAGATCTACTGGGACAAGTTACTGTGCTCACCACGCCTGGCTTCCTGAGTCAACCTTGCTTCCTTTACTTAAGAGTTAACTTCACTTATGCTGTGTGATTCATTGCTGGTCTGCTCCTGACACTGATTTATCAGTCAGTTCCTGGTGTGTGTGTGTGTGTGTGTATACACACATACACATCAGAAACAGATGCTTGAATTGGAATTTGGTGAACTGAAGATTGGAGAAATGAGTACATATCAGAAACTCACATTATTCCATCCTTACTTGAAATGAGGCGACAATTTACCTCAGTCCTCATACATTCCCCTGACAGATGACCAAAGCCCCACTTTTTGCAGCAGGCAAGAGATTTTGCAAAAGGGGAATCCTCCAAACTAGTCTTCCACCTGGAACCTTAGAGAACTGCTGTCCATCAGAGCAGACCAATCATATCTGGGTACCCAGTCTGGTTAGACTCCATTTCCCATCACCATCTCAGCTCATTGGTCATGCGGGCTGAGGCTGATGTGTGTTCAAAATCCAGCAGCACCTTGAGAGCTCCGCTTTGGCTACCCCCGGAGCAGATGGGCCATCAGTCTGAGCTGGTGTAAAGCCTGATATGGTGATGTGTGCAAGAGAGGCGGAAAGCAACTTTCCTGTGTTTCTGGAGCAGAGACATCATTAGCCCAGAGGTTCCAGGCAGTGAAATTAGCACATTTCAGAAGCTCCGCATGCATCATTGAGAGACAAACAGATTGAACTCCTTAGGGTTTGCAGTTAAACTTTGCCAGGGTTTCTGCTCCCGTTAAAGGAGTCAGGTGTGTGATTCTAGCCTTCTCGCTTTAAAAATAAAATAAAATAAGAAGCTGAGCTAGGCAAGATAACTTGAACCAGAAAGAGAAGGCCTGGGATGCATGATCTAAGTTCAATCATTCACCTTAGAGCCTTGAGATGCCACTCCAAAGCACATCTACACCATCAGCAGAATAAAACCTTCATGCAGGGAATCCAGAGGTTGAGAGCATCTTCAGCAAGCTCAGAAGCTGTGCTCAAAGACGTCCAGCGAGGGAGAGCTAGAGATGGAGGAGACTGTTAGGATATTTCCGTTCCACTTTAAAAGGGAGCAGGCTTTGAGTCACAGAGTCTGCGTATTTCCTGTTTCACATGATGTTTATGTTGTGTCTTTGCTTTCGATTCCCTCTCTCTGCCAGAAACTCTCAAGCAGGCAGTCATGTTTTTCTTTGTTCTGATCAACGCTGAATAAACTTCTATATAATGCTCTCCTGGGTACATCTTTTGCTGTGCATTATCTGCTGATAAGAGCGTGCATCAGTTCTAGAATGTGGGAAGCTATTTCTAGAGCTTGTGTCGCTAATTGCTGATACTGCGTGTCTACGGGAGGTCAATGGACGTCCGGAGACGACGTGGAGGTCAAGATGGACATTGTCTCCCTGGCAGTATCCCAACAACAGGTTATGGGCCCATAACCCATAACCCAAAACAATTTGCGAATTGAGGCACAGCCTTATCCTTCGAAACTTGGACTTCTCCAAGTTTTGCAATGCCGTTCTCCAGCCAAGTGAAATGTGCAGAAAAATGCACTTAGCAGGGGGAAGTGTGCATGGAATACATGTGTTCTTGACAATGGCATACAAAATGCATTGTATTTGGGGAATCGCTTTGCAAAAATGTGTACATTAAGCAAATTTGTCTGCAAAAATGTGTATATTAGGAAAAATTCTGATGAATTCTCACAAGGGCTGTTTTTCTAATAAAAGCATTCAGAGACGGAAGTGAGAATGTGGAGCACTGACATGGGCAGGGGGCAAGAAGGAACTGAGAGAAACTGAAATTGATGTAGCAGCCAAAAAGAAGAAGCCCTAATGCTATTCTAGGCTGCATCAACAGAATTCTAGTGTCCAGATCAAGGGAAGGAATAGTCCCACGCTATTCTGCCTTGGTCAGGCCACACCGGGAATACTGTGTCTAATTCTGGGTACCACAATTGAAGAAGGATGTTGACAAGCTGGAAGATGTGCAGAGGAGGGTGACCAAGATGATCAAGGGTCTAGAAACCAGGACTTGTGAGGAACAGTTGTGGGAGCTGGGTAGCCTGGAAAAGAGGAGACTGAGAGGAGATATGATAGCTATCCAACTATCTCAAGGGCTGCCACATGGAAGATGAAGCAGGATAGTTTTCTTCTGCTCCAGAGGGTTGGATTCAAACCAATGGCTTCAAGTTACAAAAAAGGAGATTCCTACTAAACATCAGGAAGAACTTTCTGACAGTAAGAGCCATTTGACAGTGGAACTGTCTCCCATGAAACGTGGTGGACTTTCCTTCCTTGGAGGTTTTCAACAGAGGTTGGATAGCCATCTGTCATGGATGACAGAGAAGGCCCTCTACCTGGTAATAATAATAATAATATATAATAATAATAATAATAATAATAATAATAATAATTTTATTATTTATACCCCGTCCATCTGGCTGGGTTTCCTCAGCCACTCTGGGTGGCTTCCAAACGAATATTAAAAACAATACAGCATCAGACATTAAAAACTTCCCTAAACAGGGCTGCCTTCAATTGTCTTTTAAAAGTAAAATAGTTGTTTATTGCCTTGACATCTGCTAGGAGGGCGTTCCACAGGGCGGGCACCACCACCGAGAAGGCCCTCTGGCAAGTTCCCTGTAACCTCACTTCTTGCAATGAGGGAACCACCAGAAGGCCCTCGGCTCTGGACCTCAGTGTCCGGGCTGGATGATGGGGGTGGAGAGGCTCCTTCAGGTATACAGGACTGAGGCCATTTAGGGCTTTGAAGGTCAGCACCAACACTTTGAATTGTGCTCAGAAACGTACTGGGAGCCAATGAAGATCTTTCAGGACCAGTGTTATATGGTCTCAGTGGCCGCCCCCAGTCACCAGTCTAGCTGCCGCATTCTGGATTAGTTGTAGTTTCCAGGGTACTTTCAAAGGTAGCCCCACATAGAGTGCATTGCAGTAGTCCAAGCAAGAGATAACTAGAGCATGCACCACTCTGCAAGACAGTCTGTGGGCAGGGAGGGTCTCATCCTGTGTACCAGATGGAGCTGGTAAACAGCTGCCCTGGACACAGAATTAACCTGTGCCTCCATGGTTCTCATGAATGTGTCCAATTCTCTCTTAAAGCCATATAGTTTGCTGACCATCACTGCCTCTTCTCACACCCTGACTTGTGTTTCTACAAGCAAGCGGTGAGGGCAGAGATGACTTGGTCTTTCAAATTTCAGCAGTGACCTGCGCGAGGTGAAAATCTGGTGTCTCTCTGCCTCCCACCCCCTTCATGGATCACTGCCTTGCTGTGGCGAAGGGGCTTGAATAACTCAGAGAAGCTATGAGCTATGCCTTGCAGGGCCACCCAAGATGGACAGGTCATAGTGGAGAGTTTTGACCAAACGTGATCCACCTGGAGCAGGAACCGGTAAGCCACTCCAGTATCCCTGCCAAGAGAACTCCATGGACAAAGACAACAGGCATATAAAAGTTATGATGCTGGAAGATGAGCCCCTCAGGTCGGAAGGCGTCCAACATGCTACTGAGGAAGAGCAGAGAACAAGTACAAGTAGATTCAGAGCTGGTGAAGCAGCTGGGCCAAAGCCGAAAGGTCGCTCAGTTGCGGATATGCCTGGAAGCGAAAGGAAAGTCCAATGCTCTAAAGAAAAATATTGCATAGGAACCTGGAATGTAAGAACCATGAACCTGGGTAAGTTGGATATGGTCAAAAATGAGATGGCAATCCTGGGCATCAGTGAACTAAAATGGACGGGAATGGGCGAATTCAGTTCGGAT
The DNA here is from genome assembly GCF_965153285.1 of Podarcis tiliguerta. Taxonomy (NCBI): domain Eukaryota; kingdom Metazoa; phylum Chordata; class Lepidosauria; order Squamata; family Lacertidae; genus Podarcis; species Podarcis tiliguerta. The sequence goes on from NC_139542.1 coordinate 4,652,161, forward strand.
GACCATCACATCTACTACTGTGGGCAAGAATCCCGTAAAAGAAAAGGAGTGGCCCTCATGGTCAACAAAAGAGTGGCAAAAGCTGTACTGGGATGCAATCTCAAAAATGATAGAATGATCTCGATACGAATCCAAGGCAGACCTTTTAACATCACAGTAATCCAAGTTTATGCACCAACCACTGGTGCTGAAGAAACTGAAATTGACCAATTCTATGAAGACTTACAACTAGAAATGACACCAAAGAAGGATGTTCTTCTCATTATAGGGGATTGGAATGCTAAAGTAGGGAGTCAAGAGATAAAAGGAACAACTGGCAAGTTTGGCCTTGGAGTTCAAAATGAAGCAGGGCAAAGGCTGATAGAGTTCTGCCAAGAGAACAAGCTGGTCATCACAAACACTCTTTTCCAACAACACAAGAGACGACTCTACACATGGACATCACCAGATGGGCAGCATCAAAATCAGATTGATTATATTCTCTGCAGCCAAAGATAGAGAAGCTCTATACAGTCAGCAAAAACAAGAACTGGAGCTGACTGTGGCTCAGATCATCAGCTTCTTATAGCAAAATTCAAGCTTAAACTGAAGAAAGTAGGAAAAACCACTGGGCCGGTAAGATACAATCTAAGTCAAATCCCTTATGAATACACAGTGGAAGTGAGGAACAGGTTTAAGGATTTAGATCTGGTGGACAGAGTGCCTGAAGAACTATGGATGGAGGCTCGTAACATTATACAAGAGGCGGCAACTAAAACCATCCCAATGAAAAAGAAATACAAGAAAGCAAAGTGGCTGTCCAATGAGGCCTTACAAATAGTGGGGGAGTGAAGGCAAGCAAAATGTGAGGGAGATAGTGAAAGATACAGGAAATTGAATGCAGATTTCCAAAAAATAGCAAAGAGAGACAAGAAGGCCTTCTTAAACGAGCAATGCAAAGAAATCGAGGAAAACAATAGAATGGGAAAAACCAGAGATCTGTTCAAGTCAGTCTGACATCAATACCAGGGAAGATTCTGGAGCAGATCATTAAGCAAACAGTCTGTGAGCACCTAGAAAGGAATGCTGTGATCACCAATAGTCAGCATGGATTTCTGAAAAATAAGTCATGTCAGACTAACCTGATCTCGTTTTTTGACAGAATTACAAGCCTGGTAGATGAAGGGAACGCAGTGGATGTAGCCTACCTTGATTTCAGCAAGGCATTTGACAAGGTGCTCCATGATATTCTTGTAAAGAAGCTGGTAAAATGCGGTCTTGACTATGCTACCACTCAGTGGATTTGTAACTGGCTGACTGACCGGACCCAAAGGGTGCTCATCAATGGTTCCTCACTTCCATACATCACTACTGGGAAAACCATGGCTTTAACTATGCGGACCTTTGTTGGTAAGGTGATGTCTCTGCTTTTAAAGATGCTGTCTAGGTTTGCCATCACCTTTCTTCCAAGGAGCAGGCGTCTTTTAATTTTGTGACTGCTGTCACCATCTGCAGTGATCATGGAGCCCAAGAAAGTAAAATCTCTCACTGCCTCCATTTCTTCCCCTTCTATTTGCCAGGAGGTGATGGGACCAGTCGCCATGATCTTCGTTTTTTTGATATTGAGCTTCAGACCATAGGAGAAGGGGACGACAGAGAACGAGATGGTTGGACAGTGTTCTTGAAGCTACCAGCATGAGTCTAACCAAACTGCGGGAGGCAGTGGAAGACAGGAGTGCCTGGTGTGCTCTGGTCCATGGGGTCACGAAGAGTCGGACACGACTAAACAACTAGACAACAACAACAACAACAACTGCCTCCCACCCTCTCTTCCACTCAATTCACCACGTCAGAGTTGTGAGGTCCTGCTGCACCTTCTAATCTCGACACCCAGCCTGGTGGAATTGGACGTGCTGGCCTAAATCTGCCTCTTTGAAGGGCAAGGCAGTTGTTTTCCCCCAGGCAGCACTGCAAAATTGAGGCAGAGTGTTCTGCATGCCCTGTAAAACCGCATTGTGGGGCCATTTGCCCCTTTCGTCCCCCGTGTCTGCTCAGGTAACTGTTAAAGACAGCTGCCAGCCGCAGAGAGAGAGAAGCCAGATGTGGTAAGAACGACAGCGGCAACACTTGCAATAAATCTCCGCAGTGCTAATGAAAGCAAACTTAAAGAAACTGGCAGTGCAAACCCCCCTCTGGAAGCTGCCAGCAGGGCTGGCATCATAAGAACGTAAGAAGACCCCGCTCTTCATCAGGCCAATTGCCCATCTAGTACAGCGATGGTCAGCCTGGCGCCTGCGGGAAACCAGCAAGCAGGATTCGAGCGCAAAAGCCTTTCTGCCCTCCCACGGCTTTTCTTATACTCACAGAATCAAATAATCATGAAGGGTGGAAGATTCAGGACAGATTAAAGGAAATAGTTCTTCACACAGTGCAGAGTGAGCCTGTGGAACTTCCTCCCACTGGAGGAAGTGATGGCCTAGACAGCTTTTAAAAAAGGATTAGACATGTTCATGGAGGAGAGGGCCATTAATATCTACCAGCTATGAAGGCTATAGGCTCTGCCTTCACAGCTAGAGGAAGCAAAGCTTCTGAACAGAAAACCACAGAAGGGGAGATGGAGCCAGTATGGTGTAGTGGTTAAGAGCGGTGGACTCGTAATCTGGTGAACTGGGTTCGCTTCCCCACTCCTCCACATGCAGCTGCTGGGTGACCTTGGGCCAGTCACACTTCTCTGAAGTCTCTCAGCCCCACTCACCTCACAGAGTGTTTGTTGTGGGGGAGGAAGGGAAAGGAGAATGTTAGCCGCTTTGAGACTCCTTAGGGTAGTGATAAAGCGGGATATCAAATCCAAACTCCTCCTTCTCCTCCTCTTCTTCTTCTTCTTCTGCACAAATTCTGCTTGCTGGTTTGCCACAGGGAACTATTTGGCCACGGTGAGGATGTCGGACTAGATGGGACACTGGTCTGATCCTGCAAGCTCTTCTGAGGCCCTTATGTTAGAATTGTAGCGTTGAAAGGGACTCTGAGAGTCATCCAGTCCAACCCCCCTGCAACACAGGAATCACAGCTAAAGTATCCCTGGAAGATGGCCATCCAACCTCTGCTTGAAAACCTCCATGGAAGGAGAGTCCACCACAGTCTGAGTTAGTCCATTCTCAAGTAGTAGAGTTCAAGCATTGCATGCGAAAGGGCCCAATGTTCAGTCCTCCACAGGACTAAGAATTTCTGTTTCAGAAATTAAACAGGGTCTGCCAGTAGCAATGGACAGAACCATTAATTAATTCATTGCTTGCCAGTGCAGGTCTTATTCCTGGAATGAAAGAAGAAGAAGAAGAAGAAGAAGAAGAAGAAGAAGAAGAAGAAGAAGAAGAAGAAGAAGAAGAAGAAGAAGAAGAAGGTGCCACCAAGCATGTGCAGAGTGTCTTTCCACCAGGGGTTGCAGACATTTCCCCCCAGGTGATCTGCAAAAGAATCAGCTTTTCCTGAGATGCAATAATATGGCAAAGTTTCACCTTGAAGCCACAGGATGCCATCAATAGGGGGAGAGGTTGGGCTCCCGATGCACCTCTGAGTAATGTCCCACCTGCAAAGGGTTTTTTTTGGGAGAGGACCTCCAGATGCAAGGAGATTCTTCAAAGCAGTCCTGTCACCTTTCTCCTCCAGAAATTAAGTGTGGCTCTTTAAAAAGTCAGTAAAGGAAAAAAGAAAAAGAAAAAACTTTCAATTCGCAGGGTGCCATAAGTCTGCCCAGAAGGGGAAGAAAAATCCGTTCTGTCAGAACTTCATTTCTATTCCATCTCTCTCGGTGTTATCATCTGCATCTTTGCTGACTTTAGCTGGAATTCTGCCTTCCTCTCAGCCTAAATCAAATTTCCTCCTTCTACAGAAGAAATGGTTGGGTGGCTCAAGGTTGTGCCTTAAAGATAATCCACAACAAATTGGATCCTGCTTAACCAACTTGTGGCCGCGAGTGCAGCAGAAAGGTGGGTGGCAGGGTACGTCAAGGGCATGGGTGCAAAGGATCCCTCTCTGGGGTACAGAGATGTCTGGACATGCGCCTCCCCCCTGCCCACCTCCGGGCGAGGAATTTCACAAGATTTGCTGAAAGCAGTTCTCTGCCAAATTCGTCTGGCGTGTCTCCCTAGCAGGTCCCTCTGAGTAGACCTCACCTTTTTCTCTTACATAGATACGCAAGAAGAAAGGGAGCAGCCTTATCTCCAGAAAGGGTTGGGAATATCCCCAGTCCGAAATCCTAGATAGCTACTGTCATTCGGGGCCGGCCCACACATGAGGCAAGGTGAGGCAGTGGCCTCAGGCAGGAGATCCAGCCTCCGAGGAGTATGGGGGGGGGGGAGAGAGCTGCAATGTAGGAGGCTGGGGCTGCAAAAGAGGAGGAGGTTGTGGTGAACAGGGAGCATATTCTGCTTAGCCTGAAGCAGTGGTATAGCATGGATTGCCAGTGCCCCGGGCCATGTGGAGAGTGGGGTTGAGGGAAACGGTTGTAGTATGCATGCACATTCAACTGCCTAAAGGTGTCCGTGTCGTCCAGGAGATAAGAAAAGCCACGGAGCTAAGAAAAGAAGAATCATTCGGTTGTCTGGAGAGGTCATTCCTGGTTTGCACAGAGCAGCCTTTTTCAATGGAGTCCAGTGATGGAAGAGCATAGCTACACTGAGGCAGCACCAGGTGTTGAAATTTCACGCCCCTAATCATTTTGCCCCTGAAGAAGAGTTTGGATTTGATATCCCGCCTTTCACTCCCTTTAAGGAGTCTCAAAGCGGCTAACATTCTCCTTTCCCTTCCTCCCCCACAACAAACACTCTGTGAGGTGAGTGGGGCTGAGAGACTGTGACTGGCCCAAGGTCACCCAGCAGCGGCATGTGGAGGAGCGGAGACGCGAACCCGGTTACCCAGATTACGTGACTACCGCTCTTAACCACTACACCGCACTGGAGCAACCTCCCCTGTGTCCCCCACACCATGCTACGCCACTGGCCTAAAATGGCAAAACATCCTGCTGCCAGTCAGTGTAGACCATGCTAGGCTAGATGGAACGATGATCTGACTCAGTATAAAGCAGCTTCTTGGATCCTTCCATAGCTCAGTGGGAGAGCATCTGCTCTGCATGCAGGAGACCCCAGGTTCAATCTCTGAACCTCCAGTTTCAGGACTCCTGCCCCAAACCCTCTAGAGCAGCTGCTTTTCAGTGTGGATGATACTGCGCTAGATGGAGCAATAGGCAACTCCCTATGTTCTTATGACAGAGCTCTGTTCTGTGGCTGCCAACTGACCGTAGGGGGGGACATTATCCTTGAAGGGCAGTTATCAGCCAGCCTAATAGTAGGGCTGGCCCTCCTTAGATGGACAAATAGTGCAGTCTGCCCTTTTCACACAATCACCGAGGGCTGTGCAAATTGTGTGTGGGTACCTGTTCTTCATTCTTTGGCAATCACTCGTAGCTGAATAAGATTGTCTTTCATGAATATGGTCTTAACAGTGAGTCCGTAAGTGACTGTGGAGGCCAATTCTGGATATGCATGTCCTTCTACAGTGTGGACGTAGGTTTCTGGGCAGGAGTTGATCATGGTGAGGATTTGCCAAACATGTCTTCCTATTAGCTCATTTCTCCCTTTTGTCCTGAGTTTCTTCTTCTTCTTCTTCTTCTTCATCTTCTTCTTCTTCTTCTTCTTCTTCTTCTTCTTCTTCTTCTTCTTCTTCCTACCTATCTATTCATCTTGGAAGGGACCCTGAGGGTCATCATCCAACCCCCAGCAACTCAGGGATCTCAACTAAATCATACATGACAGGTGACCATCCCACCTCTGCTTAAAAACCCCAAGAAAGGTGAGTCCACCACCTCCTGGAAAAGTCTGCTCCACTGCTGAGCAGCTCTTAACATCAGAAAGTTCTCCCTGATGTTTAGTCAGCATCCTCCATGCCCCACCCCAGTGCACAAACACGTGTTCTGGGCACCGACAATCCATGCTATGCCACTGCCCCCTAACCCTGGCAGATTAACCCTAGGACCTGATTCATGCAGCACATGTGCTCTGCCACTGAGCTAATTCTCAAAAACCAACATTTGGGTGCACATTTACCACAGCTTGGCAACAAGCGGTGGAAGCATTCTCCATTTTGTCAAGCCAATGTTCCCTTCAGTAATTTCCCCCGTTTGGATATTCCACCACACCCAGAGTGATATACGCGCCCGGGGGAGAGGCCTAGATTGCAAGGCTGGCTAAGACTGTTCTCTAATTGCTGTAATCTCTTGCCCATTAAATCTGATCGCTCTCTTATCAGCGTTAACAACTGATAATTAGGGAGGCAGTAATAGGGGTGTGTTTGCTTCAAAAGCCAGCACTTAATTCCATTTTTTTAAAAAGGCGAAGGAAAGAAGAAGAAGCCAAGAGACCCAAGTCTCCCCAGAAGTAAAGCCTGGCTGTGATTAGTCAAGATCCCATGGAATGGAGCCTCCAGGTTCAAGAAGTGAGTATCTGAGCTGCTCCACATTTTCTGCTTGTCTCATGCTGGTTCCCTGCAACCTCACTTCTCTCAGGGAAGGAGCTACCAGAAGGGCCTCGGAGCTGGACCTCAGGGCTGAACGATGGGGGTGGAGACGTTTACTGGGCCAAGGCGATTCAGCTGTGATTCCTGCATTGTTGAGGCTTGGTCCCTTCCAACTCTATGATTCTACATACAAAGCATGGAGAAAGCCTAGAAAACACTAAGCGTCTGACTCAAGTACAAGGCAGCTTTCTCTGTCCCTGTTCCTCGTGAGTTTCCCAGCAGGGTCTGTCTGGCTGAAGTCAGGGAAGGAAGGCGAGACGGCGAGGAGAGGGGCTTTTTGTCTGATCCGGCAAAGGCAGCTCCTGTGATTGACAGATCTCTCCAAGTCTTGCCTACAGGGCTACAGTGAGAGAGAAGGAACCTGGAGGCATCTCTGCCCTTTCTGCAAAGCATCTCAGGGCCCACCTGCCGTCTTCCAAATTCCTCCTCCCTGCTTTTGCCCAAAGGGAGACAGCACTTCTGAGAGTGACATTATCCAGTCGTTTCCCCCGCTGGTTTTCAAGAGTTTTCCGCGCAAAGGAGGAGACCCCCCTCCCACCATGTGGCAGAGGCGTGTGGGGAGATGTTCGTTTGATCTTCTGCAGTCGGTCCTTAATTAAGCCGTCCCATAAGGAGCAGAATCAGAGAAGCTGCATCAGCAGGACAGCTCTTCCCTCCCCTCTCCCCTGCTATGGTCCTCTTTCCATCGCCTCTTCTCAAGGAATCTGCCAGAGGCTCCCTGCCTAAACCCCTTCAGTGTGGACTTCTGGGTCACAATCACACTGCTTTCCCCTTTCCAGGACAAACCCAGGTTCTGGCGAATTCGAAGGCTGTTCTTTGGCTGTGTCAACCCAAACGGGTCTGGATGGGACAAGCAGTTGGCTGCGGGGCAGAGTCACACAATTGCAGAGTTAGAAGAGACCCCAAAGGTCATAGGGGAGGGCACCGGGTGGCTTTTTGCACCCCAGCACTACATCTTCTTCTTCCTTGGTGGTCACTCATAGCCGAGTAAGATTGTCTTCCATAAACACGGTTTTAGCAATGAGTCTGTAAGTGACTGTGGAGGCTAATTCTGGATCCACACGTCCTTCCACAGCGGGGACATAGGTTCCTGGGTGGGAGTCGATCATGGTGAGGGTTTGCCAAGCCTGCCTTCCTCTTAGCACATTTCTCCCTTGCGTCCTGAGTTCAAGCGTCTTCAAAGTCCATGACATCTTTGGTAAAGGCTGTTCTTCAGCTGGAGCGCTCGCAGGCCAGTGTTTCCCAGTTGTCGGTGTTTATACTACTTTTTTTAGATTTGCCTTGAGACAGTCTTTGAACCTCCTTTGTTGACCACCAGCATTACGCTTTCCACTTTTAAGTTCAGAATGGAGTAGTTGCTTTGGAAGACGGTCATCAGGCATCCGCACAACATGACCAGTCCAACTGGTGATCTTTGTTTCTTCCAGTACGCTGGTGCCTATGGTAGTGACCCTATGGTGGCATTTGGTTGATGTTGAAGAATCATTGCTTCAACACTGGTGACCTTTGCTTCTTCCAGTACACTGATATGAGTTCTCCTGTCTTCCCAAGTGTTGTGTAAGATTTTTCGGAGACACCGTTGATGGAATCTTTCGAGGAGTTGGAGATGGTGTTTGTAAGTGGTCCGTGTTTCACAAGCATACAGTAAGGTTGGTGGGACAATAGCTTTGTAAACAAGCATTTTGGGTTCCCTGGCAGGAGGGGAGAGTTGCTCTTGTGCTCAACTGCGGCTTGCAGGTTTCCCACAGGTCAGCCGCTGTGAGAACAGGATACTGGCCTACCAGCAGAGTCATTGGCCAGATTCAACAGGCTCATATTCTGATAAAATTTCAGCCAAAAGAATTTTGAGCAGCTCACCACTGCAATCCATCTAGCTTTAGTTGCTTGTTATGCAAATATAATGCTGAGGGCTCTTGTCCCCACCCCCACCCCCCAAAAAGCATCAGTCTTAATTCTTGTTGCTAAGCATTTAAAAGCTGTCACAATTTAGGTATTAATCTTGCTAAATTCCACATCTTACCTCTTGCTTTTTAACTGAAATCCAATAACACTCCTAATTTGGATCTTTTCTTTTTTAAAAAAAAAATCAAATTATTTAAGTTGTTTTTCCCCCCTCTCCTACATCATTTCGTTTTGGAGAGATGATTGATTCTCACAATGCACACCATCTTCTTCTGTTTGGGATACATTTCTCCCTGAGAAGTGTGGTGTTTTTTTTAAAAAAATATGTTTTTTTGCTGCCACGCTGTAAAAAAAAACCCCAACAACAACACACAGGTGCACAGAAACGGGAATTGTAGTTGTGTTGCTGACTAGGGCTTTCCTTTCATGGCTATTAGATCCATTCTATCCCCATGTTTAAAAGAAGAACCAGGTTTGTAGATGAAAAAACCGGCATCTGCAAATGTATTGTTGGATGTCTTTATGAGATGTGGTTTATCTGCAAATATATACAACCTGAACCTGCAATGGAGGCATTCACAGCAAGAGCGTGAGAAGGGAACAGTCTCCCTCTGGAGTTTGTGGACTCTCCTTCCTTGGAGGTTTCTAAACAGGTCGGGTGGCCATCTGCCATGGATGCTTGAGCTGAGATTCCTACATTGCAGGGGGTTGGACTAGATGCCTCTGGGGGTCCCTTCCAACTCTATGATTCTAAGGCAGTGTGTGGCCCATGGGTTCTGTGCCGAAGTACGTTTGTGTATTTGGTATTGAAAGTTGGACCCATCAAACATTCTATACAGAATGGGAATAAATAGGGGAAATATGGTGTTAAAGCAGAACTCTTAGCAGGCGATTGTTAAGTGTGTAAGGACAAAAGAAGTAATTATAATTTAACGGTTTTCAAGTTACTCTATTTTATCAAAGCAACTAGAATATATATATATATATGGGTCTCTGCCATGGGAGCATATTCACCCAGTGCTTTTCCAGCTGCACTGGCTCCCGGTGGAGTACAGGGTCAGGTTCAAGGTACTGCTTTTGACCTTTAAAGCCCTTCACGGCCTAGGACCCTCGTACCTACGGGACCGCCTCTCCTGGTATGCCCCACGGAGAGCCTCAAGGTCCGTAAATAACAACACCCTAGTGGACCCAGGCCCTAAGGAAGTTAGATTAGCTTCAACCAGAGCCAGGCCCTTTTCAACACTGGCTCCAACCTGGTGGAACGCCCTGCCTCATGAGACCAGGGCTTGTAAGACAGAGTTGTTCCACCTGGCCTTTAGCTTGGAGCCAATTTGATTCCCTCCCTCCCTCTCTTTCTTTTTTCTTTTCCTTCTCCTCCTGCGATGAAGCTACATTTTAATATTTTAATGTTCCATTATTTTAATGTTGTATTTTACTTTTGTTTTTAAGTTGTAATCATTCATCTTGTTTTATTATTGCTTGTAAGCCGCTCTGAGCCCGGCCTTGGCTGAGGAGAGCGGGGTATAAATAAAAAATGATGATGATGATGATGATGATGGGAAGATCTCACACAGGTGAAGGGAAGCAGTGGGGAGGAGGGGAGGGTTAGGTTGAATTTGGGAAATAATATATGGGACAGCAAAGGAGATAACAGATTCTTATAGAATAGTAATATATCATAACCAGAATAGAAGTAAATGTACTTTTAGTATTTTCATTATTGTAATAGTTATTATTATTTCTTATCGGTAGAAGGCAATGTTAATTTAGACTTCTTTGTTTTGCTATCTGTATTTTTAAAAAACACACACGTATTTTTCACTCTATAAGACGCACTTTTCCCCCTCCAAAAATTAAGGGGAAATGTGTGTGCGTCTTATGGAGCGAATGCAGGCTCCATGGCTTCAGCAATAGCAACGCGAAGCCTCTGAAGCGCAGAGGGAGCGCTCCCTCCACGCTCCGGAGGCTTTGCGTTGCTTTTGCTGAAGCCTGGAGAGCGAGAGGGGTCGGTGCGCACCGATCCCTCTTGCTCTCCTGGCTTCACTTTGCTGGAGAGGCGCTGCGCAGCTCTCCCTCTCTTCGCAGCGCCCCTTCAGCGAAGTGGGAGGAGAAATGGAAGGGGCTCCGTTTCTCCTGCCGCTTCGCTGAAGGGGCGCTGAGCAGAGAGGGAGAGATTTTGTTTTTCTTGTTCTCCCCCTCTAAAACTAGGTGCATCCTATGGTTGGGTGCATCCTATAGAGCGAAAAATACGGTAAGCCAAAAAAAAACCTGTAAAAAAGAAAGAAAAGAAATTTGGGCCACCCTGGTTTACTATGTTTACATCCCACCCTTCCACTGGGGAACTCAAGGTGGCAGGCACAGTTCTCACCTTCCCCATTTTATCCTTACAACAATCCTGCGAGGCAGGTTCAGCTGAGTGGCAGTAACTGACCCTAGATCACCCAATGAGCTTCATGGCTGAGGGAAGACTTGAGCCCTAGTCTAACACTCTAACCACTACACACCGCTGTCTCTCGTGGGGCTCTGCTTTGCTGCTCCCAGAGACCTGCTGCTGCTACAGCTGGAGACAAGATCGAGCTGCTGTTACCTTTTAAAAACAAAGCAAAAAGCAAAACAAGGCAAGAATAGAATTCCTGCTCTTTCCTTCCAATAACCTGAAACAAGTGTTACCAACAGTGATTCCTATCGAAATCAATATCTGCTAAAACAATCTGTGGAGCGGCGACGGCGAAAATGCCACCCACGTGCAGCCCTCACACCTAATTTAGTTTACAACTACAATTGTGGCCCAGAGGCCAGGGCAAAGAGCAAATATCTACAATTGCTTGGCTCTCTTTTTTTTAAAAAAAAGAACTGTTTTGAGTTTAACCTGCAAGAGTCACAGTGCAAAAGGAAGCAGCAATCAGAGGAAAGCCATTAATGTGACCTGAGTAAACTAGGAAAGCGTTTTGCAGCAGCTTCTGCCAAAAAGCAGCAGAGTGCAATTATCCTGGGCAAGGACCTCTGAAATTTGCAGTGTGGTCCAGTGTGCAGAGCAGCTTTTGCCAACCTGGTGCCCCCAGATGTTTTGGATTACAGCTCCTGGTGGTAGCTGTGGCTTATGTGAGCTGTCGTCCAAAACTCGAGAGGCTTGTTGTTCGCAAAGCGACCTTAACTAAACAGCCTTGGTCCTGTATACCTGAAGGAGTGTCTCCACCCCCATCGTTCAGCCCGGACACTGAGGTCCAGCGCCGAGGGCCTTCTGGAGGTTCCCTCATTGCGATAAGTGAGGTTACATGGAACCAGACAGAGGGCCTTATTGGTAGTGGCGCCCACCCTGTGGAACACCCTCCCTTCAGATGTGAAGGAAATAAGCAGCTATCCTATCTTTAAAAGACATCTGAAGGCAGCCCTGTTCAGGGAAGTTTTTAATATTTAATGCTCTACTGTTTTTAACACAAGATTGGAAGCCGCCCAGAGTGGCTGGGGAAACTCAGCCAGGTGGGCGGGGTATAAAAAAATATTATTATTATTATTATTATTATTATTATTATTATTATTATTATTATTAACTAGAGAAGGCTAGCATGTTAACACCAGTGTGAGATGCTGGCAGGACAAAGAAGAGTAGTGGGCAGCACAAACCAGGGAACCCCCTGTTAGGATATAGTTCCGTTCCACCTTAAAAGGGTACAGGCATGACTGTTGTGTGTCACATGCCTGTTTACTTCCAGCACTTGCTGGGAACTTCCGTTTGTATTGCTGCTGTTTTGCTGGACACGAAGGGAAGCAGACATGTTTTTTCCTTTGTTCCTGCTACTGAATAAAATGCTGTAATATACTGCTTACACATGGCTCTGTCCGCCTCTTCTGCTGTGAGAAGATTTACACACTCTGCTAACAGAGAGTGCTCTAAACATATGGGTCTCTAAACATATCTGAGGCTCGTGTCCCTGATTGAGGCTGTTCCAAGGGAGACCGGTGATCGTCCGGCTGCCGGCCGGTGGCTGGAGCCAGCTGGGGGTCTGCCTGATGCCCCTGTCTCCCCGGCAGTATCCCAACACCCCCAAGGGAACCCCCAGAGGAGGAAGGGTCAGATCCAAGGAGTTGGTGGTTGGACACTGAGGAGAGGTCAGAGGGAGATGATGGTGGGGAGAGGTGTCAGAAGTTGAAGGGGTGACAAGGTTTAGTGAGCAGGACGAGCTGGTGGCAGAGAGCAGTTCAGACTCTGAGGCTGAAGTGGAAGAGGGAGTTAAATGGTGTTGGACTTTCAGAGGAAGAGAGGAGAACTAGCCCCGCTGTACATCGGGGAGGGCTGTGTAGAGAGAGTCTCTTCCTTTCAATTCCTAGGAGTTTATATCAGTGAAGATCTTACTTGGAAAATAAATACAACCCAGGTGGTTAAGAAAGCCCAACAGAGACTCCATCTCCTCAGAGTCTTGCGGAAGAACAATGTCAATCAATATCTGATGATCTCCTTCTACCGGTCAACAATAGAAAGTGTCCTTTCGTACTGCATCATGGTGTGGTACGCTGGTTTGACATCAACAGATAGGCAGTGCCTACAGAGGGTGGTGAATACAGCACAAGATATTATGGGCTGTCCCGTGAATCTGCTGGATGAAATAGCGGAAGAACGTTGCCTCAGGAGAGTGTGGAAAATTCCCAGGGATGATTCACACCCTGGCCGGCACTTTCTTGATCGCCTGCCCTCGGGCAGAAGGTATAGAATCATGATTAGTCGCACCAACAGGGTAAAGAACAGCTTCTATCCGTGGGCTGAATGGAAAGATAACAAAAGGGCAACTGACTTTCGGGTTTGGTGTGTGTGCGTCAGTAAACGAGGGGAATTAAGACTAAGAGAGCTGAATGCGGGGTGCTCATGTAATCTCACTGTATACAAGTTGTACAAGTGACAATAAAGTATTTCAATTTCAATTCAATTAAGAGGCTGCTAAAGAACGTGGGTGGCGCTGTGGGTAAAACCTCAGTGCCTAGGGCTTGCCGATCGCATGGTCGGTGGTTCGAATCCCCGCGGCGGGGTGAGCTCCCGTCTTTCGGTCCCAGCTCCTGCCCACCTAGCAGTTCGAAAGCACCCTTAAGTGCAAGTAGATAAATAGGTACCGCTTTATAGCGGGAAGGTAAACGGCGTTTCCGTGTGCTGCGCTGGTGCTGGCTCGCCAGAGCAGCTTCGTCACGCTGGCCACGTGACCCGGATGTGTCTGCGGACAGCGCTGGCCCCCCGCCTCTTAAGTGAGATGAGCGCACAACCCTAGAGTCGGACACGACTGGCCCGTACGGGCAGGGGTACCTTTACCTTTACCTTTAAAGAATCTATGGAGTCTCCTTCTCCAGCTGTGACAAGCTCTCATTCTCCATGGCTTCCAAGAAAGCGCAGAATAATTAGGCCAGAGGTGCATAGACACAGTTTGAAACTGCTTGGGGCACATCTGGGACAGAAGGGGTGGAAGGCAGGGACCTTTAATCCTGACAACTGCTCCACAGCGGCAAGAGCGGCTGGGAAGTGTTGCTGAGTTGTACGCCTTTTCCTCGAATAAAGAGTTAACTTTTTTGTCGGCCTGCATCTGACTCCTGTCCTCCACCCCTGTTCCAAACTTTCTTCAGCGAGGATATTTCTTGAGGTTTCTTGGGTATGTTTAGCCTGGAGAAAACTGAAATGCAATTAAAAGATTATAGTTATAGGTTGTCACGTTGTAAGCTGCGTTGATATACTTTGTGAAAATGGTAGATATTTAAATAGATGTAATGAAACCAAACAGTCTCCCGGTTGCTGATGTCACAATGACCTGAAGCTGCATGTTGAGAGAATCCTTTCCCTTGCTGCTGCTGCTCCTAGGAATAATAAACTCAGAGTTGGAATGGGTCCATTTGGGGCATGGGGAGTTTTCTCTCGAAGGTAAAAGCTCTAGTGGTTCCTTCCACCTCTATCAGCTTACCAGAAATATCTCTCCTGCCCACAGCTCTCCTGGAACAGTTAGGAGGCGTAGGCTGACAGTGGTAACAAACAAAACAGCCACACATTTCCTAAATATTAAAAAGCATTTGTGTTTATTTACTTATAAAAATCCTAGCCTGCTCTTTCTACTATTTGGCACTAATGGCTTACAAGTGCTAGAGTAGAAAATAATAACATGTCTTCTAATAAGATATTCCATTACGGTGAACATAATGTAAAAAAGAAAAAATCCCATAATAAGAAGATAGGGTGCCCCCCAAATCAAACTCAACACACACACACACAATGTAATAAGCATCGAAAATGTTTGCGTTAACAAAACATCCAATTTGCCAGCAATGTCTCCCAAAATGACAACGGTGGTGAAAGCACATCTATCAATCAAGTTTCTCATATGCCCACAAAAAGAAATTTATCCATAGGGAGCTCTCAGAAGATAAGAAACTACCTTATGCCAAACCCCATCTACTTCAGTACTGTCTACTCTGACTGGCAGCAGTCAAGGATTCAGTTACGTGACATTCACACCCATGCCTGAGGATGCTGTCAGGCATTGAACCTGGGACCCTCTGCAGATCAGAGGCCTGAAATCCTCCTATCCAGATCCCCCCCCCCCCCTGAATTAGGTGCTAGTTGGTTTAATACTTCAACCCTGTTTGTCCCAGGGATAATAATGCGGTTTTGGGGGGGGGGGGAATGTAGCAGTGAACTAGCACCCCCTTCTGGTGAGCCTTACATACCAAGACAGGTGAGCTACTACCTTTTCCACCTGCCTAGAATGCAAATTTAGCAACAGTGTGTTTGTGTTTGCATGCATAAAGGTAAAGGGACCCCTGACCATTAAGTCCAGTCGCGGATGACTCTGGGGTTGTGGTGCTCATCTCGCTTTACTGGCCGAGGGAGCCGGCGTTTGTCCGCAGACAGCTTCCGGGTCATGTGGCTAGAAGTCATTGGTAGCCCTCTCCTCCATGAATTTGTCCCAGCAAGTTCAGGAAACTTTTTCAGCAGGGGGCCGGTCCACTGTCCCTCAGAGCTTGTGGGGGGCCGGAATATATTGGGCAGGGGTGTGAACAAATTCCTATGCCCCACAAATAACCCAGAGATGCATTTAAAGTAAAAGCACACATTCTACTCATGTAAAAACATGTTGATTCCTGGACTGTCCGCAGGCCAGATTTAGAAGGCAATTGGGCCAGATCCAGCCCCTGGCCTTAGTTTGCCTACTCATAGTCTAACCCATTTTTAAAGCCAGGTTAGTGGCTACTGTTACGTCTTGAGAGTGTAAATTTCTTAGCTTAAACCTGTGTTGTGTGAAGAAGTCGCCCATTCACTTTTACCAGTCCCGAATTTTCCAACATTGGATATTACATTTGGATGCCCATGAGTTCTAGTCTTACGGGAGTGTAAGAAAAACTTCTCTCTGTTCACTTCCTCCATCATCATTTCAGTGCCGGGCTTTTAAAGTTTTGTATCTTTGCCTCTTTTAATTCCTGCTTTACTGCTGGCTTTATGGAGATCGGTTTGTCTTCCTGCATTGTATTGATTTTGCTGCATTGACTTTATTGGCGTTTGTATTTTATTCTGAACTGCGAATCCGATAGCGAAGGGCACTGTGCAAGCGTGCAATCGATCAAGCTGCAAATTCTGTTTCTGGACAACCTTGCACAGAATGCTGCCCACAACTGATATTCAGCAGGATTGAGAAAGAACGCTATTAATTTGTGCATGGCATGGAATCATGGAGCTGGAAGGGACCCTGAGGATCATCTAGTCCAACCCCCTGCAATGAAGGAATACACAGCTGTCCCATACAGGGATCGAACCTGCAACCTTGGTGTCATCAGTTTTGTTTTGTTTTGTTTTTTTGAAGTTTTAATCGAGTTCGGGATTTTTACATACATTATATTATCTCCTTCGAATTTTAACTTTCCCATACAATTTTTTCCTTTCCCTCCCTTCCCACCCCCACCCCCATATCCATTGGAAGGGTTCAAACTATTATCCTCAGCCATGGGCATAGTGTCTTTAGTTTCCACCGAATGTCTTTTGTTCCAGTAGTTTTTCTCCACTGAAGATAAGGGTTCCATCTGTTCCTTATGGTGGTGGACTTGTCCTTCCACATTGTTTCCTGTCCCATAGAATCATAGAATCATAGAGTTGGAAGAGACCACAAGGGCCATCGAGTCCAACTCCCTGCCAAGCAGGAACCACCATCAGAGCACTCCTGACATATGGTTGTCAAGCCTCTGCTTAAAGACCTCCAAAGAAGGAGACTCCACCACACACCTTGGCAGCAAATTCCACTGTCAAACAGCTCTTACTGTCAGGAAGTTCTTCCGAATGTTTAGGTGGAATCTTCTTTCTTGTAGTTTGGATCCATTGCTCCGTGTCCGCTTCTCTGGAGCAGCAGAAAACAACCTTTCTCCCTCCTCCTTGATGTGACATCCTTTTATATATTTGAACATGGCTATCATATCACCCCTTAACCTCCTCTTCTCCAGGCTAAACATGCCCAGCTCCCTTAGCCGTTCCTCATAAGGCATTGTTTCCAGGCCTTTGACCATTTTGGTTGCCCTCCTCTGGACACGTTCCAGTTTGTCAGTGTCCATGACTGCGACAATGTCCATCTGAATAAGGTAAAGGTAAAGGGAGCCCTGGCCATTAGGTCCAGTCATTATTATTATTATTATTACGGTCACCCTCGGAAGGTTTCCGACTCTCCTTTCCTTGAAAGCTTTTAAGCAGTGGTTGGCTTGCCATCTGTCCTGGATGCTTTAGCTGAGATTCCTGCATTGCAGGGGCTGGACTAGATGACCTTTGGAGATGTCTTCCAAGTCTACAATTCTACGATACTAATTACTGGGCCATTTGAAGCACCTGCAATCCACACCCTTGAGATAAACTGAGGCCACGCTATGCTGGCCCAGGAACAATGACAGCTGGCAAATCAGCCTAAACTGGGCAGAATCACCCCTAGCCATAGAAAGCACTTGAGACTCGAAGTGGCAGGCTGGAACTCATCCCAAAACAGGCTGTACACCCAATTCCTGGGCACAGGAACATAAAAAGGGTCTGCTGGGTCAGGCCAAGGTCTCATCTAGTTCAGCATCCTCTTTTCACAGAGGCCAAGCAGATGCCCATTATGGGAAACCTTCAACCAGGACCTGAATACAACAGCCCTCTCCCCTCCTGTGGTTTGCAGCCACTGGTTTTCAGAAGCATTGCTCTCTCCAGCTGTGACAGCAGAGCATAGAGCCGTCATTACTAATAGCCAATGGATTCTTCTTTTAAAACCACCTGAGAACCAGAGCCAGGAGACTCCAATTGAGTAAGCCAGTGTTCAAATGACAAGAGATGGGGGCATAGAGCTTCACCCCCTCACCTTTTGGGAACAGACCCCTAAGCTACTATTTGCACTGTGGTCTAAACCGCAGAGCCTAGGGCTTGCCAATCAGAAGGTCAGCGGTTCGAATCCCCGCAATGGGGTGAGCTCCCGTTGTTCGGTCCCAGCTCCTGCCAACCTAGCAGTTCGAAAGCACATCAAGTGCAAGTAGATAAATAGGTACCACTGTGGCAGGAAGGTAAATGGTGTTTCCGTGCACTGCTCTAGTTTGCCAGAACTGATCACATGACCCTGAAGCTTTCTGTGGACAAACGTCAGCTCCCTCGGCCTATAGAGTGAGATGAGCGCCCAACCCCAGAGTCATCTGCAACTGGACCTAATGGTCAGGGGTACCTTTACTTTTAGGTAAAGGTAAAGATAAAGGACCCATGGAGGGTTAAGTCCAGTCAAAGGCGACAATGGGGTTGTGGCGCTCATCTCGCTTTCAGGCCGAGGGAGCCGGCGTTTGCCCACAGACAGCTTTCCAGATCATGTGGCCAGCGGGACTAAACCACTTCTGGTGCAACAGGACACCGTGACGGAAGCCAGAGCACATAGAAACACTGTTTACCTTCCCGTCGAAGTGGTACCCATTTATCTACTTGCGCTGGTGTGATTTCAAACTGCTAGATTGGCAGGAGCTGGGACAGAGCAATGGGAGCTCACGCCATTGCAAGGATTCAAACCGCCAACCTTCTGATCGGCAAGCCCAAAAGGTTCAGTGGTTTAGACTGAGCATGGCTTAGTTAAAACTGAGGAGTTTCAGAAGTGAGCTTGTGGGTTTTATTTAGAATGCCCTAATTCCTCTCTCCACCCCCTCTGCAAAGACAGCATGGTCATTAGCTGAACATAAATTTGTGTGCCTCAGTCATGGTCAATGAAATGGGGCACCACAAATCCACAGAGAGAAAACAAGCTCTCCTCTCTCTACTACTGAGCTGGGCATAGAGGGTTTCGTGTAGGAATCTGGAGTGCAGAATTATGCATCCTTTCTGGCTGTGCAGGATGCCACCCTCGGGAGACCCTCCCAAAGGGAATGATCCCAAATATCCCCATGCATTGAAAATGCAGACATATTTCAGAACAACTTTTTCCTCCTATTGAACCTCTTCAGTTTTCGTTTTTGAAATGCAGATTTGAGGCATCCAGGCAGAAAGCATAAGCCATGAGTCTTCTGGGCTCCTTTTTAAGGTATCAGTGTGGGAGCATCAAGTAGCCAGAGCGAATCCTGCTTATATATGCCCTTATTTCAAAACCCAACAATGGCCATTCCCTGAGAATTGCTTTTTTGAAATAAAAAAAAAATCAAATTAGCATAATGTAAATGCAAATCGGGGAAAAATTTGCATGCAATTATTTTGCTCCGTAGTGTTCCTCAGACCTCCTCCCGCCGCCGCCCCCGCCCCTCCCCGCACCGGTTCATTTCAGCTTCGCTTTCCAAGGCTGATCCAAAGCTGAACTGACTGGTGACAGGTAGGCAGAAAATGAAGGAAGGCAATAATGATGTTCGCATCGGCTGCACCATTATAAAAGGGCACCCGTTGCCCTCCTGAACCTCTACAAAGAAAAGGAGGGGGGACTCTACCCTCTCATGTTATTCTTTACAAGCAGCAACTGTACATAACCGATTAAAATTCCGCTCTGGCAAACCCAGCGTCGTCGTCGTCCCCCCCCCCCCCCTTTCCAACTCCCCTCCTTCTCCTCCTCCAGCAGCAACGCTCTTGAACTTTACAGCCTCGATTTCCCTGCTCCTGATTACCCTGCCTCCCATTGTTCTGGAACAAACCCTGGCCCGTCCCTATCCAATGACTCGGGAGCAAATCGCGGCAGGAAGGTCCGAGGAGTGGCGGGGGCGCGGGAGGTGATGGAGGGTGGTCGGCGAGCGGCGCTCCTCGTCCCTTTGGAAAGCTCTGTCTGCTCCTGGCCCTTTAAGGCTGCTCCAGCTGTTCCCTGACCAGGCAGATGAGAGAAAGCAGCGTTTCGGAGCAGAGGCAGGCACAGAGCTGAGAAAAGCTGCGAGGAGGAAGAAGCCGGTGCATCCAGCTGCCGAAATTAGGCTGGCCTCTTTGCTTCCCACCCGCAACTCCCTGTTTTTGCGCACCGAACCCAAGACGGACTGCAGGAGCTATGGATGTCCTGTTTGCTTGACCTGATAGGGTACCTGATCTCCGCCTTGAATCCCAAACTGGGTGGCGTGCGTAGGGCTTTCATTCCCCCTTTCTTCCTTTCTCCTCTGTGCGAGAAGTTTGCAAAGGAGACGGGAGGGGGGAGCCCGCTCGCTTGACTCGATCTCGAAGTTAGAGAGGGATATGCGAAGCAGGAGAAGCCCATCCGCTCCTTCCTGAGCCACCTTGGCAGGAACTGAAGGGCTAAGCCGTCCAGCAGAGATGCTCTCTCATCAGGACCAAGGCTGGGTCCCCCGAAGCGCTTGGGGATTCTTATGCGTTTGGGATTGAAGGGGTCAAGAACTGTCCTCTTTTGATTCCCTCCTCCTCCTCCTCCTCCTGAGCTTTTGCCACACGGGAAGAAGGGCCCGGGATCTAACCCAGGATGAAGGGGATCTTGTACATTTTCACGCTGATCCTGACAGGTGAGTGGAGAAGAAGCCCGGCTTCCCTCGGAGTGGCTTTTCAGCGCCAGATTTGTGGGTCGTCGGCTGCGGTCTGCGCGGTTCGTCTCCATGCATGCGCGGCTGTGCGCCGGGTTCAAAGATTTGCCAGGAAGCGTTTGCTGCTCGCGGAGGTGTCTGTCTCCCCACCGGCCAGGGCTGACCCCAGCGGGGAAGCCTATAAGTTGAGAGGCGGTGGGTGAGTGACCAGATGTGAGGTCTGGAAGCCAAAAGCAGACTTTGCGAGGTCGCGTTGTTCCGTCGCGAATGGCTGGATCCATCATGACCCTCTCCCCATCCCACACTGCCTATGGACATACGAAATGTCAGCTTCCCGAAAAGCATGCTTTTCCTGGAAAAGGTCGCCCTAAATCCACCCTTTTGCCCCTCGCCAGCTCCCCTGGCTATGTGGGCAAAAAACGTGGAGAGTGTGAGTGGGTTGAGAGGCAGCTAATCGGTGTCAAGTGGTCTGGGGGATGCGCCCCCAAATTCAGCCAAACCATTCCACGTTGGGGGGAAAGAGAGAGGTCATGTTTGGCGTTTGGGGGGGTGGTCTTTTGCTAAGCCTGCGATCCACAATTAAAGGAAATGGAGAGAGAGAGAGAGAGAGAGAGAGAGAGAGAGAGAGAGAGAGAGAGAGGAATCTAGCTTAGCATGTTTCTTAGTAGCAGTTAATTGCCATTTCAAAGCAAATGGTCTTTTCTTTTTTTGAGGGGTGGGTGATGTCATTAGACTGGATCTGAACATCCTCGGATGCTAAAAGCACATTCGATTGGTAAGTTCCATCGCAATCAAGCTGGGCTTGCATATGGTTGCTACTTGGAAGCAAATCCTACTGGCTCCTACTGAGCTTCCCTCGCAGTTGGCATGCTTCGGATCGCAGCCTTTAGTCTGTTGGTACATGTCTGGCTTACCCGTAACTATTCTCCGGCTGGTGCAACCAAGAAAAAGGGTCCCTTCTCTCTTTGTACAATGATTTTCTCCCTTGCTCGGAGATCCAGGAAGAGGAAAGTGATCTAGTTACAGAATCACTTAACAGTATTGACCAAAGTAATGGGTCAAGTTAATCTGATCAGACATTCTCTTGACTCAATTAAAACTGCCTGCACTGAACTCTCTAGACTGGCCTCACTTTTTCATGGCCACTCAGAAGGACTCCGCATGTTCCAAAGCGAACAGGCTGAAAGAAACACACAATACCTTCTCCCCCGGGGGCTGCGTTGCAAAACTGAGCCAACTCCAGTCCACACTACCAGGCTCTCCCATGCCACCCTTTTGTGAGCAAACGTGGGTTGGGGCCTCACACAGCTATGGGCCGCTGCTGTATTTATGTGGGAGCACCTGATTTTGTAGCAGGCGTGAAGCTTTCGGAGTTGTGGAGCTCATCGGTGCTCAGAGTCTTCCTTCCCCACTCTGTGCCGAAAGATATAAGCTTAAGCTGCTGTTGTACAAATCTGATTGATTCTGGAAGATGTGCAGCTGCCCCTGCAAATGTACCCTTTCACACAGACCTCTGGGGTTGCTTGTGCGCATGGGAAACTGAACTGCGTGAAATGGGTCAGGACAGGTAACAAGGGCATCTTCTCTGGAGCGCAATGAGGTGGCATTGTGGTGTGTGCCAGAAGAAGACCTTGGAACTGGTGTCCACAAGAAAGGGAGAGGCTGACTTTTCTCCTTCTGGGGCACCACAGACGCTCCTGCACACGCTCCCCTGTCAAATAGTGGTAGGCAGTGGCGTAGCGTGGGGGGTGCAGGGGGGGGCCGGCCGCACCGGGTGCAACATCTGGGGGTTAGGGTTAGGGGGCACAAATCCACGGGTTAGGGGGCGCAAATTACTTGCCTTGCCCCGGGTGCTGACAACCCACGCTACGCCACTGGTGGTAGGAGAGGAATTGCATTGAGGTCACATTTCGAAGTGAACCTACCTAAGTGCAGGGTGAAGTGTACTTAAAGATGCATAGTAGACCAATGCTTAGGAGGCATTGTATTTGGAGAAATTGTGCATTTATAGGAAAGTGGCTTGCAAACATGTGTCTATTAGGAGGAAATAGCACCCAAATGCTGGTGAATATATATCTGATGAGGAAATCTGGAGAACTGAATTTAAGATTGAAAATATAGGAAACCAAGAGAAAGTGAGACGGGCAGCTCCACCCACACACCCCTTACTGTGCTTTTTATTTACTGGATTTGTATTCTGCTTCTCTAGCCCCCAACCCCATGGAGCTCAGAAAGATGTCTATGGGTTTCCCCCGCTTTTATCCTTGCAGCAGGGGATTATCCAGAAAGACAGAGAGGAGAGGGAAACAGGTCCAAGGTAACTCAGTGAGTTTTTGTAAGGATGTGGGAGAAATTTGTTTAGTTCACATTTTAGGGTGAACTCCCCAAATTCACACTTCCTGAATCAATACACACACACACAAAAAAGAAACTCTGGTCACCTTTGAAATGTGCACTCTTCCGAATTTTGCAACACAGTTCTGCAACCAGATGCATGCAGAAATTGCATCTTAGTGAAAACAATATACAGAACTGCATTACAGTGGAATGGACTTGCCTCAGAAAGTGATGGACTCTCCTTCACTGGAGGTTTTTAAACAGAGGCTGGATGGTCCCACGACCTAAATGGATTGTGTAAGTTAAACCTTAAATCTGCAAGTTTGTGGACTGGCATGATGAATTTGGCTTCTGGTCTTAAGAAGAGACACAGAAGGCTCAAATGCCCTCCGAACCCTTCTTTCCCAATTGCAAGCTCTGATAAAATCACCCTCCCAAACAAAGACAAACAAACACACACACACACACACACACACACACACCATAGGAACCTAAGACACTCCCTTGCCCTGAGTCAGACCATCGGTCCATGTAGCTCAATATTGTCTACTCTGACTGCCAGCAGCTCTCCAGGGTTTGAGGAAGGAGACTATCCCAGCCCTACCTGAAGACTGAAGCTGGGACCTCCCCCTAACAACCAGCACCTGACCTTTCCATCAGGCCACGCCGTCATATCCTCAAGCTTCTCGTTGCAATCCTAAAGACCAAGGGATTTGTCGCGAAACCAAAGGAAATGAAGTGAAGGTCCTTGAGAGGTTGGATTCTGGGCTCAATCATTCCATGACCTCGTTGTACGGTTAAAGAACCTCAGATGACAGACACATAGCCTTAATCATCAAAGCTGACTCAAGGGTCGGGATGAAAGAAACTGGCCACTTCAGTTTTGCTTGTTTTCTTCTCTCGCTGAGCTGGGCAGCAAGTCTAGCTTTGGAAAAATTATGGAAGCCAGTCATTTAGACCCCAGCCTGGAGCAGATTCTTTGCACAGAGACTCTGTTCAGGAAAGGGATAAGCAAACCATCCCATTTCATTCCCCCCCCCCCTCCTTTTTTCAGTCTTACACTCATTTTGCCACACTTCCACATAAGCGCTCTCTCTTTTTAAGTCCTGATCCAAATTGGCCAGCATTTCAGGATGCATGTCTTCTCATCTTCATTTATTGCCTTTTTATCTGGCCTCCCCCCCCCCACCCCCGCCACCGCTGCCGCCAAGGAGCATTACGTGGTTCTCCTGCTCTCCATTTAATCCCCACAACATCCCTGTGAGGTAGATTAGTCTGAGAGGCAGTGACTGGCCCTAAGTCACACCCAGGGAGCCTTGTGGATAAGTGAGGATGCGAACTCTGGTCTCCCAGGTCCTAGCCTGATGCTACACCAGCCTGGCAAATGCACACGTTTGTGTGTGGAGTTTTACATCATATGCCCATTTTTGCAAGCTATTTTCTCGTACCTAATGCATGGTTTGTGTTATTTCCGGCAATGCTTTCATCTAATTTATTCGCTTTTGGTGTTGGAGAACGGCAACACAAAATCTGGAGAAGTGCATTTTTAAAGCAATAGCCAGGATTTGATTCATGCATCATTTTCGGGAAGTGGGAATGTTTATCTATATTATCTATCACATTTCTATCCCTTCGTTTCTCCAAGGAGCTCAAGGTTTCAAACCTAGAACTCCTCCTCCTCATTTTATCCTCACAACGACCCTGCGAAGCGGTAAGAGTGGCCCAAGGTCACCCAGTGAGCTTCGTAGCTTAGTGAAGATTTGAAGCCAGGTCTCCCCAGTCCTAGTCCGACACTCTAACCACTACACCATACTGTCTCTCAGTGCTGAATGTTGCAAAAGGTTCTGAGGTGGGTTCATTCAGGAATAACCCAGTGCTTCAAGTGATGCTGCCCTGGACAGCTGCCAAGTCTGTGACTGAGCCAGCCCAAATCTTCATGGTTCCAACCATTCCCTGCCCCCATTTATTGGTCCCATCCACTCTCTGTCATTCTCCCCCTCTCTCTTCATCTCTGAAAATCTTGGTACTCAAGGCTACACAGAGAAATTGACTGGCCTAAGGTTGAGGAAACAAGAAGAGGGAACTCTTTGCACAGTTCAGTGTGTGGAACTCCTTGCCACAAGATGGAATGCTGGCCAATTAAATGCCTTTTAAGAAGGACATGACAAATTCACAGAGGAGAGGTATAATGGAGCTTAACTGGACAAGAGAGTAGGAGTCCTCTCTGGGCATCTTTCCCCAACCCCAGCTTCTGATACCTGAGGTTATACTGCAACTGATCATGCCGGCTCTGTTTAGGTATCATAAATTGCCATTAGGAAAATATGCTTTGGGCACCACTACCCTACCCGCAGTGACCAAGAAAGAAAGTGCAGGACTGATTGATTGTTCAAAAAAGCTCATTTGATGAATCACTGGGCATGATTCAGTCAGAACTAAGCATTGTTAAAAGAAATATCATTGGTTTCAGTGGGAAAGAATAAAGTGCGTGGCTTTATTCTTATTCTTTATTCTTTATTCCTACCGCAATGCATCCTGTAACACAGTGCCGGTTCTACTGTTAGGTGGAGTAAGGGACTGCCTCAGGCTGCAGGTTCTGGGGAGTGGCAGTGAGGTGTTGTGTAGACAGAACAGCCTGGGATAGGCAGCCAACCTACATTGACTCCCAGTACGTTTCCGAGCACAATTCAAAGTGTTGGTGCTGACCTTTAAAGCCCTAAATGGCCTCGGTCCAGTATACCTGAAGGAGCGTCTCCACCCCCATCGTTCTGCCCGGACACTGAGGTCCAGCTCCGAGGGCCTTCTGGCAGTTCCC
The DNA here is from genome assembly GCF_965153285.1 of Podarcis tiliguerta. NCBI lineage: Eukaryota > Metazoa > Chordata > Lepidosauria > Squamata > Lacertidae > Podarcis > Podarcis tiliguerta. The sequence goes on from NC_139542.1 coordinate 4,677,707, forward strand.
TCACTGTGAGAAGTGAGGTTACAGGGAACCAGGCAGAGGGCTTGTTGAACACCCTCCCATCAGATGTCAAAGAGATAAACAACTACCTGACATTTAGAAGACATCTGAAGGCAGCCCTGTTCAGGGAAGTTTTTAATGTGTGACATTTTGATATATTTTTAATCTTTGTTGGAAGCCGCCCAGAGCGGCTGGGGAAACCCAGCCAGATGGGTGGGGTACAAATAATAAATAATAATGGTTGTTGTTGTTGTTGTTGTTGTTGTTGTTGTTGTTGTTGTTGTTGTTGTTGTTGTTGTTGTTATAACCTGGTGCCCCCTAAGCTAGACTGCTGCCCTCAGGGGTGAAGAGGCAGATTGACAGATCTGCCTGCCACTCCAGGCAGCTTCTATGCATGAAATCTGGAGGGCACCATCTTATCAACAAACTGCCTATTGCTGGTCCTGCCCTGTATCCTGATGTCAGAAATGACTCACAGGATGGGGCGGAGCCACTGTGCTAGCTTCCTGGCAGGTGCCATGCATCTGTCAATCTGCTTCTTCCTGCCACTGTTACCATTTCCCCACCTTCCCCTGCCCGCAGTGACCAATGAGATTGTGTTGGGCGGGACTTAGGAAGCGGACATCCAGGGCCGGTTCAGCCATGAGACAAGGTGAAGCAGCTGCCTCAGGCGGCAGTCTCCACAGGGGCAGCAGTTCCTGTTGTCGATCTTCACTCACCCCTTCTTCCCTGGCAGGGGCGGGCGCCATTTTGGGGTCCACCTCAGACGCCAAAATGTCTTGGGCTCCCGCGGTGCAGCATCAAGAAGACACAGCATGAAGCATTTCTATTAGGAATATTAGGGAATGAAATTAAAAAGAATGATGTGAAATTATTTAGGTATGCAGTGACAGCAGCAAGAATTTTGATGGCCCAGAAATGGAAACAGGAAGAAATGCCGACTAGGGAAGAATGGAGAATGAAGCTGATGGAATATGCAGAAATGGACAAATTGATGGGAAAAATTCGGAACCAACACGATCAGAGATTCACCGAGGACTGGAATAAATTTACAGAGTATATCAAAAATGTATGTGAGGAGCAACTAACGCTTGTAGGCTTTAAAAGAAGCTTTGTGAAAATGATTGATTGAAATGTTGCTTGAAAGATATGATAAGATTAAGATTGGTAAAGTGCAATATAAATTTAAGAAATGTGAGTAGTAGTGATAATATGGAAAATTGTCAGATAGGCTGAGGGAAGTCTAAAAGATTATTATGTTAGAGGCGGATGTTAAATATGGATGGAATGTATATTGGAAACTGAATAAAAATTAATTATATATAAAAAAAGAAGACACAGCATGAGCTGAAATTTGGAGAGCGTGAAATTGGGGGGACCCACCTCAGGCCTACCATTTTAAGCTCCAACTCTGTGTCCTTGGTAACGTGTCGTTCTGCCCTCAGGTCTCCCCAAGGCAGACAGATGCTCTGACATATATCACGGCCCGCCTCGTAATAGCAGCAGCAGCAGCAGCCTTGTTTGCAAACCCTCCTCTCTTTATTTTCATTTCCTATTACATTTAATTTGTGCCCCTGACATCGCCGTGTCCAATTATAATACGCTTTTTAAAACAACAAACTGCTCTCCTTCTCCCATAATAAAGACTTGTGTGCCACGAGAAGGGATTGAGAGATCAGCTCTTGTTTACTCTTTGCTTCTCAGGGTTGCGGTGGGGGAAAGCAGGGATGGATTTGCTGCAATGTGTTTTGTACCAGCTCAAATTAGCATCTATACAGGTAGCAGAGGCTGCTAATTTCCATGGCGAAAGACGCGCAGCGGCCAGCGTCGGCATTTTCCTCTGACAGCTGGCTTTCTCTGCTTCCTCCTCAGCTGTACCTGCTGGGCAATTCTTCTGAGGCTTTTATCATCCTCCTTTGCTTCCTTGCTGCTTCCACAAAATAGGGAAAAGCGAAAGGCCTATTCAGGCATCCTTACAGAATCAAAAAATTGGAGACGTGGAAGGGATCCTGAAAGATCAACTAGCCTAATCTCTTACAACGCAGGAAGCACACCCTGGCAGATGGCCATACAAACTTGATTTAAAAACCTCCAGTGGAGGAGAGTTCACCACCTTCTCAGGTAGTTTGTCCCACTGTTGAAAAGCTCTTACCATCAGAAAGGTCTCCCTACTGTTTCGTCAGAATCTCCTTTCTTGTTATTTGAATCCATGGCTTCGCATCCTACCTTCTAGAACAGCAGAAAACAAGCTTGCTCTATCTTCCATGTGACAACCCTTAAGATATTTGAAGGTAGCTATCCTATCACCTCCCAGTCTCCTCTTTTCCAAGCCAAACATACTCAACTCCCTCAACCGTTCCTCATAAGGCTCGGTTTCCAGACCTTTGATCATCTTGATCACCCACACATGTCCCAGCTGCTGACATTCCAGCTTCTCAAACTGTGGTTTCCAGACCCTGGATCATCTTGGTTGCCCTCCTCTGCACACCTTCCAGATTGTCAACATCCTTATTAAACTGTGGTGCGCAGAATTGGACACAGTATTCCAAGTGTGTTCTAACCAAGGCAGAATAGAGCGGGACTATGACTTCCCTTGATCTTGTCACTAGATTTCTGCTGATGCAACCTAGAATAGCGTTAGCTTTTTTATGGTTGCCGCATCACCCTGTTGACTCATGAACTTGCCCCCGCCTCTCAACTTCCATTCTACAACATAGTTGCAGCACCCTCTGTAGCACCCCAGAGGCACTGTGCTGTGTGGCCAAACCAGTCACCAGCATCCACCTCTATCATATCTCTTCTCAGTCTCTTCTTTTTCAGATTAAACATACCCAGCTCCTTCAATTGTTCCTCATAAGGCTTGGTTTCCAGACCCTTGCTCATCTCAGTCGTTCTCCTCTGCTCACACTCCAGCTTGTCAACATCCTCTTTAAATTGTGGTGCCCAGAACTTAACACAGTATTCCAGGTGTGCTCTGACCATGGCAGAATAGAGTGGTCCTATGACTTCCCTTGATCTGGACATTAGACATCTGTTGATGCAGCCTAGAATAGCGTGAACTTTTTTTGTTGCTGCATCACACTGTGGACTCATGTTCAGCTTGCGGCCTACAAAGACCCCCAGATCCTTTTCACATGTACTGCTAGTAAGCCAGGTAAAGGTAAAGGTAAAGGGACCCCTGAACATTAGGTCCAGTCGTGACCGACTCTGGGGTTGCGGCGCTCCTCTCGCTTTATTGGCAGAGGGAGCCAGTGTACAGCTTCCGGGTCATGTGGCCAGCATGACTAAGCCGCTTCTGGCAAACCAGAGCAGCGCATGGAAACGCAGTTTACCTTCCCGCCAGAGCGGTACCTATTTATCTACTTGCACTTTGACGTGCTTTCGAAGTGCTAGGTTGGCAGGAGCAGGGACCGAGCAATGGGAGCTCACCCTGTCGTGGGGATTTGAACCGCTGACCTTCTGATCTGCAAGCCCTAGGCTCTGTGGTTTAACCCACAGCGCCACCCGCGTCCCTAGTAAGCCAGGTATCCCCCATCTTATATTGGTGCAGCTGGTTCTTCCTGTCTAAATGCAGAACCTGACATTTGTCCCTACTGAAATTAATTTTGTTAGTTTGGGCTCAGTTCTCCAATCTGTAAAAGTCATATTGAATTCTGATTCTATCTTCTGCATGGCATTAGCTATCCTTCTCAGTTTAGCATCATCTGCAAATCTGATGAGCAGCCCCTCATCCTTTCCCCCCAAACAATTACCATCACGCAAGAGGGAGAAGGGTGGGTTCTGATCTAGCAGACTTGTCTTATGTTCTTATGTTAAATGCCCGCCTGATAAGGCAACCAGGCTGGTGACTGCATAGAAATTGGCTTGTTGGCAGCCCCACACTCATGGGTCTCCATTTCATGTGATGTTAGGTGAGTGCCAGCCATTGGTACTTTCAAATGGGCCTTGAAGACCCATCTTCTCTTGTCGATTGTCCGCGGCTGATCTGATCTGTCTTACAAAAGTAGTGCTAAGTTTTGATTTTGGTAGAGTTGTGTTTATGCTGAGCTATTGCAACTTTTGTGTTGGTGTTTTTAAGTTGCATTCTGTTGTGAAATGGTGCTTTTTAGCTGGTGTTAATCTGATTTTCCTTCCCCCCCGCCCCCAAAGTGTGTATTTCATCGGGAAGATTTATTTTTCTTGAAAAACGATCTCACAAGTTTGTCAAATAAATAAATGGTCTGCGTGATTTACATCCCGGGAAAATTTCTAGACCACATGGGGCACCTCTATCAGTAGGAAAGGCTTTCAGCTCTTGGCAAGCCAAGGTCTGCAGGATCAGCCAGAGTTACACGGTGGAGGGATGAGTCCAGGGAACACGTTCCTGCTCTCTCCATTGAGGAAGGGCCATAGCTCAGTGAGAGAGCACCAACTTTGCATGCACAATGTCCCTGGCTCAATACATAGCAGTATCTCATATGTGGACCTTAGTGCAGATATTAATATTTCACAGCATGAAGCAACTGGATGCACAAAAACTGACTCCTTTTGGAATAAAACTTTTTCCAGACCTGTAAGTGTTATTCAGAACTTTACTTGCAGAACCTTCTTCCAAACAGGTACAAAACAATCAAAGACACATCCAAATAATTCCGTAAGGCACATGCCTGTTCAAGGCATAGGTTCGTCTTCTTAAAAATAAAATAACTTATAATCAGAGCTGATAAACAGAGCTCTCTCTCTTCCACAGGTTCCATTAGCCTTCATTGCACCCTCAGGCTGTTGAGCTCCTTGAGGTTAGTTATTTTCACATCCTTCTCCAACGGAGCCTGGGAACAAAAGACCCAAAGACCAAGTCCCCAAGATGGCGATTTGCAGTTCAATAGCCTCCCATGTGATCTAAGGTTAAACACAACTGTGCTAAGCTATCAGAGAACAATAACAGTTACTTATCAACCTGCTTAGAGAGCTCTTTTTGCTCTTCTTTAGCTTCAATGGGATTTTCTGGTTTAACCCTTTCAGCAATACACACAGGCATTCTCCATTTCAGTGTGAATTAAACAATTATACTTAACAGGCCTGTGAAGTATTCCAGTTCAAACCGTTTTAGTCCTTATGACATAAGAAGAGCCTGCTGGATCAGGCTGGTGGCCCATTTATCTAGCATACTGTTCCCAACGAGACGCCTTTGGGAAACCCACAGGCAGAATTCAAGCAAAAGGACTGTGGCTTCTAGCAGTGGATATTCAGGAACATTGCTGCCTCCAGCAGTGAAGGCAGAGCAGGACCACCATAGCTAGTAGCCATTGATAGCCCACTCCTCTGTGATTTTTTATAATCCATCTAAAGCAAGGGTAGGCAAACTTAGACCCGGGGGCCAGATGCGACCCAATCGGCTTCTCAATCCTGCCCACAGATGGTCCAGGGATAAGCATGTTTTTACCTGAGTAGAACGTGTCCTTTTATTTAAAATGCATCTCTGGGTTATTTGTGGGGTCTGCCTGGTGTTTTTACATGAGTAGAATGTGTGCTTTTATTTAAAATGCATCTCTGGGTTATTTGTGGGGCATAGGAATTTGTTCATTCCCCCCCAAAAAAAAATATAGTCCAGCCCCCCACAAGGTCTGAGGGAAAGTGGACCGGCCCCCTGCTGAAAAAGTTTGCTGACCCCTGATCTAAAGCCATCTAGGTTGGTGGCCATCACTGTGAGTTCCACCTCTTAGCTACTCCAGAACATTTGCTGTCATGGGTAGTGCTTTGAGGATTCAGAAGAAATCCTCCATTTAAAAATTGTGTTGTTGTTGTTGTTGACATTTCTTCTGTAGTGCTTTTTTCCTCTCCACAAATAATTCCTTCTCCTCCTGCCCCTCCTTGTTTTATGTCCCTTCCCAGACCCCTTTAGGAAAAAAAGAAAGAAAAGAAACTCTTTTCCTCTCCATCGCTCCTCTCTCTCCCTGGGCTGTCGTTTGTTACATACCATAACCCTGTAACTGTATAATTCATCTTTCTAAAAGCCTTCCGGGACGCAGGCTGTGTGAGCGATGCTGTAAAAACAGTTGTATTTTATCCTTGATTTATCGAGGCCCGCTGACAAAAACGTCTGGCTTAGCCGTACCTGCGCCATTTGGGCCGTTCCAACGGGACTCCGGCGGTATCCTTTTACACCCCGGCATGGGTGCGTGCGTCAGAAGGAGGGCCGCCGAATCGCCGGCGCTTTGAAGCCCACTTATTGATGTTGGGAAAGTGTTCCGGGTGTCTCGGTACTTCTCCTCAGGGTTTGGTTCTCGTCTCCTGCTCATCTTTCACATCCCACAGCCCCCTGAGGAGCAGTCTTGGCAAGGCGAGGTTTGAAATGGCCCAGATGAATGGAATTGTCAAGATTTATGTCATAAAGACCCCCTGGTGGGTCTTCTCTGCTCAGCCCTGTCCTCCAAGCAAGGAGGCAAGCCAAGAGCCTCCTTCACTCTGAGATGCATCGTTCACTGGAACATTTTTCCTGTGTGTGGTCAAGTTTCCCAGCACGATGTCAGAGCTTCTCGGGCTGTGAACTCAACCAGGCTGTTTGCATCGCCAAAAGGCACCTAGGATCTGATGTGCCGGTTAAACGACACACATTTAAACCCATTGGGGAATCTGGCTTGACATTGGCAGTGAATGGCGCTCCCCTTTGAACACCCTAAGTTCAGCAGAGAGTGGGAGACCCCAGCTTTCAGTCGCATTGATGAATGCAGTTTGTTTGATAGGGACTTGATGCAGGGTCTTCTCTGCAGTGGCACCACAGTAATAAAGCCCTATCCCCTTAGAGCAGGGATGGGGAAACTTGATCAGCCCATTCCCTTCTGGGTTACTTCCTGAGGGCCATGTGGGGACAGGGCAAGGAGCAAAAATGGGTGGAGCAAGAGAGGTACATCATGCTTTTCTACAGCTGGCTAGTTTGCCCATCCATTCCACATTCAGACAAGCAAGAGGCAGTGTTGGGGTTCAAGGGCGCATTCATTCCAGACAGAAACACTTGGGGGGGGTGAAGCAGCGTCAGTGAGAGATGTGGCCTGGGAGTGGCCAATGAGATGCTCTTTATGGGAAGCCACAAGTATGACTTTTTGTGCAATAGCAGATTGTGATTCCCAGCAACTGGGGCCTTTGCACCTCCCTGACACCTCTGGTCGAAAGGATTTCTGGTGCTGCACCCGATGGGAAAGATCTCTGCCTGCCAGAGACCCTGGAGGGCTGCTGACACTCAGAGTAGACATTACATGGGTAGAAGAGTCTGGCCTGGTCCAAGGCTGCTTCCAACATCCTTACGACTGCAGAGGTAGAAGATAAAGGTGCGGAGACTAACTCATACTAAACTTCACATTCATTTATGAACATTTCAGCGCATCAGGGCTCGTTATACACCCAGGAATTACGAGGAGGCTTGATTTGTCGTCCTGACTGTCTAATTATTTACAAGGTTTGGCAGCTTCGTTACAAAAAGCGTCTTTCATCTGCCAGCTCAAACATCCATCAAGAGCCAAGTGGAAGACAGCAGAGTGAACTTGGGCTGGAGAGCCCAGGATATAGAGGTAGCATGCATCTTTGGACCAGCTAGCGAACCTCACAGGGTTGTTGAGAGGACCACATAGTAAAATCACCATCTCTTCCACCCAGAGGTTGTTGCTGGAGTCTTCAGGGAGTGGGGAGCAGCAGTTTAGCCGGTAGAAAACATAATCTTTCCGACTGGCAGTGGGTGGCCTGTTCTGTGCAGATGGAGTCTCTGCTATGGGTGGGGCAATGGAAGATTAGGGATGTGGGAAGAAATTCAGTCCAGTTTTCATTGGAAAGTGAACCCACCTGCTTTGTACTTTCTCAAATGGCATGTGAGCCGAAATTCGTTCAAAATTTGCACTGCTCGAAATTTTGTGCTGCAGTTACCCAGCTGAGTAACGCCTAGAAAAACATGCATGCATTGGGGTAAAGTGGGCGTAAAAAATGCATGTCTTAGGGAAATTAAAACATGCTGGATATTGCTGGGAATCACTTTGCAAATTTGTTCAAAGTTGCATGCCAGTGTATATATTGAAAGCCAGTTTGGTGTGGTGGTTAGAGCGTTGGACAAGGACCTGGGAGGCCAGGGTTTGAATCCTGGCTCGACCATGAAGCTCACTGGGGGATCTTGGCCAGTCAGTGCCTCCCAGCCTAACCTCCCTCGCAGGCTTGTTGTGAGGATGAAACAAAGAGGGGGAGAACTGTGTGTTATATTATATATAGGAACTCAAACACTGAGATCCTGCTCTGTTCCAGTAACAAGAAGCCGAAAGCACCAGCCTGAAGATGACGAGTGAGACCTCGTCGAAACGTCGCCTAGACACCCCAACTTTTACACGGGAAGACACCCGAGGACACCAAAACCTGCATTCCTGTACCCGTGAAAATCTACGAAAGCAAATATATATATATATATATATATATATATATTATTTATACCTCTCCATTTTCCTTCATAGTGACTCAAGGCTGCATACAGGTAAAAATAAGAGCAGCTAAAAACATAGGGGGGGGGTAATTAAAAAGCAATTAAACATGTATAGCGTTAAAATTCTCTCCCTCCCTCCCTGTCAAAAACATACAGATAATTACAATGAAAACAGCCCAGGGCCAGCCCTTTCATTAAAAGCAGTCACCGCCTTGAACTCCTTGTAAGAAAGATGTGGAGATAGAAATAGAAGAGAGAGAGAGAGAGAGAGAGAGAGAGAGAGAGAGAGAGAGAGAGAGGAGAGGGAGAGAGGGAGGGGGAGAGAGAGCAGGAAAAATTCACACAAAAATGTTGGTAGATCTTCATGAGCCTTTTTTTGAATAAAATCACAAACCGAACTGAATTTTAGACTTGAAAAAGGAGAAACAGAGAGACCGAAATGGGTGGATTCTCACTTCCCGAGGGTGAGACCCGGGACCCCCTTAATACAGACCCCCTTCTCTGATCCTGCCCATTCGCTTGATGTCCATTTTGCGGGAAATCAGTAATGGCTTGCCCTCTCAGTGGGAGCCTCCTCTGCACTTACCACGTCTTATGGAAGTGGCTGACAGAACAGCTGAGCTTTCTTTTGACTGATTTGGTGGCCTGAGCTTGGCAGGCATCTCTGCTTTGTTTTCCTTCCCTCCATCTCCCCCTGCCTGCTTTGCTTTTCCATCTCCTCATTGACGCCCTGCATGAGATATTCCAAACTTCGGTGGCGATGGAGGGGGCAGCTGGTCTCTCCTCCTGGGAGACGGAATAAATACCGCTGGCCTCTCTCTTGTCTGGGGGCCAGTGACCTCCCCTTCCCCTTTTTAATGACGTGCGGGAGGGCAAAACATTTTGCCTGCAAAGGAGAACCTCTCCGAAAACCAGGAAGAAAGAAAACAAGGCAGAACTCTTCTTACTTCCCATGTCAGAACAGGGGATATTTTTTCAGTGCCAGGTGAACAAGAGGCAGCGATTTCAGTGATGTGGGAGTTCCTCTTCCCCCACCCACATCTTTGCTTTCTGCGTCTATGGCCAGTGAATTCACTGCAGAATCTGGTCGTGGGCACCAAATTTTGACGCTTAGAAATCGCCACTTTTAGTTTCTTTAAAAACAACAACCCAAAACCATATTTTCTAGGACGGTTAGCTATGCATTGCCAAATAAATAGATGGCTTCCATTTGATTACAATGGACAGGTGGGGATTTACATGTAATAGATGCAAATTTGGAAAGAATTGCTATAATTCAAATTTTTAAAAATGCAATTCGGGGAAGACACCAGGTGGACATCTGTGCTTGCTCGGACTTCTGATCAGGTGCCGCTAACCATTCATGGGCAACCTCGAGGCCCCTCCAGCTCACAGTTTTGATGGTTGCTTATGTTTAAGGAGGTACTGGTGGCCGCCATCTTAGTCGTCTTTGAAAGAGTGTTAGAGAAATGCATGGAGGAAAATGTGGCCAATGGCTGTTAGCCACAATTGCCATGCTCTGCCACCACAGATACGGTACGATAAGATACCGTAATCTTTATTGCCATTGTCCCATACAGAACAACGGAATTGAAAAATCTACATCAGACATTCAGAAACCAACAAACCAGCCTGGTTAGCCCCCTAAAAACTGATACCCCATAACTGAATACAATATACTCCCATAGAGACTAAAAGGTAAAGGGACCCCTGACCATTAGGTCCAGTCGTGGCAGACTCTGGGGTTGCAGCGCTCATCTCACTTTATTGGCCAAGGGAGCCGGCGTACAACTGCCAGGTCATGTGGCCAGCATGACTAAGCCGCTTCTGGCGAACCAGAGCAGCGCACGGAAACGCCGTTTACCTCCCCACTGGAGCGTTACCTATTTATCTACTTGCACTTTGATGTGCTTTCGAACTGCTAGGTTGGCAGGAGCAGGGGCCGAAAAACAGGAGCTCACCCCGTTCGTGGGGATTCGAACTGCCAACCTTCTGATCAGCAAGTCCTAGGCTCTATGGTTTAACCCACAGCGCCACCCACGTTCCATAGAGACTACCTTACACTGCGTTTAAAACCAAAATCGCATTTGGATAGAAACTGTTTCTCAGGCAGCTAGTCCTAGTCTTTATAACCCTGTACCTTCCTCCAGAAGGCAGAAGCTGAAAGAGATCATTTCCGGGGTGCGCACTATCCTGCGCTATCTCTGCAGCTTTCTTATGGCACCTGGAAGCATAGATTTGATCCAAGGTGGGAAGAGTGCACCCAATTATTCTCTCCACAGTCTTTACAAAAGATGGAGGCAGCAATGCTTCTGAATACTGGCTACTGGAAACCTGAGGATGGGAGAGGGCTTCTATGCTTGGGTCCTGCTATTTGGCTCCCCCTTGGGTCAACTGGTCAGCCACTGTGAGAACAGAATGCTGGGAAAGATGGGCCACCTTTGTCCTGACCCAGCAGGCTTTTCATATCTTCTTCAGCCAGACCTGTGCCCCCACACAGAGGAGACCTTCGAACAGAGGAATGTTCTCTGAAAGCCCTTCAGATCAGAAGCTCTTCCAAATAGTCCCCAAACGCCTCTCCACCCTCTTCTGCTGGAGATCAGAACTGTGTGGGCACCTGCTTCCTCCAGGTGTGCTGGACCTGGGGGTAACCTGAGCAACGTGGTCCAGGTCCGGTCCCAAATCCAAGGGTTCTGCTAGGAGTCAGTCCAACAGGGCCAAGGCAGGAAACCAGGCAAGGTCAGGCACAGGGTAACAGGAAGGTTCCAGCAGCAGCAATGTTGCTCCCGCAACCTGGGGTGGGGTCCGGCAGCCCACTCAAAGATCAGAGCAGGATGAATGCTCAATGAACAGATCTCCCAGAAGCCCCTGAAGTTTCATCTTCATGGTTTTAACTGCAACCTTTTCCCTTTCGTCTAATCCGAAGTACTGTGGAGTACTGTGTCCAGTTCTGGGCACCACAGTTCAAGAAGGACACTGACAAACTGGAACGTGTCCAGAGGAGGGCAACCAAAATGGTCAAAGGCCTGGAAACGATGCCTTATGAGGAACGGCTAAGGGAGCTGGGCATGTTTAGCCTGGAGAAGAGGAGGTTAAGGGGTGATATGATAGCCATGTTCAAATATATAAAAGGATGTCACATAGAGGAGGGAGAAAGGTTGTTTTCTGCTGCTCCAGAGAAGCGGACATGGAGCAATGGATCCAAACTACAAGAAAGAAGATTCCACCTAAACATTAGGAAGAACTTCCTGACAGTAAGAGCTGTTTGACAGTGGAATTTGCTGCCAAGGAGTGTGGTGGAGTCTCCTTCTTTGGAGGTCTTTAAGCAGAGGCTTGACAACCATATGTCAGGAGTGCTCTGATGGTGTTTCCTGCTTGGCAGGGGGTTGGACTCGATGGCCCTTGTGGTCTCTTCCAACTCTATGATTCTATGATTCTATAATCCCTTTGCCTTTCCCGAAACTCTCACTTTTCTCTCCATTTCCCTTCCCATCCTAAAGCAATAAAACTAGGTGTTTATTTTTCTGAGATTGAGTTTCCACAGGCATCTTTTAACTGAACAAACAGGAATCTGTCTCTGTAAAGTGAGATGTCCCCGTAATTCTTTTGGTGACTACTCAGGTCTTGAGAACGTGTCCCCTTATAGTGAAATAGAGACACTGCCATTGAGAAGGCCCAGTTTGCTTTCCAGTAGAAAAAGCTCTTGTCTCATCATGTGTCAATGGATTTGCAGGAACAGAGTATCCCAAGGCAGTGGACCTTGCCCCATAAGGGCATACATGGCAAGGCTTGCAGGTGCACTGAATAGACCAGTGATCCAGCTGCACTTGGGGCAAGGAGGGAGAGGGATGATGATGATGATGATAAATAAATAAATAAATAATTTATTCCCCAGCCACTCTGGGCAGCTTCCAACACAATATTAAAATACAATATTAAAATTAAAAGCTTCCCTAAACAGGGCTGCCTTCAGATGTCTTCTAAACGTCTGGTAGTTGTTCTTCTCTTTGACATCTTGTGGGAGGGCATTCCACAGGGCGGGTGCCACTATCAAGAAGGCCCTCTGTCTGGTTCCCTGTAACCTGGCTCACAGTGAGGGAACCACCAGAAGGCCCTCGGCACTGGACCTCATTGTCCGGGTAAAATGATGGGGTGGAGACGCTCCTTCAGGTATACTGGACCGAGACCGTTTAGGGCTTTCAAGGTCAGCACCAACATTTTGAATTGTGCTCGGAAACGTACTGGGAGCCAGTGTAGGTCTTTCAAGACCGGTGTTTTGTGGTCTCAGCAGCCGCTCCCAGTCACCAGTCTAGCTGCCGCATTCTGGATTAGTTGTAGTTTCTGGGTCACCTTCAAAGGTAGTCCCACATAGAGCGCATTGCTATAGTCCAAGAGGGAGATAACCAGAGCATGCACCACTCTGGCCAGATGGTCTGCGGGCAGGTAGGGTCTCAGCCTGCATACCAGATGGAGCTGGGAGACAGCTGCCCTGGACACAGAATTGACCTGCGCCTCCATGGACAGCTGTGAGTCCAGAATGACTCCCAGGCTGCGTACCTGGTCCTTCAGGGGCACAGTTACCCCATTCAGGACCAGGGAGTCCTCTACACCAGTCCACCTCCTGTCCCCCAAGAACAGTACTTCTGTCTTGTCAGGATTCAACTTCAATCCATTAGCCGCCATCCATCCTCCAATCGCCTCCAGACACTCACACAGGACCTTCACCACCTTCACTGGTTCTGATTTGAAAGAGAGGTAGAGAGCTTAAGGAGGAGATGAGACAAGGAAGCCCTGGAAAGAGATCTCCATTTCTCTCCTTCCTCACTGTGCTGAATGCCCCAGTGGCTGGTCCATGGGAGCAAATGGGGTCCTGCCCCACCAGCTACAGCAGGCATCCTGAAACTTGAGAGTTGTAGTCCCAAAACTCTGGAGGGCCGAGTTTGGAGACGCCTGAGCTACAGTCTGTCCTCAGCCAGCTCCCACCTGCCTGCCCTCTTGCTTCCAAACCAATCCAGGAGGTCTGTGGCTGGCGCTACCATGAGGCAGAGTGAAGCAGCTGCCTCAGGCGGCCAATGCTGAAAGGCAGGTGGGTGGACAGGGCCGTGTGTGCCCCTTAGGCTAGGCTCCTGACCTCAGGGTAAGAGTCCTCCTCCGCTCCATTACCAGTGGCAAAGTAAGAGGCATTCTGCCAGGCTGGTTGCTTTTGTACATCAAATGGCAGGAGGTGTCGACTTGGCCCTGGGCTGCAAAATGCCTTGAGCTACAATTCCCAGAGTGACTTAGCAATCGATCCCTCTGCTCAGGGAACTCTGGGAATTTTAGTTCTATGAGGGGAATGGGGTCTCCTAACAACAGCATCCTCAACGAACCACACTTCCCAAGATTGGTTGGGTCACTTTCCAGTGGTATAATGGGAACGAAACTATAGTGAGTTGGATGTGCTTGGCATTGGGTTCACCCACTGTTGAGCTTTCGCCCTTTCGTTCCCAATGGGCACCAGCCACCACTTCCACCAGAAGAACTACAGATACGGTCACCTTGTGGTGACTTCTCCTTGTAAACACGATAATGTCAACCAAGCTCCCTTTACCTGTAGCTATCCAGCTGTTCTGAACTCCAGCTCCCATCAGCCCCAGCCAGTGTAGCCCCAGGCCAGAGATGTGATAAGAGTTATCATCAAACCACATCTGGAGCATACCATGTCCTACTTAAGTGCAGGCATTTTGCAACTTTGATTTGATATTTTTTTAAAAAGAAAAGATAAACGAGAAAGGATCTCAAGTCCATTTGTTAGCCACTTTCAAGGGGTTTTTTTTAATTGTTTGACGCTGCATAAGCTTCCGCACAAAGAGATGTATGTGTCTATATTTGCTCAGGCTCCCTATTTTAATCTATAATTTAATAACAAAAGGAGAGGATAGAGAAATATTTCCATTTATTAAATTCTTGGAATGTTGTCCGTGCTACATTTTCTGCTTCTTTTGTAATTCTTTTATGCAGAGAAACAAGCAGCTTAAAATATGCACATAATCAATCTCGTCCCTTTTCTATTTCTCTGGCTGCCTTTAGTTCTTCTTTCCAAGATGTTTTTTTAATTTACATACTTAATGCAAAGACAGCTTACCTTTCTTTCAAAAGGGAGAGGGGAAAAAAAAGGAGTTTACTGCTGGAACATCGAGTGGCAAACACACGTGCAATTACTTCACCTGGGCTGCCTCCGTACCCCTGCTGCTTTTGTGTAGGATGGTTTAAGCAGGGACCACGCACGGATCCAGCATCTTAATTAGTGCCAATGGTGCTCCAGTGTGCAATTTTGCAGCAGGATTCACCTTGCAAACCAACACAACCACTTGACTTCAGAAGTGGCTGTACGTGGGTGTCCTGGCCCCCACTCAGACCATGACGACCAAGGCTCTTACTCAAGAGTAAGAGAGTAATCTTTATTGAGGCAAGTAAAGAGTACAGGCTCGGCAACAGGGAGTGAGTCAGAGCTCAGGCTAGGTGCAGCGTCCCAAGTTGAAGGAATCCAAAATCAGGACAAACAAGTTAATGGAGCTGTCCCAATGAGTTGACACACCAACCTGCCAAGCTTTTCAAGGTGTGCTGGGCCCGGGGTTCCACCAGGTCGGGGCCAGTGCTGAAAAGGCCTTGGCCCTGGTTGAGGCCAATCTAACCTCCTTGAGGCCCGGGACCTCCAAAGTGTTGTTATTTATGGACCTTAAGGTCCTCTGCGGGGCATACCAGGAGAGGCGGTCCCATAGGTATGAAGGTCCTAGGCCGTGAGGGGCTTTAAAGGTCAAAACCAGCACCTTAAACCTGACCCTGTACTCCACCGGGAGTCAATGCAGCTGATAAAGCACTGGATGAATGTGATCCCGCGGCGAAGACCCTGTAAGGAGCCTGGCCGCGGCATTCTGCACCCGCTGGAGTTTCTGGGTCAGCTTCAAGGGCAGCCCCGCGTAGAGCGAGTTACAATAATCAAGCCTGGAGGTGACCGTCGCGTGGATCACAGTGGCCAGATCAGGGCGAGAAAGGTAGGGGACCAAATGCTTAATACGGCGGAGATGGAAAAATGTCACCTAACATCATCCATTATGTATCGTACGCCGTCTTCAATTTCAACAAAACAAATGCGGAAAATGTCGCAATTATAATGTTTGCAGACATTAGCAAAGACCACTCGTATTCACTTGCGAGGTTTCCATTCCTGGCTTCTGTTGAGCCTGTGAATTGCGGCAATTTCCGCTCCCATTCCCACTTTTGATGGGCTTCTCCAACCCACCAACTCCCTCCACACACAGAGACACAAACGGCTTGTCACAATGATGGACATTTTACAAGTCGCAAATGACGAGAGCACAGCACAATCAAAACACTCTCTGGCATCAGTTACTTGCTGCATATCTTGCCCAAATCTCCAGAGGTGACCTTTTCAGCATTGTTCTAATCCCCCCCCAGCTGCTTCCCCATAGAGTGAGCCATCCCCCCTCCCCATTTTCATTTTCTTTGGAAGTAAATGCATGACCTCAACACAGGCTAAGTATCTGCGTTACTGAGACATCCAGTCTAAGGGGAGCAGGGCTAACAATCAGATACAGTTTTCCTTTCTGCAGCCGCAGCTTCAGTCTCCAACCGCAGGGAACCAAATCCACACTTAATCTCAAACCGAGATCTCCCCTGAAACCTTAGCCGCCCCTCCAGCTGGGAGAGATTGTCACGGGGTGCCCAAAACACACATTCCCAAGGTTCTGGTGGGATTCCGCTTCAGGAGAGGAGCAGAGCATTTTCCCATTTTTCCCACTGCCTAAGAGGAAAGTTGTAGCAGGGGAGAGTTTGACAAAGAGCGGTTAAAAAGCTTGGGGCCATTTTATGTAGAGAGGGTTTTCTCTGCGTTTTCATCAGGTTTGTACTGGAGGTTTTTAAGCAGAGGTTGGATATATATAATACTACTAATAATTTATTATTTATACCCCGCCCATCTGGCTGGGTTTCCCCAGCCACTCTGGGCGGATTCCAACTGAATATTAAAAACAATACAGCATCACACATTAAAAGCTTCCCTAAACAGGGCTGCCTTCAGATGTCTTCTAAATGTCAGGTAGTTGTTTATCTCTTTGACATCTGGTGGGAGGGCGTTCCACAGAGCGGGCGCCACCACCGAGAAGGCCCTCTGCCTGGTTCCCTGTAGCTTTGCTTCTTGCAATGAGGGAACCGCCAGAAGACCCTCAGCGCTGGACCTCAGTGTCTGGGCTGGATGATGGGGGTGGAGACGCTCCTTCAGGTATACTGGGCCGAGGCCATTTAGGGCTTTCAAGGTCAGCACCAACACTTTGAATTGTGCTCAGAAACATACTGGGAGCCAATGCAGATCTCTCAGGACTGGTGTTATATGGTCTCGGCGGCCGCTCCGAGTCACCAGTTTAGCTGCCGCATTCTGCATTAGTTGTAGTTTCTGGGTCACCTTCAAAGGTAGCCCCACGCAGAGTGCATTGCAGTAGTCCAAGTGGGAGATAACCAGAGCATATACCACTCTGGCAAGACAGTCCGCAGGCAGGGAGGGTCTCATCCTGCGTACCAGATGGAGCTGGTAGACGGCTGCCCTGGACACAGAAATAACCTGCGCCTCCATGGACAGCTGTGAGTCCAAAATGACTCCCAGGCTGCACACCTGGTCCTTCAGGGACATAGTTACCCAATTCAGGATCAAGATCAGGATGACTGCCTATCAGGAGTTATTCGGTTTTGATTCCTGCATTGCAAGAGGTTGGAGCAGATGATCCGTGGTAGTCCCTTTCAACTCCAGAATTCTGATTCTCTATTTTACATCCTGGGAACTTTGTCCCTGTAGTAAGAACAGTTTGTCAAAAGGAAACCTGCCACAAGCAGCAGGTTAAGGGGAATTATCTCTCTGGTCTCCCAGCTCATCGGTATCGGTCTGTTAGCCACCATTAGGGCACATAAAACCTATTTTCATTGTCACTTTACAGGTAATATGTATATAGCTCAAAAGAATACTTTGCAACCCTCCCCCTTTGAAGGGCCAGCAATGCTATCCACAGGTGCATTTGGAGACGGAGATGGTTTCACCCGCCATGTCCAGCCAGCTGGCTCTGGTGTTAAGTTTGAGCTCAGTTCCTTCACCGAAGTATCTGGGAAGCAAATGCAGCAATGGGTAGAATCAGCACGTTTGCCGAGAAAATTAGATTCACTTTTGATCCTGGCTGCTTTCCAATCGCGGCAGCACTTGAAGGCACATCTCAATTAACTGAATCAGTTTTTATTTGAGACGGTTGCTAGCCAGGAATATCCTCGCAGTCTTCTCTCGCCTGTCCTCTCCTATCCCTTTTGTCTTTGCTCCTCACTCACACAAATGCGGGAAATTCGTTAAACGGACGGCTTTATTCCGGCACTTGACACGGGTCTCACAATTCAATCCCAGAATCAAAGTAATGGCTTTGGAGAGCCAAGATGGAGGTACCACAGATCTTGAGCCACCACACACACACACACACACACACACACACACATACCACGTCTGCCATGGAGCAGTTTCAAGAAGTGAAACCTTTCACTCCTGGTCATTTGAGAAGTGGAATGGCACGACCCACCTCCCTAGCTCAGCCCAAAATTCAGCAGAGGAGATTCTGACTAAGCATTCAGAAGAACCTTTCGGCTGGAAGAGCTGTTTGATAGTGAAATGGACTCCCCTGTAAGGTGGTAGACTCTCCTTCCTTAGAGGTTTTTAAGCAGAAGTTGGGTGGCCGTCTGCCATGGATGATTCAGCTGAGTGTTATGTACTGAGCTGAATCCTAGAACAATAGGATCCAGAATGCAGCAGTCTGATTGGTCCGCAGGAGCCACCCAATCCAGCTCCAGGTGGAAGTGAATCAGTGACCTGATTGGCCTGCAGGAGCAGCCAAGCAGGCTCCTGGATGAAGTGAATCAGCAACCTGATTGGCCTGCAGGAGCAGCCAATCCGGCTTCTGGAGGAGGTGAATCCGAAACCTGATTGGTCTACAGGAGCAGCCTGGAATTAGCCAATCACGCGGGGCACATTGTGTAAATAATGTATATATAGCTAGACGTTTTGGGGAAAGTTTCATTCCTTGCTACTATGAGCTGAATAAAAGCATGAAATTCACACTTGACTCTGAGTATATTTCCCTGAGATTCTTGCATTGCAGGGGGTTGGACTAGATGGCCCTTTTGTCACATGTGTCTAGTTTGTAGGAAGCTTTTGCTGTTCCTTGAAGCAGCAGAGAAGCAACTCTTATACTCAATCACCAAATCTGTGTCCTGGATCCCAGTGGATGAAGAACTTGAATCTGGAGTCCTTTTCTCCCCAGATCTTCAATTCTCAAATCAGTAGGGTACTGTGGAACCTTGGCTTGCGAAGGTTGCCGAACATTTCAGAAGCCGAACGCCGAATACCCAGAAGTGAATGCTTCCATTTTCGAACACGCCTCACGTTTTCCGTTTTCATCATTCACTTTGCCAACAGCCCTTTGATCCTCAGTTTTCAAACGTTTTGGAAGTCTAATGGACTTCCGGAACAGATTATGTTCGAAAACCAAGGTTCCACTGTACAAAGGCAAAAGCGGTTGGCTTGCATGGCTAAGGAAGCTAAGACTTTGATCCAACAATTGACGTCCGCTCTTCTGCGCTTGGGGTCCCATTGCATGCCTCACTCTGCCCATGCAAGGACCAGTTATCCTTCTCCGTATATTCTGTGCTTCCATTAGGCTGTTAAGACAGTTGTCATTTCCCTGCGTTTTGACTTGTGATGCCCTGGTGGTTTGTACTGATAGTTCTTCCTCTCTGAGTGTGTGTGATGCTGTCACCGCTGTTCTCTTTTTTATCCTTGCATTTTAATTTTTTTTATTGCCAGACACCTTAGGGGCCTCCAAACAGAAAGGAGGCCTGTCAGTTTTTAAGCACATAATTAAATAAATAGCGGCACAAAGAGGCTGTGTACTAGGCATGCATCCCAAAGGCACAAATCTTTTGCTTTTTCAAAAAGTATAACCATTAGGCCTTCTTAGTGCTACAGGGAGACCAATGGGGCCCCATCCCTTGACTGGTGAAGAATCGCTGCTGCAATTTCTCCCCTTTTCCCTCCTCAATCCATTTTCCTTTTGTGTCAGGCCAATGATTTCCTGGGACTTCGTTATCTTTTAATATCTGCACACTGCTTAGAAAACATTAAGCTCCTTATGTGTGGCGAATGTGATGATTGGGAAGATGGCCGCAATTGCATCATTCATATGATTTTTATTTATGTACTTACGTGTTTATTTATTGCAATTCTTTCCTCTGAGGAACTCAAAGGGGGGGGGACATAATTGTCCTCGTCCCCATTTTATCCTTGCAAATACTCTGCAAGGCAGGTTAGGCTGAGAGCAAGTGACTTGTACCAGGTCACCTATTGAACTTCAAGGCTAAGCAGGTATTTGAATCTGGACATGGGTGGCGCTGTGGGTTAAACCACAGAGCCTAGGACTTGCTAATCAGAAGGTCGGCGGTTCAAATCCCCACGACGGGGTGAGCTCCTGTTCCTTGGTCCCTGCTCCTGCCAACCTAGCAGTTCAAAAGCACATCAAAGTGCAAGTAGATAAATAGGTACCGCTCCAGCGGGAAGGTAAACGGTGTTTCCGTGCACTGCTCTGGTTCGCCAGAAGTGGCTTAGTCATGCTGGCCACATGACCTGGAAGCTGTATGCCGGCTCCCTCAGTCAATAAAGCGAGATGAGCGCCGCAACCCCAGAGTTGGCCAAGACTGGACCTAATGGTCAGGGGTCCCTTTACCTTTACCTCCTAGGCCCTAGTCCAACACTCTAACCACTATACAATAATAATAATAATAATTAATTTATTATTTATAATTTATACCCCACCCATCTGGCTGAGTTTGCCCAGCCACTCTGGGCGGCTTCCAACAGAATATTAAAATACAATAACCTATTAAACATTAAAAGCTTCCCTAAACAGGGCCACCTTCAGTTGTCTTTTAAAAGTAAAATAGATGTTTACTGCCTTGACATCTGCTGGGAGCACGTTCCACAGGGAGGGCGCCACCACCGAGAAGGCCCTCTGCCTGGTTCCCTGCAACCTCGCTTCTCGCAGTGAGGGAACCGCCAGAAGGCCCTCGGCGCTGGACCTCAATGTCCGGGCTGAACACTGTGGGTGGAGATGCTCCTTCAGGTATACAGAACTGTTGTTCCTGTGTTGAACATTCACCCATTTTGCTTTCCAGGGGCAACAATAGCGCTTGATGAGAGGAGTAAAATATTGCACAGACTGCCCAGTCGCTCTGCATCTCTTTTGCTGCCTATTTGCTGCCATGCTAACCTCAAACCTCCTGCTTCTTGGGTATTATGGAATCATAGAATTGGAAGGGGTCCCGAGGGTCATCTAGTCCTGACATCTTTCTGCAGGGCCTGTAAGACAGAGCTGTTCCACCAGGCCTTTGGTGCACAGAATCTTGCTTAAAGGTTGCCATCAATTTGATTTTAATTAATTTTTGTAATGAATGGTTTTTAGAATGTTGAATTATTTTGATTGTTGTTAGCCGCCCTGAGCCCAGCTTTGGCTGGGGAGGGCGGGGTATAAATAAAATTTATTATTATTATTATTATTATTATTATTATTATTATTATTATCATCCAAACCCCTGCTATGTATGCTTAAGCATCCTTGGCAGAGGGCCATCCAATCGCTGCTTAAAAACCACCAAGGAAGGAGAGT
This sequence comes from Podarcis tiliguerta, assembly GCF_965153285.1. Taxonomy (NCBI): domain Eukaryota; kingdom Metazoa; phylum Chordata; class Lepidosauria; order Squamata; family Lacertidae; genus Podarcis; species Podarcis tiliguerta. The sequence goes on from NC_139542.1 coordinate 4,698,881, forward strand.
CCACAATCTCCAAAGGGTGTCCCTTACACCATCGAACAGCTCTTACTGTCAGAAAGTTCTTCCTGATATTTAGTTGGAATCCCCTTTCTTGTAACTTTCTATATATATATGTTTTTTAACCTATCATTTTCAACATACTTTTACATCTTATTCAATTTTTTTGACTTCCATCAATCCTGTCTGAAAAATTTCCAATCTAATCTCTTAGTATACATTTCTTATTTTCCCTGTTACATTCAAAACTCATAACCAATATCTCTATCTTTTTCTACTTTGTAACACTTTGTATATTTCTCCTTACAAAACTTCTTGTAGTCCTACTGGTGTAATTTGTTGATTACAGTTGCTCTTCAAATAGTTCATATACTTCTTCCAATCTTCTGTAAATCTCTGGTCCCGAAGGTTTCGAATCCTTCCTGTCATTTTGTCCAATTCTGCATAGTCCATTAATTTCGTCTGCCATTCTTCTTTCATCGAAATTTCTTCTTGTTTCCATTTCTGGGCTAACAATACTCTTGCCGCAGTTGTTGCATATAAAAACAATTTAACATCTTGCCTATTAATGTCCTGACCTATAATACCAAGTAAAAATGCTTCTGGTTTTTTTTAAAAAAATGTATATTTCAACATCTTTTTCATCACATTATATATCATTTCCCAGAGGCTCTTTACTTTTTTACATTCCCACCACATATGACAAAATGTTCCTTCTTTTACATTTCCAACATTTATTATTTGTCTTATAAAGGTAAAGGGACCCCTGACCATTAGGTCCAGTTGTGGCCGACTCTGGGGTTGTGGCACTCATCTCGCTTTACTGGCCGAGGGAGCCGGCGTACAGCTTCCGGGTCATGTGGCCAGCATGACTAAGCCGCTTCTGGCGAACCAGAGCAGCGCACGGAAACAACATTTACCTTCCCGCCGGAGCGGTACCTATTTATCTACTTGCGCTGGCGTGCTTTCGAACTGCTAGGTTGGCAGGAGCAGGGACCGAGCAATGGGAGCAGCAATGTGGGGCATTCCGGGATCAAATCAGAAACAGCTTCTGTAAATCCAGGGCTGTCCCAGGAAAATAGGGACACTTTATCCTGACATATGCATATTTGCACATGTGGCTTGACTGGACCGCTGCACTGCAAAATTCAGAAAGACACGAATTTCAAATCACACCTGTTTTTCAGTCTGCAAATCATTTGGGAAACTGGGAACTAGGTTTGGTTCCGCTTTAAATGCAACCCGCATCGAACCTCCCAACGCCCCAGCTTTACTGGGAGAAAACCTCTCCCTCCTTGAGCTATTTCAGTTTACCTCACCGTCAAGCAGCCTGTACTCCTCCATATTTTAAAGAAAGTTGTGCCTGTAAGAGTCTTGGCTATGGTTCTCTCTGAGTGTGGTTACCTAGCAACAGGAAAGGACTTTTATTCAGGATGACCAGACAGAAAGAAGCCCAAGTCTGGACTCCTGAGTCTTTGGCAGGTGTGCAGAAAAATGGTTTCAGCAGCTGCAGAATGTCCTGCAGGGTTTTAGGGGGGAAGATGCTTTGATCAAAATGCTCTCTTATTTTGCATTATTATCATTTTAAACATAGGAACTCTTCTATCGAATCTGTCCCTCTTATCTCAGGCCTGGCTCCCGTTGAAGCGGTCAACTTGTCCCCACGATGCGTCAGCTCAGACTGAACTCACAAGCCACTGGCTGCTGCTCTGGACAAAACATTTCACCGCCACATAGAAAACTAGTGCCTCAGGGGAGATGGCTCGATCTTGCCTTTGTCCTGACATGCTAGCTCACTAGGGGAAGGGAGCTGGTGACGAGAAACAAAGGCAGCTGATTTATGGCTTAGGCGATCAGTTTGTCTATCTAGCTCTACGCTGGCTGCAGTTCTCTGGGGTTTCAAGGTTGCTTGTTGGAGATCTCCAATAATTGGGACTTTTGGCTGCCAAGCAGGGGCCCCCATCACTGAGCGAAAACCCTTGTTCCTTTTTGGTTTGCAGGGGAGCCAATCGGGTACTTTTTATGGTGCTGCAACTCAGAGGTGGCCACTGTGGTGAGAACAAAGCCTCTGGCTGGATATAGCTTAAAATATAGCAAGGTCATTGTTTTCCCTCTGAAATAAACAAAAAATCTGCCCTTATTCCCTTATGGGGGACACAAGAGCCCTTACAGAGTCCTTTGTAGGTTCTCCATCGGTTGGAGAAAATAACAGAGGCCAACCATAGAATATTGGGAAGCAAAGCAGCTCGTAAGCCTGATCTTTATTGAACTGTTGCAACAGGGTGCTCCCCTCACACGCAGGAAAGGAGGAGGACCCCGAACAAAGGTGTGTCTGCCCTTATATAAACATTTTAAATTGCCTGTGCTGGAGTCCAAGACCACCCCCAGAAACATCGTACATACATCACAGAAAGGGATGTAGCTCAAGACCATCCCCCAGGTACATCATACCTACAACAGAAATCTGAGTGCATTGCTCACCTCCTGTCTGGCAGGTTACCTGTTAATGGTCACTTGATTGGATACCCTGGGGAGCCTGGCCAGTCTTTTGTAATGGCAAATACTTAGTTCCTGAGCCAGGTAACAGGCTCACCCTATTCACACACAGACATACCCTTAAGACAGGATTTGTGAAGGAAAAGACAATGGGGAGGCTTTTCCATTTTCCTTCAACCTTGCAGAGAAAACATTTGGTCAATTTGGGAGTCGAAATGGTTTCAGGGCTGTTTTCTTGTGCTGCTTCAGACATGTGGTTTATATATTTATGTACGTGTTGGCTTGGTACATTTATGAACTTTTATTATATATATAAGGCCTTAATTTTTTTTATTTCGCTTCAGTGGCATCATGACTTGTAGCCAACTGGCTATGCTGCCTCCACAGATGAATGGAGCAATGCTGCTGAAAACCAGTTGCTGGAAACCACAAGAGTTTCTCTCGCACTCGGTTCCTGCTAGTGGCACCTAGTCGGCGAGAGAGAGAGCAGGATTCCGGATGTATGGGCAATTGGTCTACTAATATTCTTATGCCCTCTTAACTTCGGCGATGCTTTGCCCCAGCCAATGCAAGCCGGCCTTGGCTTTTATAGGATTTCCTGCCGTCCCATCCAGCTGGTTTGGGAGATAACACATCAAAACACGGCATTTCATAAGAAATACAAACTTTTTGGCAGCAAGAGCTGTTTGACAGCGGAATGGTCTCTGTCAGGAGGTTGTGGAATCTCCTGCCTCGGAGATTTTTTTGTTTCATTTCTTTAATTTTCATTTTCAACTTTTACAGACATTTTAGCCAAAGAGAACAAAACCATTAGACATTCAATTTACCTTCCCTTTGACCTCCCTCCCCTCCCTTCAGCGGTTATTTATTTCACATCATTTTATTCCTGCCTATCCAATTCAAATATATTTATAAATTTTCCTTTATCCTTCCCTCAGCTATTCTTTACTGCACATGTTTATATCAATCCTGCTGTTTTAATTTGTTTTCAGTGTGTCCTCAAGTAATCCATAAATTTTCCCCATTCTATTTTTAAAAAGTCTCTCTTCTTGATTTCTTATTCTTTCGGTGAGTTTCGCCATTTCTGCGTATTCCTTCCTTGGAAGGTTTTAAGCCACCTGCCATGGATGCTTCAGTTAAGGTTCCAGCATTGCAGGGGCTTGGATTAGAGAACCCCCGGGTAATTATGAAATAACAGGATAGCGACGGGAGAGATATTGACTGGAGCCACCATCGTGTAGACGCTCCTTTTAGTGATGGGAGCTTTCTGGATTCGGAGTCAATGTGGGTGTGCAATGTGGGTTCGAATTCCCCAAGAAATAGTGTTCAGTTTTGGAAGGAGGCATTAGTAAGAGCCAAAGGACAAAATACTTAAATGGAGGCGGTGCACCACAGAACCAGTATTATTATTATTTATTGTTATTTTATACCCCGCCCATTTGGCTGGGTTTCCCCAGCCACTCTGAGCAGCTCCCAACAAAATATTATTATTATTATTATTATTATTATTATTATTATTATTAATAATAATAATGTGATAAAACATCAAACATTAAAAACTTCTCGAAACAGGGCTGCCTTCAGATGTCTTCTAAAAGTCAGGTAGTTGTTTATCTCCTTGACAGCTGATGGGAGGGCATTCTAAGGGGTGGGTGCCACTACCGAGAAGGCCCTCTGCCTGGTTCCCTGTGACCTCACTTCTCGTAGGGAGGGAACCAGCAGAAGGCCCTTGGAGCTGGACCTGAGTGTCCGGGCAGAACGATGGGGGAGGAGACGATCCTTCATGTATACAGGACCGAGGCCGTTTAGGGCTTTAAATGTCAACACCAACACTTTGAATTGTGCTTGGAAACGTACTGGGAGCCAGTGTAGGTCTTTCAGGAACTACATACCATATTGGCCTGAATATAAGCCACATCCGAATATAAGCTGCACCTTTAAAATTGGAGGGAGGAGGGGAAAAAAGAAAAAATACCCTTCCTCACTGCTCCAGGGGAGGAGCCACACTGTGTTGCCGGCAGCCTTCCCCCTTCCTCGCTCTCTCCCTTCCTGGCCTTGGGGGAGAGGATGGGGGGCTACGCATGTGATGGGCTCTGCTCCTGGCTGCATACCGTAAAGTCATGAATATAAGCCACACTTTAACTTTTCATGGTCAGAATTTTTTTGTGGGGGGGGGGGATGCAGCTTACATTCAGGTCAATGTGGTATAAGGAGTGAGGAAGTGGACATCATCCACTTCTTTGGAGTCCCCACCGCATGACCACCACACATGGTACACCTTGAGATAAGTGTTAATTCAAGAATAGAATAGAATAGAATAGAATAGAATAGAATAGAATAGAATGTTGTTGTTTAGTCGTTTAGTTGTGTCCAACTCTTCATGACCCCCTGGACCAGAGCACGCCAGGCACTCCTGTCTTCCACTGCCTCCCGCAGTTTGGTCAAACTCATGCTGGTAGCTTCGAGAACACTGTCCCACCATCTCGTCCTCTGTCGTCCCCTTCTCCTTGTGCCCTCCATCTTTCCCAACATCAGGGTCTTTTCCAGGGAGTCTTCTCTTCTCATGAGGTGGCCAAAGTATTGGAGCCTCAGCTTCAGGATCTGTCCTTCCAGTGAGCACTCAGGGCTGATTTCCTTCAGAATGGGTAGGTTTAATCTTCTTGCAGTCCATGGGACTCTCAAGAGTCTCCTCCAGCACCGTAATTCAAAAGCATCAATTCTTCAGCAATCAGCCTTCTTTTATGGTCCAGCTCTCACTTCCATACATCACTAGAATAGAATAGAATTTATTATTTATCTCCCGCCCATCTGGCTGGATTTCCCCAGCCACTCTGGGTGGCTTCCAACAGAGTATTACAATACAGTGGTCTGTTAAACACTAAAAACTTCCCTAAAGAGGGCTGCCTTCAGATGTCTTCTAAAAGTCTGGTAGTTGTTGTTCTCTTTGACATCTGATGGGAGGGTGTTCCACAGGGCAGGCGCCACCACCAAGAAGGTCCTCTGCCTGGTTCCCTGTAACTTGGCTCCTTGAAGCGAGGGAAATGCCAGAAGGCGCTCGGAGCTGGACCTCAGTGTCCAGGCAGAACGATGGGGGTGGAGACGCTCCTTCAGGTATACTGGACCAAGGCGAAGAAGAACATCAGCACCCAAAAGCAGAATGCAATCTGCCCTTTTCACCTTCAGGTAGCTAAGTCCCCCTTCAGACCTAAGCGAACCCAGACCATCTTCTCAGGCCATTGATGGTCAGCCGGCCAAAGGCTCTCACAGGGCAGCTGGACGTTGGCTTAAGCCGTGTGTTGCTCTTTGACCCCTTGCATCAAAGGTCGGGTTCTGCGACCTTGGGATAAATCCCAGCGGCAGCCCATTTGCATACTGGGCGGGGGGCGGCGGGGATAAACTCTATTGAAGCAGCTCAGCTTAAAATAATTATTTCGTCCTTCTCTCGGGGCTGCATTCATCTTGCAAAACGGTGGGGCCCCCCAAAGCTACACCACCTATTCAGTAGATTAAGAGAATTGCTCATTCTTCTGACTTATGAGCTTAGCACTTTTTACCACCGTGAAATTAATTTAAGATGGGAATGGGGGGTGGGAGGGAGGGAGGAGAAAGCATGCATATATATATATATATATATATATGGCCTTTTCATTAACTATACCGTTCATGCATATCATTCACGGGCCCCCACATTCCTTCTGTCTGAAGGAATGTTCCTCAAGAATCCGTGGAACATATTTTATTTTATTTTTTAGAAAGGTATTGTTGAGGAGAAAGAAAATGCCTCAGTAGAAGGGGAAATAATTCTAAGGCGACGGAAGACACTTTCAGAGTATTCGAGAGGGAATTGTGTCCTGGAAATTGCACACTGGTTAATTCTGAAATCAATGGGATGGGGGGGGGGAGATAAGTTTTTAGTCTTCACTTATGCATTGCCGCCCCCAGACAATGATTTGCATGACATTTACATATGTGAATCTGTCCGTTTTGGTTTTCTCGCTTTCTCATTTTCTCCAATCTTAAGTTCGGTTCCGCATCAGCGAATGCCCTCATGAAAATTCATTGGCGTTTTATTTGGTGTTTCCCCTAATATACACATTTTTGTATGTGATTTTCTCTAATATGCGTATTCCGCAACCACTTTCCCTAATGAAAAGGACGTGGGTGCATTCTGTTTCACCAACAGTTGCATTTTCAGGTTGGCTTTTGACTAGCAGGTGGATTTCTCTGCACATTTTCGGGTTGGCAAAAGCATTCCAAACGCATTTAAATGTCAAAGGTTGATCGGTTTCCATCCTGTCCTTTCAGCCTGAAGGAGCCCAGTTCAGCTAACAATGAACTAGTAAAAGAAATGCAATTGAAATGAAATGAAAACATATCAAAACATGTGGTGTAATGAGTATTGAAGTAGGACCTGGGAGAGCCGAGTTCAGATCCCCACTCAAACACAAAACTCACTGGGTGACTTGGGCCAATCACTGCCTCTTAGCATGACCTACCTCACAGGTTCGTTGTGAGGGTAAAATGAGGAGGAGAGAACCATGTACATACATGCATACATACATACATACATACATACATAAAAAGGTAAAGGGACCCCAGACCATTAGGTCCAGTCGTGACCGACTCTGGGGTTGCGGCGTTCATCTCGCTTTATTGGCCGAGGGAGCCGGTGTACAGCTTCCGGGTCATGTGGCCAGCAGGACTAAGCCGCTTCTGGAAAACCAGAGCAGTGCACGGAAACGCCGTTTACCTTCCCGCCGGAGCGGTACCTATTTATCTACTTGCACTTTGACGTGTTTTCAAACTGCTAGGTTGGCAGGAGCAGGGACCAAGCAATGGGAGCTAACCCTGTCGCAGGGATTCGAACCGCTGACCTTCTGATTGGCAAGTCTTAGGCTCTGCAGTTTAACCCACAGCGCCATCCGCACCCCTACATACTTATATACATATTTTTATTTTTATGCTACCTTTCCACAGCTCAAACCATGCTCAATGTATCTTACAACATGATAAAAACTGTAAGATAACAAAAAATTAAACCATTAATAAATGCACAACCAAACTGAACAATTTCCACAAGACCTAAAATACAAAATAAAGATACCCCCCCCCAAAAAAATCTCAACAGCAACAATAGCAAAAAAAAGAACCCTCCACAACAAAACCCCGCAAAAATTGGGTTGCCATATTTGAAACAGTGAAAATCGGAATGAAAAGTTGTTGAGCTATTTTTATAGGAAATTGGCAAAAACAACACTTTTTAAGGTTGCCGTTTTCCAGGACATTCTGGCCATTTCCGCCCGGACACTGCTGCCGACCGCAGTATTCTGGATATGTCCGGGAAATTCCGGACGTATGGCAACCCTATGCGAAAACCTCAGCCGCTTGAACCCCTTAAAGGGGGCATATAAATGTAATAAATGAAGGATTTCAACATAATTAAGAACATTTAAAAACAATTAAGAACATCTAAAAGCATTTAATAGCACAGCCGCATCCTCTGACAGCTAATCATTTCAATGTTGCTGCGAGCTATACCTTTCTGCCATGAAAAGCCTGAGTAAACAGGGACGTGCAGGGCTTTTTCAATTATTCCTCCCAGATGTTAATAATGAGGGTGACAGATGCAGCTTCCACAAATGAGGAACTGCCACAGAGAAGGCCCCGTCACAGCTCACAGCCCAACAGGGGGAACCACATGCCCAGCCATCGCAAACCCACCAAGTGTCCCTATTTTCCAGGGACAGCCCCGGATTTACAGAAGCTGTTTCTGATTTAATCCCGGAATGCCCCACTTTTCCATAAGGTAAAGGTAAAGGGACCCCTGACCATTAGGTCCATTTGTGAGCCAGGGTGGTGTAGTGGTTAAGAGCGGTGGACTCGTAATCTGGTGAACCGGGTTCGCTTCCCCGCTCCTCCACATGCAGCTGCTGGGTGACCTTGGGCTAGTCACACTTCTCTGAAGTCTCTCAGCCTCACTCACCTCACAGAGTGTTTGTCGTGGGGGAGGAAGGGAAAGGAGAATGTTAGCCGCTTTGAGACTCCTTCGGGTAGTGATAAAGCGGGATATCAAATCCAAACTCCTCTTCCTCTTCTTCTTCTTCTTCTTCTTCTTCTTCTTCTTCTTCTTCTTCTTGGAGGTTCTATTCCTGGCTAGCATAGGTCAAAAGGGAAGGTGGCCCTCTGACTGTACAAGGTCCCCGACTCTTGATCTAAAGAAAATAATAATAATAATAATAATAATAATAATAATAATAATAATAATGATTTATTATTTATACCCTGCCCATCTTGCTGGGTTATCCCAGCCACTCTGGGCGGCTTCCAACACAATATTAAAGGTAAAGGTACCCCTGCCCGTTCGGGCCAGTCTTGCCAGACTCTAGGATTGTGCGCTCATCTCACTCTATAGGTCTGGAGCCAGCGCTGTCCGCAGACACTTCCGGGTCACTTGGCCAGTGTGACAGGCTGCATATGGCGAGCCAGCGCAGCACACGGAACGCCGTTTACCTTCCCGCTAGTAAGCGGTCCCTATTTATCTACTTGCACCCGGAGGTGCTTTCGAACTGCTAGGTTGGCAGGTGCTGGGACCGAGCAACGGGAGCGCACCCCGCCGTGGGGATTCGAACCACCGACGATGCGATCGGCAAGTCCTAGGCACTGAGGCTTTAACCCACAGCGCCACCTGCGTCCCTCTAACACAATATTAGAATACAATAATGCATTAAACATTAAAAGCTTCCCTAAGGAGGGCTGCCTTCAGATGTTTCTAAAAGTCTGGTAGTTGTTTTTCTGTGACATCTGATGGGAGGGCGTTCCACAGGGCAGGCGCCACTACCGAGAAGGCCCTCTGCCTGGTTCCCTGCAACCTCACTTCTCACAGGGAGGGGACCGCCAGAAGGCCCTCAGAGCTGGACCTCAGTGTCCGGGCTGAACAAAAGGGGTGAAGATGCTCCTTCAGGTATACTGGGTTGAGGCCATTTAGGGCTTTAAAGATCAGCACCAACACTTTGAATTGTGCTTGGAAACGTACTGGGAGCCAATGTAGGTCTTTCAAGACTGGAGTTATGTGGTCTCGGTGGCTGCTCCCAGTCACCAGTCTAGCTACCGCATTCTGGATTAGTTGTAGTTTCCGGGTCTCCTTCAAAGGTAGCCCCACGTAGAGCGCATTGCAGTAGTCCAAGCGGGAGATAACCAGAGCATGCACCACTCTGGCGAGACAGTCTGTAGGCCGATAGGGTCTCAGCCTACATACCAGATGAAGCTGGTAAACAGCTGCCTGGATACAGAATTGACCTGCACCTCCATGGACAGCTGTGAGTCCAGAATGACTCCCAGGCTGCGCACCTGGTCCTTCAGGGGCACATTTACCCCATTCAGGACCAGGGAGTGCAGGAGAGTCTAAAGTTGCCTAACTGCACCATTACCTCAAATATGGTATGGTTCTCCGTCCGTCCGTCCCCCTGCCTCACACACACACACGCTGGTGTTAGCAGCTAAATGTTGCTCCCATGGAATCCAGCAGACAGAGTGACCCCAGTTTTGCAGAGATGCTATTGTGTCTATGAGATTTGAGGGGCTGCCGAGTAGGGGAAACAGCCTTAAGAAAGGGCCTTTGTAGGCAGCGGGGTCAAAAGGCTTGCAGACACTTTGATCAAGAGTTTGGCTGAATTTCCCTCTCTGTCGCAAAAGGAAATACGCATAAATCAACTTGGCAAAGCAGCGCATCCTGGCCCCGGGCCACACTGGAGAGATCCCTATGGAGACCCCTGAAAGCAGTTCTCAGGCTCCTTGAAATAATAGCTGTTGTTTATTTATTTATCAGTTTTAAAGAAATGGCAACAAATATTCCAAGTCGCCCAGATCCCAGCCTCCCTCCTGCCCACTAAACCACACCAGGAAATGGATGACAACAAGAGTCTAAGAAGAGATCTCCTGGATGAGGTCAAGGGACAACCTAGTCCAGCCTCCTGCTCTCACAGTGGCCAACCAGATGCCTGTGGGATACCAGAAAGCAGGATTCGCACACAAGAGCCCTCTCCCCTCCTGTGGTTCCAGCTGTGGAGGCAGAGCATAGCAACCATGGCTAGTAGCCATCAACAGGCCTCTCCTCCTCCATAAATCAGTCCCATCCTCTTTTAAATTCCTCCAGGTTGGTGGCCTTTATTGCCTCATGTGGCAGGTAGGTCCAAAGTTTAACTCTGCACCGTGTGAATAAGTGTCTTCTGTGGAGGCAGAGCAGAAAGCCTTTAAGGGTAGGAGCCAGCCACAGCCCTCTCCTCTGTGGTGATTATAAAGAACAGCCAGTTGCAGAAGAGTTAGGGGTGAAGCAATGGAGGGGAAAAACTGAATAATATTATAATTTTAGAATATCTAACTGTGAAGATACACAGAATGAAAGGGTCAGTGAGAAAGTGGAGGATTGGTTTGAGAAGATATTGAATTATTTGGGTAGGTTTGAACAATTTGGGGCAATTAAAATGTTAAAAGTTAAATAGATGGAGGAGTGTTAACGTATATAAAATTGTTGATTTGAATATGTTATTATTGATTATGTATACCCAATGTATCAGCAACCTGGGGGGGTTTCACTGTTTGCGTTTTGGTTGTTGGTAAAAAATAAAAATTTTAAACATTAAAAAAACAACAGCCAGTTGCACTAAGCAATCCCAAAAGTGATTCACACATGGCCTCCAAAGAACACAGCTTTTGAGTTGCACCCCCTGGGCATTCGCACACCTTCCTGTGCTTGGTTTGGGAGGTGTAAATAGTGGTTGCTTTTAAACACCTTTTTATTCAGGCTTTCCCCCGAATTATAAGCCTTTACCGCACCGTTCTGTTTGGTTTTCTTCTCGATATGCGTATTAAGTGCTTTACAGTTTGCTTTTCTAATACACCCGTCTCTCTTAAGCAAACCTCTTAGGGATCATGCATATTAAGTGGCAGAAAGAAATCTTAATAATAAATGGCTTTAAAAGTAGTGACCAGAGGCGCCAACTTCTCAGGATAACTGAGGGGGCCCAATGGAACTTCCTGAAGCCGCACGTGCGATGTCACAAGGAGCCAGGGGGCCAAGCCAAACACCCTCTGAACATTGAGGGTGTCCGGCCCCCTCAAAAAACAACAACATTGTGAGGGGGTGGGGTTTCCAAGGTGCCTTGGCTCCCAGGAACTCCTATGGTCTTCTTCTTCTTCTTCTTTGGCAATGCCTCGTAGCTGAGTAAGATTGTCTTCCATGAACACAGTTTTAACAGTGAGTCCGTAAGTGACTGTGGAGGCCAATTCTGGATCTACATGTCCTTCCACAGTGGGGACATAGGTTTCCGGGAGGGAGTTGATCATGGTGAGGGTTTGCCAAGAGTGCCTTCCTCTTAGCACATCCCTCCCTTGCGTCCTGAGTCTGAGTGTCTTCAAAGCCCATGACACCTTTGGTAAAGGCTGTTCTCCAATTGGAGCGCTCGCAGGCCAGTGTTTCCCAGTTGTCGGTGTTTATACTATATTTTGTTAGATTTGCCTTGAGAGAGACTTTAAACCTCCTTTGTTGACCACACTTTCCACTTTTAAATTCAGAATGGAGTAGTTGCTTTGGAAGACGATCATCAGGCATCCGCACAACATGACCAGTCCAACTGGTGATCTTTGTTTCTTCCAGTACGCTGGTGCCTATGGTAGTGACCCTATGGTGGCATTTGGTTGATGTTGAAGAATCATTGCTTCAACACTGGTGATCTTTGCTTCTTCCAGTACACTGATATGAGTTCACCTGTCTTCCCAAGTGTTGCGTAAGATTTTTCGGAGACACCATTGATGGAATCTTTCGAGGAGTTGGAGATGGTGTTTGTAAGTGGTCCATGTTTCACAAGCATACAGTAAGGTTGGTGGTACAATAGCTTTGTAAACAAGCATTTTGGGTTCCCTGGCAGGAGGGGACAGTTGCTCTTGTGCTAACTGCTGCTTGCAGGTTTCCCACAGGTAGATTTGTCTTGAGAGAGTCTTTAAACCTCCTTTGTTGACCACCAGCATTATGCTTTCCATTCTTACGTTTGGAATAGAGTAGTTGCTTTGGAAGACAATAATCAGGCATATGCACAACATGACCAGTCCAACTGGTGATCTTTGCTTCTTCCGGTACACTGGTGCCTATGGTAGTGACCCTATGGTGGCATTTGGTGGAGACAGAGGGAAGCCACTGGTGTCCACAAACCTAGATGGCTTTAAAAGAAGATTAGACCCATTTATGGAGGAGAAGGCTATTGATGGCTACTAGCCAGGATGGCTGTGCTCTGCCTCCACAGCTGGAAGCAGTAATGCTTCTGAATGGCAGCTACTGGAACTACAGGAGGGGCGAGCTGTTCCTGTGTTCGAATCCTGATTGCTTCCAAGGGCACTCTCTACCAAATGAATGCACACGGCAGATATTTAACTCTGGCACTTGTAGTCATTTCTAGGACTCCAAGTACCCATATACACCAGACTCACATATTCCCAGGCCTGCTCTCGGTAGAGCAGTTGCAGCAACACTCGCCCTTCCCCAGTTTACGTACTGTCCCCTGATGGGCTGTGTGAATGCAGCCGGAGACTACGCCTGTGTTGAAACTGGCTCTGCTCATCCCACTTCAGCCCCCTCCTGGTTCTGGGAATAAAGGTAAAGGGACCACTGACCATTAGGTCCAGTCGTGGCTGACTCTGGGGTTGCGGTGCTCATCTCGCTTTACTGGCTTAGGGAGCCGGCGTACAGCTTCCGGGTCATGTGGTCAACATGACTAAGCCGCTTCTGGCAAACCAGAGCATCGCACGGAAACGCCGTTTACCTTCCCGCCGGAGTGGTACCTATTTATCTACATGCACTTTGACATGCTTTTGAACTGCTAGGTTGGCAGGAGCAGGGACCGAGCAACGGGAGCTCACCCCATCGCGGGAGACAGAGGTGCAATAGAGGGTGGGGAAGCACCCAGCCCTTCACTTGCTTGATCTGATTCTTCCTCCTCTTCTTCCTCCTCTTCCTGTCCTCCACACTGTAGGAAGGGGGGTCCCCCACTTTCAGTATACAAGTGCCCATACACAAACAATTTTCTGTTTGAAGAGACTGCAGCCTCTCTTGAACAACAAACATTAGCACAACCCTCAGTTCCACTTTTTCTCAATATTTGTCATGTCAGGTTGACCAGACCCAACATGGCTTCTGTAAACAGAATTTTGAAGCAAGCTTGCTTTAAAAGCTCTGTGCATGTAAGATAGCAGCCACGTTATAGTGGTACCTCTGGTTAAGAACTTAATTCGTTCCGGAGGTCTGTTTTTAACCTGAAACTGTTCTTAACCTGAGGTACCACTTTAGCCAATGGGGCCTCCCACTGCTGCAGCGCTGCCGCTGCACGATTTTTGTTCTCATCCTGAAATAAAGTTCTTAACCCGAGGCACTACTTCCAGGTTAGCGGAGTCTGTAACCTGAAGCGTTTGTAACCCAAAGCATTTGTAACCTGAGGTACCACTTTTAAAGCCAGTTTAAAGCCAGTTTAGAGTCAAGGTTAGGCGTGGCGAGTTCCCCCCCCCCAGTGGAAATAATGACACATGACACAATTATTAAGGTTAATGGGCTAAATAAGGCCACAACTTTATTGGTTACAGGTGATGAGCGGTATTGGCTTAGGCATTGGTCCTCACCGACTATATCCAACTTCAGCCCGTCTGCTTGAAGTCCGGGAAGGGTTAACCACCAGCAGGGGGAGTCCTGCTGATGCACATCAACTAGGAACTCGCCCGGGGTCACCGATAGGGGGCGTGCCTTAGGCCCTCACCTCCCTAGACTTCAGACAGGGCCACGCCCCCCGAATCCTTTATCGGACTACCCTTCAATATGCGGGGCAGGTGACGGCACTTCCTCCCCTCTTCCATCTACAGAACTATACAAATGCCTAACTGCCAATACAGGGAAGCGGGTGGTGCTGTGGGTTGAATCACAGAGCCTAGGACTTGCTAATCAGAAGGTCGCCGGTTCGAATCCCCACAAGGGGGTGAGCTCCTATTGCTCAGTCCCTGCTCCTGCCAACCTAGCAGTTCGAAAGCACATCAAAAGTGAAAGTAGATTAATAGGTACCACTCCAGCGGGAAGGTCAACGGTGTTTCCGTGCACTGCTCTAGTTTGCCAGAAGCGGCTTGGTCATGCTGGCCACATGACCCAGAAGCTGTACACCGGCTCCCTCGGCCAATAAAGCAAAATGAGCGCCCCAATCCAGAGTCGGCCACGACTGGACCTAATGGTCAGGGGTCCCTTTACCTTTAACTGCCAATACCCAGAAAGTTGTGACGATTTGCTACGAGGTAGGTGAAAACCAAGTGGCTGGTGCCAATGTGCCAAGTGGAAAAATTCCTACCAGGCCCCTCAACAGAGACCAACCAAGGTCCGTAGCAAGGTCAAGGAACGAAAACCTTATAGGGTGGGAGGGTGGGAAAAGCAGGAACAGCTGGCAGGCAGATCCCTGGCCGCAATCCCCCCAATCATGTGGGGGCTGGGTTCCAGCTGCCGTGCACATAGTGGGGCCGTGAAGCCCGCAACTCCACCTCCTCCGAAGGGCGGAAGTGGCTTTGGGCAGCACTCCAATAACTCCCTGTAACCCCCTGTCTCTGACTCTTGCCTCCTAACTGGTACGCTTCCCCCCAAATCACTGTCCCCCTCTCCTGAGTCAGACTCTAGCCCCCCCGGGGCACATTTGCCAGTGTCCCTGAAATCTGCTGGCATCCCACAGGCACAGTGGCGTAGCTTGGGGGGTGCAGGGGGGGCCGGCCGCACCGGGCGCAACATCTGGGGGTGCGCGCTCGCACTCGCAGCTCTCTGCCCCTACCTGGCTCACTCACTCTCTCTCACTGCAGTGCTGGCTGCGCGAATCCGAGCCGCCGGGTCGCCGCCCACTGTGGAGGGGAGGGTGCCAGGCGTGCAATACGGTGCGGAGAGAGAGCGAGGGACTATCTGGGGGAGGGACAGTGCAGCGGGGGAGTGCAAATTACTTGCCTTGCCCCGGGTGCTAACAACCCATGCTACGCCACTGCACAGGCATCTGGTAGGCCACTGTGAGAACAGGATACCGGACTAGACGGGCCATTGGTCTCATCTAGGGAGCTCTCCTTAGGCTCTTTTGAAGGAAAACCTCATTTGGAACCACTGCGAGATGGATGGAGGGCTAAAGAAATTAGAGAAATCAGCCAAAAGCCTCATTAAGAGATAGGCAGATCTATCAACGTCCTGCCAAAGCTATGCTCCATCCCGCTTCAAATATGATCTCATCGTGGAGCACGAGGCTTCTGATATCCAAGCCATTCTTCTTTCTTGCACTCCAAACATTTCAAAGCGTCCTCTTTGAAAACATCTCCAACTTGAGAGAAAGTTTCTCATCCCCCCCCCTTCTTCTTCTTACCTGACACCTCCTTCTCTTCCACCACCCCCCTCCTTCTTTTCCCACTGGGATAAAAGAGTCTCCTACATAATAATTTACTGAAAATGGATTTTGTGCACATTTCCCCCTTAGGGTGTGCATGGATGAGCATCTGCAAGCTCAGCTGGTGACTTTGATTTTATTAGCCATTCAGTCTTGGCGCTCAATGGAAAATGCAGGAGGGACAAGAAATCAAAAGGCCCCGGGGCAGAGCGGTTTGTGGGGGGGAGCACAGAGAGAGAGAAAGGGAGAAAACCCAATATCTCTGCCAGCAAAAGATCGGCTTTAATCAGGACTCCATCCACCTGCTTTGGGTAAGAAAGAGGACCCTTCTTATGAAGAGCACACGAGGGAGAGATGGAACAGAAGTGGAGGCTGCCTGGCAATGGTCTGCAGAGATAAGATTTAAGCACTCAGAACGGGGAGTTGGAGAGAGGGGTGTCATTAGAATAAAGGAAGAAGTGGCAAAGAGAAGAGGAAATTAAACTTTCGCAGGGCACTGACAACAAGTGGAGGTGAGGAAAAGCAACCGGCAATCCGCTCCGGGAAAGAAAGAGCGAGAGAGCATTTGAATAGCAAAAGAGACCTAATTGGTTCTCTCAGGTCTTCCTTTCCTTGAAATCCTCCTTTGCTATATGTTTATTTCTTTGGCACAGACCCAGATACTCCTGATTCCCCCATGTAAATGCTGTGATTTCCTAGGAGAGCACAGTAAAGCCACACAGAGCCGTGGAACTCAGTGTCCTAGAAATCAAAGCTTCCCTCTTTTTAAAAAAGCAACTTTCTAGACCTTATTGGGGCAGAGGTGAACCTGGGCAATGCCCAATGCAGAAAAAGCAAGCATCATTCTCTCCAAATGCGGGCTTCCCATGGGCAATTAGTTGGCCATTGTGGGAACAGGATCCAACAGCCAGTTCTGCTTATGTTCATGTGTTCTGAAACGTCTTGGACTCCAACTCCCATCATCCCGAGCCAGCATGGTCAAGGATGATGGGAGTTGGAGTCAACGACATCTGTTTGTCCAAGGCTTCCTCAAGATGGTGTCATCCAGATGCTGTCAGACTACAACTCCCATCATGCATGGCAGTTGCCCATGCTGGTTGGGGTTGATGGAAGTTGGAGACCAACAACGTCTTGGGGAAGAGCTGCTCTAAGTCATCTCTTTTGGTGGTACCATCTACAGGTGTCAATTAGCCAGAGATGTCAAGATCAGTCATCTTGGAAAGATAACCCCAGGAATCAATGCCCTATTTTGGTTACGACTTCTCCATTCTGTTTTACAGCTCTTGCCTTAATTCCCATGGGTTTCAGGGGTGAACACACCTAACTTGACCTGTCTATTGAAACAGGAGAGTATAAAGTCATCACCAGAGCTCTGGAAGTCTAATCAAAACTGATGCTTAAGAGAGTTTCATGTGGAAGTGAGCCTTTGAAAATAGGTGAAAATTGTTTTAATATAAGCAGCAATTAATACTGCTTCACCTGAAGCTCTGTATGCAGGCACTAATTAATTTCCCCATAATTGTCTCTAATTGCTACTAGTTTGTGTAGCCTGCATCTAAGACCTGATTTGGGGTTGGCTGCCAAAAACTGGTCCCTCACAGAAAGGTTTTGACCTTATAAATCCCTCTTCTATTTTTTATGTTTTTGAGATTCTGCTGTAACAGAGTCCAGATTTACTCCCAATGAAAATTCCTGTTCTAATCCAAAAATGAGGTCTGCCCCATTTAAGATGTGCATATATTTTTTACAAATCATCATCATCATCATCACATACCCTTAGTAGTTTTGATGGCAGTAATAGGAATAGCAGAGGATACTTCATGTGACGACTCTCTGCATCTGCAGTGGAGGTGACACTTGCCCAATGGCTTCTGAGGGCCACCTTAGTGTCCAGGTAGGCCCACAATGGGCGATCCATGAAGTATTGAGACCCAAGCCATGAAAGGCTTTATAGGTCAAAACCAGAATTTTGCCCAGGAGTGAAAGTTCTTTGCCCAGAAACCCCGCCTAGCTGCTGCCAGTCAAAATAGATGCCATTGGGCAAGATGGAGCAGTGGTCTGACTTGTTCTGTTCATGTGGCCCACTGTAAAATTCTGGAATGGTGGCATTGTGTATATATAAATACATGCAGGGCGCAGGACTGGCCACATGTATTTTTTCACCGATTATTGAGCAGCAGTTGGCATAAATAATTGAAGGAGGCACAGAAAGCCTAATACTTTTTAGTCTTTGCTATACATAGCACAGGGACGCGGGTGGCGCTGTGGGTTAAACCACAGAGCCTAGGACTTGCCGATCAGAAGGTCGGTGGTTTGAATCCCCGTGATGGGGTGAGCTCCCGTTGCTCGGTCCCTGCTCCTGCCAACCTAGCAGTTCGAAAGCACGTCAAATTGCAAGTAAATAAATAGGTACCGCTCCGGCGGGAAGGTAAACGGCGTTTCCGTGTGCTGCTCTGGTTCGCCAGAAGCGGCTTAGTCATGCTGGCCACATGACCCGGAAGCTGTACGCCGGCTCCCTCGGCCAATAAAGCGAGATGAGCGCCGCAACCCCAAAGTCGGCCACGACTGGACCTAATGCTCAGGGGTCCCTTTACCTTTTTACAACTGGAATAAGTACAACTGAGCCAGGATTGATGCAACATGATACAATCTTTGCTTGCTATATTGTACACAGCTTAGAGCTTTTGGAATGTTTTTATGCATGTTTTTTAGACAAATATGTCCAAACCATCAAAATTCTGGCTGTGGAACACTGCATCAGCTGCGGTTTCTGGACCAACTTCAAAGGCAGCCCCACAGGCAATGCATTGCAGTAATCTAATCTTGAGGTTACTGGAGCATAAACAACTTAAGAGAAACTCTATCTCTAACCAAGTGTAGCTGGAACACCAGCTAGAGTTGTAGAAGCTACTCTGCTCCACAGATTCCAATTGTGCCTCCAACGACTGAGATGGACCCAGAAGTACCCTCAAGGGACGAACCTGCTCCTTCAGGAGAGCATAGGCATGTCCAGATCTGGCTGGACACGACCTCTCCAAAATGAAGAATCACCCACCAACAGCATCTCCATCTCGCCCCAGTCAATTTTCACTTTATTAGCCCTCATCCATTAAGGTGCTCAGGCGCCAGCTAAATGCATCCACGTCCATTGTTGTTGTTGTTCTTTAGTCGTTTAGTCGTGACCCCATGGACTATGCACTCTTCGTGACCCCATGGACCAGAGCACGCCAGGCACTCCTGTCTTCCACTGCCTCTGGCAGTTTATTCAAACTCATGCTGGTAGCTTTGAGAACACTATCCCACCATCTCATCCTCTGTTGTCCCCTTCTCCTGGTGCCCTCCATCAGGGTCTTTTCCAGGGAGTCTTCTCTTCTCATGAGGTGGCCAAAGGATTGGAGCCTCAGCTTCAGGATCTGTCCTTCCAGTGAGCACTCAGGGCTGATTTCCTTCAGAATGGAGAGGTTGGATCTTCTTGCAGTCCATGGGACTCTCAAGAGTCTCCTCCAGCACCATAATTCAAAAGCATTCTTCGGTGATCAATCTTCTTTATGGTCCAGCTATCACTTCCGTACATCACTACTGGGAAAACCATAGCTTTAACTATATGGACCTTTGTCGGCAAGGTGATGTCTCTGCTTTTTAAGATGCTTTCTAGGTTTGTCATTGCTTTTCTCCCAAGAAGCAGGCGTCTTTTAATTTCGTGACTGCTGTCACCATCTGCAGTAACCATCTGTAACCTGAAGCATATGTAACCTGAAGCGTATGTAACCCGAGGTACCCCTGTATACACATTCAGAAGCAGTCTATCTTGGAAAACATGTTTTTGCAGAGGCAACAGCAGCAGGGGTGCCTCAAAAAGTATGTTTTAGAGTTGGAAAAGGTTCAGAAAAGGGCAACCAGGGGTTGAGGGACTACCCTCTGAGGAAAGGCTGCAGTCTTTGGGGACTTCTCAGTTTACAGAAAAAGCGAGTAATATTATTCAAGGCCTGGAGAAAGTGGATAGAAAAAAGTTCTCACAACCCTAGAACAACCCTTGCTGTACGCCATGACCATCACAATTATAACAAAAAAAGGCTTGACATATCTCACTTTGCATGTCATGAGTCTATCTCATACATTAAAGGTAAATGTAAAGGTAGCCCTGCCCGTACGGGCCAGTCTTGACAGACTCTAGGGTTGTGCACTCATCTCACTCAAGAGGCCGGGAGCCAGTGCTGTCTGGAGACACTTCCGGGTCACGTGGCCAGCATGACATCGCTGCTCTGGCGAGCCAGAGCCGCACATGGAAACGCCTTTTACCTTCCCGCTAGTAAGCGGTCCCTATTTATCTACTTGCACCCGAGGGTGCTTTCAAACTGCTAGGTTGGCAGGCACTGGGACCGAACAACGGGAGCGCACCCCGCCACAGGGATTCGAACTGCCGACCTTTCGATCGGCAAGTCCTAGGTGCTGAGGCTTTAACCCACAGCGCCACCCTTAAAGTTGAATTACTGAATTACTGAAATAAATGAACTTTTCCACGATATTCTAATTTTTCGAGTTTCACCTGTATAAGACGACTTTTTTCTGAATTTTTTTGTGATAAATTGAGGGTCGTCTTATACACAGGTTAATACTCTAAGTAAGTGAGGGCTGGTTCTGTGGCAGGAGCAGGGAACGTTGGAGAGCAGGCTGCTTACCCACTCTTCCCGGTTCAGGAACAGTATTTGGTGAGTGCCAGTATACGGTGTATTATGGCACCAGTTCCATCAGCCAGAGCGGGGGATCGTCAAAAAGCTGCTCAACAGAAGAAGAAGAAGAAGAGTTTGGGTTTGATATCCCGCCTTTCACTCCCTTTAAGGAGTCTCAAAGCGGCTAGCATTCTCCTTTCCCTTCCTCCCCCACAACAAATACTCTGTGAGGTGAGTGGGGCTGAGAGACTTCAAAGAAGTGTGACCGGCCCAAGGTCACCCAGCAGCTGCATGTGGAGGAGCGGAGACGCGAACCCGGTTCCCCAGATTACGAGTCCACCACTCTTAACCACTACACCACACTGGCTCTCTCAGCAAACTTACAAAAGAAGCTCAACAACTGTTGAGGGCTCCCCAAAATAAGAGTCATCTTATACATGGGGTTGTGTTATACACAGAAAAACGCGGTATCTGGACCATAGCTGTCAACTTACAGATTTGAAAATAAGGGACCAGCAGCCTCGAAAATAATGGATCAGCAGCCAAAATAAGGGATCAACAATTACTTTGATAAAATACATATTTTGTTGCATGCAAATGGCTTTAGATACCTATTAGGTCCATAAATTACCATATAGCATATATTCAACACAAAAAACCAGCAACAATTTGTTGTTGACAAAGGACAGCTGGACATAGAAAGGGCCCCATTACCTTCAGTAGTTTATTTAAGGGACATCATCAATAAGGGACAGCAGCAGGACATGGCGCTGGGATAAGGGACTGTCCCGCCAAATAAGGGATGCTTGACAGCTATGATCTGGACAGCCATCATGAAAAACAAGATGGACCTACTACTGAACAAATGGACTTTGGTTCGACCCAACAGGTCCCTCCTCGTGTTCTCTTGTTCTTCACCAAGGCTTGGGCAGAACCGCCTTCATCTGTGCACAAGCCAAACCATCATGAAGTCTTGGCGTTCTGATCACTCCTTATTCCAAACAGCTGCTTCCTACAGACAAGCTGCAAAAAGCGATTGCGCTGCTTTGGGCACGCGGCACTGGAGGAGCGTGCGGTATTAATAGAAATCGATGGAATTAATGGGTTAATTCACTGCTAATAAAATGCTAAAGCATCGCAATAGAAGTTAGCCTAATGAAAACGTCTCTCTCCCATTTGCATCTGGTGATTCATCTACCGCTCCCCGCAAACAGACATTAATGAGATTGGAAGTGTAATTTTCGGTATTTACACGACGGAGGGGTGTCCAATAGAATGGGGCCAGAATTAGCTCCTGATAATCCTCAGGTTGCCAATTTCTCATGCCACATCATTGAACCTCTCTTTCCCCCATGTTCTTCCCGCCCTGGTGGAATATCTCAATAAGTGAGGAGAGAGAGAGAGAGAGAGACTTGCTGTGTCTCTCGGCTGTGTGACCCTTCAGTTCAGGGTTATGTGAAGGGGGGGAAAGCAGTGTGTTTTCATCATTATTATTTATTCTCCTAGGGAGAAAGGGGTTTGTCCACCTAAGGATGAGGGCTGGGAATCCAGAATTCTAGGAGCAATTAGATGATGTCGGTTGGGGGAAGTTTTCAGAGGGTAGAATGTCACTCTCTTCTGGTAGGTCATAAAAAGCCTTTAGGGATTCAGTCAATCACAAATTCTTGTTATCTGAAAAATGCTTTCTTCCTAGCATGAGGCCACATCAACCCAACCGGGGAGCTCTGGCGCCTATTAGAATGGCATTCATTTTTTAAAGCATGCCAGGCACATCGCAGAACAAAGAACAGGGCAAGAGGGGGTGTTGGAACAAGACGGCATTGATCTCAAACGCTTGGCCTGGAATCGAGACTGCAGCCCGGATACTTAGGCAAGGTCATCCCACCCGAAATGCGGGACTTCGGGTGATGTAAGAGGGGGACATCCCAGTGATGATGTGAAGAGAGAGAGAGAGAGAGAGAGAGAGAGAGAGGAGATGTCGTCATGCAACTGCTCCAAAGATGGTTATGAGGAAGGAGGGTCACAGCATCAAGTCTTTCCTTGACCCCACCCATTCATAGGAGTTTCTGTGGCCAGGAATCACAAGCGGCGACAGTGCTGTTGCATTGAGGTCATGTTCTTGGGGTTCCCACAGGCATCTGGTTGGCCACTGGAAGAACAGGATGGTAGGCCAGATGAACCATTGGTCTTGTGTTCTTCTCAACTAGGTAGCCCCTCAGGCATTAGACACCAGAGGGCAGAGTTGGTCCTACCGTTAGGTAGACTGAGATAGCTGCCTCGAGCAGCAGGTGTTGATGGGTGTGAAGTACATGCCTAGTTACCGTATTTTTCACTCTATAAGATGCGCTTTTTCCCTCCTAAAAAGTAAGGGGAAATGTGTGTGCGTCTTATGGAGTGAATGCAGGCTTCATGCGGCTATCCCAGAAGCCAGAACAGCAACAGGGATCGCTGCGCAGCAATCCCTCTTGCTGTTCTGGCTTCTGGGAGTCATAATTTTTTTTCTTGTTTTCCTCCTACAAAAACTATGTGCATCTTATGGTCGGGTGTGTCTTATAGAGCGAAAAAAAGGTACATCCCATGTCAGGGACCGTGCTAAAGAGGGCTGCACTGAGGAAGAATGGTGGGAGCCACCCCCTCCTCCTGATCTTGATCCTGAATCTTCCCAGGAGCAGGAGGACAGTATAGATTTGGAACAGTGGTTTCCAGAGGGGCACAGTTTGGAAGGCAGAAGCTGGGAAATACTGGATGGGGAACAGCTAGCAGAAGAAACACTAGAAGAGAGAGAGAGTTAACAGATCCACAGTCTCTGCATAGTATCCACTCCCCTTCCCGAAAGTCTCAGAGAGCTCAGAAAGTGTCAGAACAGAAAGCACAGAGACTACAAACTCAGATTACAAGACGCGGGAGTGATGTGGCTTAATAGGGACATAAAGGAAGGAGTGAACCTTAATTGGGAGCAACGCCATTCTGGTTAGATGCTTTCGTTTGTCCTTCACTGTGTTTATTAAAGAAACTAACTGGTAAGAATTCCCTTTCCTTTGATCTATTCATTTATGGCCACAGGGGAGGAAACTGATTCCCCGAATCCTGACATCCCGTTTGGATTACTGCAACACGCTGCACGGGGGGCTGCCTTTGAAAGGTACTCAGAAACCCCAACTGGCTCAAAGAGCTGCAGCCAGATTGCGGACTGGGGCTGGTTATAGGGAGCAGACATCCCCCTTGTTACAACAGCTTCACTGGCTAAAGCGGGGGACCCAAAGCAATGGATTCAAATTGAAACTAAATTCCGACTAAGCATTGGGAAGAAATTTCTGATGGCTGTCTGACAGTGGGATGGCCTCCCTTGCAAGGTAGTGGACTCTGTTTCATTAGAGGTTTTTCAGCAGAGGTCGGGTGACTATTTGTCATGGATTCTTTAGCTATGGTTCCTGCATTGCTGGGGGTTGGACTAGATGACCCTCGGGGTACCTTCTACAATTCTATGATTCTGTCCCTCCACTAAGCCCCACCGTGCAGAAGCCAGAAGGTTCAGGTGGCTCCCTTTAGTCAGCTGGAAACAGCAAGGACTTAATACAAGTAGCCCAATGTGTTTACCTTCACATCATCAAATATATTAAGTACTCGTAATAAAATTATATTAAAGTCTTGAACACGAGAGTAGATTTAATTCCTGCTACGCAATTGGTTAGAAATAAAGCCTCCGCTACTTTTCCCCCACTATCATATTTTATTCCATTTATTACTCACATCTATACCCCACTTCCTGGACAAAATAAAAAAGGTCCCTGAAGAGGCGTATACTAAACTAGGATGAAAAACATACAAAATAATAAAACAGAGTAATAAAATAAGAACAAATAAAATGAAGAAAAAGAGGGGAGGGGAAGCAATAAGAAAAAAGTATTTCTGGTAAAACAAGGACATAAAAGCCTTTTTCTAAAAAAAATAAAAAAATGAAGGTGTTGGTCAGTCACCACAGAAGAGTTAGATTGGACTTTGCCAACCTCATGCCCTCCAGATGTTTTCGACTCCAAGTCCCATCAGTTCTGAGCATCTGGTGGGCACCAGGTTGGCAAAGGCTGAGTTCAGCCATCTCCAGTTGTAATCTGAAGGCACGAAAGAAGTACTTTTGAAAATGTATCCTGAATCTTCCAATCTTTAGCTTCTTACGGCTGCTTATGTGTTCAGGTCCCCCATTTTGCTAAAGCTACGGAGGTTTGTGTTCAAATGGGTGACCACCAGGGAACCACGTGGACCACACCCTGAGCCCCACGATGGGGCAAAAGGGAGGATATACCGTATTTTTTGCACCATAACACTCACTTTTTTCCTCCTAGAAAGTAAGGGGAAATGTCTGTGCGTGTTATGGAGTGAATGCCTACTGGTGGCAGGGGGGATCTGCTGAAGTCGTGAGCAGAGGATCCATGGTTCCCCTTCCTTCCCTCCTCCGTGGCTTGCTTTGAAAGAGCAAAGCGGGAGAAGAGCCGCTGAGTGGGGAGGAGAGAGGGACAGAGAGCCTGCTTGCTTTAAAGGAACAAAGCGGGAGAGGAGAGGAGTGTAAGCGGCTCCTGTCCGGTTGGCTCCTTTAAAGCAAGCAGGCTCTCTGTCCCTCTCTCCTCCCCACTCAGCTCGCTACATAGCAGCAAAGTTTTTCAGCTCGCTAAGCCGGGGATGAGTGGGGAGGAGGGAGAAAAGCAGAGCCTGCTTGTTTTAAAGGAGCAAAGTGGGAGAGGAGAGGAGCCTTCTCCCCTTATACCCCTCTTCTTCATTATTAGCAGCATCCTTCTCCACCCACCCCACATGTGCTTCTTCTCCCCTTAAACCCCTCTTCTGCATTATTAGCAGCATCCTTCTCCACACACCCCAGGCGTGTTCCTTGCCCCTTGAGTGCTTTTCCTTCCCTCCCCACTTAAAACGTGGTTACAAAGCATGGATCCACATGGATCCTCAGGATTTTTGCATTGGGCTACTCCAAACTCACTGTCAGATCACATGTCTGTGGCCACAGCAGGAACCACAAAAATCATACATCCACTGTCTCGTTTAGAATATTTTTTTTCTTGTTTTCCTCCTCTAAAAACTATGTGTGTGTTATGGTCGGGTGCGTGCTACAGAGCGAAAAATACGGTAAATGAAAGAAGATACATGCAAATAAAGATATTGATAAGAACAAGTGCCACAGATGAGAAGGCCCTCAGACTGGTTGCCGCTAGTGTCGTCCCAAAAGTTTCCTCTCTCTTTTTCTAAATGAATTAATCAATAAGAATTGATGCATGCATTCAAAATTATTAAAGAGTTGAGAATTTTTAAATGAAATTCTTATGGGTGGGATGCAGGAATTTCACAGCACTTCCCTTTTTCTTGATCTGGGCTGTGTGTTTCACGACTATCATTTCTTTTATTCTTCAAGTCGTGTTTCTGATGTTCTGCATTCTGCAGCCTCCCCAGGTGCCCATAACTTCCCCCATAGCGCATGATATCCTCAGCTGCAAGCTGGAGGTGATGCCTGCAACGGTCCTGTTTTGTTTAGTTGTTTAGTCATGTCCGACTCTTCGTGACCCCATGACCAGAGCACGCCAGGCACTCCTGTCTTCCACTGTCTCCCGCAGTTTGGTCAAACTCATGCTGGTAGCTTTGAGTGTCCAACCATCTCGTCCTCTGTCGTCCCCTTCTCCTTGTGCCCTCCATCTTTCCCAGCATCAAGGTCTTTCCCAGGTAGTCTTCTCTTCTCATGAGGTGGCCAAAGTATTGGAGCCACGGCTTCAGGATCTGTCCTTCCAGTGAGCACTCAGGGCTGATTTCCTTCAGAATGGAGAGGTTTGATCTTCTTGCAGTCCATGGGACTCTCAAGAGTCTCCTCCAGCACCATAATTCAAAAGCATCAGTTCTTCGGCGATCAATCTTCTTTATGGTCCAGCTCTCACTTCCATACATCACTACTGGGAAAACCATAGCTTCTCCTGTTAGCTCTTCCTAATCGTTATTTTCAAGCGTTATTTATTTATTTGCTGTTAAGGAAATTGGCACGGAAAGGCGTGTTTGAAATGGCAGAAGGGAGCTCTTTCCTTAAGATCAAACTCAGCAAGTGTGCTGACCTTTGGGGATTGAGTCTCCCTGGTTCCTTGCCCTTCAAGTCCAGTGATGGCCAGTAATGCGGATGGCTTTAAAAGAGGATTATAAGGTTCACGGGTGGCGCTGTGGGTTAAACCACAGAACCTAGGACTTGCTGATCAGAAGGTCGCCAGTTCGAATCCCCACAACGGGGTGAGCTCCCGTTGCTCGGTCCCTGCTCCTGCCAACCTAGCAGTTCAAAAGCATGTGAAAGTACAAGTAGATAAATAGGTACCACTCCAGCAGGAAGGTAAATGGCGTTTCCGTGCGCTGCTCTGGTTCACCAGAAGCAGCTTAGACGTGCTGGCCATATGACCCAGAAGCTGTACACCAGCTCCCTCGGCCAATAAAGCGAGAGGAGTGCCGCAACCCCAGAGTCGGCCATGACTGGACCTAATGTTTAAGGGTCCCCTTTACCTTTAAAAGAGGATTAGACAATTTCATGGAGGACAAGGCTACTAGACAACAAGGCTATGTTCTCCCTCAATGGTGGGAAACCCAGCCAGATGAGCAGGGTATAAATAATCAATTATTATTATGAATTATTATTCTGAATACCAGTTGCTGGAATCACAGGTGAGCTGTTGCTCTCGCATCTTGCTCACAGGTTCCCAACGGGCATCTGTTTGGCCCCTGGGTGGGCCATTGGGCTCATCTTATTGTCTTGGCAGCCATTGATGAGATCGTGCCTAAGCGCCCTCTGCAACCCCGTCAAAACCGGGCCCCTTGGTTTACTGAGGAGCTCCGGAAAATGAAGCCGGATCTCAGACGGCTAGAGCAAGTATGGCGATGGACTCGTGATGGAGCCTCAAGAACATCTTATAGGACGCTTATGAAAGCCTATGAGATGGCTATGAAAGCTGCTAAGAAATCTTACTTTGCAGCTTCCATTGCATCTGCTAGCTCTCGCCCGGCACAAATTTTTAGAATAATTAGGTCAATAACGTCCTTAGGAGGACAACCAAATTTAAGCACAAATTCGACCCACAGCTGTGAGGCATTCACGAGCTTTTTTGCGGAGAAAGTCCTGTTGCTCCGCCGTGACCTCCCTGCCAATTTAGATACAATGACTGAACTGGAGGCCCCTCGACTGACTTCAGGTCCAGTGTTGGACCATTTCGATCGGATACTCCCTACTGATGTGGATAGATTCCTCCAAGTTGGTAGGCCCACCACCTGCCTCCTTGATCCGTGCCCGTCTTGGCTGATTAGGGAGTGTCCAGATGTTGCGCGCCCCCCCCTTGTTGAAATTATCAATTTGTCCCTTGACACGGGGACATTCCCAGGGGAACTGAAGGAAGCAGTGGTGTGTCCACTCTTAAGGAAAACTTCATTAGATCCCTTAGACCTATCCAATTACCGCCCAGTTTCAAATCTTCCATACCTGGGTAAGGTAATTGAGAGAGCGGTTGCTGAACAGCTTGGTAGGTTTCCGGAGGAAACATCGGCATTAGATCCATTTCAGTCCGGTTTCCATCCTGGTTTTGGGACGGAGACGGCTCTGGTTGCCCTAACAGATGATCTCCGTAGACAACTGGATCGAGGCGGGTCAGGACTGCTGATCCTTTTAGATTTGTCAACAGCCTTTGACAAGGTCGATCATGATCTTCTGGACCACCGCCTTGCAGACGTGGGGATACAGGGCATAGCCCGTAACTGGTTGTGCTCTTTTATCTCTGGTCGGGGACAGAGGGTGGCACTAGGGAAGGAAATGTCGTCACGCCACTCCTTGGTGTGTGGAGTGCCGCAGGGCACAATTCTCTCCCTGATGCTTTTTAACATCTTTATGTGCCCCCTTGCCTAGGAGCTTTGGGCTGGGCTGTCACCAATATGCTGATGACACTCAGCTCTATCTGCTGATGGATGGCCACACCGACTCAGCCCTGAACACCCTGACCAGATGCTTGGAAGCTGTGGCTGGATGGTTTCGTGGGAGCCGATTGAAACTAAATCCTTCGAAGACAGAGGTCCTATGGCTAGGTTGGGATGGCATGGGGATGAGGGACCAACTCCCTTCTCTTGCGGGGGCCCAATTAGTGCCATTGCCTTCCGTTAAGAGTTTGGGTGTAATCCTTGACGCCTCCCTTTCCATGGAGGCGCAAGTTACAGCAACAGCCAAGGCAACATTTTTCCACCTTCGCCGCATCAAGCAGTTGGTCCCTTACCTTTTCCGCCCCAACCTGGCCACTGTGATCCATGCGACGGTCATCTCCAGGCTTGACTACTGTAATTCGCTCTACGCGGGGCTGCCCTTGAAGCTGTCCCAGAAACTCCAGCGGGTACAGAATGCTGCTCCTCACGGGGTCTCTGCCATGGGAGCATATCCACCCAGTGCTTTTCCAGCTGCACTGGCTCCCGGTGGAGTACAGGGTCAGATTTAAGGTGTTGCTTTTGACCTTTAAAGCCCTTCACGGCCTAGGACCCTCGTACCTACAGGACCGCCTCTCCTGGTATGCACCACGGAGAGCCTCAAGGTCCATAAATAGCAACACCCTAGTGGTCCCGGGCCCTAAGGAAGTTAGATTGGCTTCAACCAGAGCCAGGGCCTTTTCAACACTGGCCCCAGCCTGGTGGAACGCTCTGCCTCATGAGACCAGGGCCCTGCAGGATCTGATTTCTTTCCGCAGGGCCTGTAAGACAGAGTTGTTCTGCCTGGCCTTTGGCTTGGGGCCAATTTGATTCGCTCCCTCCCTCTCTTTCTTTTTTCTTTTCCTTCTCCTCCTGCGATGAGGCTACATTTTAATATTTTAATGTTCCATTATTTTAATGTTGTATTTTACTTTTGTTTTTAAGTTGTAATGATTCATCTTGTTTTTATTATTGCTTGTAAGCCGCTCTGAGCCTGGTCTTGGCTGGGGAGGGTGGGGTATAAATAAAAATTAGTAGTAGTAGTAGTAGTATTCAAAGTAAGGCATTGAGAGGCAAAACCTCCATTTTTTCGTTTTGCCTCTCTAGCCGTGAGCCTGTAATAGCACCTGAATGCTGACGGAGAAGGAAAAGAAAGGGTTTTTAGTTTACAGATTTTATGACTTAAAATATTTATAAGCCCCCTTTTAGGGAAACTACTTTCACAAGGCACACCGCACCGCAATAAAATGCAAACAAAAGAACAATTTAAGGGCAAGAGATATACCAGTCGCCCGGAGCAAACCCTGTTCAACATAATCACCCCTGCGATGTCTGCTAAATGGGACTCGCTTCTGTAGGATTCAGCAAATGGAGCAAAACCCCTGGGGTGTGGGATCTAATGTAGTGCTAAGGCAAAGTTACGTAGCAATATACTTGTTGCAGTGGTGGCACGTTGCCATCCAGGGGCTGCCAAAGCAAGGATGTTACCAAAGATGGCTGTGTAACAGATTGCATAGGGGGAAAACATCAGCTGCTGACGAAGTCCAGTTTGTAGTTTCAGCTGTAGCAAACTTAACTAGATTGATCCATCCTGGAGGTAGGAGCGGGGAAAGTTGGGGTTTATTTATTTTTTTGTATTCTCACCTCTCCTTATTTGTAATTCATATATATTGGATATTAATAAAACTATATTAAAAAAGAAAAAAAGAAAAAAACAGCTGTTGCACAGCAAGACTCAGCTGTTTCGCAGCAAGCATAAAATGTTATGCAGCAAGTTTCCGCCCGCACAACTATTGCAATGGATTTCTCTGTGGCGCAACCATTAAACTTTGTCACTGCTATTGCGTGTGCAAGGGTTCTTGCACCAACAGACAGAGAATGTCGCACGTGACCCTTTACCCTGCAGAAAGGATGAAGTCTCTTCTGTTCAGATGGGAAATGTGTGTATCACTTTTAGTTATTACTGTTTTCAATACGTATTTTACTAGGTAAGTCACCTTGTGATCTGCAGGCAGTGCCGGATTTATGTATAAGCTAAACAAGCTATAGCTTAGGGCCCCACTCTCTTGGGCACCCCCCAAAAATGTAAAGGGGGAAAACTGGATGTACATTTCCAAAATATAAGATTAAAAATAAAAAAAACCTACATACAGCAACAGTGTTTTGTGTTGTGTAGGCTCCTATTTGCCATGTGCAAACGGCTTTAAATATCTATTAGGTCCATAAATTACCATATAGCATATATTCAACACAGCCACAGTGTTTTGTGTTGTGTAGGCTCCTATGATGTAAGTAATGGGTCCCGCCTGCTAGCCTGCTCCCTAAATATCACTGGTTTGCTCATTTCTATATATAGGGTGCCTAAATTCTGCATATAGCGTATATTCAACACAAAAACTAGCGACAATTTGTTGTTGACAAAGGACAGCTGGACATATAAAGGGCCTCATCAAACCTAAATCTGGCCCTGACTGCGAGTATGGAGACACCTAAATAAAGTAGCAACAGTTCTGCTAAGCTGATGGATGCTTTGCTATTGGGGAGGGAACTAGGTGTGAGTCTAAGGCAGGTAGAGGTGACTCAGGTAACGACACTTGCCTCCTCAATGGTCCCATTTTTGGACTTTCCACCCAAGAAGGGTCTTCTTATCTCTCTGCCAAATTTCACACACACACACACACACACACACACACACGTGTTTTTTCAGTTATTCCTCACCAATCAATGAGAAAGAAAACTGAAAATTACCAAAGGGAACAAAAAACCATTGTGGAAATCCTCATGGGTGGGCTATGTGGTTATTGTATTTCCAAGCCGAGAGGTTTGGGAGTGTCCTTTCTTTCATTCCACAGGACTTCTCTCCAATGATCTTCCTACTGCAGCCTCCCCGGGTGTCCACACTTCCTGAAATTCCTGTGTCACCCCCACCTGATTTTCCTGAGATTGTGGGGAAGCAGGAAGGCTGCCAACTGGACACCTAGTCATTGTTTTGGGAGGGTTAAGTGAAACCTTTTTCATTTTAAATATAAAACAATACAGCCAGCATGGCGTAGGGGTTAGAGTGTCATGCTGTGAGCTGGAAGACCAGGGTTCAAATCCCCACTCGAGCATGAAGCCTACTGGGTGGGACTTTGAGCCAGTCGTTGCCTCTCCACCTAACCTACTTCATAAGGCTGTTATGGGGATAACATGAGGAGGGGGAAGAACCATGATATCACCTTGAGCTCCTGGGAGAAACAGGTGGGATATAAATGCGACAAATAAACAATAAAAGGAAGGTGATCCCTTCAAAAGAAAACCAGTGAGCGCTCTAGTCTCAGCTGCTCAGTAGCCAGCCTCTTGAGCTTCCCAGACTTTGATTAAAGCCCAAGGGTAGGTGTCTTAACTCCTCCCATGGGGCTTTATCTGATTATGAGGTGCTGGCACCTGGGGAGGCTGCAGAAAAATATTTAATGGAAAGAAAAGCACAGCCTCCTCAGCCATTTTACAGCGATAAAAGGAGCTCAGCCCCACATCAATAGACATTTTAAAGAGCTCTAGCAAAACAGGCAGAAAAACTGAAGACCCTTTCACAGGACAAAAAAAATTCTCGGAAATTGGAGAAGATTTTAAACACAGCAGTTGTTTTTCTGACACCAAACTGGCTTTCTTTTCTTTTTGTTTGCTGGGGTTTTTTGTGTGTTTTTTTTATTTGGTTTGAATTGGATTGTGTTTGTTTAATCACTGAATCTGCTCCGCTTTTAATTGTCTTATTGACTTGTTTATTGTTTGTATTGATTTTATGAATGCCTCCCTGAGATCCTTGTTGGCAGAAGCGTGAGGTCTGCCTGTAAAAAAAAAAGAAGCAATGAAGTGTCATGGAGAAACAAGGTGTTTGAAAACACCAGGGGGAATGCAATATATATATATATATATATATATATATATATATATATATATATGGATGCATCACAGGAGGGGCAGCATACATTTCCGAGAGGGCAGCAGAAGCTTTGCTTCATCTCTGAGATTTCTGAAAGAGAAATCTCTCCCTCTAATTGCAAACACAGGTGATAAGTGCCAAAAGGATTGCATGGATGAATCAGTCTCTTTCCAGCCCAGTGTGTTTATTCACAAGTCCATCCCATCCAATTAAAGCATTTTCAAGACAAAAAAACCCACCCAAAAATATATTACAGTGTATCTTTTCTCACAAAATAAAATTTAAATATACAGTGGTACCTCAGGTTAAGTACTTAATTCGTTCCAGAGGTGTGTACTTAACCTGAAACTGTTCTTAACCTGAAGTACCACTTTAGCTAATGGGGCCTCCTGCTGCCACCGGAGCACAATTTCTGTTCTCATCCTGAAGCAAAGTTCTTAACCTGGAGCATTACTTCTGGGTTAGCGGAGTCTGTAACCTGAAGCATATGTAACCTGAAGCATATGTAACCCGAGGTACCACTGTAAATTCATATCTCAAATGTACTCAGTATCCTCTTCCTCCCCAAACAAAGTTCAAGACAGGGCAAACATTCCATGCTCTGAGGGAACTCAGGGTTTTGTAACAATACACATCTATCTTTTTTAAAAAAAATAAAAAAGGAGTTGTTGTACAACAGCTTACAATACAATAATGCTGAAATGCAAAAGCCTGTCAAGTACAGGCACTTACCCGACATTGAAAGCATATGAAGTTTCATTGCAATTTTTTCTCTGGGAACATTCCTCATATTTGTGCTACACAGAGGCAGCAGTAAAATGGCAAATGTGCATCAATGGAAGGAAGTATAAAGTGATGCACACCAGGGCTAAATAAATAAATAAATAAATAAATAAATAAATAAATAAGGGTAAAGGGTAAAGGGGACTTCTGAGCATTAGGTCCAGCCGTGACCGACTCTGAGGTTGCGGAGCTCATCTCGCTTTATTGGCCGAGGGAGCCGGCGTACAGCTTCCGGGTCATGTGGCAAGCATGACTAAGCCGCTTCTGGTGAACCAGAGCAGTGCACGGAAATGCCATTTACCTTCCCACCAGAGCGGTACCTATTTATCTACTTGCACTTTTGACATGCTTTCGAACTGCTAGGTTGGCAGGAGCAGGGACCGAGCAACAGGAGCTCACCCCGTCGCGGGGATTCGAACCGCTGACCTTCTGACCTTCTGATTGGCAATTCCTAGGCTCTGTGGCAATTCCTAGGCTCTACAGTGCCACCCGCGTCCCTTAAATAAATAAATAAAGCCTAATTTCAAATGCCTTCTTCTTCTTCTTCTTCTTCTTCTTCTTCTTCTTCTTCGTCTTCGTCTTCGTCTTCTCTTCTTTGGTGATCACTCGTAGCCAAGTAAGATTGTCTTCCATGAACACTGTTTTAACAATGAGTCCATAAGTGACTGTGGAGGCCAATTCTGGATCCACATGTCCTTCCACAGTGGGGACATAGGTTTCCAGGCAGGAGTTGATCACACTGAAGGTTTGCCAAATGTGCCTTCCTCTTAGCGCGTTTCTCCCTTGTGTCCTAAGTTTGAGTGTCTTCAAAGCCCATGACACCTTTGGTCAAGGCTGTTCTCCAACTGGAGCACTCACAGGCCAGTGTTTCCCAGTTTGTCAGTGTTTATACAACATTTTGTTAGATTTTCCTTGAGAGAGTCTTTAAACCTCTTTTGTTGCATCACGCTTTCCATTCTTAAGTTCGGAATAGAGTAGTTGCTTTGGAAGACGATCATCAGGCATCCGCACAACATGACCAGTCCAATGAAGTTGATGTTGAAGAATCGTTGCTTCAACACTGGTGATCTTTGCTTCTTCCAGTACACTGATATTATTTTGCCTGTCTTCCCAAGTAATTTGTAAAAAAATTCAGAAACACCGTTGATGGAATCTTTCGAGGAGCTGGAGATGGTGTTTATAAATTGTTATGTACTGAGTTGAATAGGATTCAGAATGCAGCAGTCTGATTGGTCCTAGAACAATAGGATTCAGATTGCAGCAGTCTGATTGGTCCTAGAACAATAGGATCCAGAATGCAGCCTTCTGATTGGTCCACAGGAGCCACCCAATCCAAATCCAGGTGGAAGTGAATCCGCAACCTGATTGGCCTACAGGAGAATCGCGGAAGTAGCCAATCACGTGGGGCCCTTTGTGTAAATAATGTATATAAAGCAGACGTTTCGGGGAAACTTCCATTCCTCCTCACCACTAGGAGCTGAATAAAGAGCTTGAAATCCACACTCGACTCCGAGTATATTCCATAAGTGTACACTAATGGGGTCTGAACTGGAGGTGTCTGGCCACTGTGAGAACAGGACACCTTATAGAGAGCCAGATCCTTGGCCCAATCTAGGTCAATACTGTCTGCACTGTCTGGCTGTGGCTCTAGAGGATTTCTGGCAGGGTCCTCTCATAGTTCTACCTGGAGTTGTCAGGGATTGAACCTGGGAGCTTCTACATGTGAAGGAGATGCTCTGCCACTGTGCAAAGGCTCTTCCTTTAAAAGTCTGTGCAACTCAGGACATGGCAAGGAATCACGACTCCCAAAAACACGAGAAGAGGCCTACAGCTGGGTCAGGCTGCAAGGCCCTCTGGTCCAGTATTCTGCTGTCACAGTTGCTAGCCAGATGCACCAATGGAAAGCCACAAGCAGGTCAGGACATTCGCAGGACCAGTTGGCTTTGTTGCAAACAAAACGTGTTGTCTGAACATCTCTGTGCCAAATCTCCATCTTGAACACCTGTGTCACATCAGAGAACAAGCTATTTCCTTCCCTGCCCCCACCTAAAAGCCGGAAGGGTAGTGACAAATATTCCCATCTTAGGCCCAATAAGCTACTACGGAGGTCTACTGAGGCATCAAATTAAAACACATTATCTAAGACCCCCCTCATAAATCAGTCTGGTGGAGTTTTTAAATTAATGAGGTAATTTGCTTCCATGACTATTCTTTAAAGCAAAAAAAATATCAAAAAATGCCCAACAACTTCCAAATTCTCGTTGTCTGATGTTCAGGTAGCAGCTTAGCATCTTCAGCCTCTGTTTCTCCATGGAGTCCATGGGGTGAGGAGGACCATCCCAGGCCACAGCAAAGAAGGATGAGTCCTTCACAGTCCCCATTTCAAATTTCTTCTCAGCTAGGAAATCAGGAGGCCACCATCTTTTAGTTCCTTTCTGCTCAGTCCCACCACCATATTTTTTCCCCAATTTTGGGAACGGGCAGGTGTGTCCTTCCCAGGATACTCCATTCCACTTCTCCCTCCCCTGAGTTTTCTGTTCTAACACCAACTGTCAATCATGACTTCATGGCCACTGGACGTGGTTCTCCAGGTGGGGCAGAGCCACCATGCAGATGTTCTAGCAGGTGGAGTCATTATGGGTTACCAGGAGAAGGAGAGGGCAGGGCAGGTGACCACTAAGTATGTCCAACCCTCATTGGGCAGGGTTTGCTGTGAAGGGAGGCTGAGCTGAGCTAGGAGTTAATATTTGGCGAGAAAGTGAAGAAGGCAGAGTTCAAGTTGAGTGTGAAAAGGCTGGTCTCTAAGGAGCTGCAAAGAATGGATCTGCCCATTCCAGTTTTTTCAATTGCAAGTTCAATTTTCTGCATCCCTGCATCGGTTTGCAAAGTCCTTTCAAATCCTGTGAACATTCATCTGCATTTTAGAGCAAATTTCTCCCAATATTTATATATTATTTTGCCTAATATCCACATTTTTGCAAGCGACCTTCCCTAACATAATGCAAATTTGCACATTAATTTCACTACTTTATATGCCTTCCCTCTGAAAGACGCCACTTTGTACACCTTTTTAAAAATCTGAGTACTGGGTGACAAAATTCAGAATTTATCGAATTCCAAAGCATCGCTATGCTTCAGTTTACATACTATTTCAGAAAATGCAATCAGGTGGTTTCCCGTTAAAATGTCAACGGAATTGAATTTTCTCCCTTTTTCCTACTTAAAAGCGAACTTCCGGTTCTGATGCCTTTCCATAATATACATCAACCTTGTCTTTTTTGGTATATCTGGGATCCCTTTTGAATTCAGTTTTTTAATTTAATATTGGACCGCTTTGATCCCCTGAGGGGGTCCCTGCTCAGGGGGTTCCCTGCTGACAAGCCAACTGTCAGCAGCAAAATGCAGAAAGAGCCAGCCGACCCCATTCCCACCACACCTGAGTTGCTGCGAGTCTGTTTGATTTACTCAGAATAATAATCACCGCCCGTCTCCTCAGAAGAGAAGTAGGCTAAAAGGAGAAGGAAAGGAACGGCTTCTTGGGGGAAACTTGCCTGCGACTGAACTTTAGAAGCCCTCGCTTCTCCACCCACCAGGGTGCATGCAAAATCAGCACTTAGCGTCTGATTAAATGCTAAACTTTCGGGGAAATGGCCAATTGGTGTAACAAGAAAGTCGGACGAGGGCACCCGAGAGGCTCCATTAACCCCAATTGATTATGTGATAGAAAATGTAATTTTCCTTTAAGGCTCAGTCGATCGAAAGGGCCGAGAGAACACATTGATGTGCTATGGTGTGGGTAGTGTGGGTTTTTTTGAATAGTACACATGTTCTCGGCAAAACTCCATAATCAATTTTCCTTCTCGTCTATTGTCTCTTGCAAAACATGTATCCACCCACCGTCTTTTCATTTTTTGCAAACGCATTTCTTGTCCCCAATCGCCCCCCCCCGACGACCTTTTGAGATATTCACCCAGTGCATTATCATCGAGTGTGGTTTATTAATAACTGTGCATGTTCCCAATCAAAGCTGAGGACTGTAATTAAATATCAGGATTCTCAAGCGCCACTCGGTGATTTGTTTGCATAGCGAGCTGCCTGTGATTGAATGACGGGTCTGTGAATGGATCAGATTAACCTACATTCTGTTTTTGTTTTACGAGGTTGTTCCCCGAGGGCGTAACTACATTGTGGGCTTAAAGCGGCTGAATAATCATTCCCTCTCTCCCCCCCCCCCCAGCCCCACCACCACCACCGGTGACCCTGGCAACTAGGATGGATCTTGTAGTTTCTCAGAAAAGAATGCCCAGCAAACTACACTTCCCAAGATTCTCTGAGTCACAAAAGTATCACCCTTTTCCCCCAGTATAATTTTTCACAATAATCTTCATACCAAATAATTATGTTGTTTCATAAATTGACTTCCAACCCCTTTTCTACTGCGCTATATCTTTGCTGTTGTTTAGTCGTGTCCGACTCTTCGTGACCCCATGGACCAGAGCACACCAGGCACTCCTGTCTTCCACTGCCTCCCGCAGTTTGGTCAAACTCATGCTGGTAGGTTTGAGAACACTGTCCAACCACCTCGTCCTCTGTTGTCCCCTTCTCCTTGTGCCCTCCATCTTTCCCAGCATCAGGGTCTTTTCCAGGGAGTCTTCTCTTCTCATGAGGTGGCCAAAATATTGGAGCCTCAGCTTCAGGATCTGTCCTTCCAGTGAGCACTCAGGGCTGATTTCCTTCAGAATGGAGAGGTTTGATCTTCTTGCAGTCCATGGGACTCTCAAGAGTCTCCTCCAGCACCAGAATTCAAAAGCACCCATTCTTTGGCGATCAGCCTTCTTTATGGTCCAGCTCTTTTGCTTAATATCTTTAGCTATTACTAAAAGTTTCTCTGTTACCATATTATGGGGTTGCCATATTTTGAAGAGGACACATTTGCCAGTGCCTGGGGGAGGAGGGAAGAGGTGCTGGGGGGGGGCGCTTGCCAGAGCAACATCAGAGGGTGACGGGGAGGGACACAGCAAAATTTGTGCATGCAAAATGTGTGCGGGGGGGCGGGGAGAGACATATAGAAAGAAAAAGGAAGGAAGGAAGGAAGGAAGGAAGGAAGGAAGGAAGGAAGGAAGGAAGGAAGCTGCCTCCCCCTCTTTAGGAAGGGTGGAGGTGATGGGGTGGGGGAAGGCATACAAAATAGTTAATTAAAATTCAGGAAAAGCAATGAAGTTAACTGAGCCTTCCTTTTTCCCCTTGTTGAAGATGGGGACAACATTTGCTCTCCTCCAGTTTTCAGGGATCTCACCTGTTCTCCAAGAATTCTCAAAGATTATAGGCAGAGGCTCTGAGGTTGCATCCACAAGCTCTTTTAGTACTCTTGGAGGCAGCTCATCCGGCCTTGGAGATTTGAATTTGTTTGAAATAGCTAGTAACTTTGAAATAACTTTCCCCTTCTGAAAGTTTGGGAAACAATCACAGAACTGGCACAAGTGCCTCTACCACCCACCTCTTCCACCCACTTCCCAGTCCTAGAGGAGGAGGAGTTGTGCGCATCTGCTGGGATTTGTGGGGGTCGGTTTACAGCCAGCAGCACGCAAAACTCACAGGGAAAACAATTTGGTATGTTAATCACATCCTTTGCAATGCTTGATAGTGGAAAGAGGTCAAGACTGTCAAATCTGAGGATATATATATATATATATATATATATATATATATATATATATATTCTAGATGGTGAGAACTGTTCCTCCGCTCTCTTCACAAGGAGCGGCTACTCAAGAGAACCAGCCTCCATCTCATCAAGTTGCACAAACTATAGGCAAAAGCTGCAGGGTACGTCACTATTGATTTAGCTCATGTATATTCCATTGGGAAGTACAGCATATAAGGGGGAGCGGGGAGAAAGAGAGAGGGAGAGAACTTTTATAATGTGAGTCGCCTCAAGACTATTCTTAGTAGTAGGCATCTAGAGAGAGAGAGAGAGAGCTATAGATAGAGAGATAGAGAGATAGATGATATATAGAGAGGATAGATGATAGATGATAGATAGATAGATGATAGATTAGATAGATAGATGATAGATGATAGATAGATAGATAGATAGATAGATAGATAGATGATAGATAGATAGATAGATAGATGATAGATAGATGATAGATAGATAGATAGATAGATGATAGATAGATAGATGATAGATAGATAGATAGATAGATAGATAGATGATAGATAGATAGATAGATGATGATAGATAGATAGATAGATAGATAGATAGATAGATATAGATAGATAGATAGATAGATGATAGATGATAGATGATAGATAGATATAGATGATAGATAGATAGATAGATAGATGATAGATAGATGATAGATAGATAGATCTAGATATGAAAGCATAAAAGAGAACTTCAGGCAAGTTTGTTCTGGATTCTGGTAGGATGCAGTTAATCACTAAAACCTGAAAAAGCAGCAGCATGGATAGAGAACATTGGATTAGGACATCACTTGCAGCCCCTGCAATATAATTTGTATCATCAAATGCCAATAACCACAATGCCATATTGAGTATGTAGGTAAAAATGCAACTGACCAACACACACATTTTAGAAACCACAACTGGAATACCCCCAAAAAGTGGGGCAAGCTTTTTCCTAAATGGTTTGAGAACCACACCCTGCTGGACTTATTAGCAATCGCACTATCGGGAAGCCGGTTTCTACACCTGATTATCTTATTCTGCATTTATTCGTTACTGTATTTTTCCCCTCATAAAATTTATACACCACTCGATTGTAAAAACAAAAACAAAAAACCCCAAAGCAGTTTACAAAAATGATGCAACTATAAAATTAGCAATAAGAAAAATCAACTTTCCAAAGGTTAAAACAACACTAGACTAAAAACAGATTAAAACTTGCAGCAACCTTCTAACTGTCTAACTGGGAATGTTTTAGCTGGTGCCGAAAAGAGTTCACTATATATCCTTTGGCAGGCTGTTCCACAGTGCAGGTCTATTGAATGGTTCTCCTTCAGAATGGCAACATATGGACTGCTCTATCTCCGATGGTATCTCCAACTGTCATGGCTGCTTCTTGCCACTCATGTGAGAAACTTCCACTCTGAGATTGATGGGTGAAGGAGGAGAGTTCCCCCCCAAAAAACTATCTCTGTGCCCCTGGGTGAAAGTGGTAGAACATGGCAGAGCAGATAAAGATTTGACAGTCTCCTGGTGTTCCACTCGCTGAGAGTTCCACAGTGAGGAAGTTGCAGAGAATCATGTCATTTTTTTAAAAAAATCTGGTTTGAAAAATAATTTTATTTAACATAATTATTACAAAACATAAGCAAAATATTGCAAATACATACATTTGTTGTTGAGTCGTTTAGTCGTGTCCGACTCTTCGTGACCCCCTGGACCAGAGCACGCCAGGCACTCCTGTCTTCCACTGCCTCCCGCAGTTTGGTCAAACTCATGCTGGTAGCTTCGAGAACACTGTCTAACCATCTCGTCCTCTGTCGTCCTCTTCTCCTTGTGCCCTCCATCTTTCCCAACATCAGGGTCTTTTCCAGGGAGTCTTCTCTTCTCATGAGGTGGCCAAAGTCTTGGAGCCTCAGCTTCACGATCTGTCCTTAATACATACATACATACATACATACATACATACATACATACATATCTATATTTAAGATAAGCACACATATATAAAAAAGAACAACAATGAAAAAAGAAAAAAAGAAAAAATAAGGCAAAAAAGAAGAAAAGTTGGAAGAATTTCTTCCAAATTTATTCTACAAATATCTCAATAATAAAATTTCAATTATTGACTTCCATCACTTACACTGCACTTGCTATATACATTTTAAGCTAGATTGTATCTGTTATTCCGTATTTTTCCCATACAATCTCATACAAATATTCTAATCAATAAGTTTTCTAAATCTTTCATAAATCTATTTGAAACACAACCAATACCTTGCATTTAATCTTTATATACATAAATAATCATTTAAATCATTTAAAGTATAAGAAAAAATCACTGCCGCCTTTTCCACTGTCAAATAACAGAAGGTCACCCCTACAAAAAATAAAATTATCGGAGACCTGATATGGCCAAGGGGTGAGCCACCTCTGACATAAGCCCATTAGCAGAACTGGGCGAACTGGGCCACTGGCCTGACTCAGTTGAAAGCCTCTTCTCCCTTGGTGACCTTCCTCTTCTTTCTGCGCTGATAGCGGACCGAAAACTGCCGGAGGGACGAGCTGTGAACTCAGCGAGCAGGAGCTGAAATGTTTAGGACCCTGCTTGAACGAGTCCCTGGGGACTGGCTGCCGGGAGCTCTTAATGAGGGACTTTCACACTAGAGTGGGAACAAGGAGATAGCATTGATGCCAAAAGCAAATGTACTCAGCGTGTCATCGCCTTAATGTTCTTCTCAGCTCCCCTTTTGGAGAAACGCTCTCGCTGAGAGTCAGGGACACTGGCTGGCTTGCAAGTTTTAAAAACCAACCAAACTTCCACAGGCTCTGGAAGGAGCTGGCAATCGCAACCCTGTAGGTTACAAAAGGGGACGCAGGTGGCCCTGTGGGTTAAACCACAGAGCCTAGGACTTGCCGATCAGAAGGTCGGCAGTTCGAATCCCCGCGGCGGGGTGAGCTCCCATTGCTCAGTCCCTGCTCCTGCCAACCTAGCAGTTTGAAAGCACGTCAAAGTGCAAGTAGATAAATAGGTACCACTCCAGCAGGAAGGTAAACGGCGTTTCCGTGCGCTGCTCTGGTTCGCCAGAAGCGGCTTAGTCATGCTGGCCACATGACCCGGAAGCTGTACACCGGCTCCCTCGGCCAATAAAGCGAGATGAGCGCCGCAACCCCAGAGTCGGTCACGACTGGACCTAATGGTCAGGGGTCCCTTTACCTTTTATGTTACAAAAGAGACAGCGCTCTGAAAAATAATAATTGCCCAGCACAGACTTGGAAGAGAAAAGGTTTGGATGTAGATGGGCATAGAATCGTAGAATCGTAGAGCTGGAAGGGACCCCAAGGGTCATCTAGTCCACCCCCCTGAAAGGCAGGAATCTCAGCTGAAGCATCCATGACAGATGGCCATCCAACCTCTGATTAAAAACCTCCAAGGAAAGAGAGTCCATCTTCTGAGGGAGACTGTTCTGCTTCCAAACAGCTCTTACTGCCAGAAAGATCTCATTTCTTGTAACTTGAAGCCATTGGTTCGAGTCCTAGCCTCCAGAGCAGGAGAGAAGAAGCTTGTTCTTTCTTCCATGTGACAGCCCTTGAGATATTAGAAGATGGCTCTCGTATCTCCTCTCAGACTCCTCTTTTCCATGCTAAACAGACCCAACTCCCTCAACTGTTCCTCATAAGGCTTGGTTTCCAGACCCTTGATCATCTTGGTTGCCCTCCTCAGCACACGTTCCAGCTTGTCAACATCCTTCTTAAATTGTGGTGCCCAGAAATGGACACGGTATTCCTGGTCAGGTCTGACCAAGGCAGAGTAGAGTGGTACTATTATTTCCCCTGATCTGGACACTGTGCTTCTAGTGTTCTTCTCATAGCATAATATACCGTATTTTTCGCTCTATAAGACGCACCAGACCACAAGACGCACCTAGTTTTTGGAGGAGGAAAACAAGAAAAAAAATATTCTGAATCTCAGAAGCCAGAACAGCAAGAGGGATCGCTTTGCAGTGAAAGCAGCAATCCCTCTTGCTGTTCTGGCTTCTGTGATAGCTGCGCAGCCTGCATTTGCTCCATAAGACGCACACACATTTCCCCTTCCTTTTTAGGAGGGGAAAAGTGAGTCTTATAGAGCAAAAAATACGGTACTCCTTTATGCTTCTCCTAGCCTAAAGTTAGAAGTTCTTCCAAAGGCTCCTTTGTCAAATTTCTCCTCTGAACCTGGCGTTCTGAATTAACCTCTCATCTTTTTTTTCTGAAATGGATCTGAAATATCAGTGATTCTCCATTGGTCCATGTTCAGGGCTTTGTAAAACAATAAAAGGAGTTTGAGTCTGTTTTGTTTCACTTGTGCCTTTCCTCCCCATCTCCTTCCCCAGTGCACACAGGAACATGGATAAAACCTTGCAAAGAAGCAATCTTCTTCCCCTCACAAAAACCCTGTGAGGCAGGTTATGCTGAGAGGGTGAGACCAGGTCATCCATTGAGCTCGCCAGATGAGAGGGGAGCTGAACCCTGGCCTCCCCGGAGGAACTAGTCTAACACTCCAGTCACTGAATAAGACTGTCTCTCAGATTCTCCATACCGCTATTGCAATCCTCTAGTAACTGAGCTCATTAGAAAGTAGGCTCCTCATTTCTCCATCGCAGGAAGCTGGGAAACAATTATCAAAGGCAGGAGCTTCCTAATTAAAAACAGAAGGGGGAAATGACGAGTCAGTGCAAAGGACAACATTCACAGAAAGAAAGAAAGAAAGAAAGAAAGAAAGAAAGAAAGAAAGAAAGAAAGAAAGAAAGAAAGAAAGAAAGAAAGAGGGAGGGAGGGAGGGAGGGAGGGAGGGAGGGAGGGAGGAAGGAAGGAAGGAAGGAAGGAAGGAAGGAAGGAAGGAAGGAAGGAAGGAAGGAAGGAAGGAAGGAAGGCTGTTCCCTCCACCATCCCAGTCCAGGGGTGCCAACTTGAATAAAATATGAGGGGGAGGTAACACTGGTCTAGGTCTTTCGATGGAACCCCTTATATGGGATTTTGTATATAAATTTTCCCTCGGCTCTTTTTGCTGGCCCATGTAGGACCAGAATGGATAGTTGGCTCCGGTGAATATTTGACGTTTTCTCCCCCTTATGGCTTTGATCTATGGGCTACCAATATAACGAGGCTGCATTTTAAGCTGCATTCTAACTTATATTTTAATCAACTGTTTGTTTGGTTTTGGTTGATTTTTTGTTTTCTTTTTAATGTTTTTGAAAGTGGGATGAGTGCCGCAACCCCATAGTCGCCTTTGACTGGACTTAACTGTCCAGGGGTCCTTTACCTTTGCCTTACCTATAGGCACAGTCCAGGTTTATTGTCAACAGCTCACAGGGTTCGTCAGAGAGGAGTCTTCCTTGGCCCTACCTAGAAGCTCCAGGAATTGAACCCGGGCAGCTGGACCATAAAGAAGGCT
This sequence comes from Podarcis tiliguerta, assembly GCF_965153285.1. Taxonomy (NCBI): domain Eukaryota; kingdom Metazoa; phylum Chordata; class Lepidosauria; order Squamata; family Lacertidae; genus Podarcis; species Podarcis tiliguerta. The sequence goes on from NC_139542.1 coordinate 4,743,260, forward strand.
GATCGCTGAAGAATTGATGCTTTTGAATTATGGAGCTGGAGGAGACTCTTGAGAGTCCCATGGACTGCAAGAAGATCAAACCTCTCCATTCTGAAGGAAATCAGCCCGGAGTGCTCACTGGAAGGACAGATCCTGAAGCTGAGGCTCCAATCCTTTGGCCATCTCATGAGAAGAGAAGACTCCCTGGAAAAGACCCTGATGTTGGGAAAGATGGAGGGCACCAGGAGAAGGGGATGACAGAGGATGAGATGGTTGGACAGTGTTCTTGAAGCTACCAGCATGAGTTTGACCAAACTGCGGGAGGCAGTGGAAGACAGGAGTGCCTGGCATGCTCTGGTCCAGGGGGTCACGAAGAGTCGGACACGACTAAACGACTAAACAACAACAACATCTTTCAGTCCTTCCTTTAAAATAAAGGCTTCCCCACTCAGAGGCGCCTTGATGGAGAAACTTCACCTGTTCTGTTTCTACCTGCCATACCACTGTGGTCTTCTAGGTGTGAACCTAGAGGTACAACCATACCAGGGATGGTTCCAACCAGTAAAAATCCTATCAATTGCTTTTATTGGAGGGGAGGAATCCCACCCCCCATCCAAATAAAAGGACAGGGCATTTGGAACACTGCAGTTCATGTTGCCTGAAGCGTTTAATTCCAACATAAATATAAAGCATCAGCACGCAGGGTGGTATATATCAGCCCTGCTGCTCTCTCTGCCGAAGCAAAGCTCTTGGCCAGAGGGCACCATTAGTGGGTTTCATTTGTCAATACATCTCCAACCTCAGACTCTCAGCCTTTCATGCTTTCTTTATATCTGCAGCCCGGTGCCTACAAACATATCCACTGAGCTCCCTTTCCAAAGATCAGAGGCAGCGTCTTAGTTAAGCCTGACCCCTGCCACCCACAAGGGTGGTCTTTGAGCCTCAGCCCACCTGTGTGGCTGGAGGAGGGACCCCAGGAGAAATCTGAGATCGACTGCAGCAGTTTCCAAATGTTCTTCCTTTGGGCAACCCTTTCAGAGGCCGGATGCTCTGTCTGAGAAATGCTTTGGGATTGTGGAGGGTTCTTCAGCATGATCTGGGGTTGCTGGTTGGTTCACCTGGAGAACCTGGTTTGCAGGAACATAGGGATGTAATACGAGTATGCTGGATCAAGCCAGTGGCCCATTGAGCCCAGCATACTGTTGTCACAGTGGCCTGTCATCTAGAATCATAGAGTTGCGAGGGACCCTCAAGGGCCATCTAGTCCAACCCCCTCCAATGCAGGACTCTTGCTAAAGCATCCATGACAGATGGCCCTCCAACCTCTGCTTAAAAACCACCAAGGAAGGTGGGAGTCTTGTGGGAGTCTGCTCCACGGTCAAACGGCTCTTACTGTCAGAAAGTTCACATCTCATTTCTTGCAACTTGAAGCCATTGGTTTGAGTCCTACCCTCCAGAGTGTGCTGGGCCCGGGGGTAACCCATGAGACATGGTCCAGGACCAGTCCAGAATCTGAAGGCTCCGCTAGGAGTCAGTCTGACAGGGCCAAGGCAGGACACGAGGCAGGAAACCAGGCAAGGACAGGTACAGGATCTCAGGCAGGATCTGGCATACAGCAATGTTGCTCCCGCAACCTGGGGCAGGGTCCGACAGCCTTTCATCTCTGTCAGGGTAATGGCCGGTCCTGATCCCCCAGCGACTCACCTCCCTGTTTCGCCCGAAGGCGAGCACTCCTCCTGCGAGTACTCAGGTCTCTCCTTCTTTCAGACCTTAGTCTCTGCAGCTTGCGAGACGTCGGTGGGTTACTAGACCCAGAGGCCGCCTCAGCCTCCCCTGACCCAACCGGTAGTGCAGCAGCTGTAAGTGATGGCCCAGCTGGAGGCAACAAGGTCATCCCTGCATCTGAAGCCAGGGCAGGCTCAGGCCCCTGACTCGGCCCAGCTGGTGCTTGTTTCAGGGGAACCTGTGCAGATTGGGACTCTTCAGGAACAGGCCCCAGACTTGGTTCAGATGACGCCTGAGGCAAAGGATCCGGTGCGGACTGAGACGCCTCTGGTTCCAAGTCCAAGCCCCAGTCCCAGGCCATCACACAGAGCAGGAGAAAACAAGCTTGCTCCTTCTTCCTTGTGATAGCCCTTGAGATATTTGAAGATGGCTCTCATATCTCCTCTCGGTCTCCTCTTTTCCAAGCTAAACATACCCAGCTCCTTCAACTGTTCCTCATAAGGCTTGGTTTCCAGACCCTTGATCATCTGAATCGCCCTCCTCTGCACACATTCCAGCTTGTCAACATCCTTCATAAATTGTGGTGCCCAGAATTGGACACAGTATTCCAAGTGTGGTCTAACCAAGGCAGAATAGAGCTGGACTATGACTTCCCTTGATCTGGACACTAGACTTCTGTTGATGCACAATAGAATGGCATTAGTTTTTTTGCTGCCGCATCACCCTATTGACTCATGTTGAGCTTGTGGTCCACTAAGACCCCTAGATCCTTTTCACACGTACTACTGGCAAGGCAGGTATCTCCTGTCTGATGTTTGTGCATCTGGTTCTTCCTGCCTAAGTTCAGAACCTGACATTTGTCCCTATTGCAATCCATTTTGTTAGTTTGGGCCCGGCTCTCCAATCCATCTTGAATCCTGATTCTGTCTTCTGCTGCACGCCTGTGAGAGACCCCCAAGCAAGGTCTGTGCACAAGAACCCTCTCCCCTCCTGTGGTTTCCCAACTTCTGAGGGTCACATGCCAATGGTGGGTGGGGTCAGAGGCAAATGTGGGTGGAGCATGAAATGCAAATTATAGTCCTACGCCCACTCATGCAACCCTCTCTGTCCTCCATCTGGAGAAGCTAGAGGTGTTGTCTGAGTTCACTTCCACATTTCCAGCTGGGCAGAAAAACTCAAGGAGGGTGTAAAGAAGGTTCTGTGGTCTGGGGAGAGTTTTGAGGGCCAACTAGAATGGTTTGGAGGGCCAAATTCAGTGGCTGAGCCTGGGATTCCTTACCCCTGGGGTATCTGAATGACTTTGGCAATTGTACATGTGTGTGTTTTTTTGTAATATTTATGCGATTCTGCAGATCCTATAATTATCCTGCACTTTGGCTTTGTATCTTGATGTGAGCTGCTTTTGTGTTCCTTATTTATTTTACTTAGGAACACTGTTTAAAAATATTTATCGTTGCCTAATAATTACGTCGCTTAAAAGGTGGAATTATGATCATTAGACGTTGCAATGTGCAATTTGTATTGTATTTCGTATACCTACCTAGAGAGATATTACTATTATTTTGTTGGAATAGGTAAACTGCTTAGAGCAGGTGTGGGGAGCCTGTGGCACACCAGGTGTTGCTGCACTACAACTCCCATCATTCCTGACTATTAGTCATGCTGGTTGGGGCTGGTAGGAGTTGGAGTGCAATTTCCTCTGGAGGATCTAAGGCTCTCCTTCCGCTGGCTAAGAAGTTTCTGTTGAAATATGAAGTAGTATATAAATGACACAACTTTGATGGCAGAAAGTGAGGAGGAATTAAAGAACCTTTTAATGAGGGTGAAAGAGGAGAGCGCAAAATATGGTCTGAAGCTCAACATCAAAAAAACGAAGATCATGGCCACTGGTCCCATCACCTCCTGGTGAATAGAAGGGGAAGAAATGGAGGCAGTGAGAGATTTTACTTTCTTGGGCTCCATGATCACTGCAGATGGTGACAGCAGTCATGAAATTAAAAGACGCCTGCTCCTTGGGAGAAAGGCGATGGCAAAGCTAGACAGCATCATAAAAATCAGAGACATCACCTTGCCAACAAAAGTCCGTATAGTTAAAGCCATGGTTTTCCCAGTAGTGATGTACGGAAGTGAGAGCTGGACCATAAAGAAGGCTGATCGCTGAAGAATTGATGCTTTTGAATTATGGTGCTGGAGGAGACTCCTGAGAGTCCCATGGACTGCAAGAAGATCAAACCTCTCCATTCTGAAGGAAATCAGCCCTGAGTGCTCACTGGAAGGACAGATCCTGAAGCTGAGGCTCCAATACTTTGGCCACCTCATGAGAAGAGAAGACTCCCTGAAAAAGACCCTGATGTTGGGAAAGATGGAGGGCACAAGGAGCAGGGGACGACAGAGGGCAAGATGGTTGGACAGTGTTCTTGAAGCTACCAGCATGAGTTTGACCAAACTGCGGGAGGCAGTGGAAGACAGGCGTGCCTGGCGTGCTCTGGTCCAGGGGGTCATGAAGAGACAGACACGACTAAATGACTAAACAACAACAACAGAATAGTATTAGGAGGGTTGGGGGGGTTGCTACTGCATCACAGGCCCAGGACAGAACCCTGTGGCACCCCACTTGTCACTCTTTTTTTCCAGGATGATGAGGAACCATTAATGGGTACTCTTTGAGCATTCCCTCAATTCCTCCATCCAAGTAATAAAGCCAATATATCAATGAATCAAATAAATGAATAGCGCTTCTGTGTGAAGCTGATTGTCTCAGCCCATCTGGTCCATATAGCCTATCATGCTGGCTTTGGCTGGCAGTGGTTCTGCCAAGCGGTGACTGTGGTGAGTTTGTTTCCTGAGCTCTTAAATCCAAGATCAGGGAAAGAAAGCTCTGCCCATTTCAAGTCTCTTCGTTTTTCATTTGTCCAATCTTAAATGCAGTTCTTTACCTTTCTACAGCGATCTGCAAATTATTCAGCATTCTAGCACAATTTTCTCCTAATAAACACACTTTTGCACGCACCTTTTTGGTGGCAAGCACATTTTTCCTGGCAACCTCTCCTAATACGATGCATTTCCGTGTGTTATTTTCACAAACATATATTCAGTTTTATGTGCGCTTTGACCCAACGCATGCATTTTTGAAAACCTTGGTTGGCTGCAGAACTGCATTGCAAAAACTGGCTAAGTGTGAATTTCAAAGGAGGGCTGTGTTTCATTTCTGAAAGTGCAAATTTGATCTGTTTGGCTTCAAATGTCAGCTGAGTTGAATTTCTCTTCTTTCCCTTTCCAAGATCCTTTGCCCATCGCAGGAGAAGACTGGAAGCTGAAAGCAAGCTGTCTTGCAGTGCGGTTTGCTCACAACACCTGATCACAACAGACCCACCTTCGCAATCTCCCCCAGGCCACAGTTTGAAAGCCACCGCTCTGCTACATTGCAAACAAATAAGACGCCACTCGGTTTAATTTAAAATCAGTTATTTATTAAACATGAAACAGAAATGTGCACTCCCGGGAGGATATATGTCAACTGAATGGTCACTTCTTTCCCTCTGAACACAGCTGGAAGAAGTGGAGTTGCTCAGAACAATATTTAGTGCATAAATAAAACAGATTTTATTTTATTATTCATGCTGCTTCCATATCACTGCACCTGCAAAGGTGCTGTTTTTATTCCAGATTTTCAGGAAAATAATAATAATGCTTTGCATTTGTATGGTTTGGATGTATTGTTATTGTTATTATTAATGTATGTGGAGCCTCTTGGGCTTGCTGATCAGAAGGTCAGCGGTTCAAATCCCCGCAACGGAGTGAGCTCCCGTTCCTCTGTCCCAGCTCCTGCCAACCTAGCAATTCAAAAGCACACCAGTACAAGTAGATAAATAGGTAACACTGTGGCAGGAAGGTAAATGGTGTTTCCATGCGCTCTGGTTTCCGCCACAGTGTTCCGTTGTGCCAGAAGCAGTTAAGTCATGCTGGGCACATGAAAGCTGTCTGTGGACAAATGCCGGTTCCCTCGGCCTGAAAGCGAGATGAGAGCTGGGACAGAGCAATGGGAGCTCACCCTGTCACGGGGATTCGAACTGCCAACTTTGTGATTGGTAAGCCCAAGAGGCTCAGTGGTTTAGACCACAGCGCCACCCACATCCCTAGGACCTCCATACACCCTGCCCAGACTTTCACCCCAGGGAGGACACTTTGGTGCTGCTAAGGCAGTGGTTTGACTTCACCCCCAGAGGTGCATTCCATTGTGTCTTGAGACAGATGGATGCCCATTTCCCAGCAACTGTGGAGGAGTCAAGGAACTGCAGATTCCATAAACAAGCACACACAAACCCGCACCAAAATTATGCTGCCATTTTTAGGAAACTAATCTGAGTCTAATCCCTGCAGCCCAAGGCAGGGAACCCAATAACTAAAGCATGCAACACACACAATCCCACTTCGTAGTCTCCACTGATGAGGGTATCATTACTTCCTTGGGGCAATCTGGTTAAGGTTTAGCATCCAGCTGTCCCAATATTTAAGAGGATTCCCCCCCCCCCAATCTTTGTAACCGTCATGGGCTGGTGGTGGAGAGGAACAGTTGCTGTGCACTGCCTTTCTGAAAGCCTTCAGAGATTCTGAAATCTCTGGTGGAGAAGGGTGCGACAGAACAGTAGGACATCTTCTTTGCATGCAAAAGATCCTGGGTTCCGTCCCTGCACCCAGGACACCCCTGTTCTGCCTTCTTCCAGGTCCCAAAAGACCTGCACGTTGGCAGAGGCACATCTAGCTGCTCCGGCACCTGGGTGGGGTTAGCCGCCCGCAGGCTAGCTGCTTTGCTTCGTTCATCTCACATCTCACAATGGTCTCAACCACACCTGGAGGAGCATCTCCACCCCAAGCTACAGGGAACCAAGCAGAGGGCCTTCTCGGTGGTGGCACCTGCCCTGTGGAACTCCCTCCCATCAGATGTCAAAGAGATAAACAACTACCTGGCATTCAGAAGACATCTGAAGGCAGCCCTGTTCAGGGAAGTTTTTAATGTGTGACATTTTAGTGTATTTTTGGTCTTTGTTGGAAGCCACCCAGAGTGGCTGGGGAAACACAGCCAGATGGTTGGGGTACAAATAAATCAACAACAACAACAACAACAACAACCTTTCATCAGAAAGGCCTCAGGAGGACCACAAATGGTCTTCCGCTTCCAAGTAGGAATCCTACACAACCACACGCTCCTGCTTCTCTGCAAAGGTGGCAGAACCCCAGCAAATGCACTGGGCAGTGCGAAGGTCATGGAATGGCTCAAGCAGACTGACCAGAGACATCCCTAAAGAGCAGGAAATAGAAGCAAGTGCAGCCCCAGAGCAGCCCTGACAGAATGAGTGCCTTCCATTGCCGCCCTCTGCGCTCCTCCAAGCTGCAGAACTATTTCCCCAGCTAGACTTTCTTTCCTTTCGGATCACACCCTCCCTCTCCCTGTGTGTAAAGCGCAAACTCTTCCCAGGTCTTCCTCCCCTGTTCCTGAGCTTGGATATCTCCTCTCCTTCCACACAGCCCAGGCTCAGAACTTTGCAGATGCTAGATGATTTTAATAGGAGATTTTAATGGAGTTGCGGGGCGAGCGTCCCAAGGGGGGCAGGGGGCGATGTCACACACCCACCACAGGGATGACATCCAGGGCGAGCCGCACCCACCACATCCCCTTCCTCCGCCAGTGCACTTTGGCGATCGTACATCAATTGGATGTGCCAAAAATGACATTTGCTTTGCGACCACGCTTCATTTTCCTTGAGAGCTGCATTGCAAAATTCAGCGGTGTGCGACTTTCAAAGGACGAGTGTCTCCCAATTTGCGTCTTGTTTCAGCGAGGGTGAACTAAGCAGGCCAGCATGGAAATCTGAGCCGAATGGGTGTCTCTTAGTGGGCAGCCAGTAGGTTCTACTTTGCAGAATGATGATTCGTATTCTGCTCGTAACCTGCAGGACAGTTTGACAAGTGCACATTCTGCAATGATTGCCTTCTTGGATCAGATCAAGGTCCATCTAGGTCAGCTTTGAAATATTTCCCGAATACACTATCACTTATCCCCGGCTTCTAACTGCCTGTCAATCTCAGGAACATCTTTTACCATCTCTGTTAGCTTCACCTGTGTTTCTGTGCCAGATGTTTCTCAGCTGGGTCCTGAGCAAACCCTGGAGCTTCTCCACGTCCAAACATCAACCATGCTCACAATTTTTAAATTAATTTGTGGGATTTACACATCAAGAATCCCCACTTGTTGTGGGAGGTTATTGGACAATTACCTTTTTTAAAAACACACACACATTTATTTGGTTTTTCAGATAAAAAGTTGGCAGCGATCTATCAAACATAAATAATAAAAAACAAGATTCCAAGGAATATCCTGGACTTCCATCCTCCCCTTTGTGGGTCCTATTATTAATCATTTCCTCCCGCATTTTTATGATGAGCCAAATCTTTTACATCTCCATTGTGCCCAGAATTCACCCTTAAACTACATGACATAACAATCCTACTAACGATTTTAACTGTTTACAATGGTTATAAATTTCCCCCATTCCTTATTAAAATATTTGTCTTCCTGATTTCTGTTTCTTCCGGTCATTTTAACCATTTCAGCATAGTCCATCAACTTCATCTGCTATTCTTCTCTGGTAGGAACAATTACCTTAATATACCTGAAGGAGCATCTCCACCCCCAGTATTCAGCTCAGAGGGCCTTTTGGCAGTTCACTCATTGCGAGAGGTGAAGTTACAGAGAACCAGGCAGAGGGCCTTCTCATGCCCACCCTGTGGAAGACCTTCCCAGCAGATATCAAGCAGCTATGTGATGTTTAAAAGAAATCTGAAGTCATCCCTGTTCAGGGAAGTTCTTAGTGTTTGAGGTTATATTGTGTTTTTACTATTTTGTGTTGGGAGTCCCTCAGAGTGGCTTGGGCAACCCAGTCAGTTGGGCAGCATACAAATAATTTGTTGTTGTTGTTGTTGTTGTTGTTGTTGAAAGTTCTTCATGAAACATATGAATTATGGAACTCCCTGCCACAGGAGGCAGTGATGGCCACGAAACTAGATGGCTCTAAAAGAGGATTAGACAAATTCATGGAGGAGAGAGATATTGGTGACCACTAGCCCAGTTGACTACGCTCTGCCTCCACAGCTGAAAGCAGCAATGCTTCTGAATAGAATAGAATAGAATAGAATAGAATAGAATAGAATAGAATAGAATAGAATAGAATAGAATTTATTATTTATACCCAGTCCACCTGGCTGGGTTTCTCCAGCCACTCTGGGCGGCTTCCAACAGAGTATTAAAATACAGTGGTCAGTTAAACATTAAAAACTTCCCTAAAGAGGGCTGCCTTCAAATGTCTTCTAAATGTCTCGTAGTTGAGAGCCAGTGTGGTGTAGTGGTTAAGAGCGGTGGACTCGTAATCTGGGGAACCGGGTTTGCGTCTCTGCTCCTCCACATGCAGCTGCTGGGTGACCTTGGGCTAGTCACACTTCTCTGAAGTCTCTCAGCCCCACTCACCTCACAGAGTGTTTGTTGTGGGGAAGAAAGGGAAAGGAGATTGTCAGCCGCTTTGAGACTCCTTAGGGTAGTGATAAAGCAGGATATCAAACCCAAACTCTTCTTCTCTTCTTGTTCTTCTCTTTGACATCTGGTGGGAGGGCGTTCCACAGGGCGGGTGCCACTACCAAGAAGGCCCTCTGCCTGGTTCCCTGTAACCTCACATCTCGCAGGGAGGGAACTGCCAGAAGGCCCTCAGCGCTGGACCTCAGTGTCCGGGCTGAACGATGGGGGTGGAGATGCTCCTTCAGGAACGTGTCCAGAGGAGGGCAACCAAAATGGTCAAAGGCCTGGAAACGATGCCTTATGAGGAACGGCTAAGGGAGCTGGGCATGTTTAGCCTGGAGAAGAGGAGGTTAAGGGGTGATATGATAGCCATGTTCAAATATATGAAGGGATGTCACATGGAGGAGGGAGAAAGGTTGTTTTCTGCTGCTCCAGAGAAGCGGACACGGAGCAATGGATCCAAACTACAAGAAAGAAGATTCCACCTAAACATTAGGAAGAACTTCCTGACAGTAAGAGCTGTTCGACAGTGGAATTTGCTGCCAAGGAGTGTGGTGGAGTCTCCTTCTTTGGAGGTCTTTAAGCAGAGGCTTGACAACCATATGTCAGGAGTGCTCTGATGGTGTTTCCTGCTTGGCAGGGGGTTGGACTCGATGGCCCTTGTGGTCTCTTCCAACTCTATGATTCTATGATTCTATGATTCTAGGTATACTGGGCTGAGGCCGTTTAGGGCTTTAAAGGTCAGCACCAGCACTTTGAATTGTGCTCAGAAACGTACTAGGATAACACTTGTTGGAAACTGGGGGGTGAGGGTGGTGTTAGAATTCCTGCTCCATGATTGCAGTCATGGGATTGTTGTCTTTCACATGACGGTATATGTTTTGACTCCACAGAGTGGGAAGTGACAGAGACAGGATGTTTGTGTTCCTGTGTTCCGTGAAGTGGGACTATTGTCCTTTGTTCTTTTTCTCTTTGCTGTCTGATGCTAGAGAAAGAGGGAGCCATGTTGTAGTGCTCCGTGTGTAAATAAAGTAGATTAGCCAAAATGCTGAGTTGCTGAGGTTCTGTTATGCAAGCTGCAAAGACTGTGGATCCCTAAGTGTGCCGATGTCTGTTGGCATCGGTCGCTGTGATGTTCGGGCTGAAGAAAGCTTTTGAAGCTCCCGAACGATCGAGCGGGCATGTGTCTTTACCAGGGTCCTACACAAGTGTAGGACGAGATTCTGCCATGGGGTTGCTCCTGGGGTCACATCCTGCTTGTGGGTTTCCCCACAGGCATCTAGTTAGCCCCCGTGAGAACTGGATGCTTTGCTCAATAGGCCATTGGCCTGACCCTGCAATCTATTCTTACGTTCTTACCTCTCTAAGACATCTCCAGTTTGGGGACGTTCTCATTTTGCTCTCTTGTTCTCCTCCAGAAGGGATGACCGATGTGGTCAGCTCAGCCCGGGACTGCCTGCAGGCTGGCGAATCCTGCACCAATGACCCCAGCTGCAGCTCCAAATTCCGGACCCTCCGGCAATGCATCGCCGGCAACGGCGCCAACAAGCTGGGTCCGGACGCTAAGAGCCAGTGTCAGAACACGGTGACAGCCCTTCTGTCCAGCCAGCTCTACGGCTGCAAGTGCAAACGGGGCATGAAGAAGGAGAAGCACTGTCTCAGCGTCTACTGGAGCATCCACCACACCTTGATGGAAGGTGAGTCGGCAGGGCTACGCGGCGTAGCAGGGAGCTTGGGGAAGGAGCACGCCGTTTGGGGGCAAAGGAGGGTGGGGAGGACTCCCGCCTGGGGAGAAAACAGTAAGGACTTGATGACGAGAGCACAGCAGAGGTTGTATTTTCTGAGAATCCTCTAGAAAAACAATCTCTCAAAGGACCTGTTGACGGCATTTTACCATTGTACTGTGGAGAGTGTATTAACTTATGGTCTGTGTGTGTGGTTTCGGAGCTGCACGGTCAGGGGAAAAACAATGCTGTCCAGGGCTGTAAAGACTGCGGAGAGAATAATTGGGTGCACTCTTCCCACCTTGGACCAAATCTATGCTTCCAGGTGCCATAAGAAAGCTGCAGAGATAGCCCAGGATAGTGCACACCCCAGAAAAGATCTCTTTCAGCTTCTGCCTTCTGGAAGAAGGTACAGGGGGGTTATAAAGACTAGGACTAGCCACCTGAGGAACAGTTTCTATCCAAATGCGATTTTGGTTTTAAACGCATTGTAAGGTAGTCTCTAGGGACGCGGGTGGCGCTGTGAGTTAAACCACAGAGCCTAGTACTTGCTGATCAGAAGGTCGGTGGTTCAAATCCCTGCGACAGGGTGAGCTCCCGTTCCTCGGTCCCTGCTCCTGCCAACCTAGCAGTTCGAAAGCACGTCAAAGTGCAAGTAGATAAATAGGGAAGGTAAACAGTGTTTCCATGCGCTGCTCTGGTTTGCCAGTAGTGGCTTAGTCATGCTGGCCACATGACCCAGAAGCTGTACGCCGGCTCCCTCGGCCAATAAAGCGAGATGAGCGCCACAACCCCAGAGGCTGCCACGACTGGACCTAATGGTTAGGGGTCCCTTTACCTTTAAGGTAGTCTCTATGGGAGTATGTTGCATTTAATTATGGGGTATCAGAGTTTTTAGGGGCTAACCAGGCTGGGATAGCTGGGATAGCAGGCTTGTTGGTTTTTGAATGTCTGGTGTAGATTTTTCAATTTCGTTGTTCTGTACGGGACAATGCCAATAAAGATTATCGTATTGCATAATAAGCGCTGGAGGGAAATGGCGGCCTTTCTTCCTGGCTTCCTCAGAGGAAGAGACATCAGCAAGGAAACCTCACCCAGAATTAATGGGGCTGAGGCAAGCAATACACCTCCCAGGTCAATGGTTTTCAACCAGTGCTGGGGCACCCTGGGGTGCCTTGAATGATGGTCAGTGGTGCCACGGGCAACACCAGCCTCTGTCCCTCTTTCCTTCCCTCCCTTCCTCTGATGCCCTCTCACCTCTCTGCCTCCCAAATGCTTGCAAAGCTATTTATAATAATAATATTATTATAATAATTTATTATTTATACCCCGCCCATCTGGCTGGGTTTCCCCAGCCACTCTGGGTGACTTCCAACAGAATATTAAAATACAGTGGTCTGCTAAACATTTAAAGCTTCCCTAAACAGGGCTGCCTTCAGCTGTCTTCTAAAAGAAAGGTTGTTTTCTGCTGCTCCAGAGAAGCGGACACGGAGCAATGGATACAAACTACAAGAAAGAAGATTCCACCTAAACATTAGGAAGAACTTCCTGACAGTAAGAGCTGTTCGACAGTGGAATTTGCTGCCAAGGAGTGTGGTGGAGTCTCCTTCTTTGGAGGTCTTTAAGCAGAGGCTTGACAACCATATGTCAGGAGTGCTCTGATGGTGTTTCCTGCTTGGCAGGGGGTTGGACTCGATGGCCCTTGTGGTCTCTTCCAACTCTATGATTCTATGATTCTATGATTCTATGATTCTAAAAGTCTGGTAGTTGTTTTTCTCTTTGACATCTGATGGGAGGGCATTCCACAGGGCAGGTGCCACCACCAAGAAGGCCCTCTGCCTGGTTCCCTGTAACTTGGCTTCTCGCAGTGAGGGAACTGCCAGAAGGCCCTCGGCACGGGACCTCAGTTTCCAGGCTGAACGATGGAGGTGGAGACACTCCTTCAGGTATACTGTGCCGAGGCCATTTAGGGCTTTAAAGGTCAGCACCAACACTTTGAATTGTGCTCGGAAACGTACTGGGAGACAGTGTAGGTCTTTCAAGACTGGTGTTATGTGGTCTCGGCGGCCGCCCCCAGTCACCAGTCTAGCTGCCGCATTCTGTATTAGTTGTAGTTTCCGGGTCACCTTCAAAGGTAGCCCCACACAGAGCACATTGCAGTAGTCCAAGCAAGAGATAACCAGAGCATGCACCACTCTGGTGAGGCAGTAGCCCTGGCTACACGCTCCACAGGTGAGAATGGTGCCTGTGGGAGGCACCTCTCTTTGGGGTGAAGGGGGGCAGCTCAGAGACCAGGGGCGGCCGCAGCGGCTGCCCGGAGGACTCCCAAGGAGTGGGCAGAGGAGAGGAGGCTGAGGGAACACTCTACAAGGGAGCATGTTTGAAAAAGCGGGAGATGCTGCCAGTTCCGCAAGCAAGGGGTGACATAACTGGCTGCTGAGCCCTGCAGGATGCTGCAGAAAGAATGTAGTTGGTCAAGGGAGCAGTGGACTCAAAAACCCCTATCCTAAGCGCACAAGAAGGCATCAGTTTCTGTACTGCCCTGTTTGCATGCAGCTGCGGTTCACCTTCTGCCAAAAATGACATCATTCATATCACTGTCTGCCATGACAACATTACATGACTAAGAATAGTTATACAGTGGTACCTCTGGTTGCGAACGGGATCCGTTCCGGAGCCCCGTTCGCAACATGAGCAGAACGCAACCGTCGTCTCCGCGTACGCGGGTCGCGATTCACGGCTTCTGCACATGTGCATGACATCATTTTGAGCGTCTGCGCATGCGCGAGTGGTGAAACCCGGAAGTAACCCTTTCCGGTATTTCTGGGTTGCTGCAGGACGCAACCTGAAAAGACGTAACCTGAACCGAATGTAACAAGAGGTATGACTATACGCTTTAATTCTGCAAGTTTAATTGCTTTTCAATGACTGTTATATGTTTTCAACTACTTGTATTCTATCTGTGTTGCTTTAATTTGTGTATGCTACCTTGAGTAGGCCCGGTCTGGGGAAAGGGCAGGGTGCAAATAAATACAATAGCAATTGTCATTATGTATCCATCCCAAGGAGGACAAATGGCCCGTAGCTTAATTCTTTATTGAGAAAGCATAAACTTACGGTAGCTCCTGAGGCCCAATAAACATGCACACACATGTTTCTGGTGGGCAAGTACCGTATTTTTCGCTCTATAAGACGCACCAGACCACAAGATGCACCTAGTTTTTGGAGGAGGAAAACAAGAAAAAAAATATTCTGAATCTTAGAAGCCAGAACAGCAAGAGGGATCGCTGTGCAGCGAAAGCAGCAATCCCTCTTGCTGTTCTGGCTTCTGTGATAGCTGTGCAGCCTGCATTCGCTCCATAAGACACACACACATTTCCCCTTACTTTTTAGGAGGGAAAAAGTGAGTCTTATAGAGCAAAAAATACGGTAGTTGGCTCCACTCTCTGGGCTTGCGCTCAGAGCTGGACTATTGTAGCAATGCACACTCCTGCTCCTCATCTTCCAGCTCTGACACCAGCCTCGTAGGAGATGCAAAACTCCATAAATTGTGACCTCCCCTCCCTTCCCCTGGATCAGTGTCCGGCCCTGATAACTTCTCCAACCACTCGTCTGAGCCCTGCCAGTCCCGGGCATTACGTAATTTAAACACTGCGCATTATGTACATGGCATGATTTCGTCACCGTTTTCCTTATTCCACCCCGCTCACTTCAGTGCAAATGGATGGGGGCAACTTGATCAATTGCACAATGTTTGCAGACCGAAAGCAACAGCCAGCGGAGAATACCGATTGTGTTCCCTGGATTGATTTCCGTTGTGGAAATGGGACAAGTAAGCAAACACCGGCCTTTTCCACTCTCGTATCCGTTTTCAGACGAACACTCTGATATCCTTAACCCCTCCGTTGGCCCGAAGCAGAGCAAACACCATTTTTAAAATCTGTTTATTAACTAGATTTTTATCCTGCTTTTCAGGCAGTTAAGCATTTGTCACAGAGAGAGAGAGAGAGAGGAAAGGGCCATAGCTCAGTTGCAGAGCACCCACATTGCATCTGCAGAGTTCAAAATTCAATCCCCAATGACATTTCCAGCTAGAGTTCAAAGAGAACTCAGCAAGAAACGCTGGAAAGGCACCAACAGTGATTGCAGGTTATACTCTGCCAAACGGGCCAAGCAACTAAAAAACAACAACCTATTTTAGAGAGGTAAGAACCAAGGTAAGGCCAACAGCCCATCTAGCCCAGCATCCTGTTCTCACAGTGGTCCACCAGATGCCAGCAGGAAACCCGCAAGCAGGATCCAAGCCCAAGAGTCCAGTTGTGATTTCCAGCAACTGGTATTCAGAAGCATCACTGCTTCCGAGCATCACCAGAAGCGGCTTAGTCATGCTGGCCACATGACCCGGAAGCTGTACACCGGCTCCCTCGGCCAATAAAGCGAGATGAACGCGCAACCCCAGAGTCGGCCACGACTGGACCTAATGGTCAGGGGTCCCTTTACCTTTACTAAACTTTCTAAATATCTGGGTAGGCTTGCCTGTACGCTGTCAGGTTGCAGCCCCTGGTGAAATCTACTTCCTCGTCGTTAGCTACTCATTGCCTTGGCGACACAGGAAAGCACCAATTACAGGCAGGTCACGTGGCCGTACCCCGTGGTGCTACTTTGGTGTGAGAAGTGGGCTGCACGATTGATGTTCCATCCATTACCGATGTGCTTTGGATCCTGACCAAAGGGAGCCGTTTCCCCCCTGATCTCACTTCCGTCCCGACACTGCTGCCCTCAACAGAGAGTTTGTCACCATTGATCTCCTCTGCGTTTGAAGTGTCAAATAACAAATTAAACAAGCACACAGGCTAATTAAACGCATGCTATTAAACAAGAGGCTGCTCTTGGCATTTATTCAGACATTTATTCCCCTTCTGGCTCCCTCCCAGCTCTCCATGATATCTCCCTTCCGTGTCACTTTGCCACTGAGCAAGAGGCCCTCACAGATGTCCTTCTCTACGAGTGGAGGGATGGATGGTCACGATCCTGGCAGCAGGGCCCTGTCACCTCCACGCCTCCCAGAGTCCAGAAGAGGAGATCTGTGCAGTGTGTGGACTCTAGAGACAGACGGATCTGCTCCTCTCTGTTCCTCGTTTTTCCAATCTTCAGTTCAGTTTGCGAATTCCTTTTCAAGCTCCCCGTGAAAATCCATCAGCAATTTTTAATGCTATTTTTCATAGTGTACATGGAGTCCTTTTTGCAGGTAGTTTCCCCCCTATATAATAAGAACATAAGAAGAGTCTGTTGCATCAGGCCAATGGCCCACTCAGGTGCCTGTAGGATATGCACAATCAGGATTCGAACACAAGATCACTCTCCTCTCCTGTGGCTTCCAGCAATTGCTGTTCAGAAGCATTGTTGCCTTCAACTGTGGAGGCAGACCATAGACATCGAGACTAGTAGCCATCGATACCCCTCTCCTCCATGTATCTGCATGTGTTACTTTCACTAAAGTATTTGTGTTTGTGCGCGCACACACACACCCTAAGATATGCCTTTCTGCACATATTATGTGGCAGCAGAGAACTGCATTGCAAAATTCAGAGAGGTGAGGATTTCAAAGAACAGGGCATTTTGGTTTTCCATATTGTTTTAGAAAGTATGGATCTGGTAGCTTCTCACTGCAATGCAAACAGAACCCAAATTCATAAAAGGGGAGGGGGAGGGAAGGGAAGGGAAATAAAAGATCAGGCTGAATTCAAATTAAAGGCCGGGCAGAATAGCTCTGTCTTACAGGTCCAACGGAAGGAGGTTAAATCCTGAAGGGCCCTGGTCTCCTGGGACAGAGCATTCCACCAGGTCGGAGCCATCACTGAGAAGGCCCTGGCCCTCGTGGAGGATAGTCTGACTTCCTTAGGGCCCGGGACCTCTAAACTATGGTTGTTCATGGACCTTAAGGTCCTCTGCGGGGCAGACCAGGAGAGGCGGTCCCGTAAATATAAGGGCCCTAAGCCACAAAGGGTACATTTAGAAGGTACATTGAGCAGAGGGTGGGATAGATGACTTCACAAGTCCCTTCCAGCTCCAAAATCCTATGATTCTATGGCTGTGTCCAGGGCTGGCTGGATGCAAGGTGTGTTAGGAGGTACCAGATTAGGAACCCCATTTATTGCCTGAACTATACCTCAGGGCAAATTTGTATCTATGCATATAGATTAGCATATGCAGTCGACAATACTGTCCCAGCCCTGCCTGAAGATGACAAGGATTGAAACTGGGAACATTTCCATGCAAGGCTCTGTGGTCCTTTGCAGTCTGGAGTTTTCCAGAAAGCCCTCCTCAAAACTGGGCTCCCTTCTCCCCTGATAGGATTTCAGCAGGTTGGATTCTTGAACTTTACAATTCTATGATTACAATGTCCTGGTTTTCGACAGAATGTTCATGCACAATTTTGCAAAAGCGTGCAGAAGCTCGTCTGTGGCAAGCATCCTTTCCCATCATGCAAAATAGCATTTCCTTTTCCATTTTGGTTTCCTCGCTGGACAAGAAGAGTCTATTGAAGCCCACTGCTGTATGCCTAACCCTCCTGCCATCTTTGGTTTATTATGTACCTTGGTGAAGAAGGAAAAAAACATTAGCAGAGCCAAGGATTTTAAATAAATCAACACACTGGCTGTGCGGTGCTCGCTGTCATAGCTGTGACGGAGATGAAAGCCTGTGTGTTGAAATAATCAGTCTTTTATTCTCATAAAGACTTTCTCCCCCGCAACTTTGGGGCAAATGGGAAACGTCAGCAGAGCACCCCACAAATATGCAGACAAACCGAAGGATTCCGTAGAGGACGGTGGCCCCATCATTCATCAATCTGACACCCCTTTAGACCACGGCAGAGATTTTCTGTTGAAAGGGGAGGTGGCGGAGAAACCATTGTTGCGAGTCTCCAAACGGAACGCATCCCTCCTGGCTTTTCAGATGTTGTCTGATGTTGTTCTCAGTGACCTTCGCCGGTAGTTCTGGGCCACACATCTTGTGGTGGCTGGTTGGCATGACAACACTTCAAAGCCCTTTTCGAGCTCAGTGTGGGCCTTTCAAAACCGGAGGAGGAGGCAGGAAATGGGGAGGGCAAGAGGAGGAAGGAGGCAGATGGGAAAGCGAAACCTCCTGCAGTTTCTGACTGGGCAAACCCGAGGGCACCGGCGGTGCTCAGGAGCCATCAGATGAATGGAGGAGACTCAGAGTCCGTCCACCCACATTTAGGAACGGAGGAACTGTTCTCATAGTGGCCGGCTGGATGCCTTTGGGGAAACCTGCAAGCAGAATCCGAGCATAAGAATCCTCTCTGCTCCTGTGGGCTTCCAGCAGCTGAAACTCAGAAGAAGAAGAAGAGTTTGGATTTGATATCCTGCTTTATCACTACCCGAAGGAGTCTCAAAGCGGCTCACCATCTCCTTTCCCTTCCTCCCCCACAACAAACACTCTGTGAGGTGAGTGGGGCTGAGAGACTTCAGAGAAGTGTGACTGGCCCAAGGTCACCCAGCAGCTGCATGTGGAGGAGCGGAGACGTGAACCCGGTTCACCAGATTAGGAGTCTACCGCTCTTAACCACTACACCACACTGGCATCGCTGCTTCTGACTGTGGAGGCAAAACAGAGCCATTGTGGCTAGTATAAGGTTCCCAGATATCCCCATTTCCTGGGGACAGTCCCCGGATGTACAAATCAGTCCCTGTACAAAATCCTATCATTCCTACTGAAGTTGGAAAGTGTCCCCGGATTCATTGAAGAAAATCTAGTAACCTTAGACTAGTAGCCATTGATAGCCCTCTCCTCCATGAGATGGATTGACACACCATTTCCAGCAGTGACTGTGTATAATTTTGTATCTGTTCCCCTTCCACTGCTTTATCTGATGGCCATGATTCCAGTTCACCTAGTGGATTTGGTGGACTTCCTTGGCAAATGATCAAGTCATCATGATCTGATTGGAAGGACTTCTGCGTTCCTTGGGATGTCTCTTAAATTTGGCTCATAGGTGAGCCCTTCTAATAACTGGAAAGAGGGAGGAGAACTTATTGTTAATAATAATAATAATAAATTGTACTTATACCCCGCCCTCCCCAGCCAAGACCGGGCTCAGGGCGGCTGACACCAGGTATAAAAACAATTGATTAAAATACAACTTAAAAACAAGATGAAAATACAACATCCTCATTTCAGTGGAACTCAAAGCAAAAACTTTTTGGGGATGGAAATGTCAAATCTTCACCAAGGCCAACTATCCAGACTGGTCCTATATGGGCCAGAAAAAAGCCAGGGAAGTCCCCAAATAGGAGTTCCATCACAGAAGGAGAAAGGAGAGTATATACTTTCTCTACGCAAGAGGCATCAGTTTGTCAATATCTAGCTTGCCCCCCCCCAAAAAAAGCTCACATTACAGGCTGCTTGTGGGGGACACTAGTTTCTCAACAGGCGGTGTCCTACTAGGGACACAGAAAATGGTGAAGCAACTCCCCAGGGATTATGCAAAGCTCGAGACCCCAGGATTGAGAATGCCACTGACCTGTGTACCTAAAGTGAAACTTCACAGTGAATTTGGACATTCCTGGTCAACAGAAACACCCAAAGAACATTGAGATGAGCAGACACAATGTCAACAGAACTAGCAAGGTTTCTCAGAGTGGGTCATACAACCCTGGGTTGTGGGGACACATAAATTCGCAATCTCCCATGGCCCAAGTTTGACTGGTGGGTGGGATCATCCATCTATCAATCGCCTGACATGGTCAGGTGACCAGTTTGTACCTGCATGGACTATCAGCCAATAGTTGGGGCTTGCAAAGCACCGTGCATGGATCTATGCAAGGCTTGGTTTTCTGATCAGGAATACGAGGGCACAGAATTTGAGCCCCCACATATTCATTTTCTACCCACATATTCAGTTTCCCCGTCCATCTAGCAGGACTCGCAGAAGATTGACTCTACCTTCCCAGTGTTATGATTTCCGCTCCTGGTGTGACCAGCGAGGGCGCACCCATGTACAAAAATTGTTATAATGGCCTCTTAAGTGTGATAATTAGAGCATTACAGCCTTGGACTGTTTTTTATTCCTCCAAGCCACTAATTTTTGGCAAGTATTGAGTTTTTAAAGGGACCTCATAAAAGCGTTAACTCTGGGAGCCATAACTCTTGCCTTGTCAAGGCTCTGAGTGTTTTATGCTCCGTGGAAATTAAACCGGGAGTAAAACAAGGGCACCCAAGCGTAGGCTGGGAAATAGATGGATTAATAAAACACCACTGGGGGCTGGAAGAAAAGGTAGGGAGGCCGCGAAAGAAAAAAGTGGGGATGAATTACGATGTGAGGGAGGTGGAGAGAGAAAGAGAGGGAGAGGGAGAGAGAGAGGAAGATTGCTTAGGTGGTAGAAAGACCCGTCTTTGGCAACCAAACATCGCCCAACATGTGAAAAGAGTTGAATTGCCAGACTCTGAGCAGGTACTGCATCAAAAATGTGCTCTGTGGTGCATTTCCCCCTCTAACTATTCTCCATCAATTAAGGAGAAAAGAAATTGTGTTTGAAAATCAGCAAAAAAGAGAGAAAATGTTGGTGGGACTCTCATAGATGGGGAGCGGCAGGTTGTGTTGTCATTGTTGTGCTTTTGTGGGGGCTGATGGGTTTTGTGGCTGCCCTTCTAGAAATCAGTTCTCTGGTGGACTGAATCCTGCAGCTCACTCAGGTGCCAGCAGTTTCTGAAAGCCCCACGATGTTTTCGGCTGGGCATTCCTGTAAGTGCAGAAAGCGGCGGAGACTCTCTCTCTCTTGCTCCTGAGAGCTGTCCGTTGTTGGTGCTTTTTACAAGTGAACTCTTCTCACTTCTCACACAGACACAGTGCATTATTATTATTATTATTATTATTATTATTATTATTATTATTATTATTTTAAGGTGAAAGGGAAAACTGCCCTCAAAAACAACACCAGTGAGCATGCCAGTCTCAGGTGCTTAGAGGCCAGCCTTCCCAACTTCTCTTGGTTCTTAGAATCATAGAATTGTGGCATGGGAAGGAATCCTAAGGTTCATCTAGTCCAACCCTCTGCAATGAAGAAATCTCAGCTGAAGAATCCCTGACTGATGGCCCTCCAACGTCTGCTTAAAACGTTCCAATGAAGCAGAGTCCACGGTTCCACGGTTCCACCGTTGAACAGCTCTTACTGTCAGAAAGTTCATCCCAATATTTAGTCTGCTTCCTTGTAACTTGAATCCATTGCTTTCTGTCCTAAGCTATAGAGCAGGAGAAAACAAGCATGCTACATTTTCCATCTTCAGGTATTTGAAGACGGCTATCACCTCTCTGTCTTCTCTTCTCCAAGCTAAGCATCCCCAGTTCCCTCAACAGTTCCTCATAAGGTTTGGCTTCCAGACTCCCTCTTCTGCGCATGTTCCAACTTGTCAATATCATCCTTAAATCATGGTGCTCATAACTAAACACAGGACTCCAGGTGGGGTCTGGCCAGGGCAAACTAGAAGGGTACTATTCAGCAGCAGAGCAAGCCAATTGGGCGGCTCCATGGGGCCTCTGAGGAGACTGCCTGCCTCTTCCCACTCAGCTGCCCAACCATTTGGGGCAGTGCGGAGCCTGCGGGTGCCCAAGCCACCATGTCACTCCCAGGAGAGACGCGTGGCTCAGGGACGCTGCAGGCCCTGTGGTGAGTGCCGCCCAGCATTTTGTCACACACACCCCTCAGTGGTGACACCAGGGGCAGACCGCCCGCAACGCACCCTCCTTCCTCCGCCCCGGTACTATTACTTCCACACATGTTGTTGTTGTTTAGTCGTTTAGTTGTGTCCGACTCTTCATGACCCCATGGACCAGAGCACGCCAGGCACTCCTGTCTTCCACTGCCTCCCACAGTTTGGTCAGACTCATGTTCGTAGCTTCAAGAACACTGTCCAGCCATCTCGTCCTCTGTCCCCTTCTCCTTGTGCCCTCCCTCTTTCCTAACATCAGGGTCTTTTCCAAGGAATCTTCTCTTCTCATGAGGTGGCCAAAGTCTTGGAGCCTCAGCTTCAGGATCTGTCCTTCCAGTGAGCACTCAGGGCTGATTTCCTTCAGAATGGAGAGGTTGGATCTTCTTGCAGTCCATGGGACTCTCAAGAGTCTCCTCCAGCACCATAATTCAAAAATTATCTCCTTCATGAATCACTGCCTTGCCATGGTGAAGGGGCTTGAATAACTCAGAGAAGCTATGAGCTATGCCATGCAGGGCCACCGAAGATGGACAGGTCATAGTGGAGAGTTTTGACCAAACGTGATCCACCTGGAGCAGGAACTGGCAAGCCACTCCAGTATCCCTGCCAAGAAAACTCCATGGACAAAGACAACAGGCATATTACTTCCATACATACACACACCCACAGAAAACCACACACACAGCTGCCTGCATTTGGGGACTCTCCTTGGCTATTTGTTGACATCCATCTGTCTCAAGAGACAATGGAGTGCACCTCCGAGGGTGCAGTCAAACTGCTAGAGAATCACAGCACATGCTGTGGCTGCAGAGACCTTGCCTATGGGGGGCTGTCATAATGAGTTAGGAATACATAGGAAGCAGCCTTATACAGTCAGACGAACGGTCCATCTTCTCTAGCATTGCCTACTCTGACTGACAGCAGGCGGAGAGCCTTTCCCAATCCTACGCAGGTCAAGCGCGGGAGCTGACTTTGTATACAGAGCGCTTGACCAACCACTGAGCTCCTTGCTCCCACCGTGTTCGCTGCAACGGCACCAACCCGACCCCATCGCAAAGCCTTGAGGCTTGAAAGGCAATCAGTGGGCAGACACGTGGCACAGAGCTGCAGCCAATCTGGTGTCCCTGGACTGGGCAGCGCAGCACAGCAAATGTGATTCATGGTGGTCGAATGAAGCCGAGAGCAGTTCTGAGAGACTGATGCCAGATTCCTGCCCCCAACGTGGACCCGCAACCTGATGGCAACAAAAAATAATATCCGCCAAGATGCCCTTTCTTCTGGCATCCTAGCGCATTCCCCTTTTGACGGCTTCTCTTATTAAAAACGATTCTGCAGCCGGCTCCGCTTTGGCCTCCTGCGATTCCTCCCAATCTTTCTCCGGCATGAGAACTGGGTCTCCAGGAGTTGTTTCTCTTAGAAATTGCCCTCCGCCTTGTCCCCCAAACGTAGGATTGATGGATGAGTATCAGAGGAAGGGAGCCGAGACAATGCCGGCTTGTTTGCAAAGCCTCGTCTTTCAGAGGCGCGAACCCTCCAGAGGCCGTAAAGGCTTCCAAGAAGCCATTTATACAATCAATTATCAAAGCCCTTGTCCTGGGAATTTGTGGAGCGTATTATTTACTCAACGCCGAATAAAAGCAAAGATTGCATTTCGGGAACCTGCACATTTGCAAGCGCCAGTGAAATTGTCTGAGGACAAAAAGTGCCCGCCGTCGTTACATAGGCAATTGTCCTCATCCAAGCAAGAGGATGCATATTGGGGGGAGGGGTCTTCCCCTCTGGACTGAGCCTGTGCTCACCCTCCCACTCCCTTTGCATCCAGCATGATCCCAAAGCTCTTTTGGGAAGTGGTGGATACACAGCATTAGGCACAAGCCTCGTCCATCCTGCAGTTTCCTATGAAATGTTATGTTGCGGTGCTATTCCACCTTGCTAAAAAAAAGGGTTGGTTTACATTTTTAAAACAACAACCCCCTCAGGGTCTTCCCATGCCTGCTTTGCTCAAATGTCTGCTGTTGTTTAAAACTGCTGTTTTTCTCTAATTATGCCTCCATCCCTACTGTTGTTGTTGTTGTTGTTGTTGTTGTTACTCTTAAGGGTTGCCATACATCCTGAATCTCCCGCACATAGCCAGAATGAGGTATTTGGAAGCAGGCCCCAGATGAAAATGGCTGAAATGTCCGGGGAAATCCGGGTGTAAGGCAACCTTCGTCAGAAGTCTATATTTTGGAAATTTCCCCCTCCCAAAAAATAGCTCAAAAACTGCCTGCCTCTGTTTGTGTGTGTGCGTGGTTTTGCAAACTTCTTTGTCCATATTTTCACTGTTTGAAATATGGCAACCCTATTACTATTACTATTTTTAATTTATTTATACCCACCTTTTTCTCTGATGGAATTCAAGGTGGCTTACAGATAAAAACAAGAATGGCTAAAAACATAGACAAAACAGTAATTTTAAAAGTAATCATTGATCAAATGAAAACTGGATATAGATATAGATATAGATATAGGTATAGGTATAGGTATAGGTATAGGTATAGGTATATAGATTAGGGGATGCGAGTGGCGCTGTGGTCTAAACCACAGAGCCTAGGGCTTGCCAATCAGAAGGTCGGCGGTTCGAATCCCTGCGACGGGGTGAGCTCCTGTTGCTCGGTCCCTGCTCCTGCCAACCTAGTAGTTCGAAAGTACATTGAAGTGCAAGTAGATAAATAGGTACCACTCTGGCAGGAAGGTAAACGGCGTTTCTGTGCGCTGCTCTGGTTTGCCAGAAGCGGCTTAGTCATGCTGGCCACATGACCCGGAAGCTGTACGCCGGCTCCTTCGGCCAGTAAAGCGAGATAAGCACCACAACCCCAGAGTTGTCCGCGACTGGACCTAACGGTCAGGGGTACCTTTACCTTTACTCGTGTGCGTGTATATGTTTAAAACATACAAATAATTACCAGCCCTTCCATTAAAAGCAGTCAGTTCCCAGAAGCCTGCTGAACAAGAAGGTCTTCAGCTGGAAGGGCAACAAGGAGGGAGCCAGTCTGGCTTCTCTAATGAGAAAGAGCCAAACTCGTCTGGAAGTCACCACCAAGAAGGTCCTCTCCTGAGTCCCCACCGACCGTGCCTGTGGGGGTGGTGGGACCGAAAGAAGGGCTTCCCCTGAAGATCTCAAAACCCAGGCAGGTTCATATGAGGGAATACAGCCTTTCAGATAGCCTGGGCCTTCAGAAGCCAGAGGGGCAGTGGGGCTGCTCAGCCTCCCCGCCCAACAGCTGGTGTGTGAGGTAGCTCAGCAGTCAGTTCCCCGTGCATCAACTGGGCAGCCTCAAGAAAGCCCCACTGCGCCTTCAGCTCACGAGGAGACCTTCCCCAGGGTCTCCTCATGAGTCGCAAGGACTCTCCAGGCTGCCTCCCACTCCTGGGCTTCACTTACAGGTTCCCAGAGCTGTGGGGAATTGCCAGTACTGTACCCATTTTTGTTTCTGTCTCCAGACGCCCCTGGCACATGGTTTCCAGGGACTTTGTCCAGGAGGGGATGCATCCTGCAGGCATAGGGAAAGGGTTTCCTATCCCTGTTCTGAAAGGTGAACTGTCTGTGCGCATCTTGTTGCTATCAGCTGCAGATAAAGGTAAAAGGTAAAGGGACCCCTGACCATTATTAGGTCCAGTCGTGGCCGACTCTGGGGTTGCAGCGCTCATCTCGCTTTATCAGCCGAGGGAGCCGGCGTACAGCTTCCGGGTCATGTGGCCCCCATGACTAAGCTGTTTCTGGCGAACCAGAGCAGCACACGGAAACACTGTTTACCTTCCCTCCGGAGTGGTACCTATTTATTTACTTGCACTTTGACATGCTTTCGAACTGCTAGGTTGGCAGGAGCAGGGACCGAGCAACGGGAGCTCACCCCACCGCAGGGATTCGAACCGCCGACCTTCTGATCTGCAAGTCCTAGACTCTGTGGTTTAACCCACAGTGCCACCCATGTCCCTAACAGCTGCATATAGACTTCACCAAAAGTCTGACGGCCACTTTTGGGAAGCCCTCGAATCCAGAAGCCATTGCTGAATCTTACAGCAGATAATTCAATCCGAGAATTACGGGTGTAAAGAAAAGACTATCTTTCGTCTGGCCCCAGCCTGCCGCCAATCATTTTCAGTGAGTGGCGCTCCCCCACGGCTAGCAACAGAGGTAAATAATTATAGGAGGACAAATGCATGCAAATCTGCGGGGATTTTTTGGTTCCCTCCCTGCAGAGTAGACCCCTCCTGGCTCTCAGGATCGCCGCGGCTTATGTAAACTGCCTCTGCAGACCATATAAATGTCAAAACGCACACACCAGGCTATTTTGTTTTTCATATATTAAAAACTTGCTGAAAAAACTATTTACCTCCATAACACCCAGTGAGATGAGTGGCTACACTGGCACATTTTACGGTCCTTGGAGCAGATGAAAGGGGGAGCGACTGATTGAATATAATTAGCTTGATGTCTTCTGCGGGGAGTTATCTGCCAGGCTTGTGTGTCATTATCGCAGAGCTCCACTACAAAGGGCAGCCCACAAGGAGAAGATGTTGTGGTGTGTGTGCGTGGATTGCAAAGGCGCAAATGGATGTGAACACATGTGCCGTCCAATGAAGTAAACGGAAGGAGATGGAAGGGGGTGAAGTCAGGGTGGAGAGACTTTAAGGCTGCGAGTTGAGCGGCCAGCCGAGCGAGCGAACCCGCAGCAAGGTCAGCAAAGCAGTGAGGGACAGATCCATACTAGACGTTGAAAGCACATTCAACGCACATTTAAAGCACAACTTATCCTTCCATCAATGTATCCTGGGAACTGTAGCTTCCCGCCCCCTCACAGAGCTACGGTTCCCAGGATTCTTTTGGGGAAACCACATGCTTCGCAAGGGGTTAGTCTAGAGGACCTGTGCAAGTCCCTTCCAAATCTACAGTTCTATGAAATGTGAGGTCATGGACTGGTTGGACGCAGAGGAATGGTGGGAGAAACCAGCTGGAGAACCACCAAGGGGAAAGGCTCAGAGCCAAGGGTGGTGGTGGGGCAACGATGAATGGTCAGAGGGAGAAGACTGAGAAGAGGAGGTGTCAGAAGCTGAAAGGGCAACAGGGCTTGGTGAGCTGGGAGAGTCTGTGGCAGAGAGCAGTCCAGAATCAGAGGCAGAGGCTGAAGCAGGAGAGGAGAGAGGAGAGAGGCAGAGATGAGTCTGACTGGTGCAGAGTCCCCCTCCTGCTGTGACAGGCTCCCCCACTGGTCTCCCAGAACCAGAAGAGGCATGAAAAGGGCAGAGGAGAGGTTGGTTGGCTGCAGGCAAGCACAGTCTCCGATTGCTTGGGGGAAACCCTGGAGAGGAGCAAACTTAGATGGCTGTGGGGAGGCAGCGACTTTCCATCTCAGCAACTGATCCATAGGGCAAGACCTACTGTGCTCATTAGGCCTGACACTCAGCCAAGTCTGCGAAGTTCTTGCTAATAAAGAGTTAACTCCAGCTCTGAACAGTGTGATTTACTACCGGCTCACTTCTGACATGTGCGATGGATGTACTTTAAATATATGGTGTGGATCTGAGGGTAAAGGAAGGGAGCCATCTTCAGATCGGGAGCCACATTCCCTCCTGGGCAACCTTTTAGGGGCTGTATGCCCACAATGCACAGGGCCAGAGGTAAGAGTGGGTTACATTTCATACCTTTGTACAGTAGGCTATGTTTGTCCAGATGGTTCTATGTACCACCCTCTTCATCCAAGCAAGCTGAAATGGGGGCGGGGGGGAGGCCAAGAGGCAGAGCTGAACCTGGCTGGTGAAGAGTGGCAGGTGTCTCCCCCTCCTGCTGCAACAAGCTCCCCTCCCCACTGGTCTCCCAGGACCAGAAGAGGCATGAAAAGAGCAGAGGAGAGCTTGGCTGCACACAGGCGCAGTCTCCGATTGCTCAATCATTTGGTGAGGGTTTGGGGCAGGGCCAAAGAGGGGTGTGGCCTATGGAAGGGGTGTGGCTTCTGCAGGTATCCAAGGAACAGTCAAAGAGAGACATGGGGGAGGCCCACATTTGGTGTCTGGGGCAGAGGTTCCACACCCCTTGCACTACAATTGCCACCATCCCTGACCAGTAGCTCTGCTATCCTGGGGCTGATGAGTGTCGGAAGTCCCACAACATCCAGTGAACCATATGCTCCCTGTCCCTGGACTACAAGAGGGACAGTGTTGCCTAATGGTTAGAGCGCTGGACTAGGGGCTGGGAAACCAGGGTTCAATTCCCCACTCAGCCATGAAGATTGCTGGGCGACCTTGGGCCAGTCACTCACTCTCAGCCCAACCTCCCTGAGGATAGAAAGGAGAGGGGACAGAACTGTCCGCGCCAGTTTGAGCTCCTTGGAGAAATGGTCGGAGGGAATTGAGTTTCGGAGGAAACTGAGCAGCGTTGAGGCTGTCCCAGTGGCAAGAGACCAAGGAAGTGCATCAACAATCAGCTGCTGGGCAGGGAGAATTGATTGAAACCAACCCCAGCCGTCATTATTTAGACCACCAAGCAGAAAGCCTTCATTTGCAATCATTGATTTTAATCCGTTTTTCCCCATGGGTGCCTCAGTTTCCCAACCACCCGGCTCCCACCCCCAAGGAAATGTGCATAGTGATTTGTTGATATAACCATTAAAAGCATGTTGATTTACAACCAGGCTGAGTTTCTCCCTGCTTTCCGCATATCTTTTCTCCTCGCTATGGCAGTAGCGTACTCCAGCAATATGCATTTATTTGAGCAATTATAGATTCCCCCCCCCCTCTCTCCTCCTTTCCCCCAGTTTTTTTTTTATATATATTTTTTAAGGAACTGCACAATTTTTACTGCTTCGGAAAACAGAGGATGGTAAATTGCTTATTGTTCAAAATAGCTCTGCCCCTGGTTTTGTGAGAGGGGAGAGATAAAATAGAAGGCTGAAGAAGCACTCTCATGGAAAATTATCAAAGAGAAAACTGTGAAATCAATCCAACAATAAGGCTTTTTTGTTAAAAAAAAAAGACACATGCAGATTCCCCACCGAGAAGCCTCTCAGACCTCATTTCCCTGGCAAGACTGGTGCGCAGGCTGTGACCCCTACTGGGTGGAGGTAGCCTAGACCCATGTTCAGATGACCTTCAGGTTAGACTACTGCAATGTAGGTTACGTGGGGCTGCCTTTGAAGACTGTTCAGAAAGCTCCGTTCGTCTAACATCAGTTGGGTGCCTTAAGGATCGTGTATTGGTTCTAGGGGTTGCTCGTGCGTAAGTTGCCGCCACTCCTGGCTAGGTTACCTGGTTGAACCCTTTCTGTCTGGACAGCCTCAAGTTCCGTGGCTGCCTCAGTTGCTGGCAGAATCCGTCAGTGGGCGTTTCTTGAACCTTTTCCAGCATAAAAGCTGTTTGACGCCCAGTCTTCTCCTACTCTCCCTGTGCGGAAGTCTTCTGCGCAGGGAGGGTGTGGGCAGCGGAGTACTCGTACTCTCTCCGCTGGTCTCTGGTGAGGAGTCCTGGAGCCACCTCTCTGATTCCCCATTCGGCCCCCCTTCTCCACTGGTGTTACGCTGATTTCCTTCCCCAGCGGATGGGCTGCCTCTCTCCCTACTGGGACCCTCTCCACCATCGTCCTGGAGCCTTCTCTCCGCCTCCAGCTCCGATGGCAGTTCCCTGACAGATCGCCTGGACACTGGTGGCTGTTAGGTATTCAGGGGTCTCTGTTTGCCTGAGCTTCAGTCTGGACTAAGGATTCTCAGCCCCTATGTCCCGATTCGATACATGATATCCAATCACAGAACATTTCAGGATTTGGGTCCCTGCCATTGGCCCTTAAACTCTGAGTTACGATTCGCAGCTTGGAAGTTTAGACAGCCAATCACGTTCGGAGTGGGAGTGGCCCAGGCCTTCAGAAATGTATATAAGCAGTTGCTTTGCCCCTGTTGTCTAGTTCTGCTAGTTCAATAAAGTTCTTGCTGTTATCGCTGTGTGTTGCCTCGTGGGAACCCAACTGCACTTCAGTGGCCTACACTGCCTACTGTGGCAGGGAGTTCCACAGTTTAACTCTGTGCTGCGTGACTTTCTCTCTTTTTTTTAAATTTTATTTCAAAACCAAAAAAAATTACAAACATCAGAATCAAAATCCAGATTCATTTTCTAACATAAGCCTGTTACATAGATTACCTAAATTAAAACATATCTAATTGCTCTAGGCTTCCCTTTGCTATATGTAAATACAATGCAATTAACAAATTATATTATAAACGATATTATAGGTTTCCATATACCCCCTACTTCCCTTCAGCCATGTGTGATCTCGATATTTTACTTCTTCCATCTTCTTGTGTTGTTACAATTTAATAATTATTCAATTGACTCTACTCTTATTTTCTTGATTACCCCTGCACGTTTTACCCATTCTATATTCATATTTCAATTCCGGAACCATATTTTTTCATGTATTCCTTCACTCCATCCCACTCTGAAGGACTTTCTTTTATCTGCCCTGAATCTTCCAGGATTCAGGTTCATTAGAGGTGAAGAAGTTCTAGCGTTAAGAGTTGCATTAATTTGTAGTAAGACTGTTGTTGTTGTTGTTGTTGAGTCATTTAGTCGTGAATGACTCTTCGTGACCCCATGGACCAGAGCATGCCCAAGCCACCACATCACTCCCAGGAGAGACGCGTGGCTCAGGGACGCTGCAGGCCCTGTGGTGAGCGCCGCCCAGCATTTTGTCACCCCCCCCCCTCAGTGGTGACACCAGGGGCAGACCGCCCACAACACACCCTCCTTCCTCCGCCCCGGTACTATTACTTCCACACATGTTGTTGTTGTTTAGTCGTTTAGTTGTGTCCGACTCTTCATGACCCCCTGGACCAGAGCACGCCAGGCACTCCTGTCTTCCACTGCCTCCCGCAGTTTGGTCAAACTCATGCTGGTAGCTTCAAGGACACTGTCCCACCATCTCGTCCTCCGTCATCCCCTTCTCCTTGTGCCCTCCATCTTTCCCAGCATCAGGGTCTTTTCCAGGGAGTCTTCTCTTCTCATGAGGTGGCCAAAGTCTCGGAGCCTCAGCTTCAGGATCTGCCCTTCCAGTGAGCACTCAGGGCTGATTTCCTTCAGAATGGATAGGTTTGATCTTCTTGCAGTCTATGGGACTCTCAAGAGTCTCCTCCAGCACCATAATTCAAAAGCATCAATTCTTCGGCGATCAGCCTTCTTTATGGTCCAGCAATGCAGGAATCTCATCTTAAGCATCCATGGCTGATCCACCCTTTGCTTAAAAACCTCCAAGGAAAAAGCCCACCACCTCTTGTGAGAGTCTGTTCCACTGCTGAACAGCTCATACTGTCAGAAAGTTTTTCCAGATATTTAGTCAGAATCTCCTTTCTTGAAGCTAATGGTTCGAGTTCTACCCTCCAGAGCAGGAGAGAACAAGCATGCTCCCTCTTCCATGTGACAGCCCTTAAGATCTGTCACATGGAAGGAGTGGGTTGGAGGCTCTCCACCTCGATGGTTCCACTCCGACTTCCAGATCCATTTCCAGAAAGGAGTCATGGGAGGCGACTGTTCATCACCATGGGAGGTGTCCTGCAGTGTCCACAGGCTTCCACCTTGTCCCCAATGCCGTTTAGCATTTATGTGAAGCCTCTGAGATCTGCCATCAGATTTGGAGTGATGTGCCATCAATCTGCAGTTGACTCCCAACTCGGTCGCTCTGCTCAATCTGAATCAGGAGAGGCGGTTGAGTGCATGGAGGCTGTGATGTTTTTGGTGTGCGCCAACAAACCGAGCCCTATTCCTCAAAAGGCAGAGGTGTTTGTTACGATATAGAAGCAATGCTGCTGCGAGCTGATTGCTTGAAAACAACATCACATGATGTTGGGACTGTCCGTGGGAAACAGAGGGCACCGGAATTAGCTCAGAGTGTAATACGAGCTGTACAGGAAGTGTTTTTGTTCAGTCGACTGCTGGAGTTTGAAGAGTGCAGTCATGTTTTTTGTAACGCTGCAAAGACAGAAATAAAGCCATGTAAATACGTTTCTGTCTATCTCTTTCCCCTGCCGGGGGGGGCAGGAAAGAGGGGGGGTGTTCTTCTCACGCTGAGAAGGATCGTCTCTGCCTGGATCCTGCCGGGAAAGCAGACCGGGAGGTCAACAGGAGACCAAGCCGGGTGCCTGGGAGAGTTGTCAGTTTCTCCTGATAAAGGCTACGATTCCAACAGTGTTATGCGTCCCAGGTTTTCACGCCTGAGAGGTTGCATTCCCATGGAAGGAGCAGGGGGTCTCCTGGATTCAACACTGTCTCGGGGGGTTCAGGTGGCCTCCATGACAAGGAGTTGCCTTTTTCTTTTCTTTTTTTTTAAATTTATTGAATGATTTTATGTTACAAAAAACAATACAACCATACTACCACTAAATATAATTAAGAAATAAAAATTACACACATCAATATTTACTTTGTTATTTGTTATTTACCGTCTTCTTTCCTCCCAAACATTCCATACAAAAACACACATATGTGCAGACACCTACACACCCACACACAAAATGATAATAATGAAAGTAAATATTTTTCCCCTTTTATCTTCCAAAATCTTTTCTTCAACTTTGACTTCCTGTCAAGTCCCTTTGCATATATTTTATCTTACAATCGAATGTACACAAAACAATAAACCTTTCTATATAAATTTTCCAGTACATTCTGAAAACATAATAAATCCTTAATTGTTGTCCACCTCCTTTTAGTTCCTTTATCACTCGAATGCTAGCACGGAGTCAAAACTATTATTGTATTTTTGAACATATCTTCTATAACCATCCCATTTTTCCGCTGCCTTTTTCACCAGTTATGGCTCCTTTTGGACAGAGATGACTTGGGGGCTGTCTTTGAAGATGACTTCAACTGGTCCAAAATGCAGCAGCCAGATTGCTGGTTGGGGTTCTATAGACATCTCATATAACCTGCTTTAAAACAGCTGCACTGGTCATTTCTGGGTCCAATACCTCACAAAGCCCTAAACAACTCAGGACCCAAATATCTGAAAGACCACCTCCTTCCCATCAGACCACCTTGGGTGCTGAGATTGGCAGGGGGCCCTCCTGGTAGCTCCTCCCCCCTCAGAGGTTCAGGGTGGGACAGGGTCTTCCCTGTGGTGGCTCCTAAACTGTGAAACTCCCTCCCCACAGAGGTGCATCTGATGCCCTCACCATACAGCTTTTGGAGAATGCCGAAGACACGCCTCTTTCTTCCCTGGCTTTTGACACTTGAGGTGTATATTTTCCAGACCCGCCTTGTTTTTACAATTGTAAATTGTTCTGAGCTGTTTCATTCTGCAGTGGTATTTTCCTCCAGTGACATCGATTTCTGTCTTCCTTAGGCATGAACGTCATGGAGAGTTCCCCTTACGAACCCTTTGTGAGGGGCTTTGACTACGTCCGATTGGCTTCCATCACTGCAGGTATGTCTTCGCAGGGGTGTTCCCCTTGTCCCTAGCCCCAGGCGGTCTCTTAGAAGTGGCAGGGAAATGGACCTCAGCTCCCTTGTGATCCCAGGAAGTCTCCAAGCAAAGCCTTTTCACTTGCCTGAGCTGTTTGATTTCTGCCCATGCTGACGTAAGCAGGAGAATCAAACATTTTCTGCTCCTTCCTTCTTTCTCAGAGTTCCTCCAGAGGCCACCTTGTTTTTCCACCAGTGGTCAGTTCTGTGGGAATGTTCAGGAAGGCAGAAGATATATTGTTCATTCATATCCTTTCTAACTTGCGCTGGGAAGTTCCTTTACTTAGCAGAGTTTCACAGTCCCCTTTTAAACGCACAGCAGATAGCTGGTTGCAGGCTCGTAAAAGCCTCTCACTATTATATACAGTTCAGTACTGAATTGTATATTCCTGGTAAATTCCCTGTTTCCCCTCTTAAAAGAATAAACACACGACAATCTTGTGTAAAGTATATAAAAGAAGTTTACTCACACATTCAGTTCACAGTTGGATCCCTGAAGGCAGACTTAGTTACAAAGTATATCCATGTGGACCTATCCCATACTGAGATAATTCCAGGGTCCTCTGTTGGCTGGAAGCTGAAAGCTGAAAGCCAACAGAGCATTTCTTGCTAAAAAAAGCTGCTCCATTGACGAATGGAGTCAAAAAGAGAGAGTGCTGTGCTCCTTGCCCTTTTGTGTTACCTGGACAGGTAAGGTCACGGCCACCTCTAGTCACATGCAAAGGAAGTATGTCCCAGCCAGGAGGAAACAGGAAGCTTGCGACTGGCTGGACCAAACATTCCCCCGCATGTCCACTCTAGGAAAACAAGGAATGTTGTACTTGACTGCTACTTATGTATCACATCCCACAAGTTCCTCTTCTTGCCCACAAATCTAAGGCTGCAAATGCACCATATGTTTAAAGCACATTCCCTAAGCCCCCCCCCACACAAAAATCATGGGAACTGTAGTTTTCCCCTACAAAGCCACAGTTCCTAGAACCCATGACAAACTACAGTTATCTGGGGGAGGCAGTACTTGAAATGTATGTAGACACACTGAAATTAATAGCCATGGCTAACTTTGGTCCATTAATTTCAGTGCGCCTACTCTGAGTAAAAGCCAACCTATTTTCTGCCTCTGCCTTTGCAACTAGCATAGATTCCCCATTCCGAGCACCCAGTTCCTTTGCAGACAGCTGTGAAAGAAGCCTGGCATTGTTTCCACTACCATACCACCCTCAAGTGGACGCAGGTGGCGCTGTGGGTTAAACCACAGAGTCTAGGACTCGCCAATCAGAAGGTCGGCGGTTCGAATCCCTGCGACGGGGTGAGCTCCCGTTGCTCGGTCCCTACTCCTGCCAACCTAGCAGTTCGAAAGCACATCAAAGTGCAAGTAGATAAATAGGTACCACTCTGGCGGGAAGGTAAACAGCGTTTCCATGCGCTGCTCTGGTTCGCCAGAAGCGGCTTAGTCATGCTGGCCACATGACCTGGAAGCTGTACACCGGCTTCCTCGGCCAGTAAAGCGAGATGAGCAATGCAAGGATGAGCATTTCGGACTGGCGTCTCTCTGCCCCACAGGCTCCGAGAACGAGGTCACCCAAGTGAACCGCTGCTTGGATGCCGCCAAGGCCTGCAACGTGGACGAGGTTTGCCAGCGCCTTCGGACCGAGTACGTCTCCTCCTGCATCCGCCGCACGGCCCGGGCGGACACCTGCAACCGCTCCAAGTGCCACAAGGCCTTGCGGAAGTTCTTTGACCGTGTGCCCCCCGAGTACACGCATGAGCTGCTCTTCTGCCCCTGCGACGACACGGCCTGCGCGGAGAGGCGCAGGCAGACCATCGTGCCCACCTGCTCCTACGAGGCCAAGGAGAGACCCAACTGCTTGGCGCCACTCGACTCCTGCCGGGTGAACTATGTCTGCAGGTACGTTGCGTTTCGCGCCCCGTTGCTACTGCAAAGTGGAACTCTGTTTCTGTGGTTTGTTTTGCATACCGTACATGTTAAATACTGGGTAGACACGGCAGATGACACAGCGATTTCTCCAAAGCAGCTCTTTATTTTGTAAGCTGGAACAGAACTGAACAGCAAACAGCTCAGCCGGCCTGCTTTTATAGGCAGCCGGCTGTCAACATTGTAGCAACAACAACCCAGGGTTTCCCACCTAAACTAACTGACGTGGACCTGAGTGAAAACTATCTACAGTATCCCCCTGCTGGCCCAGGGTGAGAACTTCAGTACATAACACCACACCCCTGCATATTTTACATGAACTAAACCATCCAGTAATCCATTCTTACATCCATCAAATCTTATTCACACTGTTGAATTTATCTCTATGTTTCTGGCATTTTTGAATGAACACAATTTTCACCCATATATTCAGTAAATATTTTCCAGTCTTCTTTAAACGTGCATTCTTCTCCTTCTCTTATTCTATATGTTAAATCTGCAAGCTGCACATATTCCATCAGTTTAAGTTGCCATTCTTCTTTCTTGCTCGTTTTCCATTTTGGGGCTAACGAAACACAGGCCACAGTAGTAGCATACATAAATAGTCTTTTTTGATGTCTGGGAATTTCCCTCTGAATTATCCCCAACACAAAGCACTCTGGTTTTTTTGGAAAGATAAACATTTTTTTCAATTCATTTTATATCATTTCCCAATATTCTTTTACCCTTTTAAACTTCCATCACATATGATAAAACGTACCCTCAACCTCTTCACATCTCCAGCACTTATCTGATTCGGACATATACATTTGAGTAAGTCTACTCGGAGTTAAATACCATCTGTAAAACATTTTCAGGTGGTTTCATGGTATGCAAAATGAACCACGGAAAGAGAAGAGGGGAAGTCGTTGATTTAAGGTTGTTTAAATGAAAATTTTGAAATGCAATTTAGAAAATTTAATAAATTTATATTTATATAGGAAAGTGCAACTCTGGAGCCTGAGGTTAAAAAAGAAAGCCCATCTCTTTTCCCCTTATAGAGGTGATGGAAAAGAGGCCACAGCCTGGGGTTTCTTTTTCATGCACCCAGCCCCTTGGTGCAGAGCAAGCGTCCAGTTTGATGTGCTTAAGAACCATGGAGCTGGCGATCAGGTCCAGCTCACTGTTAGTCCCAGGCATCCGCAGAGAAAGTAAAAAATAAAAATGTTCTTTTGTCCTTTGTTTTGCACAAAGAGAGCGAGAGAAGCCTTTGATTGGGATGCCCTCGGTCCTGAGCAGGCTTGAGTTATCTGTACGTGCAAATACCGTATTTTTCGCCCTATAGGATGCACCGTCCCATAAGGCGCAACTAGTTTTTTGGGGGGGAAATAAAGGGGAAAAAATATTTTTCCCCCCAGGCGCGGGGCTGGGGAAGCCCGAGCTTCCCCCAACCCCAGCCCCCAAACAGGCAGCTCTCTGCAAGTCGTGGGAGCCCAGCGCTGGCTCCCGCTGCTTGCTGAGAGGTCCGCGAAGCCTGGACGCGCTGAGCTCAGCACGGGCAGGCTTCAGCATGCAGGCAACTCTCCACAAGCAGCGGGAGCCCAACGCTGGTTGC
Organism: Podarcis tiliguerta; assembly: GCF_965153285.1. Taxonomy (NCBI): domain Eukaryota; kingdom Metazoa; phylum Chordata; class Lepidosauria; order Squamata; family Lacertidae; genus Podarcis; species Podarcis tiliguerta. Next base: position 4,779,997 of record NC_139542.1, read on the forward strand.
GGAGAGGTGCGCGAAGCCTGCATTCGCCCCATAGGACGCACACACATTTCCCCTTCATTTTTGGAGGGGGAAAAGTGCGTCCTATAGGGCGAAAAATACGGTAGACCAATGGGACCCCTTGTCTTTGCTGGAGCTGCAACGTGGTGTCAGAAAAGTACGACACCCTTGTGTTTGTGCGTGTGGAAACTCTGCTTGAGTTTGGAGCGAAAGCTGCACAGCATCTTTCTTCCTTGACGTTGGCGCTTAGCAGTGGCACTGGAGCTCACCGGAAATAGAGAGATAGAGAGATAGATAGTTAGCTTCTGAATGCATGCATTAAAAAAAAAATGTGTCCATAGTGAAGAATGAGAAGCAGGAGCAGGAACCAGGACGTATCCGAGGTGACATGATTCTGAACGCAGCTGGGGATCACAAGTGGGGAATCATAGAACTGTTGGAAGGGATCCCAAGGATCATAGAACTGTTGGAAGGGATCCCAAGGATCTTCTCGTCCAACCCCCTGCAAGGCAAGAATCTTACAGCCCTTGCTGAAAGGCATGGCAGTGAAAAACACCAGGAGGGCATCAGGCTGGGAAAGGCTGCCTTGTCGAGGGTTTGCTTTTGATATGAGCATGTCAGATTGCAAATAACTTCTCCCCTTTTGCCTCTCTCCCAGATCCCGTTACGCCGAGTTCCAGTTCAACTGCCAATCCTCTGCGCAGTCTGCGACAGGGTGCCAGAGGGAGAATTACGCTGCCTGTCTGCTGGCCTATACTGGGATCATAGGTACATAGCGGGGATTTGCTTAAATTTTGCTTGTTTTCAGCCGCCCAGAAAAATCGCTGCCATGTTAATTCAAACATTGCTCCATTGGCGATTCCTCCATGCTAAAGATTACAGCCCTAACTGGCACAGAATGTGAACCCAGGGTCCTTTGAAACATTGCAAAGCATCAGATCATGTGTAGCTTAATGCCAGTGTGGTGCAGTGGTTAAGAGCGGTGGACTCGTAATCTGGTGAACCGGGTTCGCTTCCCCGCTCCTCCACATGCAGCTGCTGGGTGACCTTGGGCTAGTCACACTTCTCTGAAGTCTCTCAGCCCCACTCACCTCACAGAGTGTTTGTTGTGGGGGAGGAGGTGAAAGGAGAATGTTAGCCGCTTTGAGACTCCTTTGGGTAGTGATAAAGCGGGATATCAAATCCAAACTCTTCTTAATGCTTAAAATAAAAGATAGCAACAGCAGCATTTTACTTAAAACCCACAGTTGTAGAAGAAGAAGAGTAGTTTGGGTTTGATATCCCGCTTTATCACTACCCGAAGGAGTCTCAAAGCGGCCAACATTCTCCTTTCCCTTCCTCCCCCACAACAAACACTCTGTGAGGTGAGTGGGGCTGAGAGACTTCAAAGAAGTGTGACTGGCCCAAGGTCACCCAGCAGCTGCGTGTGGAGGAGCGGAGACGTGAACCCGGTTCACCAGATTACGAGACTACTGCTCTTAAGCACTACACCACACTGGCTCTTTTTATTCTATTGTTGACTGCAACAATATACCCATCTCAACCTTTCAAGGGGTTCATCCACACTTTTGCTTGACCCATATTTTGATCATATTATTTACCAATTAATTGCCCTGAGTCCAAGAGCTTCCCTCTTTGTTCTGCGTTGTGAAAATCCTGCCTTACCCGCTGAACTGAAGCTCAGTTAAACAAAAGCTCTTGGATTTTCCACATATCTGGTGCTTCTAAGAAAATTGCCAAGTCCCTTTGGCCACATAGACACTGACAGCAGCATGATGGCATTTTAAACATTCATGGTTTCCCTCAAAGAATTCTGGGAGCTGTAGTCTGTTGAGGGTGCTGAGTTGCTAGGAGACCCCCCTGTTCCCTTTCCAGAACTACAATTCCCAGAGCTCCCTGGGAAGAGGGATGGATTATGAAACCACTCTGGGAATTGTAGCTCTGGAAGGGGAATGACAACTCTAAACTACAGCTCCCAGAATTCTTTGGACTGTTCCAAATGGAAGCACGGTGCTTTCAATGCATGATATGAATATGGGCGTTTTTATCTGGAGCAGCTATTCCTGACCTGTTGCCAGAGTTTGACATAGGATTGGGTTTTGTCCTCCACTCATCAACAAATGTTCTCTCTCTCTCTTCCTACTTCCCACTCCCCATTCCACCTCCTGGCAGGTAGTCCCATCACCCCAAACTACATCGACAACTCAACGTCAAACATTGCACCCTGGTGTACGTGCAATGCTAGCGGGAACAGGCAAGAGGAATGCGAAAACTTCCTACACCTCTTCACAAAGAATCTCTGCCTCCGTAAGTATGGGCTTGCCATACGGCAGGAAAATTCCTGACATGTCCTGGTTTCTCGGGTGTAAAAATGGCATCAGGGCAGGGGGCATTTTGCCGAAGCATCAAAATGTCAGGGGAAACCTGACATTTCAGGGAGTTTCCCCCCAAAAAACTGAACAATTTTGTTTTTGGTTTTTAAAAATTGTTTCCATTTGATTTTTACAAATTCATTCACGCAGGTAATATTATAACAAATAATAAACATTGCACAAAATTATTCCAAAACTCCAGACTTACCTCCTCCCCTCTGTGGGTTCTTTAAGTAGCTTTTTTAACTGCACATCTGTCTAATTCATGGGTAAGCAAACTAAGGCCTGGGGGCCAGATCCGGCCCAATCGCCTTCTCAATCCGGCCCACGGACAGTCCAGGAATCAGCGTGTTTTTACATGAGTAGAATGTGTCCTTTTATTTAAAATGCATCTCTGGGTTATTTGTGGGGCATAGGAATTCATTCATACAGTATATATTTTTCAAAATATAGTCCAGCCCCCCACAAGGTCTGAGGGACAGCCCCCTGCTGAAAAAGTTTGCTGACCCCTGGTCTAATTCACCACCCTGCATTGTATCCAAAATCTATGTATCATTGCAAGAGTTATTTAAACCATGCCCAAGAGTTCAAGTGTTTACAGTGGTCTTTTAAGTCCCATATATATTTGTCCCATTCTTTGTTTTGATCCTCCTGATTTTTGACTTTCCCAGTTAATCTTGCCATCTCTGCATAGTCCAATAATTTAATTTCTGCCAGTCTGCCCTGGTGGGTATCTTGTCATCCTTTCAGCTCTGGGCAAGAAAAGCTAATCAATTTTGGTTGTTTCCTAAAATAAATACAGTGGTGCCCCGCAAGATGAATGCCTCGCAAGACGGAAAACCCGCTAGACGAAAGGGTTTTCCGTTTTGGAGGTGATTCGCAGAACGAATTTGCTATGGGCTTGCTTCGCAAGACGAAAATGTCTTGCGATTCCTGGGGTTTTTTTTCCGCTCCCCACCCCCTTTTTCTAAGGCACTAAGCTGCTAATAGCCTTTTAGCAGCTAATCCGCTAATCCCTTAAGCCTTTAATAGCCGCTAATAGCCGCTAAACCGCTAATAGCGCTAATCCGCTAATCCGCTAATGGGGTTGCTTCACAAGACGAAAAAACCGCTAGACGAAGAGACTCGCAGAACGAATTAATTTCGTCTTGCGAGGCACCACTGTAAATTGCTTTTGAAATATGGGAACCCAACAGTTCTCCCAAGAACCAGAGTTGGGGGGTGGGGTGCCCCCTTCCTTCTCTCTCAAGCCCAAACCCAGGATCACCTCTGAGTAAGGAGAATCCTTCTGCCACAAAACGGATGTCTCGGTCCTTGAGAGTGCATGAGGAGGAGGAGGTGAAGCAGGCAGCCAAGCCTTTCAAATGTCAGAAGCAGGGAAGAAAAACCTCTGGCAGGTTGAGCACGTCAAGACTCATCAGCGTCCTGAGAAGGACGCGAGGCTGTCGAGACTCAAGGAGATCTGACAAGAGCGGACCTTGCAACAGATTGGATCTCGGCAGCTGCTAAGGACGGAGCGTCCCCTCTTTACGACAACTCTCTGACAAGGGCAGGCCTCGTGGCCTCGAGGGTGCTAACTTCACCAGCACAGCGGCCAGACATTCAGTGCCTGGCTAAACGGAGCCTCTTTAGATGGTGGGATGAGGGCAGCAAGAGGTCAGGTAAATCCTTGCCTTCCTTTAGCATCTCCTGCACACCTGAGTTAAACAGCCGCATTGTTACAGTGGGATTCCTTTACAGTGGTACCTCAGGTTACATACGCTTCAGGTTACAGACGCTTCAGGTTACAGACTCCGCTAACCCAGAAATAGTGCTTCAGGTTAAGAAGTTTGCTTCAGGATGAGAACAGAAATCGTGCTCTGGTGGCGCGGCAGCAGCAGGAGGCCCCATTAGCTAAAGTGGTTCTTCAGGTTAAGAACAGTTTCAGGTTAAGTAGGAACCTCCAGAACGAATTAAGTACTTAACCCAAGGTACCACTGTATTGTATATGTCAGCCACAGATGCTTACATTTTAACGTTTCAATGGGATGGCATATTTGCGTTTCTTCGTTGCAGTTTTTAACTATGTGTGTGTATATTTTAGTCATTCTTATTTGTTGTTGTTATTTATTAAAGTTGTATACCCATATGCATATGGGACACGGGTGGCGCTGTGGGTTAAACCACAGAGCCTAGGACTTGCCGATCAGAAGGTCAGCGGTTCAAATCCCTGTGACGGGGTGAGCTCCCGTTGCTCGGTCCCTGCTCCTGCCAACCTAGCAGTTCGAAAGCACGTCAAAGTGCAAGTAGATAAATAGGTACCACTCTGGCGGGAAGGTAAACGGCATTTCCGTGCGCTGCTCTGGTGTAAGGCGACCTTCATCAGAAGTCTATATTTTGGAAATCCCCCCCCCCCAAATAGCTCAAAAACTGCCTGCCTGTGTGTGTGTGTGTGTGTGTGTGTGGTTTTGCAAACTTCTGTGTCCATATTTCCACTGTTTGAAATATGGCAACCCTATTACTATTACTATTTTTAATTTATTTATACCCACCTTTTTCTCTGATGGAATTCAAGGTGGCTTACAGATAAAAACAAGAATGGCTAAAAACATAGACAAAACAGTAATTTTAAAAGTAATCATTGATCAAATGAAAACTGTATATAGATATAGATATAGATATAGATATAGATATAGATATAGAGATTAGGGGATGCGAGTGGCGCTGTAGTCTAAACCACAGAGCCTAGGCCTTGCCGATCAGAAGGTCGGCGGTTCGAATCCCTGTGACGGGGTGAGCTCCTGTTGCTCGGTCCCTGCTCCTGCCAACCTAATAGTTCGAAAGCACATTGAAGTGCAAGTAGATAAATAGGTACCACTCTGGCGGGAAGGTAAACGGCGTTTCTGTGCGCTGCTCTGGTTCGCCAGAAGCGGCTTAGTCATGCCGGCCACATGACCCAGAAGCTGTACGCCGGCTCCCTCGGCCAATAAAGCGAGATGAGCACCGCAACCCCAGAGTCAGCCACGACTGAAGCTAATGGTCAGGGGTCCCTTTACCTTTACCCATATGCATGCCCATAGATCTCAGGAGATGAAGCTGAGGACACATAGTAGAAGAAGGAATTGCCCTCAGGGCCTGTCAGGGACCGTGCTGAGGAGTGCTGAGGAGAAATGGTGGGGGCCTTCCTCTCCCCCTGCTCCTGATCCGGACCCTGAATCTTCCCAGGAGCAGGAGGGCAATACAGTGGTACCTCTGTTTAAGTACTTAATTCGTTCCAGAGGTCCATTCTTAACCTGAAACTGTTCTTAACCTGAAGCACCACTTTAGCTAATGGGGCCTCCTGCTGCTGCCATGCCGCCGCTACGCAATTTCTGTTCTCATCCTTAAGCAAAGTTCTTAACCCAAGGTACTATTTCTGGGTTAGCGGAGTCTGTAACCTGAAGCATCTGTAACCTGAAGCGTATATAATCCGAGGTACCACTGTATAGATTTGAAACAGTGGTTTGCAGAGGGACATAGTTCAGAAGGCGGAAGCTGGGAAATACTAGGTGGGGAACAGCTAGAAGAAGAAGAAACACTAGGAGAGAAGGGGGTAACAGATTCACTTCTCCAGATCCCTTCTCCAAGGACATGGAGAGCTCAGAAAGTGTCAGAATAGAAAGCACAGAGACTACAAACTCAGATTACAAGACATAGATTAATTGGGATGGAGGGAGTAACCCTTAATTGGGAGCGCCACCATTTCTAGTAGACATGTTCTTTGTTCTCGCACTGTGATTATTAAAGATTCTAAGTGGTAAGATGTTCCTTTCATTTGATCTTTTGTTCACTGTCGATTCCCCAAAACCTGACAGGGCCATCCCCAGTTGTGCATACCTACACCAGAGGTAGTTTCACAAGAAGACTTTGTTTGTGCCAGTGCCTCCCTTGCTCACAGGCCATATTGCCCTCCTTAGATGTAGAAGACTCAGGCTTACAAATCGTAGAGCAGGCATAGGCAAACTTGACCCTCCAGATGTTTTAGGACAACAACTCCCATCATCCCTGACCACTGGTCCTGTTAGCTAGGGATGATGGGAATAGTAGTTCCAAAACAGCTGGAGGGCCGAGTTTGCCTATGCCTGCCATAGAGGAACCACAGTCTGCCTGAGTCAATGACTGCTAACGTAGGCTGGGTCCAGTGGCGTAGCGTGGGTTGTCAGCACCCGGGGCAAGGCAAGTAATTTGCGCCCCCCCCCCCCGCTGCACTGTCCCTCCCCCAGATAGTCCCTCACTCTCTCTCCGCACCGCACCGCATGCCTGGCACCCTCCCCTCCACAGTGGGCGGCGACCCGGCAGCTCGGATCGGATTCGCACAGCCAGCACTGCAGTGAGAGAGAGTGAGTGAGCCAGGTAGGGGCAGAGAGCTGCGAGTGCGAGCGCCCCCCCCCCAGATGTTGTGCCCGTTGCGGCCGGGCCCCCCCCTGCACCCCCACGCTACGCCACTGGCTGGGCCCCTTTAAATTGAGAGGCTCTTCCTGCTGAAGTTGGGGCTACCAACCAAGGTTGACCAGCAGCTCCTATTTAAGGCTCAGTCAGAGGCTGGCTGGTGCTGAAACAACATTTAAGTGCTCCTCTTGTGGAATCTATAGCCTGAGCTGTCCGGTGTCCTTGCCTTGCCTGCTGCTCAAAACTCTCCAAAGTCTCAACAAGTTAAACCCCTGGACTAGGGAGCGGCTGCATTATGTCTCTGGTGCAAATGCATGCAAATTTATGTGCATGAACACTCAGGCACCATGCCGGGCACAGCCTGCCGTTTCACACTGCTGTGGTATATTTCAAAACATCGATAAGTGATCCTGGGACAATTAGGCTGTTTTCTAGCATACCTTTCACCAAAAGAACACAAACACCCTTTTTGGCTTTTTAATCACAGGAAGACAGGCTGTTGCAGAGTAAATTGCAGTGTGAAATCAGGTGAAAATGGGGATGGGAGAACGAGTTCCTGGCCACGAGAAGTCCTGTCTTAGGAGCATATCCCAAGACATCGCCTGTAAATGAGGAGAGGCTTTGCTGCAGATGCATTTCTGAAACTGGAGCCTAGAAACCGCACATATCAGATTAATATCTCTGGCCCTCGACACGCAGCAAGGGGGCAGAGGGAGTGGAGATCTTTAAATGAAAAAGGGACCGGGATACATAAATCATCTCCCTCCGTCTCCACAAGGCAGTTAAATTATTCACATTACACAGGAGTGCACTTGGAGAGTTCTAGGACTTTAGAGAAGAACGCATATTACAGGGAGGCCACATCTAGTGGGTGAGGATATGAGACCCAACACAGAGTGGGCTTGCTCAGCAAGCAAGGCGGTGAACTTAAAAGGTCTTTACTTGTGGGGTAGCCCCAATCAGACCTGTTTCCAAAGGAGATTTTAAGCTCTTCACTGTACTTCGTTGGTGGCCCACAGGTTTTAGAGTTCAGAGAGAGGGAGGAAAAACCTCATTCTCTCTCCACTTACCCTGTGCCATGCATAATTTTATAAACTCCTGTAATAATAATTTATTATTTATACCCCACCCATCTGGCTGGTTACCAACAGAATATTAAAAACATGATAAAACATCAAAGATTAAAAATATCCCTAAACAGGGCTGCCTTCAGATGTCTTCTAAAAGTCAGATAGTTGTTTATTTCCTTGACATCAGGTGGGAGGGCGTTCCACAGGGCAGGCACCACCACCAAGAAGGCCCTCTGTCTTGTTCCCTGTAACCTCACTTCTCACAGTGAGGGAACCACCAGAAGGCCCTCGGAGGAGGACCTCAGTGTCCAGGCTGAATGATGGGGATGGAGATGCTCCTTCAGGTATACTGGACCGAGGCCATTTAGGGCTTTGAAGGTCAGCACCAACACTTTGAATTGTGCTTGGAAATGTACTGGGAGCCAATGTAGGTCTTTCAGGACCAGTCTTATATGGTCTCGGTGGCCACTCCCAGTCACCAGTCTAGCTGCCACATTCTGGATTAGTTGTGGTTTCCGCGTCACCTTCAAATGTAGCCCCACGTAGAGCACATGGCAGTACAGTGGGACCTCGGTTTAAGAACTTAATTTGTTCTGGAGGTCTGTTCTTAACCTGAAACTGTTCTTAACCTGAAGCACCACTTTAGCCAATGGGGCCTCCCGCTGCCTCCACGCTATTTCTGTTCTTATCCTGAAGCAAAGTTCTTCACCCGAGGTACTATTTCTGGGTTAGCGTAGTCTGTAACCTGAAGCGTCTATAACCTGAACCATCTGTAACCTGAGGTACCACTGTAGTCCAAGCAGGAGATAACCCATCATTACATTCAAAGTACAAAGCAGCTTCCTGTGTAGAAACGAGGGGAACGATCCTGCTTTCCTCTTTCAGAGAATGCCATCCAGGCCTTTGGCAACGGGACGTACCTGAGCGCCGCCCTGGGCTCCTCCACCCCTCCCACGACACAGATGCGCAAGCAGGAGAGGAACGCCAACAAGGCAGCAGCCACCCTCAGAGAGAACATCTTTGAACAGCTACAGCCCACCAAGGTAGGCAGAGGGTACGGCCCAGGGAACAAGCAGGGTAGCCGTGAGAGACGTTTTCAACACCATCCTATCTTCCATAGAGGAAGTTTGAGCAGACACAGACCAAGGGACACCCTCCTTGGACCATCAACCAGCATCACTCCCACCCGCAGGCTGCTTGCAGCTTTTGCACTGCCTTTCCAGAAGTTCTCTGAAAGTCTTTGTAGACTATGCAAGTCTCTGAAAGAAGCATTAGGTCAGATTCTTGCCTGGTGAAAACAAGCCGTAATTCTTCTTCAGCACATGTTATGTAACTTTATGACCACTGTTCCATAGCAATTGTTGTTATACAAATCCATTCACCATATAAATGGGTTTATGAAGCATTTCTGTATCCTTCTGCTGTGCTGAAGAAGAATTCCACAAAACAGTGGGTATATCCAGAATCACTGTTCACTACGTCTGTTTGCGGACCACTTCAGCAGCGTTGGACGTCATAAAACAAAGCTTTACGGCTTGTTTTCACCAGATAAGAATCTGACCCGTTGCTTCTTTCAGAGACTTGCATAGTCTACAAAGACTCTCAGAGGCTTATAAGACTTATGTTTATTTGGTTCTATGTTTTCAAGAGAATCCATCAAGAGTGCACATTTTGTGACTTTCAGAGATTTATAAGATTTCTGTTTGTTTGGTTTTGCGGAGAGTGCACATTTCATATATTTCATATTGTCCAATGTTCTGTATGGATTATACAAAGAGTTTATGTTGATATTGCGTTGTTGTGCTTGGTCATCGTGTTGCCTTGGATATTACTGATAATTGGTTGCAACACAGGGTTTTAATTGTTTGGTTACTTTCCAGAAGTTCTGACAACCAGTTGTTTCATTCAGAAAGAGACCTATGTGGTATCTCATGCAGGAGAACCTCTAGAACAATGACTGTCAGCTCCTCAAAGGAACTTGCCCTCCCTCTCACCATGAATGGGCAAGGGCACTCCTCCAAATCTGTTCTGGAGATTCCCCCAATCTTCCAGGACAGATTTGGGGAGGGCTCCCTGTTCTAGAAGCAAGCATGCAAACATTGCAATACGTATAGAATCATGGAATCGTGCAGTTGGAAGAGACCACAAGAGTCACCTAGCTCAACCCCCTGCAATGCAGGAATCTTTTGCTCAACGTGCGGCTTGAACCCCGAGATTAAGAGTCTCATGTTCTACCAACTGAGCTAATCCAGGACAAGCAAGGGGCATGAGGTTCTCTAACTTTCACCAGTGATTCTAGATTCAGGTAGGTCGCCGTCTTGGTCTGACGCAGTCAAAATAAATAAATAAAAATGAGAAAATTGTCCAGTAGCACCTTAGAGACCAAGTTTGTTCTGGGTATACACTTTCGTGTGCATGCACACTTCTTCAGATACACTGAAACAAAAATCACCAGACCCTAGTGGGAGGGTGGGGTTTTTCTCAGAAGGGTAGTAGGAGATGGGTGAGTATGGTAAATGACTACAATTAGTCCTACAGGAAAAAGCAAGAGAAGTTGCTGAATTGTAACTTATTACTAGCCAGCATCTTAAAAAGCAGAGACATCACCTTGCCAACAAAGGTCCGTGTAGTTAAAGCCATGGTTTTCCCAGTAGTGATGTATGGAAGTGGGAGCTGGACCATAAAGAAGGCTGATCGCCAAAGAATGGATGCTTTTGAATTATGGTGCTGGAGGAGACTCTTGAGAGTCCCATGGACTGCAAGAAGATCCAACCTCTCCATTCTGAAGGAAATCAGCCCTGAGTGCTCACGGGAAGGACAGATCCTGAAGCTGAGGCTCCAAGACTTTGGCCACCTCATGAGAGGAGAAGACTCCCTGGAAAAGATCCTGATGTTGGGAAAGATGGAGGGCACAAGGAGAAGGGGACGACAGAGGACGAGATGGTTGGACAGTGTTCTTGAAGCTACCAGCATGAGTTTGACCAAACTGCGGGAGGCAGTGGAAGACAGGAGTGCCTGGCGTGCTCTGGTCCAGGGGGTCACAAAGAGTCGGATACGACTAAATGACTAAACAACAACATCACTAGACTGAAAACTATGGAGAGACCTGGTCTGAATAGAGATATTGGATTCTTGTCTCATTGCATATGCTCAAGCTATTTTTGGTCATCTGCATACTATCCCTTGCTTTTTCCTGTAGGACTAATTGCAGTTGTTAACAGTCGTCAACAGGTTTACTATACCCTGTTGGGGGAAAGTGCATTTAATGTATGCATTAGTGAAAATTGCTTGCATTGTAGTTGGGGGAAAGCCCTTTGCAAAATTGTGCGTCTTAGGGAAAAATGCATATAGAAATGAGAGTATTAGGAGAAATTTGCAATAAAATGCTGACCAGTTTTGACGAGGACCTTCTATTTTTTCTTAAACAATCACAAGCTGGTGTGGAAATGGGGAGAGCTGAACCTACGACTGGAAATGGGGAAGAACTGAAATTGATAGATCCACCTGCTTCTAAGAAGTTGTTTGTTTTCCCCCTTTGATTTGAAAGTCATGTGTGCACCCGAAACAGCAGCAGCACCAGATCCAATAAGATTGCCTTGCTGGGAATTCTTCCCTTGGCTGCTGCCGCCGTTTCTTCCCTGCTCGGAGCTGAACTTCATTTGCCATCTTTAACTCCTCCTGGCGCCCAGCAGCTGTGGGATAAGAGAAGAGCTAAGCCGATTAGACAGCAGGTGCAGGAGGTTTCAAAGAAACGGCATCTAACATCCCTACTCCCAGCTTACGGAGAAGGGCTTGTGAAGCTGCATCTCTGTCCGAGGAGCTGTCTCTCCTGAAACCGGGGAGGGAGGGAGATTTTCCCCATTGAATCAAACTCATTTCTGTGTGCCTCCCCAAATTCATGCCACAAAGCAGTAAAGTCAACAGATTTCCAGGACTGTTTGCGTCCCAGTATTTGGCTCTGCCCAGTGTGGAAGGCAATGGTTCTTCACGCCACCCAGAGAGACGAAGTAATTAATTATTATTATTATTATTATTATTATTATTATTATTATTATTTATACCCCGCCCTCCCCAGTCAAGATCGGGCTCAGGGCGGCTAACACCAAATATAAAAACAATTGATTAGAATACAGCTTAAAAAACAAGATTAAAATACAACATTAAAACATTAAAATGCAGCCTCATTTCAGTGGAACTCAATCAAAAACTTTTGTGGGGATAAAAACGTCAAATCTTCACCAAGGCCAACTATCCAGACTGGTCCTACATGGGAAAAAAGCCAGGGAAGTCCCCAAATAGGAGTTCCAATACAGAAGGAGAAAGGAAAAAGGAAAGTGGGGAAGGGGATCAAGTTGATTCCAAGCCAAAGGCCAGGAGGAACAACTCTGTCTTACAGGCCCTGCGGAAAGAAATCAGATCCTGCAGGGCCCTGGTCTCATGAGACAGAGCGTTCCACTAGGCTGGAGCCAGTGTTGAAAAGGCCCTGCCTCTGGTTGAGGCTAGTCTGACTTCCTTAGGGCCCAGGACCTCTAGGGTGTTGCTATTTATGGACCTTAAGGTCCTCCGGGGGAATATTGGGAGAGGCGGACCTGTAGGTACGAGAGTCCTAGGCCATGAAGGGCTCTAAAGGTCAAAACCAGCACCTTAAATCTGACCCTGTACTCCACCGGGAGCCAGTGCAGCTGGAAAAGCAGTGGGTGAATGTGCTCCTATGGGAGAGACGTAGGGACAGCTCCAGTGGCCGGGGAGTGGGGGGCTACCTTAATTGTGTCACTGTCTTGGGGGGTGAGAGGTGTCAGGTGACGGCTTCAAAAAGGCTTACTGTCAGCACCAAACAGTGGATTGGCACAGACACTGAACCTCACATGGTGTATTTGCAGGCGCGGTTTGGATCAAAGCCACACCCGCAAATGGACTTTCATCTACAGGTGAAATATGTCTATTGATAGGTGTGGTTTGAATCCAAATGTCATGCACGGGCAGGATACAGAAGAGTGGTGGGAGGCACAAGCTGGGGAACCCCCAGGGGGAAGAAAGCTCATAGCCCAGGGCTTGGTGGTAGGATGACAATGAGTGGCCAGAAGGAGCAGACTGTTAGAATTCCTGCTCCGTGATTGCAGTCATGGGATTGTTGTCTTTCACATGACGTATATGTTTTGACTCCACAGAGTGGGAAGTGATGGAGAGAGGATGTTTGTGTTACTGTGTTCCGTGAAGTGGGACTGTTGTCCTTTGTTCTTTTTCTCTTTGCTGTCTGACACTAGAGAGAAAGGGAGCCATGTTGCAGTGCTCTGTGTTTATATGTAAATAAAGTAGATTAGCCAAAATGCTGCGTTGCTGAGGTCTGTTAGGCAAACTGTGAAGACTCTGCGGATCCCTAAGTGTGCCAATGTCTGTTGGCATCGGTCGCTGTGATGTTCGGGCAGAAGAAAGCTTTTGAAGCTCCCGAACGATCGACCAGGAGGGAGAGAACATGCCAGTCGGGCATGTGTCTCCGCCAGAGTCCTACTCGAGTGTAAGCTGAACTCCTGACACAGACTTGGGAGGAGCCGGCAGAAGAGGTAACGGTTTAGTGAGCAGGAAGTGGTTTGGCAGAGAGCAGTTCTGATTCCAGGAGACAGAGATGAGGCCAGCCGCTGAAGAGTTCAGGTAGTCTCCCCTTCCTGCTGCAACCAGAATCCCTCCTCACTGGTCTCCCAGAACACACAGAGGAGAGATTGCTTGTGTGCAGATGTGGTCTCTGATTGATTGGGGGGGGGGAACCTTGGAGAAGAGGGATTTAGGCAGCTGTGGGAAGGCGAGGACACTCAGTCCTTGCAACTGCCTCACAAGGACAAGATTACTGGGAAGAGTTTCTGGGAGCACCAGACCTGCGCAGTTTTGGTTTCTTTATACAAAGAGTTTAAAGAGTTGAAAGATGCGCAGCCTGGGAGACATTTTGGACTCATAGCTGTCCATGGCGGCGCAGGTCAATTCTGCATCCAGGGCAGATGTCTACCAGCTCCATCTGGTACGCAGGCTGAGACCCTCCCCGCCCGCAGACTGTCTCGCCAGAGTGGTGCATGCTCTAGTTATCTCTCGCTTGGACTGCTGCAATGTGCTCTACGTGGGGCTACCTTTGAAGGTGACCAAGAAACTACAAGTAATCCAGAATGTGGCAGCTAGACTGATGATTAGGAGCAGCCGCCAAGACCACATAACACCGGTCTTGAAAGACCTACATTGGCTCCCAGTATGTTTCTGAGCACAATTCAAAGTGTTGGTGTTGACCTTTAAAGCCCTAAACGGCCTCGGTCCAGTATATCTGAAGGAGCGTCTCCACCCCCATCGTTCAGCCTGGACACTGAGGTCCAGCGCCGAGGGTTCCCTCATTGCGAGAAGCAAAGCTAAAGGGAACCAGGCAGAGGGCCTTCTCGGTAGTGGCGCCTGCCCTGTGGAAAGCCCTCCCAGCAGATGTCAAAGTGATAAACAACTACCTGACATTCAGAAGACGTCTGAAGGCAGCCCTGTTCAGGGAAGCTTTTAATGTGTGACATTTTAGTGTATTTTTAGTGTATTTTTGGTTTCTGTGGAAGCCGCCCAGAGTGGCTTGGGAAACCCAGCCAGATGGGCTGGGTACAAATAATAAATTATTATTATATTATTATTATAGTTACCTTCATGGACACTGGTTTTTTAATTGCTGACTCCGGCTCCTGACACCAAACCACACCTGCAAAAAGGCCACTCCAAAGGAGCTCTGCTAGCCAAAGGGCTATTTTAAACTACTGGATGTTCCTTTGCAGCCGCATTTTCATGTGCCCATTTACCTGACGACGCAGATCAAATGTGGGGCAGCAGGGCATGCTTGGGGGCAAATGGCCCCCTGGGCCAGATTCGAACCTGTGCCAGGTCTATGTTGGCTGGAGATCCCCCATGCCTTGTCTACACTGACTAGCAGTCATGCCTCTCCCAGGCCTCCCTGAAGATGCTGTCGGGGCTGAACCAGAGACCTTCTGAATTCAGAGCAGATGTTCTACCCCTGACCTATGGCATTTCCCTCGAGGAGAGAAGCGCAGGCGAGAGAGAAGAAATGCAGCTTAATCCATAGCTGCTTCAGTTTCCCCTTGTTTCTGACAATTCTTAGGATAACCAGAACTAAGATGTAAGCCTGGTACCCACCGGCGTAAGGGGTGTGTGTGTCATATGCTTAGCACAAAGTGTTTGTGTAACTCAGATCTAGGACCTCGCTAGCTGCAAAGTGTTCAAATCTGAACATGAGCTATCGAGAGTTGAGACTCACCTATTCATCATGGCCTTGGCTGCAAGCCGTGGCTTAATATAGCAAGCAGCTGTTTGATCACCTTGCCTCAGACGGATCCTGGTACCTGTTTTGGGGCTCTGATAGCAGCCACAAAGAGGCTGCAGGTGAACCGTCAGGTACATGCTCACTTTGGCTTATCTCTGCCATCTCCAGGTAAAGGGGTCTTTTGGTTGCAGGGGTGCCAACTTGAATCAAATATCAGGGGGCCCGAGTAAGCCATGTCCCGCATAATGGATCACAAGACATGCCATGCACACACCATTTGAATGGCAGTGCCTATTAACTTGGGGGGGTGTCCCCTTCAAGTATTTTCTTGGGGGGCTGAAGGCACCTTGACCCTGGGAGTTGGCTCCTATGTGTGGTTGTAAGACTAGGGGGGAGGGAAATACCCATCTTTCGTGCTGGTCACGTTATTGCTTTGCTGTTCTTTAGAAATACTTGATTTTTGTTGAAATATATAAAAAAATAATATAAATTGTCCAGTAGCACCTTAAAGCTAAAGGTAAAGGTACACCTGACTGTTAGGTCCAGTCGCAGACAACTCTGGGGTTGCGCACTGATCCTGCTTTAATGGCCGAGGGAGCCGGCGTACAGCTTCCAGGTCATGTGGCCGGCAGGACTAAGCCACATCTGGCGAACCAGAGCAGCGCACAGAAACGCCAATTACCTTCCCGCCAGAGCGGTACCTATTTATCTACTTGCACTTTGACGTGCTTTCGAACTGCTAGGTTGGCAGGAGCAGGGACCAAGCAACGGGAGCTCACCCCATCACGGGGATTTGAACCGCCGACCCTCTGATCGGCAAGTCCTAGGTTCTGTGGTTTAGACCACAGTGCCTTAGAGACCAACTAAGTTTGTTCTTGGTATAAGCTTTTGTGTGCATGCACACTTCTTCAGATATCTGGTATAAGAAGTGTGCATGCACATGAAAGCTTATACTAAGAACAAACTTAGTTGGTCTCTAAGGTGCTACTGGACAATATATATATATATTGACTGTGTCAGACCAACATGGCTACCTACCTGAATCTTTCTTTTTGTTGTAAGGGAGAGACACAAAACCTTTGATAGACTTTGAGGGCCGTATTCCCTTCTTGTCAAGCTTTTAGGGGCCACATCCCAGAACTGGGCGAGGACAGAGAAGGCTGGTTCATCTGGGCAAATGGGGACCCTGTCTGCCTTCATCCGTCTCCCGCCTGCCTGCTTTCTCACAGCTAGCCAGCAGGTGGCGCTGGCCACCAGCTTCCTCCCAAACACAACACTGAGGAGCAAATGAATGAACTGCACACCATTGGCTTTGTCGCCACCTGCTGTTGCGTCCAGGAATTTCACACAGCCAGTGGGTGCCATGCACTACTGGGCGGGGCCAGAGGCAAAAGTGGGTGGAGCCATTGGATGTAAATATTTCTACACACCTCTATCCTGCATACAGACAAGCAAGAAGTCACCCACCCATAGGCCTGGGCAGAATCTTTCCCTGGGATAAAAGGCTAATAACAAGGTTGCCAGCTGTTACCCTCAGAGGGGAGGTCATTCCACAGATGGGGCACCACCACAAGAGAAGGCCTTTTCATGTGACCCCCATCCCTGAACTCTACCTGGCGCTAGAACACGGCTTCCCTCCCACTCCTGACCTAATCCAAATCCACCCACTTCAGATCCACACTATACAATTAATGCACTACACATTTATTCCTGCATTTCAGGGGGCTGGACTAGATGGCCTTTGGAGTCCCTTCCAGCTCTACAGTTCCATGATTCAGTATCAAACCACAGTCCCCTGTTCCCTTCACTTGGGTACAGTTCCTAGAGCGGTTTAGCAGTCAATCTCTCTTCCCAGGGAGTTGTGGGAACTGTAGCTCTATTATGGGGATAGAGGCCTCCTAACAAGCCTTTAACAAACTACAGTTCCCATGATTCTTTGGGGGAGGCCTTGCTATAGCGCAGATGGAGCCGCAGACTAACAACTCATCTAGGTGTTAACACCCTGCCTTTGCTGGTTTTCTCTTTCCAGGTATCTGCAGAGGAGAAGCTTCTACAAGATGCTACCCACCTAGCTTCTGACGGCTCCAGCTCAGCGCTGTCACTGGCCATGAACGGCTGGTTGGTGATGTGGTGTTCCACTTCTACCAGTACATTCCTCCTGGCGTCCATGTGAATTGGAGCGCGCCCACACTCAAGCGCCCTGACCGGACTGCTCTCCGTTTGTTTGTTTTCGAATCGGGGAGCTGGGGCAAAAGGCCTCGCCAGCTCCTGGCTCCCTCCCTCTTCAAGGTTATCGGGAGGAAAGGAAAGACACTCATCTCATCAGCTTGTTTGTCGACACCTTTCTGGTGAGCCACAATGTGTTCATCTGTGGAAGGACCCAGAAATCAGTCCCTGCAAGGAAGCGTGTGATCCGTCATGGGTTACAGCAAGGAATAATTCACAGTAGCTTCTTTTGCCCCCCATATTTAGCAGGTCAGTAAAAGTTGCCTGCTTTGGTAGGCTGAAACAGTCTTAAGAACATCTCCAGCACACTAGGATTTTGCTGCCATCTTGGGAAACCTTCCAAGAATGGGTCAAAGTAGGCCATCGCCCCAACTTCTCCATGTGTTGAGTCAAAGAGCTGGACTGCTTCATCATGCCAATACTCCCATCTTGCGGTAGTCACGCCACCCAATCTCCATATTTTTTTTAAGAAGGGGAGGGGGAGGGAAGAACTGAGCGCTTTGTCCTTGAGACCTGGGTCTCCAGACTCAGAATGAGACAGACAAGTCTGGGTATCTTGACTCTCTCCTAGGCCACAATTTTTGGGTGGGAAATGGGGTCTGTTGAGTGGAGGGCTTTGGTTTGAAAATCCATGCTTGTTTGGAGCTTCGCGAGGAGAGTTTAGACGGGACCAGCAGGACTGAACTTCTGAACCACCCATTCTTACCAGCAAGGCATTGACTTGGTTCCAGCAGAGCACCTCGAAGGAGAAAACTACACCTCACCTGATACTCTACAAGAGAGCAATTGTAGATGGACCTGGAATCTTCTCATGCAACTGGTGTTTCTTCAGCCTGGATGGCCCTTCTTGACACTTGTATTGAAGGCCGAGTCATGCTGCTGATTCACTGAAATCCCCAACGCAATCCACTGAGTTATATTTGAGACAGTTATATTTGAGGACAGTTTGGTACTTGCTGCAGAAAACCCACCACTGTAATTTGGTCCAGGAAAAAGGCTGCAGGACAGAAGTCTTAATAATGTTAATCTCAAACATTTCAACCGTCTGGTATTTTGAGATCCCCAAACAACACATCTTGCACATCCAAACATTTGCTGCCGGAAAACAGAAACCACTGGGATCGGAGGCAGAATGTCACCTTCAGGACCGATGTCCAGATGCACGAATTGACCACTCAGCCAAACCTTTGAATTATATCTTCTCGGAGAAGGACTGTTTTGGGTTGTGAGTGGATGTAATGGATATTCCATCTGTGGCGGGTTCTGATCAGCAACGGCTGATCCACAGGTTCAAGGGAACATTTATAGCAAGCGATGGTTCTGGGAATGCCAACTGGGTCTATGGGGGCAGGTATTACTCCGTCCACCATCCCAACTTGCCTAGCAATGCATTGCACCTCCCATTTCATGGTCATGGCTCATGTGGGTCAACCATAGTTAGATTCTGACACAATGCTTTGACCCCAATTCAAGATGGAGGTCAGCCTCCATGAAGAGCATTCTGATCAAGGCCCTGAACCTAGTATTGAAATTTGGCCTCCCTCTTCTTATGCGCAGAATTATTTTTTAAGAAAACACACACAGAAACTGACCTACCTACATTCCAGAGCTCTCCAGGGCTCAACATTCGGGCGTTTGTTCTTACGGAAGGGATTGTTTTCCTCTTCATGCGTGCATCAGAATTCCAGCATGCCCAGCAAACTTGTTGGGTTGTGCACATGAGCACACAGATTTGGAAAAGCTAGAAAAGACAGGGATGATCAGCTTGGGGGAAGTGACAGAGGGAGCTCATTCCAGTACATTACCATCCCATCCACCTACAAAGCAACTTAGAGGTATCATCATCTATATTGGCCACTAGCTGGTTCCTTGATTCCCGGCCCAGAGAGGGATTTAGGGGCAGCTCAACTGGTTATGCTGCACTGGGCACCAAGCCTAGGGGCGCAGCAGAACATCACAACTATAATGCAGTGAATTGAGCAGGGCAAAAGGCAAAGAGGCAGGGGGCACCCAATTTTGGCCTCGCAAAGGGCACCACTGAAGTTTGAAAAGCCAAAGTCTGCCCTGCCTGGTTCTCTGAACTAGAACTGCATTTCTATAGACTGGTTCTGCCCGAAGTATCGTTCTGCCCCTTGCAGTCTGAGACACACATCCTAAAGATATTCTGCAGCTGGGATGAAGGACCTCAGGTCCAGAAGACAGTCTACTGCACAAACACAAAATTCGCAATTGTTGCGTCACTCATTCTTGCCCCTCTGGTCCCACCTGCCACTGGTATGTGGCCCTCCAGAATGCCATGTGGCCCTCTGTGGAAAGAGATCCCCTAACCATGTTCTGCAGTATTGCAGGGCAGTGTTTGCAAGCCCTCCTTTGCAACGTCGGCAGGTGATTCTTCGCTGAGATCTTTTGACGAAGGGTCGTATATAAATCCGATAAATAAATAAAATAAGTAAATAATAAAGGTTGGCGTTTGCTCAGTTCACACACCCCGGAAACAGCCTAGATCAGGCACCCCCAACCTTCGGCCCTCCAGTTGTTTTGGACTACAATTCCCATCATCCCTGACCACTGGTCCTGTTAGCTAGGGATCATGGGAGTTGTAAGCCAAAACATCTGGAGGGCCGCAGGTTGGGGGTGCCTGGCCTAGACGTTTCAGGTGACCATTTGGTCACTTGGTTCAGCTTGCCCTTCTGAGGACACTGCAAACATTTCAAGTCCTTTGCGGTGACGGATGCTTTTCACATTAAGGCAGAAGGTGCCGTATTTTTCGCTCTATAAGACGCACCAGACCATAAGACGCACCTAGTTTTTGGAGGAGGAAAACAAGAAAAAAATTATTCTGAATCCCAGAAGCCAGAACAGCAAGAGGGATCGCTGCGCAGCAAAAGCAGCGATCCCTCTTGTTGTTCTGGCTTCTGGGATAGCTGCGCAGCCTGCATTCGTTCCATAAGATGCACACACATTTCCCCTTACTTTTTAGGAGGGAAAAAAGTGAGTCTTATAGAGCAAAAAATACGGTAACTGATGGAGCCCACTGACTCAGAGCTCCTGGTTTTGTTTGTTCAGACACATCAAATGTTCTCCTGACACGCTGCACATTTTCCTGGCTGCAAACCAGAGGTGGAGGGCTCAGCATTTTCTTAGCACTTGGTCGCCAAAGTGGTGGAAAGAAAATCTGGGGAGAGCACTGAAATCCCAAAAGAGGAACTCAGACTTCTGAGTCAGCTATCAAATTTTGGAAAATCACTAGAATTTAAGTATTTGGGGGGGGGCAAGTATTACAAAAGAATCTGATGGTTATCATCACCAGGATGAAGTTAAAAAGCAGATGGCCGCAACTGATATAAACTCATATTTCCGTTGGCAGTCGTCGAGTTGATTTGCAGATTATTTTTCTGGAATGTGATGGGTGCCTAGCTGTTATTTATCCTAAGACTTAGCTGTGTCCCTTCCAACTCTACAATGCTATGGTTTTATTATTCTCCCCTTGCCCTGCCCCCAGTTTTCATGATGGAAGAACCTACGGCAGAGCCTGAGAAATCCCAGAATGAACCTAAAGAGGTTTGGCAGAGGAGAATTCAGGCATCTTTAAACTTTTGCACATTCCCTTTCCCCTTGAGGGTTTAGAACATCTTTGCCACCCTGTTTCCAAATCTAGCTTTGCCCACCAGGCATAAACCAAGTTGAATCGCTACTCTCCAAGTTCAAACCAACATAGCTCCATTGACTGGAAGGGCAGAAAAGCGATCCAGAATTCCACCAATCCTATTTGTCTTCTGGATGACACCTCATGAGAGCTTTTTGTTGTTGTTGTTTAGTCGTTCAGTCGTGTCCGACTCTTCGTGACCCCATGGACCAGAGAACGCCAGGCACTCCTGAAACCTGCAATCTAAAACAAATAGCAAAGCCAATGATTTGGGAGCGAGGGGAGGCGTTGCCAGCTGCAGCTGTGGGTCAAAACATCTGGAGGGCAGCAGGTTGGGGAAGGCTTTTGTAGGCTCATAAGAAGGCCCTATGGGACACGGGTGGTGCTGTGGGTTAAACCACAGAGCCTAGGACTTGCCAATCAGAAGGTTGGCGGTTCGAATCCCCGTAATGGGGTGAGCTCCCGTTGCTCAGTCCCTGCTCCTGCCAACCTAGCAGTGCAAAAGCATGTCAAACTGCAAGTAGATAAAAAGGTACTGCTCCAGCGGGAAGGTAAACAGCGTTTCCATACGCTGCTCTGGTTCGCCAGAAGCGGCTTAATCGTGCTGGCCACATACCTGTAAGCTGTACGGTGGCTCCCTCAGCCAGTAAAGTGAGAGGAGCGCTGCAACCCCAGAGTCGGCCACAACTGGACCTAATGGTCAGGGGTCCCTTTACCTTTTTAAGAGGGCCCTGGCAGGACCAGGACAAAGGTCCATGCCAGTTCACATCCTGCTTCCAGCAGAGGTCAGTCAGGTGCTGCTGAGGCCATTCTGTGTTGCTCATCCTCATCCTCAGCATCTGGTTTTCTTTCTCTTTTTAGCACAGCTGAAATTAGTCGGTGGTATTACTAAAAACAGAGGTGCCCAACAGGGTTTCTTCCAGGTGTTTCTGGATAGCACCACCCATCACCCTGACCCATGCTGGCCAGAATGAGGGTGCCGTCTCACTGCAAACCCCCTTCTCGTTTTTTATCTGTTCGGACCACCCCACTTTTGCTATCTTATTGTTTTCTTATCGCCACCTCCTTAACCCTGCCGATGGTTCTCCAAATTACTGCTCCTGTTTTATCTACGCAGCACTTTGAATTTTGCAAAGTGAGCTTCGATCCTTCACGTATTTCTTCTTCACCCTGAACGGCAAATTGATTTCGCGCCCATTCTACAGACAGGAAACTGAGGCTGAGAAATAACATATTGTCCAAAGCCAAAGACCATGTCTACTGAAGGGGTGAGCCTCACATTACCAATCACCTTCTCTCTTTTCAAGGAAGCTTGGCTAAAAGGTCCCTAATTTCTGAAAATGCCATCTTTGTCCAGACAGGAAAGGATAGCAACATTCTGCCAATGTCTACATAGACTTGCCTTCTGTTGCTTGTGAGTTGAGATGGGTATTAGGAAAAGACACCCTACGTTTACACGCAGAGCATGGGCGCTGCTCTGGCAGTGGCCAGGTGAAAAAAAATATAAGGTCAGTTCTGATTCTTACGTTTCAGGGGGTTGGGCTAGATGGCCTTTGAGGTCCCTCCCGGCTCTGTGGTCCTATGATTCTAAGATGTTCTCATCTCTGCAATAAGACAAAACACAAAAACCTTGATGCTGGAGAGGGTAGGTGCTCCCAAGATCACACATGGGTTTATAGGGGGGGGGGGTTGGTTATACTTTTGGGATCTAATCTGTACTTTCTGTATGTATCAGTATTAAAAAAAAATGTACCCTGAAATAAAGCAGATGTGGATTCTTTTCCTGAACAGGTTGGTCACCTTTATGTTGCCTCTTTAAGAATTTAGGAACATGAGGATTATCGGGGTGGGTGAGACCATACAAGGGTGTACATGGGCATGAAGGTTTTCCCCCAGTGAAGTGGCCGAATGCCAAAATTACAGGTTGAGGAAAGAAGGCATTCGATTTTACGATACAATAATCTTTACTGTCATTGTCCCATACAGAACATCAGACATTCAGAAACCAACAAGCCTGCTATCCCAGCTATCCCAGCCTGGTTAGTCCCCTAAAAACTCAGATACCCCATAATTAAATACAATATACTCCCATAGAGTATATTACACTGCGTTTAAAACCAAAATCGCATTTGGATAGAAACTGTTTCTCAGGCGGCTAGTCCTAGTCTTTTTAACCCTGTACCTTCTTCCAGAAGGCAGAAGCCGAAAGAGATCATTTCTGGGGTGTGCACTATCCTGCGCTATCTCTGCAGCTTTCTTATGGCACCCGGAAGCATAGATTTGGTGCAAGGTGGGAAGAGTGCACCCAATTATTCTCTCCGCAGTCTTTACAACCCTGGACAGCATTGTTTTTCCCCTGACTGTGCAGCTCCCAAACCACACACAGAGACCATAAGCTAATACACTCTCCACAGTACAATGGTAAAATACCATCAAGCAGGAGAGGATATATTGTTTAGTAGTATCCGTCCTAACTTGTGCTTGCAAGTTATTTTACTTAGCAGAGTTTCACATTCCCCTTTTAAACGCACAGTGGATAGCTAGTTGCAGGCTTGTGTAAGCCTCTCACTATTAGGCTCCTGGTAAGTTCCCTTATATCCCTCTTAAAAGAATAAACACACCACAATCTTATTTAAAGATTAATAAAAGAAGTTTACTCACATCATCAGTTCACAGTTGGATCCCTGAAGGCAGACTTAGTTACAAAGTATATACATGTGGATCTATCCCATATGGAGATAATCCCAGTGTCCTCTGTTGGCTGAAAGCTGAAAGTCAGCAGAGCATTTCTAGCTAAAAAAGCTGCTCCATTGACGAATGGAGTCAAAAAGAGAGAGTGCTGCGCTCCTTGTCCTTTTACGTTACCTGGACAGGTAAGGTCACACTGTGCTGGTCCCGGGGGGTTACCGTGCGGCGTGGTCCGAGTCCAGTCTGAGGTCGAGGATGTGGTATGGAGGCTGTCCGTCAAGGCTGAAGTGGGGTCCAAGGCAAGAGTCGGGTGAGGTCAGGAACTCTGGCAGAAGAGCAGGACAGGGCGCAGGCAGGAACAGGCTACCAACAATGTTGCTCCCGCAACCTGGGACTGGGCTGGCTGGCTTTTATCTCCTCTGAGGCATAGGGCAGCCCTGGTCCACAGGTGACTCACCTCTCCTGGCCTGGAGGCGAGCACTCCTCCTGCGGGAACTTAGTTCCCTCCGCCTCTCTGCCCTGAGCCTCTGCAGCTCAGGAGAGGCTGGAGGGTGACCGGACCCAGAGGCAACCTCAGCTTCCTCTGACGGGGCTGAGAGTGGAGCACCTGCAGGCAATGGGTCCTCCATCACCTCCGGAGCCAGAGCAGATTCAGCTGGTGTCTGCTCCTGAGGATCCGGCACAGGTGAGGACCCTTCAGATTCAGGCCCCTGCCCCGGCTCAGCTGGTTCTGAAGGCAGGGACTCCTGTGCAGGCTGGGATTCCTCAGGTTCAGCCTCTGAATCCGATTCCCAGGCCATCACACCACCTCTAGTCACAGGCAAAGGAAGTATGTCCCAGCCGGGAGGAAACAGGAAGTTTTCGACTGGCTAGACCAAACACTCCCCTGCGTGTCCACTCTAGGAAAACAAGGAATGTTGTATTTGAATGCTACTTGTGCATCACATCCCACAATTCCTGCATTTCAGGGGGTTGGGTGACTCTCAAGGTCCCTTCCAACTCTATAACCCTGCGCTTCTTTTTAAAGCTCATTCTCAAAAGATGAGACGTTTTTCTTCTTGGAAATTAAAACCCGAACAGGAGTCACAGCTCAGAGCGATGAAATCGGATGAAGAAGGCGCAGAGGTGTGTTGGCGCGTTGCCGTGCCCCAGAAACAACAAAGGGGGAGGCGACAGATGCAAGAGGGCAGAGGTGGCTCCCTGACGAGATCTGTAGCTGCAAGGCAACCTCTCTCTGAAGAAGCAGCAAAAGGACGACAAAAGGTTTGCTTCAGGAGAGAGTGTGTGTGCTGCTCTTTCGCCTTGAGATTGATGAGGAAAAGCCCGACTTGCGGAGGGCTTTAGTCAAAGGAGGCCTTCCGGATGGTTCCACCTTGACCCACTTTCTTATTTGAACAGCAGATTGTCCTTTTGAAATCTGCACCGAACCAATGCTGATATATCGCATACCCTCCCTCAGGTGAGAACAGAGACTCCTCATTCCCCCACAACTGACCCTCCTAGACCCCTCATTTTTTGTGTCTCCCACCCACCCACAGAGCATTTAAAATATCTCAAGGGCTGGTCAGACGGAAGAGACAACAAGCTTGTTTTCTCCTGCTCTGGAGGGTAGGACTCACGGCTTCAGGTTACAAGGAAGGAGATTCCAACTCAACATCAGCTTTCTGACAGTAAGAGCTGTTTGACAGTGGAACAGTCACCCTCGGGAGGTTGTGGACTCCCCTTTCCTTGGAGGTTTTTCAGAAGAGGTCTTGGATGCTTTAGTTGAGATCCCTGCATTGCAGGGGGTTGGACTAGATGACCCTCAGGGTCCCTTCCAGCTCTGCAAATCTCTGATCTTATGGTCCATAGCTCAGTGATAGAGCCCCTGCCTTGCTTTCAGGCAAGATGGCCATCTGCCGGGGGTCCCCTCCTATCCTACAGCTGTGTGACTCTACGCAGAAGGTCACGGTTTCAGTCCAAACAGCATTTCCAGCTTAAAAGAATCCAGTAGCACACGATGGAGAGGAATCACACCCACACCATACTTTCAGAGTACGTGGCTGTCCCCCAAAATCCTGGGAACTACCCATTTTTACAGGTGCTGGGAGTGATAGTTCTGTGGGGTAAACTAGAGTTCCCAGGAGAACCTTTGGGGAAGCCGTGCACTTTAAATGGAATGGAAAGCTGATGTTGAGCAGCCCAAACTGGACTAGATGGCTGGGTGCTTCAATGTCTTCCAAGTGAGCCTGAAAGCACTAAGGCAGCCTTCGCTCTTGCAAAAATCCCAATTAATTTCCACAGTTGAGGCTGGTGCCATCAAAGCTTGCAAGGAGCCTTCATTTTACTTTATTTTTTTCTGAGGGAGGGGGGACAACGTGTCCCTCGCCAGCAGCAGGAGCCAACTTCATTGGCAGCTGTCTCAATGGCCGGTTCTGGCTGTTAAGAAGAGCCAGGTAAGAGGGGCGAAAATTAATGGCTCCTCATTATTCCGAGTCGCTGGTACATTTACAGTCTATCACTCGTTTGGAGTGCCTCTTGAATGCGCAATAAAAGGAAGCGGCAGTAAGATGTTGCCCGCTTGTCTGATGAGCTCCTGTTAGCGGCTCCTCGGCCGTGAGATCCGAACACCTCCACCCCCACCAAGACAAATCCTGTTCCATACCCTCCAACATTCCTCCAATAAAAATAGGGACGTTCCATTCCACAATGATAATTTTACTATTTATACCCCACCCATCTGATATGGTTGCCCCAGCCACTCTGGGCAGCTTCCAACATATATAAAAACATAATGAAACATTAAACATTTTTTAAAAAAACATTCCCTATACAGGATTGCCTTCAGATGGCCCATACCCTCTGTAATATCCTAGGCAACACGATGACTAAATACAATGATACAATATCAATATACACTCTTTATATAATATGGAGTATATGAAATCACATAAACAGAAAACTTACGAATCTCTGAAGATCACAAAATATGTACTCTTAATGGATTCTCTTGAAAACATAAAACCAAATAAACATAAGTCTTATAAGTCTCTGAAAGTCTTTGAAGACTACATAAGTCTCTGAAAGAAGCAATAGGACAGATTCTTATCTAGTGAAAACAGGCTGTAAAGCTTTGTTTATGGCGTCCAACGCTGCCGAAGTGGTCCGCAAACAGACGTAGTGAACAGTGATTCCGGATATACCCCCTGTTTCATGGAATTCTTCTTCAGCACAGCAGAAGGATACAGAAATGCTTCATAAACCCATCTATGTGGTGAATGGAATTGTGCAACAACAATTGCTATGCAGCAGTGGTCATAAAGTTATGTAGTCGCAGTGGCTCTCCAGAGTTTCGGGTCAGGGAGATCTAGCCATACCTGGAGGTGGCAGGAACTGAACCCGGTACTTTCTGAACCCAAATCATGTGCTCTCTTCCTGGGCTATGGCTCTGCCCTGTAGCTGTTTCTCTGCCCAGAAGAAGAACCGATAGTTGTACCCTTTCAGGGCATCGCACTAGGGGCAAGTTTTTCCTGAATGGTAGATCATCCGCTTTTAATACACATTAGCAGGGAGTGCCTGGTGCTGCCTGGGATTTTTAAGAAACCAAACCAAAAACAAAAACACCCTTTGTTTTGTTTTTTTAATGGATAGTATGATTTATGGGTTTTGACCCACCACACTAAATATTGGTCGAGGTCATATCAAAGTCATGTTTCAGCCCGCCATCTTGATTCAAAATGGCACCTGGCACCCAAACACCAACCTAGATACACATGCACACCCTATCCTATCATGCAAGGTGGCTGAAACTATGTCAAAAACATGCAAAGACATGCCCAAGTGATGATTTGTTCTGCCAGCTTGATTCAAAATGGTGCCCAGTGTCCAAATGGCGATGAAGTCTACCACCCCACCTTGGGAACCCTCATGCTGAGTGTGATGGCAATATCTCAAGAGCGGTCTGAACTTGTGCCTATGATAACCTGTAACAACAACAACAACAAATAATGCCCTCATACAGGCAAAGTCACACCAAAGTGATGTTTTGGTCCACCATCTCAATTCAAAATGGCAGCCAATGTCCCGATGTCAACAAAGAGTGTCATCCCCACCTTGGAAATCCTCTCACCACGTTTGCCAACACTATCTTGAGAGGCGTCTTAAGGTGTAGAGAACAAGCAAGAGGACACACCAACCACTTTCCTCAAAATGTTGGATTTGTCCTGTGCCTGCCGCTACCACCTCACCAGTCTTCACTTCCTGTCAGGTCCGGAGCCTGACCGCCCTGTGATCCTCAGATGAAGGGCTTTACAGTGGTGCCTCTGGATGCGAACAGGATCCGTTCTGGAGCCCCATTCGCATCCTGAGCAGAACGCAACCCGCATCTGCGCGGGTCACAATTCGCCGCTTTCTGCACATGCGCGTGACGTCATTTTGAGCATCTGTGCATGCGTGAGTGGCGAAACACAGAAGTAACCCATTCTGTTGCTTCCGGGTCTCTGCAGAGCGCAACCCGAAAACACTCAACCTGAAGCGACTTTAACCTGAGGTATGACTGTATATAAAATCTTATTGATAAATAAATAAATAAATTTGGGCAGAGACAAGGAACCTTGGACTCCAAATCCTTTCAGCCCCAGTCTGGATGGCCAATGACCATGGATGATGGGAGTTGTAGTCCAGCCACAACTGAAATGTCATTATTTTCCCCATCCTTGGCTAAGATGTATCTGGCCATCTTTCACCCGGTAGGGCCCCTAAAATCGGCATCCTTCCAAAAACCCTTCAAGGAAAAGCATCGCCTGGCTTTTCCATGGGTGTCGCCTGTTTCCTCTAACACAAGCCGCCACGACGGAGGCAGCAGCATCTTTGAGCAGCTGGGTGTGCCTCTTGTTGATGGTTATTAAAATGTTGTCCATGCTTCTTCAGAGCCGAGATGGATGGCGGGAGGCCAGAGGCAAGGAAACAGGGACAGAATTAGCAGTTGCACGGTGGCGACAGTTCATCGCTCCTCTCGCCAAAGAAGAAAGCGAGTTCAGGGAAGCTCATTCTGAGGAGAGTGATTTGAGGAGAGGCTCAGGAATATTTCTTCGCTCAGATTTGAGGGTGGGGGGTCAGAGAGGAAGGCAGGAGCGGAGAACGCTGTCAGGGCTTCAGTAACATCTGGACTTTCATCCCGACCTAACAAGGTCTGCGTGTCACTGGCCGGCAGAGCCTCATTGTGGCAAAAATAATCAGACGGCTTCATTTCGGCACAGCGCTGCCTTCTCAGAAGCCTCAGGGAAAGAGGATAGATTGTGAGTCCAGAAACATTTATCAGTCCTCAAGCAAGTGTTTAACTTGGCCTCGGGCAAAGGATGCTGCAAAGAGCTCGAGAAAGGCAAGGCAGATTACAGGCCTGGCCAGAGTCCCTTTTCTCTGTGTGTATGCATGTTTTTAAAACGAAATATTGGTACACGCCACCCCAACCTCAAAGCAGCAAGAGACTCCAGGACTTAAAGGTAAAGGGACCCCTGACCGTTAGGTCCAGTCGCAGACAACTCTGGGGTTGTGCCGCTCATCTCACTTTACTGGCCGAGGGAGCCGGCATACAGCTTCCGGGTCATGTGGCCAGCATGACTAAGCCACTTCTGGGAACCAGAGCAGCGCACGGAAACGCCGTTCACCTTCCCGCTGGAGTGGTACCTATTTATCTACTTGCATTTTGACGTGCTTCCGAACTGCTAGGTAGGCAGGAACAGGGACCGAGCAATGGGAGCTCACCCCGTTGCGGGGATTCGAACCACCGACCTTCTGATCAGCAAGTCCTAGGCTCTGTGGTTTAACCCACAGCGCCACCCGCATCCCTTACTCCAGGAGTTACCCATGGTTGTTTTCTTGAAATGAAGGTCAGCAGAGACTGTGGTGTCGTTAGGATACACGGTTTTGTTGATGGAAGCTGAGCATAAGATAGAGGGGCTCACAGCATCAACACCCCGACAAATCTTCTTCCTCACCACTGCCCCTGAAAGTGGGGGCTCAGAACTGCAAACCCAAGCTTTGCCAGTTCTAACTTTTGCCAAATAACGAGTGTCGATTTGCTATTATTGGGCAATATATTTGTACTTTACGTGCCTTTTACTTTGAAGGTTTGATGAGAGCCACCCTCCTCTCAGGAAGTGTTGGGTGATGGATTTGGAGCCGCAAAGGTCACTGAGGGACTCAAAGATGAGAGAAATGTTGGGGGGGGGGCTGGGAAGAGCGATAAGAAGCTCAAAGGCAGGTGAGCTGCAAAGCCCAGTGAGAACTGAGAAATAAAGGAAGCTTGGGCTAAAGTAATGTTTGAGACAATGGGCTATTATCTCTTTTCCCCAGCCACTCATTTCCCTCTCTCCTCATTAACAAGCTAAATCGAATATGCATAAGTATGCCAGGAGTGGGGGGGGGGGGGAGCCCGTTTTATGTGCTGTCCATTGAAGTGGGACCCATCAAAGGCAGATCCCAACTCGGACAGAAATAAAAGTAATACTTTACTTTCCAATTTGGGTCTCTTTTTCCTTTCTGGAGCACTCCAGTCAAGACAACCATTTGTTACCACGAGACCCGGTTCAGCTCCCTTCTTAGGAGTTAATGTATGCTCAGGTGCCACGAGGCAGAAAGGTTAATGGTCAGAAACTAACCTCCCGGCCGCATTTGGCAAATTATCTGGAGAAATCAGCCGGCGGAAACTGTGATGGACTCCAAAATCAATCAATTAAAGGGGGAACTTGCTGCTTTTTCCCTTCTGGGGGTGAGAAACCAAACCTCCCACCCCCCACCCACCACCCCGCAGCTCCTATTCCCAGACTGACTTCCATGTATCTCCTTTGCTTCGGCGTAGATTTTATGATGTAACCAGTTACAAATGGTTCACCTCACAGGGGAGGGTAGCCTGAGGCCAGACTGCCAAGCAGAAAAGCGCTTGACTCATCCAAGGAGGAGATGCAAGGAGCCGGGGAACCCGTTGTCTTCCAGAACTGCCCTTATCACATCCGATTGTGCATAGGAAAAGGCTGGCTGCTGCATCAGACCAGAGGCTCATGTGGTCCAACATGCTGCTTGCACAGCCAATGAGATGATCATTGCAGGAATCCCACAAACGGGACCTGAGCGCAACATTATGCGCCCCAGCTTCGATTCCCAACAACTGATCCGCAAACACGAAATAGTGCCCACAATGGAATAAATTTTATTAGTTTCCAATTACTGTTTAATAATGGCCTCATTATAACAATACCAATTTATAATACAATTATAATACCAATCTTCCAAATACCGAATTATATAATTTAGTTAAAGTGACCCTCCACGTGCCAGATTTGATTATTTTCTTTATTTCTGCATTCCAAAATCTTATTAGTTTCAATTACATTCTGGTCATAATAATAATCCCTTATACAACAACTGCAATATTAATAACTTCTATTCGTGTTGACCCATTAAATGATTTATAAAACTTCAAGTGAGGAACTCAAACTATATCCTTGTTCTTCCGGTGTGTGGCAATTATTCTGTCTGTGGTGTTTCTTCCTGACCTTGTAAGATGTTATACACACACACACACACACACACACACACACGGAGCGATTGTTGCTATTATCCATCATGCTTTGGGCAGAGCTGGTATCTCATTGTTGTTCCAGAAATTTCTCCGTTGCTCTGTCCCGTGCTTCATTGTTTTGCACTGAGAACTTTAACAACAGCTGCAAAAGTTACTCTGTCCCAGTAAATATACTGTTGTCACAATTTTTTCCTCTCAGCCTGGGAAGAAGAGCGGTCTGTCAAACTGCAGATGACTCAATTAAGAACCTTATCAGTTCCTTGGCAGCTCACAGACTCCTTTCATCCTTCCTTCCAGCTGAAGATATATGGCCAGTTATCCTTCCAATTAAATTAAATTCCAAGTCCTCTTAGCGTTATTCAGTTCATTTCATAGATAGTAAAGGATAGGGAAGAGTCAGCTCTAATTTTCCATCATAAACCTTTTGCAAAATAGAGCTTCCCTCCCTTTTTCCTTTTACACACACAGTTCCATTTGATATTATATTCAATATTTATAATCCATTTTCTTCCATCCTCACTTGTACAAATATAGTTTGAACTAACATTCAGAGGAGGGTTGCTGAATCATAAATGTAGAGAATACAACTTTAAATAAAGAAACTGTAGGCCCCCCCCCTCTTTTGCACCAAATGAAGTCTTATCTCAAATTCAAACTTTAAAGTCCTTCCAATTGGTTTGTTCCAGTTTGTGATCTCATCTCTTTCCAGCATATGCCTATACTATCGTCCAATTAAACTCTAATTAACAGGAGAACGTCTGCTTCATAATGGTGGCAGTGGAGGGTTTTCGGAAGGCGAAGAGCTTTTGCACTCAGCGCCTCCCTGCCCCTCGCATTCCATGTTGGAGCGAGAGCCAGGTACTGAGACAAATTGCAAGTGAAGCCTGTTCCCCCCATCCCTGGGGAGAATTTGCAAGAATGATTTACTCCCAACCATTCTTCTTTTTCTTTCGCCAACGATCTCTTGCAGTGATGGGGGCTGCCTCCATTAAGGAAGAGCAGAACCGGAAGCCAACTTACTTAGCAGGGGAGACACCTTGATCGTGAACAGTGGAGTTAAAGGCAGATCGAATAATAATAATACCTTTATTGTCAATGTACAACCTGTATACAATGAAATTAACCGAGCCTCCCCCCCAAAACACTCAATCTCATTGCACTGTGTGCTTGTTGCACAACACACCAACCCCGAAAGTCAGTTGCACTATATTATTTTCCATTCAGCAACCGAACAGCCCACACATAGAAACTGTTCTTTAGCCTGTTGGTACGACTGATTATACTTCTATATGTCCTGCCCGAGGGTAGAAGATTAAAGAGGTGCTGGCTGGGGTGTGAATCATCCCTGATAATTTTTCTCGCTCTCCTAAGGCATCAATCCCTTGCGATGTCATCTAGTGGGCTCAGGGGACAGCCCATGATATCATGGGCTGTGTTCACCACCCTCTGTAAAGACTGCCTGTACGTGGCTGTCAAGAAGAGCAGGACCACAGTGTTTAGTCACACCAGGGATGGAGCTTCTGGAGCACCTCAGCAGGCACACAACTATGAATCATAGAGTTGGAAGGGAACCCAAAGGTCATCTAGTCCAACCCCCTGCAATGCAGGAATCTCAGCTAAAGCATCCCTGACAGATGGCCAGCCAACCTCTACTTAAAAACCTCCAAGGAAGGAGAGTCCACCACTTCTTGTGGGAGACTGTTTCACTGTTGAACACCTCTTACTGTCACAAAGTTCTTTCTTTCTTTCTTTCTTTCTTTCTTTCTTTCTTATTGAGAAGCAAAGAGGCTAGTAAGCCTGATCTTTATTAAATTGTTGCAACAGGGTCCCCCGCTCACCCCACGCAGGAGAGAGGAGGAACCCAGAACATTGGTGTGCAAGCTCTTATATAGACTTTTGAAACTGCCCACCCTGTAGCCCAAGACCACCCCACAATACATCATACATACATCACTGAAGCAGGCAGTCTGTAGTACAAATCCTGTCTGCCAAGATACCTGATAATGGTCACTGATTGCATTACCTGGGCAGCCTGGCCATTCTTTTGTGATGGTTAATACTTTAGTTCCTAAGTCTGGGTCACAGGCTCACCCTATTCATACACAAATATGCCCTTAAGACAGGATTTGCAAGCAAAAAGATGACGACCCATTCCCCACAAACATTCTTTCTGTTGTTCAGTTGGAATCTCCTTCCTTGTAACTTGAAGCCATTGGTTTAGGTACTACCCTCCAGAGCAGGAGAAAACCAGCTTGCTCCACCTTCAGTGTGAGATACTTGAAGGTGGCTTTCGTATCTCCTCCGAGTCTCCTCTTTTCCAGACCAAACATACCCAGCTCCTTCAACTGTTCCTCATAAGGCTTGGTTTCCAGACCCTTGGTCATCTTGGTTGCCCTCCTCTGCACACTTTCCAGCTTGTCAACATCCTTCATAAATTGTGGTGCCCAGAACTGGACACAGGACACAGGACTCCAGGCAGAAGACCATTGGAAGGTGAGAGGTTGGGGATGGCACTGGATTTTGGTGGCACAAAGGGCATCACTGAAATTCAAGATGCCAAAGTCTTCTGCTGGTGGAGATACAAAGCTACTATTGTGGTTAGAAGCTATAGATAGCCCCCCAGAGCAGCACACAGGGGAAGGAGAGGGAAGATTTTTTTTTTTTCATCTGGCAAGAAGAAGTGGTTGTGCTGATGGACCAATAATAATTCTGTGACACTGACTTCCTCCCATGCTTAAATTTGGATGGATTATTCTTATTGTTAATGTGAGCTGGCTTTCCTTTTCTCTTTGTTACACTTGACACACATATGGAATATTTAAAGCTATTTGGGCAACTCTAATCAGAGTTCCCTCTCCAAGATGAGAAAGAAACAGAGGATTTGATCTCCCCCGAAAGCCCCATCTCAAATAAGCTAAGGAATATTTTCGGAGGATTATGGAGGGAGATACTCTAACCGGCTCCAGAGTAGCCCAGCTGGCTCTAAAGCCTGTTTGCAGACCCTGAACGCAAGAAAGGCGAGCTCTTCGAAGGCTGGATTACCTGGCTGGGCTGGAGGAACAGCCGGGGTCACCCACTGAGCTAATGGAGGGGGGGGATGAAACAAAAGGGGAAGAGCTTCTGTGTTACTCTGTGCTACAAAGTCTTGATGCAGGTTTTAAAACCCACTAACTCCTTAAACTGCAAGGTGAAAACAGAACTTTCTAATAATTGCTCGGATCTCGGCAGATGGAAATACAGGGTGAAAGAAATGCACTAGCATAATAATAATAATATTTATTTATTTATACCCCGCCCTCCCCAGCCAAGACTGGGCTTAGGGTGGCTAACCCCAAATATAAAAACGATTGAAATACAGATTAAAAAACAAGGTTAAAATACAACATTAAAACATTAAAATGCAGCCTCATTTCAGTGGAAACTCAATCAAAAACTTTTTTGGGGATAAAAACGTCAAGTCTTCACCAAGGCCAACTATCCAGACTGGCCCTACATGGGCCAGAAAAAAGCCAGGGAAGTCCCCAAATAGGATTTCCGTCACAGAAGGAAAAAGGAAAGAGGGGGAGGGGATCAAGTTGATTCCAAGGCAAAGGCCAGGTGGAAAACTCTGTCTTGCAGGCCCTGCGGAAAGAATTCAGATCCTGCAGGGCCCTGGTCTCATGAGACAGAGCGTTCCACCAGGCCGGGGCCAGTGTTGAAAAGGCCCTGCCTCTGGTTGAGGCTAATCTGACTTCCTTAGGGCCCAGGAACTCTGGGGTGTTGCTATTTATGGACCTTAAGGTCCTCCGTGGGGCATACTGGGAGAGGCAGACCTGTAGGTATGAGGGTCCCAGGCTGTGAAGGGCTTTAAAGCTCAAACTAGCACCTTAAATCTGACCCTGTACTCCACCGGGAGCCAGTGCAGAACATAAGAGCCCTGCTGGATCACACCAATGGCCCATCTAGTCCAGCACCCTATTTTCAGACGCCTTTGGGGAAACCCACAAACAGAATTCGAGCACAAGAGACCTCTCTCGTCTCCTGTGGTTTCCAGCAGCGGGTATTCAAAAGCATGATTGCCTCCAACTGTGGAGGCAGAGTAGACATCCTGGCTAGTAACCATCAATAGTCCTCTCCTCCTCAATGAATTTGTCTAATCCTCTTTTTAAGCCATCCAAGTTTGTGGCCATCACTGCCTCATGTGGCAGGGAGTTCCATAGTTCCCCAGCCCAGCAGCTTGTGATGCATGTTTAGGTCAGGCAGACCTGGATTCAAATGCCTGCTTCCATGAAACACGCCATGAGTGACACACACAGCCTAGACTACCCCGCAGGGCTGCTGCAACGATGAAATGGGGAGAAGACCCAGCAATTTTGCCCCACACTCCTGGGAGGGAAAGGTGGGGTGTGAATGCGAGAAATACACAGTAACCAAAAATGAGGCAGCCATTCTTAACCAGATCGTCTTCTTTTTATTCCAGAAGGGAAAAAAGTTTTTGTTCATTATTTACTTTTATTTACATACATATACTTCACATTGGTGTTTTAAAATGCACATATTCATCACCTTGTTCCTGCTTTTAAATTAGCTGTTATTTTGTTTTTTGTTTTTACAATACAAAAAAATACCAAAAAACCAGCAGCCCTAAAATGCGTATTTTTATACCATCCCCACCCCAGCAATGAAATACTTTACAATACTTACTCGTTATTTACATATGAATGCAATAAAGGCTAAATTATACATATGAACAAAACTAAGCTCAGGTCCAAATACAGAAGAATAGTGTTTTTCCCCCCACACCAGGAAAAGAAAGAACTGTAGGGGGAGGAGAAACAGAAAGAAATTCCTAAAAGAGAAAATTAGTTCAAGAACTCTACAGAAAAGACCTCTTTGTGCACAAATTTCAGAGTAATAGAAATGTAAGGGCTTTTTTCTTTTGCTGCGTCAAGGGCCGACATTATTTGACACACCATGACAAATTTCACTTAATTTCCCCCATCCCGGTTTAAGTGCTGGAGCAGATTCCTGATGCGAAGAGACCAAGCTCAAAAGTGTCAAAAGCATTCTGAATCCGGAAGACGCAAAAAAAAAATAAGAGCAGCTTTTTTTCTGGGAAAACAAAGAAAGTTTGTTGGAAGAGTTTTGCAGAGAGGCGGGAGAGTCGAGAGGTTGGTTTTGGGTGGGAGAGGGGGACAACGTGAAGCAGCACAGCTAACCACATCCTGAATTTTAAAATTTGAAGCTGCTAGGAAAAGGTAGAGAGACTGGTTCTTATGAGAAGAACAGAAAGACAAAGCGCCGTCGGCCTCTTGGCCGAAGACGCTACCTGCAGAGCAGCTGCACAAAGG
Source organism: Podarcis tiliguerta (assembly GCF_965153285.1). Taxonomy (NCBI): domain Eukaryota; kingdom Metazoa; phylum Chordata; class Lepidosauria; order Squamata; family Lacertidae; genus Podarcis; species Podarcis tiliguerta. The sequence continues at coordinate 4,816,579 of NC_139542.1, forward strand.
AGGAACCAACCTGCATCTATAAGACACAACCCAGCAAAAGTTATTTCAAGTAGCAGCTGAAAGGGAAGAGGAAGCCGCCAAGACAACTGACCTGAATCCCAACTTCTTCAATAGGTGTTAGAAGCGGGGGGAAGTGAAAGAGAAACTCGCAAGAGGTGGTTTTGGCAATTAAATAAACCACGTTGGTGGTGCCCATTGGGCTTAGATGGCTGTAGGTGGAACTGGTCTGCGGAAAGGCAGTCTTTTTCTCTTTCTGGATATGTTGCTGTTACCATCGTGCCCTGCTTTTGCCAGCTTCCCAGATGCATTTGGTCGGCCCCTTTGGGGGGAAACTAGGCTCCTGGACTGGGTGGCTCCTCAAGTCCGATCTCAAAGGGCTCTGTTCACAAGCCCTTGCCTGGATGAGGCCTGGGGGGACTTGTCGTCTCCAGGAACAGCAGGCAAGGCCAATGTAGTGCTCTCCAAAGGCTGCTGGAGGTACAACCCCCACAATTCCTGCCCATTGGCCATGCTAGCTTGAGATGATGGGAGTTGCAATCTCACCTCTGGGGAGCACTATATTGGCGACAGCTGTCCCAGGGGATGTTTCAATACCCATAGCGTCTTTCAGGGCCTCATGCACAGCCAAGTTTTGCACTCAACTGCTGCACCGCAACAAGTCACTTCTGTTCCTGTTCCACGCTGGGGAAGCCTGCCTTGCGGGGCGGACAGTTATTTCCCACGCGGCTACACTGGACAGACTCATTTGGGTCTCCATGCTTCCCAGCCCTGAACTACAAAAGCTCTTCCTCCCCAAATTTTGGGTTTCCCATTAGGAAAGCTGAGCTGGGTCACACACAGGCTGAAGTCTCCGGAAACTTGGGAGGGAGACAAGCGAGTCACTGGTTTGACAAACCAGCACAACTGGGTGCTTTTTGCCGGGTCGCCTCGGAGCAGCTGTCAAACAATACCGGACAAGGTCCACATGCTTCTCGTGAGCGCTGCAACATGCTGGCTGTGGACCTGGGGCTCCAACCCTCAACCAGAGATCTGCGCATAATACAAGGGTTCCCCAATACCAGAGGCTTAGCCTGCAGGCTATTTTTGCCGTGTGCGTGAATATGATATCACCCTAAGGGTAACTAGGAGTCGCTGCTGCTAGGATGGTTTGCAGCGGGCTTTGGTTTACAGCTATTACGAGTGAGGAAATCAATGCTGTGCGGGTGCCCTCTTAATGTTTACCGAGGGCAGCCATTGCCATCCCGGGTCCTGCCAGATATTTTGGACTACATCTGGCTGGCAGCGGGTCAGGCAAGCCGAACCTATGGCGAGGGGAAAGAGTCCAGAAAGCTGGGAGGGGGGGGGGTTGAGATAGAGATTGGAGGTGCAGACAGTTAGGGTCTGAGCTATTCCTCCTTTCTGAAACACATTCTCAACAACCCTGTAAGGTAGAACAGAATTGCAGGTTGGGGGGGAGGGATATATACATATATATGTCTAAGACCACTTACTGAGTTCCTGGAAAAGGTTGGATTCGTGGTTCACAGCTCAGCTTCTTTGCTCCAGCGCTACACTCACAGACATACACTCTCAGCCTTCATTTTATAGATATACAGATACTGTGTATATATATAAAGCCCACTTCCGACAGTAATTCTAAAAGCGCACTGGAAACCAAGTGAATATATTCTCACACATCGGCGGTCTCCGTGGGGGAATTTCTTTCCTCCTTAATACAGTGTGCATGGTAACTAGAAGGCAGCAGATACCTGTCAAGGGGTGTTTTCACAGCCTGTCATTCTTCAAGCGTTTGCAATTCGCCACAGTTAGGTTACATTATTCATGGGTAAGATCCAGGAGGGGAGGGAAGAGAATCTCAGGCACCAGGCAGTCAAGAGACAGCCGGGGCTTTGGCATCTGTGACACAGAACATTTGTGGCCTGACAGCTCCGAAGGACACGCAAGACGCATCGCCAGGGATGCTCATCGTCTGCCTTTGTGTACAAATCACAGGTCCAAACGGAACACCTTAGAAGTTTCTTGGATGGCAGCAGGCTCCCAGGTGCTCACCAGAGGAGATGAATGACCGAGGAACTGTTTGAGAACAGAAACAATTATATATATATCCCAGGTATTAAAGAGTTCCCCCCTACAGAGATCTCAATTCCAGCTGCCTCCAGAACTTCAAAAGCCGCAAAATTCAGATTCTGAAAGAATGGCTTGAAAGGCGAATCTCTGTAAAGATCCCTAACTCCTCCGCTTCCCAGGGGAAACAACCCTCCATTGAAAAGCAGAATATAGCTGGCACAAAACACCAGAATCAGCTGGGGGAGTTGCACAAGGCCTGTTCATTTCAAGGTGTTCCCACACAACTGCCATCGATTTCAGGTTGGTCTGTCGGTGCAGGTGGGTAGTCCATGGAAAATGGGGTTCGCAAAGGCCTTCTCTGACACAAGAGGTTATTCCTTAAATCAACTTGTATGCCGTTTATGGGCTCTGCAGAACTAAGACCCGAAGTTCTTCAAACAGATCTCCTCCCCGAAACATGCACACACTATTTTTTTGGCAAATAATTTTACTTTCTTATTTGGGGAGCATTGCAGTCCACAGTGGTTGGATTAACTCTGCAGGCCTTCCGTGATTTTCGTGGTGCGGTTCTTTTTGGAAATTGGGATTCCCAGTTCTGCTTGAGTGATGGTGGTGGGAGAGAACTTTGTTAGCGCCACTCCCCTAACTCCTCAGTGTCTCAACGGAAGCGACACTGGTAGTATAATATATGGAGCAAACTGAATGGGAACAGCTCCTCCACTCCCAGATCTTCAGATCTGTGATCCTAACTGGAAGGTCCAGGAGACGGGTGCTTAGCAGGAAGTGGGCAAGGGATCTTGGTTCACCCCGGACTCTTGTCAACACCTTTGCCATGGCAGATTCAGGCTCTTTTCTACTGCACACAAAACCCACACAGCCTCCCCCAAGCTGGCACGCTCCTTAATGCTGCAAAAATGGACTTTGAGAGGTAATTTGCTGCCTTCCACTTCTCCCCAAGGACAAGTCAATTCAAGTGCAGCTTCAACAAAGCAAACTGGGGAGGGGCGGGGAGAGAGAGATGCTATTTTAATTGTACGTTTGTTCCAGTTCTGTAGGGTTCAAGAAGTACAGGTTCATTAATATGCACAACAGAAACATTTCTGGCCAGGCAGTCCAGAACAAGAAAGCTTTGGTCGCTCACCGTTCGTTCATTGCGAGATGCAAATGAGCGGCTAATTCCAGTCGCGCAATGCACATGCATGCACCTCCAAGGAGTCTAGATCGCTGCCTCGCTCATCTCCACTCCCTCCCCGTCCCCATGAGTCCACTCAAAATACAGCTGTAATACATTACTGGATTCAAGAGAGGACAAGGGGGTAGATTGGGGAAAGGGATGCAGTTACTCCAGGTGTAACTATAGGAGCTGCAACATGCGACGCTGCTAAAAAAAATCGCATTTATGTTTCAAGCTACTGTCCCCCACCTGGATGCGGGGGGCACAGGCCCCAGATCTGTGCAGGGGAAGAACTTGCCAGAAAAATGCTACTGGGGGCGGCAGCCGCACTTAAGTGCCAAACATAGGCTCCTCCTAGGCTACAGCAGCCTTGATCCGGCAGTGTGTTGTGCCCATATGAGAGGGTGGCACAGGGGTTTCTTTAGTAAGTGTGGCATCAGGGGCAGCTCCCGGCCGCTGGAGTGGAAGCAATGCTACAGTGACGGGAGCCTTTGCTGCTGCTTTCTGCATGCATATAGGCAACGGGAACGCTCTCCATCAGCGGCAAAAGTGCAATTGCATCGCGACTCTTGCTATGGCTAATGGACTGGCTCCCACGACCCCCTTGCATGGACTGGGATGGCATGCACCGTCAAGCAGCTGCCAGCGGTTCCATTGTAAGTGGGACACAGTTTGGGTAAAATGGGATGGTGCTTTGACTATCCCTGCCCTGTTTTGGAAGCCTGGTTGCTCCCTTCTGAACACACACGCAAGTCATCTTCAGAGGGAACGCTATAGGTGTTAAGAGCAAGTGAAAACCTGAGTTATAGCAACATGTTGAATCTGCAATGCCCGCTCGATTGGAGAGAGTGCCAAAGCCAACACCTCCTGCTTCTCTGGCTGCCAAGCTAATAAAACCCCAGGTTTCTGCTGGTTTCCGCCTGGAACGTACAACGGGCAACCCGGTTAACTGCCCAGGATTTATCAAGGCCAGAGCAATGTAAGTGGCTCTCAATCTGCAATGGCAGTCCAGCCCCTGGGCCAACCGAGAACGCTGCACCTCGACTTCTTGAGAAGGCACTCAAAGGGTGCCACCAAGCGCCACACACAGGTCTCCCGGCCTCTCCTTGGGGCACCTTTCGCCAACCTGGCACTCTCCAGATCAGTGGTTCTCAACCTTGGGCCCTGGAATGTTTTTGGCCTACAACTCCCATGATTCCTAGCACGCAGGACCAGTGGTCAGGGATGATGGGAGTTGTAGTCCAAAAGCATCTGGGTACCCAAGGTTGAGAAAGGCTGCTCCAGATGCTTACTACAACTCCCATCAGCCCCAGCCAGCACAGCGTGATGGGAGTTGTAGTCCCAAACATCTGGAGGTCGCCGGGTTGGCTAAGGGATCCTTCGGAGTTAATTCAGACCCTACCCTTGTACCAAGCAGGAGTACACTTGCCTGGTGTGCAGGATTATTGATAGGTTTTGGGGAGGACTGAGCAATGCAAGCCGTTCAAACAGAAGGGACCACTCTTCAGAGCACATCTGCTGTAATGCAGAAAGAGGTTTTCCCCACGTTCGTTCTCAAGTGAGGTAAAATAAAAAGGGGTGTGGGAGAAGGGTGGCGCCCAAAAGGGGGAACATCTGCCCAGATGCACGGTGCGAAATGACAATAAATAGGAAGCATTCCGGCCCCCCGACAACCACCACGGCTCCATCAGCCTGAAACAGGTTAGCGTCCTTATGCTCTGCACCCGTTAACTGGGCACAGCGCGGAAAAGGCCACGGATTGCCCAGGGTAACTGAGGAATGTAGTTACGCAAGAGGCCAGCTATGCTAATTTCCCCTTTGCTTCCTTGGTTCTATTTAAAACCTTGGGAACACTTGCACACAGATCTGCCACATAGATCCACGTGAAAAACATTAATCTTCCCAGAAAAGGGAGATGTTGGGGGTTTTTTCCTGGCAATGTGCTGCAGTGCGTAGCACCCAGCCATACTCAACAGCATCCCTCGATTTAATACAGTCAGGTGGATGAAAATAAAGCGGCAAACAGAACCCCAGCCCCAATGAAGGTATTGTATTTGGAACAGAGCTCTAAATAAGAGAGAAATAAATAGAATTTTTTACAACACTGGGCTCCTGGAGGAAATTGAGTTAGCTTCTCCTTAAATCCTGGGGGTTTAACTGCCGAGGGCAGAAAATTATCTGTAAGTGCTGCAGCTTTTCTTGTACGACCAGGGAAGGGGTGTGGGGAAGAAAATCAAATACCACAAAGCGCTTTCCACATACAAAAAGCCGAGTGTTCTTTGTCTTCCCGTGGCTTTTCCCTACTGCCAACCTTCAGTGGTCGAGGCGGACGGATAATGGATTCGCAACCAATGGCCTTTAGCTGGATAGGGGAGGGAGATGCAAAATCGTGGGAGCCAGGCGGGCACGGCGGGATTGGCAAATCTAAGACGGAGTGGATGTCAAAACAAGGCCAACTAAGACAACGCCAAGAGGAAGGGCTGGATGCTCCCCGGAAACATTGCGCCCGGTGCTTCGAGGTGTCCTTTGCGACACAAACCTTGCAGAAAAAACCACACCTCTGTCCTCCTCCCAGGTAATCCCTTGTGTTTAAAACCCTAAAGAGGCAGTTCAGATGTCCATGCATCAAATACAGGTCCCGGGCTGGGCTGGAGGCTGCTGTTTGCGACTTCGTACCGCTCCCGACTTCTCTTTGTAGGCAATAGGCATTTGTTGTGAAATGTCCACCAACGCACTGGCTACTGCAAGACCTGGAAGGAGAAGGCGGAGAGCAGGGAGTTACAGGCAGAACGGAGAACAGGGGAGCCCAGCCAGCCATCACCACACCCATCCAACTTAGACTGGCCAGAGACCCAGGGAGGTTTCTGCCTCTTGGTGCTCCGGGCACCCTGGCCAGGTTCCTTGCACCCACCTCTGACGCAACTGGTCTCCACACTCAGTGGAAGGTGGACCAGCCCTTGGCCAGGATTCAGAAGATGAGGTGGAAGATGGCAACGCGAGGCTCCAGAGAGAACCCAAAGCTTACAGACACCTCTTAAGGCAAGGTGACTTTGCCCTTGCAAAGTTAATAAATAATAATAATAATAATAATTTATTATTTATACCCCGCCCATCTGGCTGAGCTTCCCCAGCCACTCTGAGCAGCTCCCAATCGAGTGTTAAAAACAATACAGCATTAAATATTTAAAACTTCCCTAAACAGGGCTGCCTTCAGATGTCTTCTAAAAGTCTGGTAGTTGTTGTTCTCTTTAACATCTGGTGGGAGGGTGTTCCACAGGGAGGGCGCCACTACCGAGAAGGCCCTCTGTAACCTCACTTCTCACAATGAGGGAACCGCCAGAAGGCCCTCGGCACTGGATTTCAGTGACCGGGCTGAACGATGGGGGTGGAGATGCTCTTTCAGGTATACTGGACCGAGGCCGTTTAGGGCTTTAAAGGTCAGCACCAACACTATGAATTGTGCTCGGAAACGTACTGGGAGCCAATGCAGATCTCTCAGGACCGGTGTTATGTGATCCCGGTGGCCACTCCCAGTCACCAGTCTAGCTACCGCATTCTGGATTAATTGCAGTTTCCGGGTCACCTTCAAAGGTAGCCCCATGTAGGGCGCATTGCAGTAGTCCAAGCGGGGGATAACTAGAGCATGCACCACTCTGGCGAGGCAGCCCACAAGCAGTTAAGACTTCCCCTGCGTGCATAGACCGGCTTCGGTGAAAAGACAAGACTAACCAACGGTTTCTGCATATGCTGTTGAGGGAAGTGAGGGGCAGATGGGGCTCGACAACCTGGGAAGACAGCCCATCTCGGAGAAGGAGAACTCTTATCCTAAATTTCCATTTCCTTGCAGGATATTTTCGGGAGAAGAAAAGGCTAATGGGTAAAGCCTACACAAATCCAGAGTGGATCCGCTAAGATGGTTGGATGGTGCCTTGTACACCTCCTTTCAACAAGGAGTATAGCATCTAGATCAAGGGAAGTAATAGTGCCACTGTATTCTGCTCTGGTCAGACCTCACCTGGAGTACTGTGTCCAGTTCTGGGCACCACAGTTCAAGAAGGACACTGACAAACTGGAACGTGTCCAGAGGAGGACAACCAAAATGGTCAAAGGCCTGGAAACGATGCCTCATGAGGAATGGCTAAGGGAGCTGGGCATGTTTAGCCTGGAGAAGAGGAGGTTGAGGGGTGATATGATAGCCATGTTCAAATATATAAAAGGATGTCACATAGAGGAGGGAGAAAGGTTGTTTTCTGCTGCTCCAGAGAAGCGGACACGGAGCAATGGATCCAAACTACAAGAAAGAAGATTCCACCTAAACATTAGGAAGAACTTCCTGACAGTAAGAGCTGTTCGACAGTGGAATTTGCTGCCAAGGAGTGTGGTGGAGTCTCCTTCTTTGGAGGTCTTTAAGCAAAGGCTTGGCAACCATATGTCAGGAGTGCTCTGATGGTGTTTCCTGCTTGGCAGGGGGTTGGACTCAATGGCCCTTGTGGTCTCTTCCAACTCTATGATTCTATGATTCTAACTCCTGCAGCCAAGTTGGTGCAAAACGCATTGCACTGCTTTCCTTTGGACCAAGGCTGAGAGGAGAGTCTTGTGGTCTGGGCAGCCCAAAACCTTCACAAACACTGCCCAGGCTTGCGCCCCAGGGAGGTCTCTTTGGTTACTTCTAATGATGCGGTTTGACTTCTACAGAAGTGAATCCCACTGTCTTTCGAGGCAGACGGGTGCCAACAACAAGCACTCTTAACAGGACAGGAAGCACATGCAGAAAATGAGTGTCTCTGTACCGACAGCAGCACTTGCTTCCATGTGCCGGGGCGTACAACATGTCAGTTATATGCCTTTAAGCGGATGCGGTTCTACCAACCCATTGCAATTCCCATACATGGGCGTGCAAATCGGCACAAGCAGCCATCCACATGGAGGTGCTCTGAAAGGAAGGTCTTTAAGCAGAGGCTTGACAACCATATGTCAAGAGTGCTCTGATGGTGTTTCCTGCTTGGCAGGGGGTTGGACTCGATGGCCCTTGTGGTCTCTTCCAACTCTATGATTCTATGAATGAGTTGCGTTTAAAGTGGCCCCAAGGAAAGAAAAGTGAAAAAGGGCCAGGTGGTCTTAGACATCAAATGGCTTTGGATGGGGCCAGCCCTCCCAGTGTTACTGGACGACAGCTGCCAGCATACTGCAAAACAACAGAAGGACAGTAGTTGCTTACCTGATTGCCCTGGTGGGGGGATACCTCCCAGGCCTCGTGGCAACCTCACAAACACCGAAAGAACAGCAGCTTTGTTGCCAAAACAGGGCTCCAACGCTATGGGTTTGGGGACCGTCTGCGGGGGAGAAAAGAGAGCATAATTTACTTGATGCCAGTTTCACCTGTTTTTGCCAGCTTAGGAGCTGACCTCTAATCTTCAACCAAACCGCAATCCAATCTGTAGCCACCAACTCCATGATGTGCTATACCTGGACAGAACAAACGCAAGGGGTGATAAGAAGCGCTCACAGAATGGAACAGAGGCAGCATCCCTTTTTTTATTTTTAAAGTCAAGGGAAAGCAATCAGCAGCTGTGTTTTCTTGCATCTGATTTATTTATCTTTGCTCAGCTTACTTTAAGCGATCTCTCCGTGGTTAAATACAGGTTTGTGTGCACACATTCCCAGAATCAATTCAGCCAATACTTTTTAGCAGGCACAGCAGAAGCCAAGGTTCATCCGTGCCTTTGCATAACCGGGGAGGAGGGCGACGGCAGGGTGCAGAAGGAAGAGTAATACCGAAAAAGAGCATCTGAATTACTGGCTCTGGGAGCTGGAGCAGAACGAAGGCTTGGAGGGTGGCAAGTTCCCCATCCTCAGGTACAAGGCAGCTCCTGGGAGCGCTGGAAGTTGCCTCATACAGGGTCAGACCATTGGGTCTGCCTAGCTCAGTATTACCTACACTGGCTGGCAGCAGCTCCCCAGGGCTTCCCAAAAATCACAGACACAGGTGGCATTCCTGAGTACGAAATTCATTTTTCTCTCTCAAGCTCATGCCGCAAATCTCTAGCCCTCTGCAATGTCACGCTGGCTTCTTCTGTGCGGCTCCTGAAACATGTCTAACATGCACTTAGCAGGGCTCCAAGACCCTGTGGTCGAAAAGGTAAGAAAATAAACTGGAAAGTGTTTCCATCTATATTTCACTTTGATAGATCAGCAGCTCATTTTAATGGGGCATGTAATTAAATCGAAAAGGTACTAAGGAGCTGTATTTCAACATCTATTAAAAGTAGCAGAGTGTTCTCAACGGCAAAGTAGCTGGGAACAAGGCACAGAAACTTGGGTCTTTGTGCGAGCAAACTATCAGAGAAGCAATTACAAAAGGAAAGGAAAGGAAAGGAAAACACTGTTCTGCTTAGCGGCTGGTACGTTTTGTTGCTTATAAAGTTTCAGCTTCAAGCAAATTCTTTTTATGACGTCCTAAACGGAGCAATTATTGCCTTTTTCGTTAGGTGAGGCATTATAATGCAATACTTCTGAGCCAAACAGAAACTAAAGATGTTAAAAGAAAGGGAGAAGGAACCAAAGTCACCATTAAGTTAACAAATGCCTAACAAGGCAGTGACAGAGAGAGAAACCAAAATTAGTGCCTTTACGCATCTCTAGTATTAAACGGATAACAAACACACTGATGGATTAGCCCCTGCAAAGCATTTCGCTGTCTACCACAGGGAGGCTGATATTTACAGCAGCCTGTGCCCTGGAATCTCCACTCCCTATAGAGTTGCTAAAGTTCAAAATAATTCTTTTCTTACAAAAGCAGTGGAGAACAAACTTGCACCATATATTCTGCCGGAACTCAATTACTAGAACTAATGGGCATGCAGTGCCAGGCAACTCCGAGTAATACATTGCCCATGGTGGCATCCAGCGTGGAGAGAGAAATAGACAGAAAGAAGAGGAAAGAGAAAGAGGAGACGAGTATATATAAATAGTGTAGAAGAGAAAGGATGGGGAATTGGAATCCGGCAAGCAGACTGGATCTTTGCCTCCTCTACAGGCCAACTTTAACAGGTGGACAGGCCCCCTAGCTGCCAATCACCCAACAACCAAGTAACCAGTTTTCCTTTGAAATCAAACCAAGCAGTCAAAGGCCCACCAGCTGATTGGCAGAGCCTGCTAACTCCACTTTCAATAGAGCACCACATGCTTACCTGCCCTACCTGTAGGGCAGGTGGACATGGCTTGGCTGAAAGGGTCTCACAGACCAAATGGGAGCAGAGCAGGCATTCCACACCACGGTTTAGATTAGTGCTCTTCCACTTTGGTTCTTCAGATGGTGATGGACTACAACTCCCACCATCCCCAGCCAACGTAGCCAATGGTCGTGGATGATGGAAGTTGTAGTCCAACAGCTTTTGAGGAGCTAAGGCTGAAGGACACTGGTTTCAGGAAAAGGAGAGAAAGCCAATGGCCCAGCTGTTCAAGCAAGCAACTTATAGGATGTGCAGGTCCATTAACATTTTAATTGATATTAAGCCAGGACAGAGTTACGATAGCATGTTTATTTTTTAGGCTACTTTGGTTTAGGTGCATTCCTTGCAGTAGAGAACGAAGACGAAAATACTTAAGGACAAGCCTTCCCTACTGAAAGAACATGCAACCCCCACCATATCCCTAATCCCCAGGTAATGTATGAACCCCTGTTTCTGCAAAGGAAATGAGAAATGCACCACATTCACTCAGAGGGCTTGGGATCGGTTTGCAGGTTTCCCATACGCATCTGGTTGGCCACTGTGGGAACAGGATGCTGGACTAGGTGGGCCGTTGGCCCGATCCACCAATCTCTCCTTAGGCTCTTGTTTTCTTAATGTGCATCTCATCAGGTGAGTCACAACTGAAGGGGAACTTCATTGAGTTCATCTTCCCATGCCCAACCTGCAGGTACCTACTCTTCTCAACGGAATGGCTAACGCCGCAGAGCTGAAGAAGGCCTCCCGCGTCCGCACCCAAGAGGCTGTTAGTGTGGTCCAAGAAGCTTTGCTTTGACTCCCTCTCCCAGGAACAAGAAGGCTAACTAGATAGCCCAGCTCCCACAGTGACAGAACAGGTTTCTTGGATCTCTGCCCAGACCAAGCTTCCTACTAAACTTAGGTGGCCTGTCTGACACTCCCCCGCCCCCTTCTTAGGGGTGTCATTTCGCAAGATGCCGTGGAAGTGTGCTGAGATACCTCGGGGGGAACTTTCCGTTCTGCCCCATTACTTTTCTTCACATAAATTCACCAAGTCGCAAGGTCTAGGGATTGATAAACACATTCTTTATAAAAATAGACGCCAACAACAAAAAACAGATTCCCTATACTCGTTCTGAGAGCGATAATCAGTCCTAATTAAGTATTGCGAAACACCAGATGAATCAGTGAATTGGGTTATCCTTTTTCAAATCCAATTAATGGTGATAGGCAGGGCCAAACACTTAAAAAAATAAAAATGCAGAATGGTCACTGAACATGAACCCAGGGGGAAAAAATCCTCCACACACTTCTTCTCCAACCATGTCCATTAAATCCCCCCATGCAGTGGTAGTATGTATGTATGTATGTATGTATGTATGTATGTATTTAATACCCGGCCCATCTGGCTGGGTTTCCCCAGCCACTCTGGGCGGTTTCCAACAAAATATTAAAATACAATAGTCCATCAAACATTAAAAGCTTCCCTAAACAGGGATGCCTTCAGATGTTTTCTAAAAGTCTGGTAGTTGTTTGTCTCTTTGACATCTACTGGGAGGGCGTTCCACAGGGTGGGTGCCACTACCGAGAAGGCCCTCTGCCTTGTTCCCTGTAACTTGGCTTCTTGCAGCGAGGGAACCGCCAGAAGGCCCTCGCCGCTGGACCTCAGTGTCCGGGCTGAACAATGGTGGTAGAGACTCTCCTTCACAGCCCTGCCCCACTTGTGAGCGTAGAAAATGCATGAGCTGAAATCCCGGCCGAACCCTTTGAAACCCTATGAGCAGAATCACCCAGAGGTCATCACAACCACCGCTCTGCTGCACCTACCAGGAAAAGTTGGTCCCAGGTTTGCAAAAACTGTCTAACTCCATGCCTTGCTAAGCTAGCTAGAAATAATTCATTAAACAACAAAGGTTTGTTTCCTCCTGCCGCTCCTGTATCTAAGGAGCCTTTTTAGAATAAAGTGAAATTTTAGCGGAGCTAATCCGTTTTGCACACCTCAGCTGCCCGCATAATCTCCAGCTCTTTGTGGTGGGCAACAGCGTCCCCCTGCCAGGTGTTCAAAGGGCAGCGTGTTCCTTTCCATGAATTAAAAAGCAAGGTGATGTCAGCAGAGGCACCAAGTGGAACACAGAAGCCAAGAACAGTTTGCCTCCTTTTGCTCTGATGTCCCTGCACATTAGAATCTGCTCCACACCTGCCCACCGACACGGCTTGCATCGAGTGAACTGGTAGCCTTAGAGGCATGTTTTTAAAACGCTGCAGAGGAAGGGGTGCTTTTGTTTATTAAAGGGGAGGACTCGTAAGTTCAGAAGGCTACTCTCCCCCCAGTCTGAAGTGCTTCATCAGAGGTGAGCCCCAGATACATCCAAATTTGAGCCTGGGCTCATACTGCCTTGAAGCAGGATCCAGTCGCCGCCATCCCTTCTGTCTACCAGCTAGATCTCCAGATCTCCCCCCCCCCTCGAAATTTGCAGCTTAGCAGCAAGGTTTCCAGTCCCCTCTGTTTCCCCCTCCCTTCCTCAGGATGTAGGAACCCTGGAGAAGTAGATTTGCCAGAGCTTCCATTACCAGGGATGCGACCATTGCAGCATGCTAGGCACTGGAAAGATGGAGAGAAGGAGGGAGAGGAAGGGAAGAAGAGACACCCTGCTGCCACAAAGTTTGGGGAAGGCGACGGAGTCCAGGGGATCTCCAGAGATGGGGAGGTTGCATCATCAGCTCATCTTTTGGAAACCCTTGCAAAATCCTCAAGACAGCACTCCCCTCCTACCAAAGCATTCATAAAGGAAGATTACAAAAAGCAGAAATCAAGGCGAATCTAATTCACCCAATTCATAATGCTGCCCCAAACCAAACACCGAAAACTTGGAGGTGGTGTGATTCTGCGAACGAGACACTGGACGTGATGCATGTGCAAAAAACACAGGAATCTGAATGTTAGCCGTTTGGGGGGGGGGGAACCACAATCCCCAGATAGTCAGTACCTTTATTAAGGGTGACCTGAGCAATGGATATTACACTCCCAGCCTCCCTCTTCCGGGGCAACAATACAAGCACTGCTGTATCTTCCTTTATGGGGTGGGGAGTTGAGAAGAACTGCTTGAGGGGAAGTAGAATTTTTAATAGAATGAAGACAAAAGGGGGAAAGGTTTAATAAGCCAAAAACCATCCCTCTGGTATGGTATGTTCTCTTGTGTGTGTATGGGGTTTTTTAATAGTCACGTCTAGTTTTGGTCCATCAAGATCAACACAGGAGAATGAGCAAAAGTGAGAGAAGGATCATCAGCCGCTGAGGCTGCTCCCAGCAAAATGAATGAGAAGAAGAGGAGAGATGATGAAGACAGAGACCAGCTGAAAGAAAGGACCTGAACTGGCTGGTGGGCGGGGACAGAAAGCCAGTACAGGACAGAGAAGAGGTGGGATTTGGTGGGGTGGGGGGGAGAGTTTGGCAGGGACCCACAACGGTGTGTTCATAGGGGGAAATCAAGCTCTTCTGACTCCGCTTGGATTACTTGGAGCGATCTGCTACCCACACGCCCTGAGGCCGTGGACCTCATTGGCTTTGCTAAAAGTGCATGGTGCTCAGACACAGACATTGGGAGGGTCTTGTTTTGCAGCAGTGGGTCATACTGCCAGGTGACCTCCTGGTTATACCCAGCTCCAAGATTACATGAGGACCTACACGCTACTAGAGAGATTGCGCCGGAAATCTGGTTTTATTTTCTCAGTACAGAATGTTAAATTGCCAAGCAGCTTACAAGCTTTGCTAATCTTAGATCATTCACACCTGCCGATTATAAAAGCTACTTCAAAGCAATATTCTTCTCAGAATAAGTGGATGAAGAAAGCTCAGCTCTAAATCTGATTCGGAGCAACTCTGCCAAAAAGAGAGAGCTGCATTTCACAGGTATCTAATGACAAAACAAGCTGATAAGCCTTAGAGGGTCAACTTGCCACACTGGCCCTTGTGAAGCAAAGGGCTACCAGATGCAAAACCAAAATGGCTGCCCACCGGCTAGCTGGAATATAAAAGAGGGGGGTGGTTGGGAAGGGGGGGGAACCACTCCTTTAGGCTGCTAGTCACGCGTTGGCTTAGAAAGACGTCATTCCTACTGGGTAAATCGCTCTCTCTTTTCCTTCTTATGCACTGCAGGAAATATACTAATTGAGACTACTGTTCCAAAATGAGTCCAGCTGCAAGACGTTCGCCTAGGATGCAATTAGCTTAATCTGACCTGCCAGTTGGCCAGGCACAAAAGGAAAGTGAGAGACCCTTGCTGACTAAAATGACCCATTTCCTACTATTTGGTTAAGCAGTCGAGGGCCAATTCGCACATGGCGTTTGCCTGCACAGCCACCATCTCCGTGCAGAAAAAGCTCTGGGGTGCTCCGAAATCCGGTTCCCCACAGGATCCAGCCCTGCCTGAACAACTGGGTGGCAAGGAAGCAAGGAGCAATTTGGGGGTGGGAGGCCTGCTGAGAAGAACTGGCAAACACTGGGGAGGAACCAGGCTCCTCCTCCCCCCCCCAATCTGTTACTCCATAGGCAGGGTGGGGATGCTGCCCCAAATATCTGAGGGCCACAATTCCCACCAGCCGCAGCAATAGGCCACAGAGCTGCTAAAGGAGCAGGTGGGGAGTGGATGGCTCCCTTGGCCACTTGCCCAGAAGGGATGCATCCCAGAGAGTCTTCCCTCTGGCCTGAAGGGGGCGGAGCAGATCCTCTTCCTTGACTGCTGTTCTTGCAATGCAGCAAATAAGGCTCTGGTCTCCCCTCTGCCTCACAGTGCCCGTTGGGGCACGCCATTGCACATTGCCATAAAAGGACCATGTAAAAATTAGCGAGGAACGTGCTTGTGGAAGCCGCTCCTCTCCTTGCAATTCCCAAGAGCGTGAAATTGGGGTAGGATACAAATCTGCCTGATTTTCTAACAAAGCGGTGCCCTTGACCATTTGTACAATATTCACATAACGCAGCTCGTGTGGGCGTGTCCGTCCCTACACACAGATGACTGGGAATTAAAACCGCTGTGCGGGCGCAGCCCAAGAGTTTTTGGCACCTGAGCCAGACAACCCAAATGGCCAGTCCTTCTCCCCACCTCCCCGGCATAGGGTCAGGGTCCCGACTAAACCACATTGGCAATTTGCACCTGACCTACACCACCCAGGGAGCATGCTCAGAGGTGTTACATGCACACTTGGCACGCCTGAGTGTCTTCTGCTTACAAAATAAGCAGAGCAAGGAAAAGGAAGCAGGGAGGGGGCAGCTTGCAGAGAGACAAATTAGGTCCTTTTTTGTTTCCCGTGCTGAGAAGCGATGGGCAAACCATCCCCGCGCCCCCTGCAGTCATGCCACTTCAGTTTAAGTCACAGATTCTACACTCTCACACATGCATACACAAAAGTTAAGAGGGTTTCGATAGCTTGTACATCCATGAACTCCCTAACCCTGCTCCGCATTCAGAACAAGGGCTGTCTGTTCCCATACTGATGGCGAACATATGCCAAGTTCTCACGGCTCCCCAGCTGGGGGAGAAAAGGGCGCAGACGAAAAAGTGGCAGCTTGTCAAATCGTCTCCCAGGAGGAGCTGGAGGAGCAAGGCGGCAGAAGCAGGAGGGGCAAGAGGAAGCAAAGAGGGAGGGTGGAGGACGGCTGCGGAAGCAGATCCCTGGCCCAACTAGCTGCCGGAGAACCTGGAGAGGCACTGCCAGAGAATATTCCCAGCCCTACCAGGAGCTGCCAGGGACTGAACCTGGGGTGCTTGCAGGCAGCAGGCCTGGTTGATGCATTGATACGTGGTCCAGGCCTGGTTTGAGGGCCAGAGCACAATGGCACCTTCACCTGGCAGTACATTGTGGGTGAGGCTTGCCTGACACGCGGCATCTTGCCTTACCTTCTACGGCTGCTTCCTTCCTCCCTGCGCCAGGCGCTGGCAGCAGCTGTTTGGCTTCACCGCAGTGCCTCGCAGGGGATCAGGGCCGATTCCCCTCCCTCTGTGCTGGGTGCTGGTTGTGGGGAGAGCTGACTGAGGCAATTTGGCTTCATGCCAGTGCCACGCGGGGCCAAAGCCAAATGATGCTCCTTCCCTTTCATCATTGCAATGTGTCACTATATCACAATGTTTAGCTGGTGATGCATCAGGATGTTAAAAAGCTGGCATCGCCCAGCCCTAGAAGGCAGAGCATTCGCTCTACCAACTGAGCCAAAGCCCTTCCCCACGCTTAACTGGCTGCACCTCAGAAAGTCCTCTCTCCTTGCCTCTGTTACGATGCCCCCCTACAAATCAGGCAGGGAAGTCACTGGTTCACAACCCAGGGGGCAGTGAGACACTGGAACTGGAAACAAGACTATGTTAGAATTCCTGCTCCATGGTTGTAGTCATGGGATTGCTGTTTTTCACATGACAGTGTTATGTTTTGACTCCACAGAGTGGGAAGTGAGGAGACAGGATGTTTATGTTACTGTGTTCCGTGAAGTGGGACTATTGTCCTTTGTTTTGCTGAGGTCTGTCACATGCATGGTGCGCAAACTCTGCGGATCCCTAAGTGTGCTGGTGTCAGTTGGCATCGGTGGCTGTGATGTTCAGGCAGAAGAAAGCTTTTGAAGCTCCCGAAAAAAAGCCCAGGAGGGAGAGAACATGCCAGTCGGGCATGTGTCTCTGCCAGAGTCCTACTCGAGTGTCGGCCGAACTCCTGACAGACTATGCTTCCCTGAAAGCGGGGGGGGGGGGGGGGGAGAGTGTCAGTTGGAACACCACCACTCATTCCTAAGGTGGTATTTCTCCTTTCTCCACCTATCCCTCTGCCTTTCCAGTGAGGTGGGGAGTGGCCCCCCAGCAGCTCGGACTGGTTGCAGCACTGTGAACCCATCCATGAACAGTATGTGCATGAGAAGAATGATGTTCCAAATCATAGAATTGTAGAGTCGGAAGGGACCACTAGGGTCATCTAGTCCAACCCTCTGCAAGGCAGCAATCTTTTGCCTGACGTGGGACTCAAACCCATGACCCTGAGATTAAGAGTCTTATGCTCTACCAGGTGAGCTATACTAAGTGCATACAGGTGATCTTGGTGTCGGTCCCACTCACATTCATTTCATTTCACTCTTAATTATACCACCTTTTCTCTCTCTATTATTTACTTTTACTTTGTATTCTTTCACCTAAACATTAGGAAGAACTTCCTGACAGTAAGAGCTGTTCGACAGTGGAATTTGCTGCCAAGGAGTGTGGTGGAGTCTCCTTCTTTGGAGGTCTTTAAGCAGATGCTTGACAACCATATGTCAGGAGTGCTCTGATGGTGTTTCCTGCTTGGCAGGGGGTTGGACTCGATGGCCCTTGTGGTCTCTTCCAACTCTATGATTCTATGATTCTTCCCGCATGGATCACGTTTGCAACCGGAGTGTCCACTGTACACGCATTTCATCCTCCCCCTTGTTGCAGAGGCAGCAATGTTGTAACATGCAACAGATTCCTTGGTTTCTGGGCAGTTATCCAAGTTATTCCCCCAACTCTCAGCCACAGGACAGCATGCTGGGCCTAGAAGCACTTTGTCTGGCAGTGTCACTCCCTCCACCCACTGTACCTGTTGCCAGGCTGGCTTTCCAGATCACCTGCTGCTGAGTGTAGCCCCCCCCCCCCCGGTTGTAACCAGTTGTACCCAAAGACTTTCTTAATACTTAGCCAATTAGCCTCCCCCCATCCTTTGAAAGACCGTGCAAAGAAGGCTTTTTCAGCAGCACCTACAGCTATTTCCAACCAACTGTTCTGGCATATTAAACTGTATCCTTCTTGATTACAAGGCATAAAAAATCTTTTTAAAAAGAGCTGCAACTTTTATTTAAACCAACGTAACCTGAAAGATGCAAACGAGCAGCCTGGAGAAAGAAAATTAGATCAAAAACAAGGCCTGCTGGGTTTCGAATGTTTACGGCTTCTTTGTGGCTAGACTTCTAATATTGCCTTTCTCTCCTCTCCTCCGCCTCCCTCTCGCAAAAGCCGGCCAAGCAGCACAGCATCTGTGAATATTAACTACGGGAACAGTGCTCCTACAGGGTGGTCCCTCACCTTTACGCTGCCTCCAATGAGGTCGGGTGGCTCCTCGTCCGTTTCTAAGGCAACGTTGATGGACGCAAAAGGGCGACTGGCCATCTGCTGCATCTCTCGGAGCAGTTGCTGTTGAATAAATGGAGAGATGTTAATAAGGCAGCCCGACATATTCAAGGGTCACGGGCGTTCATGGGATTTTCACACAGTTGCAAGGAAACAAGAGCGGCGGCTGGTACTCTGTGCCCAGAAAGAGAATAATTCAAGACTAGCAGCCAAAGAAAGTTCAAGCAATACTGCTATATATATATCTTTTAACAGGATGTGGCAAAACATGGGGTGCAGGATCAGACCCGCTGCCACCACGACTCTGGTCCTGAGTTAGGCCAGGTAGACTCATGGGAGTGGTAGTGAATTCAAAACAAGTTCACAGCACGGTCCATTTGTGTTATAGATTTACAACCTGAGCTGGGCAGGCTGCTCAAGAGGCATCGCCTATTAGGACCGATGCACCAAGGCACAGTGAGATAAGCATCCCTTTGTTGGCTTCATTCGGAGATTCGTCTGGACGCTAACAGCCACATACCTGGCACTGCCCAGAAATCCTAAGAAACCAAAGTATCAGTTCAGTTTTGAAACCAGGGGTTAGAATAAGGGGAGTTTTGGAAGGTCCGTTCTTCTGCCATCTTGATTCAAAATGGCATCTGATTACAGTGGTACCTCGGGTTAAGTACTTAATTCGTTCCGGAGATCCATTCTTAACCTGAAGCTGTTCTTAACCTGAAGCACCACTTTAGCTAATGGGGCCTGCTGCTGCCGCAGTGCCGCCGGAGCACGATTTCTGTTCTCATCCTGAAGCAAAGTTCCTAACCCGAGGTACTATTTCTGGGTTAGCAGAGTCTGTAACCTGAAGCGTATGTAACCTGAAGCTTATGCAACCCGAGGTACCACTGTACATCCAAGCAGATGAAAACCTGTTCCTTTCCAAAATATATACCAGATGCGAGGGCTGAGTTGGGGGGGATGGATAGTTCAGCAAGGGTTGCAAACCTCTGCTGAGACCAGGGCTCTCACCACACAGTCCATATTGAGACTCACAATCGTGTGAACAGGAAACAAAGTGGTCCTTTCACAAAGAAAAAACTCAATGTTTCATTGAGAGAAAATAGGCCTGGTTAAGTGACCTACAACTCAGAAAGGAGACGTGGGCTGAGTCAACCTTGAATCCCTTGATTGTATAGAAAGAAGTTTTCTCTAGGCAACTCACAAGTAACAATACACCCAGAAGAACTAAATGAGCAATATATGTACTAAAGCATCACAAATTTGTCCAATGTAAGGTAAGTCTCATAACTCTTCTGCTTTGGGATGACGGTGGAGAAGGTGTTCATTGCATGCTTGTTTCCACAGCAACTTCACTGATCCATCACACACACCCTCCAAAAAACCCCTATTATGAGCATGTAAGAAACTAGCTGGCGTAAGGAAATCTGCCGAGCCAGATAGCCAAGCGCCTTCCCCCATCACATGGCTGGTTCCTGCTTTGTTTTTGTTCAGTTCAGCATTTTCAAATTGTTTTCCAACCTGTTCCCTACTTCTCTGGCCTGCTTCCACCTATATTCTCCACCCGGCTCCATGAGTTTTGTGGTTTTAATTTTAATTGCACGGTTTTATAATTAAACGGTTGCATTTTGTGAATTTGGGGGATGCTTTAGAAATAATTAAAAAAGCAGGCCACGAAATTTAAATGTTAAGTTGCACGAATGTTTTACCCTGTGACTGAGTGGGAGGTTAACGTATCTCCACTTCCCCTGCCAGCTGCAGGGCTGATACTGCACACCGACAAATTATAATGAAACAACAGCAGAACAGAGCGAAACCCACAGCATCAGCCATGTTAAGGTCAGCAGGTCTCCCAAATCCATCAGATTCATGTACGCCACAGTACGGAGGACTATATGTCTGCTTGAGATTAACAGCAGTTGTAAATAACTCAAGGGCCTCCCAACTCCTCCAAGGTCCAGAAAAAGAATTGAACCAAAAGAGCAAAGGATATAGAAATTATGCTGAGTGGATTGATCTGCAGTCTGTATTGCTTAGGGGCGTCTATTTTTCCAACTTCCCACCAGTTGCTGGGGTATTTGAGGGTTTTGTCTGGGGGGTAGGGGTTGCCGCTATTGTTGTTTTTGTGTCTTTACTGTGAGTTGTGTGGAAATTGTTCAGTTTGGTTGTTTTTTGATGTTTTATTTACTGTTTAGGACTACAGTGGTACCTCGCAAGACGAATGTCTCGGAAGACGAAAAACTCGCAAGACGAAAGAGTTTTTCGTTTTCTGAGTTGCTTCGCAAGACGGATTTCCCTATGGGCTTGCTTCGCAAGACGAAACGTCTTGCGCCTTTTTTTTAAAACCGCCAATGCATTCCTATGGGAAACCGTCAATACACAGTGGTGCTTCGCAAGACGAAAAAACTCGCAGAACGAAAAAACTCGCAGAACGAAAAAACTCGCAGAACGAATTAATTTCATCTTGCAAGGAACTACAGTACTTTTGTAGTGTGTGGGGTGTTAGGGGATGGTAGTTCCTCTGGTGGGGGATATGTCATGCTCCTTCTGGGGTAGTTTGTCCACCTTGAATCCCTACCCTGCACTCAGCTCTCACCTGTGGCTCCTAGAAGCTGTGACAGCAGCCACACCCTGGGAATGGGGCCAATGGTCAAGAAAGTGGTTTCTGCACAACACGCTGCAGAGGGAGGTGAAGAGCAGGTGGGTCTTGTCAAACCATCTAGGAGAACGGAAAACTCTAATCCTAAACTTCCACTGCCTTGAAGGTTATCTTTGAGAGAAGAGAAGGCTAAGGGGTAGACCCTACACAAATCTGCTGGAGTCCCTAAGGCAGTTGTACGCAACTCCTGCAGCCAAGATGGTGCCAAGCGTATTGCTCTGTCTTCCTTCAAACCACATCAGTGAGGCCAGAGTGGGGTCTTGCCACCTGGGCAGCTCAGGACCTCCATCCACACTGCCCAGGCCTGTGCCCCATGGAGGACACTTGAGTGCTGCTAATGCAGTGGTTTGACTTCACCTCCGGAGGAGCACTCCATTGTCTCTTGAAACAGACAGATGCCAACAATGTAGTTTTTCCATGCAGAATTGCAAGAGCCTGCCATCATGTGCAATTGCCCTGGGTGAAACAAGACCGGTAGGGGTGGTTCAGTACTTCCCCTTCTGCTAGTTCAGTGAGGTCAGACTCAAGAGGTACTAGCGAAGCCTGGGCAGGGCTTGTGCTGTTGGGTAGCCATGCCGAATTAGCTAGCTGTATTGAAAAGAGGTCAGGCTCTCAGCTGGAAACACCGAGCTGCAAAAGGCCACAGAGCTCTTCCCACTATTTTAAGCATCGTTTTGAAATCTCCCTTCATTACTTGGGTCCATGGTGCGGATGAACTATGTAAAATTACTGAAATGAAAAGCATCCTAAAAATACACTGAAAGGCAGCCATTATATATATGCAGTGGAACCTCAGTTTTCGAACGTAATACGTTCCGGAAGGCCGTTCAACTTCAGAAATGTTCGAAACCTGAGAATCAAAGGACGGTTGGCAAAATCCATTGAAAACATGGAGAAACGCACCTCAGAAAGCCGTTCAAGATCCTAGGTGCGTTCAAAAATGGAAGCAAATACTTCTGGGTTTTTGGCATTGGGATTCCAAATTGTTCGTCAACAGAGATGTTTGAGAACCGAGGTTCTACTGTACTTTGCTTCCAGAAAAGGCTTGGAGGATGAAGGAAGTTTTGGAGGTGGAGAACAGTCTCTGAGATCACCTCTCTTTAAGCCCCTTGCTACACTTAGCATTTTATAAGAACAGGGGGATCTTATCAAAGTCAAGCTTACAGGACTGGGAAATAGCCCAGAACAGCAACTGGAAAGCTCCAAGGCTTCAGGCAGAGGTCTTTCCTAGCCTGAAATCCTTTCCCAGAAGCAGAATCCAGAGTGTACCAGTGGTTCCCCAATTTTTTCCCCATGGACCACTTGGAAATTGCCGAGGGTCTTGGTGGACCACTTAATACCCCCCCCCACCTGTTTGTAGCAATTGTGAATGCTGGATGCTGAATTATTTTGACAGTACAGTCATACATTAGTTCTCGAACAGAATGCGTTTCAGGAGTCCGTTTGACTTCCAGAACTGTTCGAAAACCAAGACGTGGCTTCCGATTGGCCACAGGAGCACCCTGCAGCCAATCGGAAGCTGCGGAAACCACACTGGACCTTCAGCTTCCGAAAATTGTTCGAAAACAGGAACGCTCACTCTCGGTTTTTTATTGTCTGGGAGCCAAAATGTACAAGTTCCAGGGCATTCTACAACCAAGGTATCTTTTTGCTTCTTTTAATTCTTATATTGTATGTTATTGTATTACAATCTGAACTTAACAGGACTGTACAGAAGTCAAAGTGTTCTTCACAGACATGCCCCAAACCACCTGAATTAAGCTCAGGGACCACAGTCCGGCCCTGGCCCAGAGTTAGCAAACAACATCCAGGTGTGAGACCTGGGACCTATTCTGGAGACTGCCTTGAACGATGCAACGATCATGCCAACAGAGCTTTACATAGTATAAAGGGAGGCAGTTTGCCCACAGGGATTTTCAACCTATGCTCTACCGACAACCTGCCGTACAAGTGCCATTCAAGTGAACCCAAACTCATGTGCCAGACCTCCTGTTCCAGACTACTACTTAAAAAGATTATCGGCAGATTGCAAAGTGAAGAAAGTGCGAAACAGATTGCAGGGTTGCTGCTGCAGTAATTGTGCCCTTCAGCTACCATAAAACGCTTTGTCTAATGGCTGTAAAATAAAACCAGAGCAAGCTGTCCTGATAAATATGTCCAAAATAAGAATCAAGCAGAACTCATTAACTCGGCAAGGAGTTGAATATTCACACAATCACTGAGCCCACCCAGGAGGTTATGTGGGTACAGCTACATGAATCTTGCACTTGCAATAGCTCTCGAAGCCTTCAAATCATGAGACAATACATGTTTGGCAAATGTGTTGTGTGTTTTTTTTAAAAAATTGCTCAATTCATGCTGGAGGCCCTTGATCAGAATGGACAATGATGAACCATTCACAAGCCCAGACACTGATTGTTCACCTCAATGGAGCACAAGAACAAGATTCAAGGATAATAACAGTGGGGCAAAGGAATCTCACAGCAGTAAAATGCTAGGTGCAAGAGTTCCCTGTACTGCAGCACAGATGAAGTAAAACCAGTGTGGACCTTATCCAGCCATCGATGGGAGACCAGAGACAGCCTCATGAAAGCCACACTGAGCTTTCAAAGAGCGAGATCTAATCGTGTTTTGAAACCAATATTCAAGCATTTAAAGGTCTCTAGGGAAAGACTGCATAACTTATGTGTTCTCTGTAGGTCTAACTGAAATGACCCATTAATCTAGAGTTACTCTTGAGTAGGTTAATAAATAACAGCCTTTTCCAGCTCAGAGTTTGTGATCAGCATCAGAACCATATTCACAAGTTCTTTCGCACACAAATCAATTCCTGGTCCCCCCCCACCCCCAAGGTGTTCTTTATCAGCAATCCAATTTAGAGGGAAATGCATTTTGCTTGTCACTGCACAAATGGAAGTCAGGAATCCTTCCGATCTACTTTACCCAGTGGTCTACTAGCAGACCCTGCTTCTCCTTCTACCCACTCCTGCTGTCGGCGCAGAGGTGGGGATCACAGAAGTCATAGGACTAATCTATACTGGTAAGTTATAACGTTATAAATGTGTTATAAAAATGTGACACTAGCAGGTGTTGTACAGGATTCAATGGGAAATTGTATTGAGAGCTATATAGCTTTTCTTCTTAGCTTTTTTAAAAAAAGATCATTATAGATCTACCCCTAGTTAAACAACACTTGGGAAGGGTGAAAGTTGGTCACTCGTGCCATAGGAAATCAAAATTAAAAGGTCATCCAGCTATGAGAATGATATGCAAAAGGAACACAACAAGTACGCACACACACCACACACACGCCATTATCAAGAAGTAAGTTATAGATTTGCCCCATTATTGTGCACTTCTTGACAATTCTGTGATTCTATGCTACCATCAATCCGTAACACCACCCCTTCTGGAAACTGTTTTACAAAGAAATAGCTTTGGCACGTATCAGCCTTGGGACTTGCTTAAGTTCAAGAGGAACATCTATTTTTAAAGGAAGCAACACTCCTCCACCCAAAACACACACACACCTGGGTAACATTGCAAATCTCAATTGCTGCCAGTGAACCTTGGTTTAAGAAAACCCGACTGAGCAATACATCATCTTTACTGAAGAAATGTAACAAGAATGAAATATTATGCAATCAAGGATAAATCAATTTTAATGTTTTATCTTTACATTCATGAAATGGCGGCCTGCCAAAATGGAATTCTGAAACAAGCGAAGTTTTCAGTCATTAATGTTATTCTCCCTCGAAAAGATACTACTCTACTCCTGAGACCGAAATGCAGGAGCTTCCATTCAACCTCCAGGCACAACACACAATTGTTATGGAATTCTTTTGTGCATGACAATAGAAACCTTTGATGAGGTATGACAGTAACAAGCAACAGTAATCTAAGACAGACAGGATGGTGGTGATATCAAAACCGTGGAAATGTTGGAAGAGGGAGCAGACATTTTTGAATTTTTATTTTAAACCCTCACTAGTATTCTTTATAGCTATGAGAATGAGAGTAATGAAATCTGGGACTTTAGGGCGTGGAAACTAGAATAAAGAAAACAGGCAATTGGCTTTGTTCAGACATCGCACCAAACCCTAGTTAGAGAAATTTAACTTTGGTTTGTTTTGAAGCCTGAAATCATAAGCCGTGGTTCGTGACCAGCCAGCAAACTAGAATCAGAAGCCACACATGAACTGGGTTTGCAAACCATGGATTGCAGGGATGTCTAAACTGACAAACCATAATTATGGCCACTCCTGCATCTCTGGAGAAAAAGGTGCTTAGCTGATGTTGTACTAAAACCACACATGGTGCGATAAATCATGATTTGCCTGTATAGTCATTCAAGCCATGGCTTAAACTGTGGTTGGACTACAGTTCTAAACTATGATTAGTGAAAGCTATAGTTTGTTGTAATGTCCGGATTGAACCAACTTCTGTCTTTGTTGAAGCCTTAAGGAGAGCTATTATATAATACATTATCAGTGGTAACTGGCACCCTCCCCCCAAAAAAAACTAATCGGGGGTGGAAAGGGGGAAGGAACGGGCTGGGGAAAGGGCGGAATGGGTCCATGCGAGGTTATGCACACTGAACCAATGCACGCAGGAGTCAGGAACATACCCCCCCACAAATCAGTTGTTGCCTGAACAAACAAGACATGGGGGAGCCCTCGTCCGTCCAACTACCACCTGCATCACTAAGACCACTAGAAGAAAAGGCGCATCAGCCTTCCATACTGCTTAGACCCAGCTCTGCATGGCCTGCAGAATGACTATCTGACTACAAGCCATGATAAGGACGTGGGTGGCGCTGTGGGTTAAACCACAGAAGCTAGGACTTGCCGATCAGAAGGTCAGCGGTTCGAATCCCCGCGACGGGGTGAGCTCCCGTTCCTCGGTCTCTGCTCCTGCCCACCTAGCAGTTCGAAAGCACTTTTAAAAGTGCAAGTAGATAAATAGGTACCACTCCGGTGGGAAGGTAAACGGCGTTTCCGAGCGCTGCTCTGGTTCGCCAGAAGTGGCTAGTCATGCTGGTCACATGACCTGGAAGCTGTACGCCGGCTCCTTCGGCCAGTAAAGCGAGATGAGCGCCGCAACCCCAGAGTTGGTCACGACTGGACCTAATGGTCAGGGGTCCCTTTACCTTACAAGCCATGATCCAGAAGCCAAGATCAAGCCTTTGCCTCTTCATCATGGGTCCTTTGGGGGAAACCAACCACAGGCACTGGTTACCTAACACAAATCCATTCTCTGTGTTGTTTTGCCCCGTGCGTGGCAAGGCGTTTTCAACAGGAGATGTGAAGCAGCCACTTCTCAGCAGCATGCAGCCCAGTCACATAAAATAAGCTATGATTTAACATAACTGGAAAAACATTTTCATTGCTGTAATCACCACAAACCCAAGCTCTCTTTACTAGTCAGTTACTACCATGTCAGGTTGCATTAGTATCCATAGGAGGGGTTCTTTGAGGGGGGGGTATATCCTGCCTCAATGTTCAACACTTTGCGCTAGCTTACACAGCACTAGCTTACACTGAACTGCAGTTGTATTGCCTATTCTCCCAATTTGGGAGATGTGCTTTTGAAGCTCGTCAAAATCCTTTTTTGCTTCTACGACCCTGAAAAACTCTGGAATGGATATGTACCCCCTTAGTTCACAGACCACACCTGCTGGGTTTCATGAAGCCCCGTCAAGACTGCCTGGGAGATAAACACTAGGGAGCAGAACAGTTATTCAGCGAGGCAACATAAATGCTTAAACTATCACGAGAGAGGAGAGCCATGTTCTTTTGAAAATAAATTGGGCAGTAACACTTAGCCACAATTGCAAGCCACCATGTAAGACAACGAATAAATAATTATCTGGCAGTATTTTCATCATAGCCGAAAATTAAGTTTCCAGTTCCCTGGGGCAGCGATTGCATTAATGTTAGCTAATTAGGTTTGTAACCAACTTTGCAAGCCTCTCTCTCTCTCTCTCTCTCTCTGTGTGTGTGTGTGTGTGTGTGTTTAAGGGGGGGAGAAACAAAACTCAAATGCTATTCAACAGGCATTTTCACACTTCAAATTATTACAAACACAGGACAAAGCTACTGGGAATTGATGTCATGTGAAAAGACAAGATAAATGTATCTTCATCAGCCATGGATTAAATACATATTTTATCAGAACCAGGCCCCCAAACAAGGAGGACACAATGGATGACCTTTAGTATGCAGAATAAGCTGAAGGTTTGAGGCTTTAAAAAACGTAAGCGAGGTCTGCTGTAAATGCAAATTAAAAGCAGGGAAGAATACGATAACAAGGGGCACCCATCAGCTGAAAAGCTGGGAAATGTTCAATGTAATTACAAAAAGGCTATTATAACTCTCCAAGAGAATGAATTCCACCGTACCCATTACTGACCATTTTTTCTAGGAAGAAACTGTTCCTTGATATGGCAAGTCAAAATCCCAGGCTTGTGGTTCTTCTGGGCAAGGATGGCCAAGCAAGCACTTATTGGTCTGGATGCGACCCCTGAAACAATCTCATCAGCCACAATGTTATCTTTGACTGGTGGGCTAGGGGACCTCAACAGTCCTGGCCCAGGAACCCAAATTACCAAAACTGAAGTTCAGTTTTGTTAAAAGCAAGACTCATTTTCCCTTCAAAAGCCAAAGACATAACTAGGTATTGAAATTGAGGATCTCATGGGAAAGAGAGTTGTGATCAGAGGCTGAAATCAATATAGAAAATTTATTTAAAACACCCAAGCAGAAAACCATTTTGCATGATGAAAAATGCAAGGATAATCCACAAAGAATATCAAAGTGGAAAAAGGCTTATTATACACAACTGTAAGGAACAGTGTATGCAGGTAAAAATAGAATGTAATGATTACATGGGTAACAAAACAGAATATTCTGCCTTGTGGCTTAATGCTATTCAATCTAAAGATTTCACCCTTAAAACTTTACTTTGTCATTTTATCTGATACTTCCAATATTTCTGTTCTATTGCAGTCAACAATTACGGCAAGCAAAACTTAGAAGTAATTTTTATTTACTTAATCTCTGCCTTGATTTACCTTCCAGATCGCCCACTAGTCAATAGCAGTTAAAAGCTTTGCTTATATAGCAAATTAATCCTAAAAGTTAAGCAGAAGAAGAGGAGATGCTAAATCTGGGTTTCCAGGTAGGGGTTCAAAGGAACAAGTTTCTGCGGATTCTAGGAAGAGTAGAGAGATTAATCCAGGACCCAATGCATGGAAGAGAAAAAGATAAAAAAATAAAATAGTGTGGTTCAAACCTCACCGGGGAGTAAGCAAAAATAAAACAAGAATTATTTATGTATAAAAACTACAGAAGCCAAATGTGTTCAGAATTGTTCATGAACCAAAGCCTGTGCCCCAAAAGGCAGATTCACAGAAAAATTTGCCACAAAACACTTCAAAAGTGGAAGGAGGGAGAAGCTCAAAGCAGGAAACCCCTTCTTCTCGCAAAGAGGAAAGCAAAGGGCAAACTGGGCCACAAGAGGCCTAGAACAAGCAAAAATATATGATAGCAAAATGGGAGCTAAGCAGTGAAATTAAGCGAGAAGAAAAAGTGAGCTCCAGCATGGCGCTGCAGTCTTTTTCCATCCCCACCCCTTGGCACCCCAATTTTTCTGCCTTCTTTTCTCAGTTAATTCAGTCTTGCTTTGGGTCAAGGACAGGCCAGCGGAGAGGCACCTGCAGAAACAATTCTCCACCAGTTTTAGGTGATTAATGGCACGTTCTTGAGCCTTATCAGAGTCCAGAGAGATTCACGAAGGCTGCTCAGGGCTGCTAGCCACATGGAATAACCAAACTCGTATCTTCGTCAGACTGCAGCACTGTTGTCTCAGCTCGTCAGCATTTCTGCTTCCAACATCTCAGCATCCGAGTCGACAGAGACATTTTTGCCCTTAAGAAGAACATTGAGGCCTGATTAAACCATGAGCCAGAGTTTCTCGACCAAAGGTTTGCTTCCATCCTGCTCCATAGCTCTCTGCCTTCCTCGTGTACGCCACTACTCACTCCCTGCCCCAAAGACTTAAAGAACAGACGTCAATGTTTTTGCTGTCTCTCTGTCAGGTTGACTGATACTTATTTTCTAATTAATTACTTATATACAGTAAGCCCGCAGCTTAAGTGCATTTAACTTGTGCGCAATCAGCTTTACGTGCAGGGCAAAAAACATTAAAAAGGGGGCAGGGTCCAGGAAAAATGACTTGGGCAATCCCACTCGCCACTGAACCCAATTGGGTTTTGACTATGCACAATCTCGGCTTTCAGGAACGATGCCCAGAATGTAACTCCCAACTAAGGTGCGGACCTACTGTTCCACTTTCCCTCCAAGGAGCTCCAGGTGGTTGTATATAGCTCTCCTCCTCCTAATTTTATCATCGCAAGAACCCTGTAATGTAGACTAGACTGAGAGAGGTCATCCCAGATGAGCTTCACAGGTAAGCGGGGACCTTCATTGGCTCCCAGTATGCACAACCCAGTAAGCACAACTCAGAGTGTTGGTGCTGACCTTTAAAGCCCTAAACGGCCTCAGTCTTGTATACCTGAAGGAGTGTCTCCACCCCCATCGTTCAGCCCGGACACTGAGGTCCAGCGCCGAGGGCCTTCTGGTGGTTCCATCAGAGAAGTGAGGTTACAGGGAACCAGGCAGAGGGCCTTCTCGGTAGTGGCGCCCGCCCTGTGGAACGCCCTCCCATCAGATGTTAAAGCAATAAGCAACTATTTTACTTTTAAAACACAACTGAAGGTGGCCCTGCTTAGGGAAGTTTTTAATGTTGAATGCTGTATTGTGTTTTTAATATTCTGTTGGCAGCCGCCCAGGTTGGCTGGGGAAACCCAGCCAGATGGGTGGGGTATAAATAATAAGTTGTTGTTGTTGTTGTTGTTGTTACAGTCATACCTCGGGTTACAGACGCTTCAGGTTGCATTTTTTCAGGTTAAAAGGTAAAGGGACCCCTGACCATTAGGTCCAGTTGTGACCGACTCTGGGGTTGCGGCGCTCATCTCGCTTTATTGGCCGAGGGAGCCGGCGTACAGCTTCCGGGTCATGTGGCCAGCATGACTAAGCCGCTTCTGGCGAACCAGAGCAGCGCATGGAAACGCCATTTACCTTCCCACCGGAGCAGTATCTATTTATCTACTTGCAGTTTGATGTGCTTTCGAACTGCTAGGTTGGCAGGAGCAGGGACTGAGCAACGGGAGCTCACCCCGTTGCGGGGATTCGAACCGCCAACCTTCTGATCGGCAAGTCCTAGGCTCTGTGGTTTAACCCACAGCGCCACCCGCATCCCTTTTTCAGGTTACAGACCCGCCAAAACCCGGAAGTACCGGAACAGGGTACGTCCGGGTTTTGTCGGTCGCGCATGCGCAGAAGTGCTAAATCACACTTTGCACATGCGCAGAAGTGCCGAGTCGCAACCCGCGCATAAGCAGACGCGCTGCTGCGGGTTGCAAACATGCATCCAGCATGGATCACGTTCGCAACCTGAGCTTCCACTGTATTTTTATTTGAACCGTGGTCTCCCAAGTCACAGTCCAAAACCTGAACCACCACACTGACTTCACAATGTGGCATGATGACATCACCCTGCGGGTTTCTCTGCTGCACAAGCATGAGAAGCCACTGCTCATGGGGGCAAAGGGACTGTGAGTGTTGACATTACAGGCTGCAAGGAGAACAACCAGGTGCAAGGATCCTCTTTTCAGTAGTTGCCTCAAGTTCCCCATATTTAGCAAATTGACTATTTGACTTCACAAAATGGTCCTGGGGAAGGGTTACAAAAATGTCACAATTGGAACCAGTGCAATTTACATTAAAACCGTTAGAAATAACCAGAGAACCAACACCAACCAACCAAAACAGCAGCACAGAACAGAAATGCAGGAAAAGGAAAGACATCCGCTCAAGCAAAGGGTTTGGTAAAATGGTGCCTTTTGGCCAACTGTCGAAAAGCACGCAATGGATGGTATAAAGACACATCTCACAGCATAACCTGGGGCCACCAAAGAGGAAGCTTCATTTTGAAGGGGGAAAGTAAGATAGCAGGGCTAATAATGGTTCTTAACCTTCCTTGCCACCAAAGTTTCTTTCTGACTTGGATTAAAGTCTGAACCAAGACAGAAATCATGGACCATGACACCTGCTGGTATTGAAAGTTAGCATTGTAAGCTCCTAAATGTTGCATCTGAAACCAAGCAATAATGGACATTAGTGCCATAATTAAAACAAACACTATATTTAGCCTTTTCTCTCAAACATAACCCAGAAAAAAGGGGAAGTGCCTAATCTCAGAGATATATAAATATATTTCAGTATATGTTTCAGTTGTGTCCATTTTTACTCATAAACCATTTTAGATTATTAATTGGAAGGTGGCAGATAAATATTTAAAATGAATGAAAGCAAACAACTCTCTTTTCAGACTATCTATTGAGACTTGGATAAATGCCCTCCATCGTACCCTGCCCAAGCTGATTCACAATCCGAGGTTTAAGCCTTGGATTGTGGCTCACAGCTCGACTACAGGAATCCCAAAGGCATGTAAAAAAAGGGAAAGGAGGCTGAAAGGGAGCAAAAAATACATATTAAGACTTGGTTGTAGACAGATGTACTCTTTATGATGCCATTGCGGTTTTATTTCAAGCATTATTCTCCACCACCGCCTTCATGTTTCCTATCACTTTCCAAAAGTCATGTAATAAAAGGAGCAATTTTATCTGTCTTTCAGTATCATTCCGAGCCTCGAACAAGCATTCTTTCTTGTTTCCATTTCCTCCACCAGCAAAATACAGCGCCTGAAAGCCATTTCGTTACGGTGCTCAGTGGAGAGAGAGAGAAAGGGTACGAATTTACGAACCACTCACTTCCCTTTAGTAGATCAGTGTCAGGCAGACTCAAATGCCGCCTTGCCAAGTTGCCCAAATGTTACTTCAGATAATATACTGGATAGGTCTAAACCCCTGCCAAATGCTTTGCAATATCCTACTCTTATTCAGTTATGAATCTATGCTCCTCATCACCACTGTATCTGGGCTAGGTTAAGTAGGGAGTTACATTGGTTATATTAGGTTTCAGGATTGGTTTGGTTTTTAATTTGTGGAGGAAACATTGAAACAAATGTGCTTTACACTCATTGGGCAGATGCTCTTGGTTGTTCTCTTTTGAGCAATGGCCTGAGTAGTTGGAAATGGGGAATGGATTTTAATGGCACCTTGGAGAACTCCCTGCAGGACTCAGGCTGGAGACTCCATTAAGAGGACAGCTTAGATGTTGCTTCAGCAGCAGTCATCTTCTGACTGAGCCTTAAATAGGAGCTGCAGTTCTTTCTCAGTTGCTAGCTCCACCTTCCGTGTGAGAAGCTTCTTGCAGCGGTTCTCAACCTGTGGGTCCCCAGATGTTGTAGGACTACAACTCCCATCATCCCTGAGCTCTGGCCTTGCTAGCTAGGGGTGATGGGGAGTTGTAGTTCAACAACATCTGGGGACCCACAGGTTGAGAAAGGATAGACTTTAAAGGGACCCCGGCTGCTTAAGCGCTTGCGGATTCCTAAAGAACATGGGAGAACATGCTAGGACCACAGCTAG
Organism: Podarcis tiliguerta; assembly: GCF_965153285.1. Taxonomy (NCBI): domain Eukaryota; kingdom Metazoa; phylum Chordata; class Lepidosauria; order Squamata; family Lacertidae; genus Podarcis; species Podarcis tiliguerta. The sequence goes on from NC_139542.1 coordinate 4,849,412, forward strand.
AGTCCTCTGCATCAGAGGAGGAAAGCAGGATCGCATGGGCATAACACTGGTCACCACAGAGTTGGCAAGGACCACAAGCGTCATCTAGTCCAACCCCCTGCAATACAGGAATCTTTTGCCCAGTGTGGGGCTCGAACCCACAACCTTCAGATTGAGAGCCCCATGATCTGCAGACGGAGCTGTCCCAGCTCACTTGAGAGTGAGCAAAATCTTCTGCTTTCAGTGTTTTGCATCATGTTCTACTGGCCAGGCACAAGAAGTTATTGCAACTATAGGTAATGTTTTAACAATAGTCTTCCCCCTTAAAAAGCATAACATTCTATATTTTTCTGCAGTATTCTACAAGCTGTTAGAAATAGCATGAGCCTTCAACAACCTTACTCAACATTCCTATCACATAGTCCTTCAACGCTCCAGAGTCCTGGGCAAGCTCTGTTGCTCCCAAAACCAGCAAAAGTGAGCTTCTACTTTCCATTCTAGGTCATAAGGACCCCATCTTCCATATATGTATCCCTCTCCTAGCATACCAGCAACAAGATAGGGGGCTTCTTAGATTTACTTGTTATTTATTACACAAAATTTCTACTCCACTTGATTGCAAAAAACAAACTTCAAAGCGGATTGCAACAAGTTAAAACAATAAAATCGAGAAAATTTCACAAACATGCTTTAAAACATACAAAATATAAAATACTAAAACAGATTAAAATTACCTCAACTTTCTAAGCATCTGGGTGGGCGTATCTAAATAGGAATGTTTTCGGCAGGCACCAAAATGAGTACTGTGAGGTCTGCTTGATCTCAACAGATAGGGAGATGGGAAAGGAATTGACTTCATTCAGCCATAGGAAGTGATAATGACCTCAGTCGTCATTTTGGGGTTGAGCAGGGACAGCAAGTGACCTGATACACAACTCGGGTCAGAAAGAAGTTGCCACTAGACAGAAACTCTTCCACACTGTTAAGGATGAGGATCCCTTCCGTATAAAGTTTTAGGACAGTTTGTTAGAAATCAGACAAGTTGTCTATCACTTGAAATTAAAGCGTGCAAACCAAGAATGAGAAACCTAACTGTGAGAAAGATAAGATACCAGCTGATCCTCTCTGCAACTTTCAAAAAAAAGTATGCCCAGAGGATAACTTCACACCAGTGACATTTTCCATTTAAGCCATCATTAAATGCCTCACTTGGCTCCAGGCAGAATGCGGTATTTCTCAGACTACATCCAACATAAACCCTGATTAACATTTTATTTAGGAAAAACTCCAGGAAGCCTTCACTTTGCTTTTTATACCCTTGTCAAGATGGGAAAGAGAAAAACAATGGCCATTTATCCCCAAAGTCTGTCTCCTGCTGCTGGTGCCCTGCTGCATCAGACCAAAAACCTATCTGGCCCATCATCCCATTTCCCACAGTGGTCCATAGGAGGCCTCTGAGAAACCCACAAACAGGCCTTGAGTGCTATAGCACTCGTCCTCTGTTGGCCCCCTAGCAAGTGCAACGATTCAGAGGTATTCTGCTTTTGGATGTGGTACAGTAAGGGCATGCCTCAACTTTAAATTCTGCTTTGTATGTCTGTTTATCTTCTTTAAAAATTGTATCTGTTTTGAATCACTCTGTGCTCAGGTTCCAAACAACTCTGTGTGTGTGTGTGTGTGTGTGTTGCCCATTCACAGTAACAGGTAATCTAAAAATGTTTGCAACCTTCCTTCCCGCCCTTTGGCCAAAGTGTTTTGAATAGGAACATGTAAGGTATAGGTTGACACTGTCAAATTCAGCCAATTTATTTCACAATTAAGTCATCCGTACTATACTTTAAAATAACCAAAGAATAGGCACAAACCTGTTGAGGTCTCTGAATTTTCAAAGTTAGGTCCTGCTTAAGGATGGGCATGGTTGCATGCAAGCCTTTTGAGCAGGACAGAGCAGATGGCATAAACACACAATATGTGTACAATATATGCCGCGTGCAAGAAGGACATTTTAAACACTCAAGCTCCAGAGTAAATGTCACTGCTCATGTCAATATATGTTAGATGGACTAGACAGGGGAAAGTAGTCAAGCTCAGGAAAGAATAGTTTGCCCAATAAGCTGTATGCGTGAGCCTTTTCAAACTACTTACGGAAAACAAAATGACCTCTCTTGTTATAGCTTGCCTCACTGGTGAAATACCATTATTAACTTTCTTTATGAGAAACCACTACTCCTCTTGCCTCTTATTTGAAACTCTTGGTGGCATTCAGCTAATTTTTACTTACAGCAGACCCACTGAAATAACTGGGCTAACTAAGTCACATCCATCAATTTCAGTGGGTCTTCTGGCATGCACAGAGCCCTGGGAGGGGCAGGCCTCCGTCTTACTTCCTGAGGGGTTTCAGGGAAGGCAAGGATCTGTATTTTTAGTATTTCTAAATATTAGCACATCAGAAAAGATTGGGGTGGTGAAGAATGACAAGGCGCAAAGCACCATCAAGAACAAAGCAAATAACAACAGAAGAGACGGGCTGTCACATTGAGGAGAAGAAGAAGAAGAAAAAGTGTTCAAGAGACATTTGAAAGTCAAAAGCGAGGGTGCCTACTAAATATCTATTGGACATGTATTTCACAGCAGGACCTAACCTCCAGTTGAGGCCAATAAGGGTTCTGTAACATGTGGAACATCTGTTCTCCTCCAAATGATTTCAGGGATTAATATGGGATTATAAGGTCTCAGGTAAGGGTTCAGGTGGTCTGTAAAAGTATACTGGGTCCAAGTTGTTCAGGGCTATGTATATCAGTGCAATAACCTTCAGCCAGGCCCATTAGCATATGAGCAGCCAGCGCAGGTGTTTTAGCAAGTTGCTGGACCTCTGCTCCCATCAGTAGTCTAGCCATTGCATTCTGCACCAAATGGAGCTTCCAGGTGAGGCGAAAGGGCAGCTTGCCACAGAGTGCGGTGCATTAATGCTGGCTTGGGGAAGCAGAGAGGAGAGCCATGCTGCTTCCTGGCTGCCCAAAAATCCTGCACACAGAATCATAGAATTGGAAGGGAATCCAGGGGTCATCTAGTCCAACCCCCTGCAGTGCAGGATGAAACAAGATGAAACAATATCTGGTCTCTTCCACACACACCCCACATGGTGCCAGGGAACTAGGAGGAAGAGGAGAAGGGCCAGACCATCTTTCTTTTTTTTTTTTTACATTTGCAGCAGGGCTTTTGCAAAAGCAATGTGCATCTCACGCCATTTCTGCCTTCCATAGAGCTAACTCAAAAGGAGACAGCTGCCTCTCTGCTGTCTTCTGCAGAACACAGGGAATTACAAGAGCCCTCAGTCAGTAAGCAAGGCTTCTGGTTCAATTGTGTGCTTGGCACCTCTTAGGAGAACACATGCAAGAAGCAGACATAAAAGCTCGCAGGTCGTAGCAAGAAGGCAGTGATTCTGTCATTTTGACCCACCTCTCTCCGCCGCGACGCCCAGCAGCTCTGCTTAATCTTCCAAACCACGGCGGCCACAAGGAGCAGAGACAAGAAACAGCTGAAATGGAGGAAACAGGAAAAACAACAACAACACTTATTTCCTTTCGATTTGAGATGCAGGAGAATTCGACAGCTAGACCAACAAAAATAGCATTGCACTCTCATGAACTTCTGTCAACAGATACTAATGGCACATAAAGTGCTTGGCAACATTAAGATTCATGTCTCTGTCTTGTAAGGTGGTGCGCAGCAGGCATTTGGGCGGGGGGGGGGGGGGAGAGAGAAGCAAGATGTGCCACTGCGAAGGGTGAATGACAAAGCCAGAATGAGACCATATCACCTGCCTTCACACTTGAGAACGTCAACATAATTCAATCAAGTTATCACTCAACGGTGATGACAGAAGGCCCTGCTAATGCAGATCTCACTGTGACCCAGCAAGGGAAACGGAACGGCAATGTGTGAAAACATGCAAAAGGGATTTTAAATAAGGAGTGTTTGTTCTGTTTCCTTTCTAATCGCAGGTAACGTCTTATTTATAAGACCAAGTGAACTAGAAAATGAACCCTGTTCATATTGATTTATTCACTGGCTGAGATTTATAGGCCTACTCTCTCCCTAAGGCACAGAGTAGATTCTAGCCAAATGTTATCATTAATCCTCATAAAAACAAGCAAGGGAGGTCACCGTTATCCCATTTTTCAGATGGGAAAGTGAGGCTGAATGATGTACCGAAAGCCAGCTAATGATTCCATAGCTGAGTTGGGATTTGAACCCAAGCCAAATCTAACACTCTACCCATGGGGCTCTCCAGTTTCACAATCGTTTTGTAAGAGTACTCAATTATTTTTCTACATCTGTTATGACAAAGGAAAAGGGTGATCTAATAGCTTTCATATGTCATTACTTTTATCCAGATCTTTCTGTAATTGTTTTTGATCCAATTAATTATAGCAACTTGCCAACCCACAGCCAGCAAACATTCTTCCCCCATTATCTCAATAACCTTCAAAGCAGCATGCCCTACAGTTAGATAGGTGGCTGCTACTTGCTCCAGTTTACAACCTGGAACAAAGGCAGAAAATTACTTGCCCAAATATTATCTGATGATTTACCAAAGCAAATGCCAAGGCCATTAATAAAGTATCATTTAAAATCTTCCTATCTCACAGACACAATCTATTCAGCAGACAGAAAATACAAAGAGAGACCTGCAGCGGTTGTATGCAGGTTATTTAATACTCCTCCCCACCTAGCCTTGATGTTTGGGGCATATTTGTCCAAAAGTTCTTTTGCAAGATGCATTCTTGTCCGATTAGACCAAAACAAGGGAATGGAATCCTGCTATCCAGGAGGCCCATCGAAGCCTCCTGAACAAAGAACCAACTTTGTTTCTCCCCCTAAAACAAAACCCTACAGTGTCTCTGCTTGTGTCCTCCGTCCCAATCCCTTTTCACCATTTCTAAATTCAGAGGCAGAAGTAGGGAGAGAAAAAGCAGCCACACCAGCTGCTCTTGGAGGAGCTCACACTTCTCGCTAGCCAGACCATAACCCACATCAGATATTTGCCCAATGGCTGAGGCCGTCCCGTCTGTGTGAAAAATTCAGCAGCCCCTTAACGCTTCAGCCAAACCCTGCTGAGTTTAACAAGAGCCTGTCAAAAGACTTCGCTGAAGTGTCACTCTCCTCTAACTCTTTTGCTACAACTATCTTCTTTGCCTTTTTTTAAAAAAATCCATTTGGGAAGGTATCAGTGGAATATACTGAGCAGCTTTCTTCTTCAACGCTTCCAAAAAGAACCCTTTGCATCTTTGTCACAAGGAGGCAGCAGATCCCCGTAAGTGCTGAAAAGCTCACACAGTGGGGCTCGTTTTTTATTGCAGGAGGTCAGTCGCTAGCACTTCCAAAAGCATCAGAACTGCAGAGTTCACTTCAGAGTCAGAGCTCTGAACCTCAGATGATCAGGGTCATATTTAAAGGTGACATTTCTGACACATAAATGGCACTCAGAAGTTCCACCACGCTTGGGCAACCAGCAACCAGAACTGGCATGGGGCTATGCAGAAAATCAGGCAAGGCAAATGCAAATAAGGCACTGTATCAGTTCTCAATGGCTTGTATGGGAAGAAGCAATTGCTCTGCAATCCAGGGCAAGTGAAAGGAGGAAATCCTTGCCCTTCACCTTAAAAGAGTGGCAAAAAATAAAGGTTCAGTGGACACCACAATGCTGCCAAATTGTATCCCATTACTTCTGCAAATAACAGAAATAGGAAGATGACTTTTATTATTATTATTTATTGAATTTATATACTGCCCTATTCTCGGAGGTCTCAGGGCAGTTCACAGAAAAGACCTACTTAAAAACCACAATATATATAATAAAAATAACCCAATAATACCCCCCCCCCAAAGAGCCACATTTTAAAAGGGTATGGGATGTTGATCAGGTCAACCAAAGGCCTGGTTAAAAAGGAACGTTTTTGCCTGGTGCCTAAAGGTGCATAATGAAGGCGCCAGGCAAACTTCCTTTGGGAGAGCATTCCACAGACAGGGAGCCACTGCAGAGAAGGCCCTGTTCTCATGTTGCCACCCTCCAGCCTTCTCGAGGAGGAGGCACACAAAGAAGGGCCTCAGAAGGTTATCTCAGGGACCGGGTAGGTTCATATGCGGAGAGGCGGTCCTTGAGGGATTGCGGTCCTGAGCCATTTAAGGTTTTATAGGTCAAAACCAGCAGTTTGAATTGGGCCCAGAAACTAATTGGTAGCCAGTGCAGTTGGGCCAGGATCGGTGTAATACCTTTCTCCGGTGAGCAACCTGGCCGCTTAGGGGTGATCATGTCAATAGCCTGAGTCATTTGGGTGATCCAGAGGTCAGCTAGGGCTTCAACAGGGGCGCCAGCCATATCAGTCAGAAAACCCCCCAGAGCAATTTGGAATCCCACTGGATCCATCAGCCTCCGAGGGAGGACCTTCCTAATAGGTCCCCCGCCTCTGCAGAAAGGAAAAGGTCTGACAGCCTAAATCTCAACAGGAGTGATTTGACCATGGCAAGGGACTGATGCCAATGTCCCCCACCTTTAAATCACCCTATTCCTGCCCAGACGAGAAAACAAGGTCCAGAGTGTTGCCTGCCATGTGCGTTGGGCTGGTGACATGTTGGGACAGCCACATGGATGTCATGGTGGCCATGAAGTCCTGAGCTGCCCCAGAGCCAGCTGCGTTGGGCTGGTGACATGTTGGGACAGCCACATGGATGTCATGGTGGCCATGAAGTCCTGAGCTGCCCCAGAGCCAGCTGCGTTGGGCTGGTGACATGTTGGGACAGCCACATGGATGTCATGGTGGCCATGAAGTCCTGAGCTGCCCCAGAGCCAGCTGCGTTGGGCTGGTGACATGTTGGGACAGCCACATGGATGTCATGGTGGCCATGAAGTCCTGAGCTGCCCCAGAGCCAGCTGCCTCAGCATGGATATTGAAGTCTTCCAGAACCAGCAGTCTGGGAGTCTTCAGCACCACCTCCGAAACCAGCTCTGGCCGCTCAGGCAGGGAGACTGCTGGGCAGCAAGGTGGGCAGTAAACCAACCTAATCTGTCCCGACTGCCAAGAACACACACTCTAGATCCCACCCCCCCGCCCCGGACAGAGAGCCTGGAGATAGAGAGCGAATCTCTATAGACCACAAAAACTCCCCCTTCCTGACCCTCACGTCTGGCCTGATGCTGCACTGAATACCCAGGTGGGCACAGCTGGCTGAGACCAACTCCACCTTGCTCACCCACCCAGGTTTCCGTGATACATGCCAGGTCAGCCTCCTCACCCATAATCAGGTCATGGATGAGGGAGATTTTATTCTGGGCCAGCCTGGCATTCAACTGCAGCAGCCACAGACCCAAGGGCTAGCTGATATAACTGCCTGTGCCTTGTGCCCCTTGCCCGGCCTGCCATATCTCCCCCTACCTAGAACTACTGTATCTGAGCCTCCGCCTGCTCTGCTCTCCTCCGCTCCTCTCCTCCTGGGCACATGCCACCAAGTGCACTCAAGGCCCAGTTAAAAACAGCTGAAACACTAAACAAAAGAATTTAAAAGGATATAAAAGCAATTTAAAAGAAGAAGCCCTCTCTGCTGAGCAGCAGCAGCAGTCCTTATAAAACCTGCCAGGCCCCGTCCTGGGCCTGGTGAAAAGAGGCAGGAGCAGGGCCCTCAGGCTCTCAGCAAGATGGTCCTTAAATCAAGTCACATCACAGATTCACCTAGGGCAAAGGTAAAGGTAAAGGGACCCCTGACCATTAGGTCCAGTCGTGGCTGACTCTGGGGTTGTGATGCTCATCTCGCTTTATTGGCCGAGGGAGCCGGTGTACAGCTTCCGGGTCATGTGGCCAGCATGACTAAGCCGCTTCTGGCAAACCAGAGCAGCGCACGGAAACGCCGTTTACCTTCCCGCCGGAGCGGTACCTATTTATCAACTTGCACTTTGATGTGCTTTCGAACTGCTAAGTTGGGAGGAGCAGGGACTGAGCAATGGGAGCTCACCCCGTTGTGGGGATTTGAACCGCTGACCTTCTGATCGGCAAGCCCTAGGCTCTGTGGTTTAACCCACAGCGCCACCCGTGTCCCTTCACCTAGGGCAGTGGCTCCCAATTAGCTAAGTACTGTGGAACTCCTGTTTTTCAAAAGCCAAGCCATGTCTCTATGGTAGTTTTTGTTAAGTGAATGGTGCCACGGAACCCCTGGGTGGGTTTACGTGGAGGGTTCCCGACCAGTTGGGAACCACTGACCCAGTGCAATGTATGTGGAAGTAACATTGTGGTGGGGAGGAAACTTATATAGGCCACCTGAGACAAGGTGATGCTACCTCCATCAATGGCCACCCCATCAGAGCATGGACTATGTGCCAACACCAGGCAGGGACAGGCACCTGTGATGCCACCACATCAGCATTAGAAGGGTCAAGTCGAGCAGGTGGCATCCAACCACCCTCTGAATATATTTGCAAGGCTTCCTGTCAACATCCCTTTCGTTTGCCATCTGTTGCAGCAGCAAAGCTATAAAAAGGACTGAAGTATCAGACAATAACCTTGGGAATCAACTTTACTGCCACAGGAATTCTATTTCTCCAGGAGGATACATCATCATCATCATCATCATCATCATCATCATCATCTCAATTTATTACTCACACTTTACCATAGGTCCCAGGGCATGTTACAACAATTTAAAATTCAGCATTAAAAATAATTGAAACAAATCACAGTGAATGAATAGGGTTGAGCCTAAAAACATGTCTCAAGTCTCCTCCTCTCACATGCTCTTCTGGGGTTCCCCAAAATAGATGGGCAAATGTGTGGGGAAAGCCCCACTGCAGCAGCTGGATTTCTTCCACTAGATTCCGCTAGCACACTGGGTTAGTTGAATCTGGCCCCTAGTTTCTCTCATATGCTGAAGACATGCATCTGTTCCTTGCTTCCTGCGCTCCCCAAGAACTCTAATAGGTTCATAGCACAGGACTTGCCCTTTGTAGAAGCCATGATGGCTGTACTTCAGCAAGACTTGTTCTTCTATATGCTAGACTATTTTATCCTTAACAATACCGTATTTTTCGCCCTATAGGGCGCACTGGCCCATAGGACGCACCTCGTTTTTTGGGGTGGGAAATGAATAAAAAATATATATATTTCTCCCCCCCCCAGCTGCGGGGCTGGGCGGGGGAAGCCCGAGCTTCCCCCGACCCCAGCCCCCAGAACAGGCTTCTATCCGCAAGCCTTGCGAGCCCAGCGGCAACTCCGGCCGTGCGCAAGGCTTGCGGACACCTGCGCGAAGCATGGGGCGTCCTCCGGAGGGCGCCCTGTGCTTCGGGCTGCAGGCTGCTGCCCACAAGCCTTGCGAGCCTGCGGGAACTCCCGCCGGGCTTGCAAGGCTTGCGGATAGCTTCCTGAAGCCTGGAGAGTGAGAGGGGTCGGTGCGCACCGATGCCTCTCGCTCTCCAGGCTTCAGCGAAAGCCTGCATTCGCCCCATAGGACGCACACACATTTCCCCTTCATTTTTAGAGGGGGGAAAGTGTATCCTATAGGGCGAAAAATACAGTACTTTCCACCACTTTCCCTGCTACAGACATTAAGCTAACCAGCCTGTAATTTCCAGGATCCTACCCCAGTTCACGCTACCCACCTACCACAGTGAATCCCTTTAAAAAAAAACCTCAGTTCTTACTGATAAAGGATTGTAATATGGCGTAGGAACAAAAGACAGACCCTTGTTCAGATAGTTCAACAGTCGGTATTTAAGCACCTAGAAAAGGATGCTGTGATTACTAAAACCCAGCATGGGTTTCTCAAAAACAAGTCATGCCAGATGAATCTCATTTCTTTCTCTTTCTTTCTTTTTTTATGGAGTTACAAGCTTGGTGGATCAGGGGAATGCTGTGGACATATAGTTTATCTTGACTTCAGTAAGGCTTTTGATACTAACAGTAAAATATTTTAGTTATTTAGAGTAGAAGATTACCTGAAAAAGGTGACAAAGAACTGTACCAGGTCCATAAAGTTACTGTGCTGTGAAAATGCAATCTGTAGAGGAAAAAAAAGGAAATGAATTATTTGTTGTTGCATTCAGAAACTCACGTTGCAAATAAGCTATTCCGTTTCCAGGCCTAACATACAATAATGAAATCCTGCTCCATTTAGATAGTGTTAACACAGCAACCTGTCACTTAAAAGTGGTGCATTGTTTACATATTTGATACCCCACCATTCTACCAGGTACCCAAGGAGGCTTACAACACGCGAAACAATAAAACATGGTGCCATATTAAAAGCACAAATAGAACAGCAGGATAATAAACATGCACTGCTTAGAACTACAGGAACGTAATCAATACGCTACAACTCCTCTCTCATGCTCTATTGATGTCTGAGCATGCATTAATTTATTGTGCTAAAGCTCTGATGACCACAAAAACCTCCCTAATGTTCGGAAACCACAGTACAGAAGAGGATCAAGATGGTGTAGGGGTCAGGAAGCCATTCAAGTTAAAACAAGATAGGTTCGGGGTCTAAACCTGGGCCCTCTCAGAAGGGGGAATCCTGCAACATAAAAGACCTCCCCTTGAACCATCCTCAGCAATGACTATCAAGGCAATCCCTCTTGCAGAGAAGTGAAGAGTAGAACTATGCTCTATGTCCTGCTCTTGATAATGTTTCCTGGCCAAAACCCACAGTTATTGACTCCTCCCTAGCAACTTCCTCAGTTCCAGTCTTTTTTCCATTACAGAAGTCTCCCTAGAATGAACACCTCTTGAAGTAGTGCATGGCCCTTTAACTGAGAGCAAATCCCCTGGGAGGTGAGGTCTAAAACTCTTTTTTTGGAAGTGAGAGCTGGACCATAACTAAGGTTGATCGCCGAAGAATTGATGCTTTTGAATTATGGTGCTGGAGGAGACGCTTGAAAGTCCCATGGACTGCAAGAAGATCAAACCTATCAATTTGGAAGGAAATCAGCCCTGAGTGCTCACTGGAAGGACAGATCCTGAAGCTGAGATTCCAATACTTTGACCACCTCATGAGAAGAGAAGACTCCCTGGAAAAGACCTTGATGCTGGGAAAGATGGAGGGCACAAGAAAAAGGAGACGACGGAGGACGAGATGGTTGGATAGTGTTCTCGAAGCTACCAACATGAGTCTGACCAAACTGCAGGAGGCAGTGGAAGACAGGAGTGCCTGGCCTGCTCTGGCCCATGGGGTCATGAAGAGTCAGACACGACTAAACGACTAAACAACAACAACAATAAACCATCAGTAGGCTGCCAGGCAGTGCTGCTGCAGCAACACACTGAGATACCTGCTCTCAGGCTCCAGCCCTACTCCTTAGCTTTCACCTTGCCTGGAGCGCTCAGTGTGTGCTGTCCTAGGTCCTGATGCTGCCGTATCACTGAGATCCTCACCACCACCTGCTAATATTTGCAAACAATCTACGACTAGGACTGCAGACATTCCCACCTATTGCTTTCCTCCCCTGCCCCTGGGCAGCGACTCCTCTGAAGACTTCAGGCACAAACAGGCTTGCAGAGACCTCTGTAAATTTTACTCAAAGCAGCTGCTGCGTTTCCAAGATTACATGGCGACAGCCACCCCAGCCCAAGTTTGGCACCAATATGAAAGCAAGCCAGCCAGTCCTGGTCTTTTAAGCAGGATGTCACCACTGTGTCACTCATTCCAAGTCTCCAGGGACAGGGCCAAGAGGCAGCCTCCTCCGGATTCTTAGATCCTCATTTGAAGATTAAAATATGGCAGGAGAAACTGGAGAGAATTTAAGGGAAGCATTCTTCTTATTTATTGTTTTGAAATACGAGATTACTTTTGTTTTTACCATTCAGGTCACAGAAGGCTTTTACATATTAAAGAATGTTTGTAACACTTTTAATGCAAATGATGAACCATTTTCTTGTACTTTATCATCTGAGCACGTAGCTGCCTCTGAAGACAGTTCAGAAACGTCAGCTAGTGCAGAATTCAGCGGCCAGGTTGCTCACTGGAGCAAGACGGTTTGAGCATATTACACTGATCCTGGTCCAACTGCCCTGACTACCAATTTTTTCCAGGCCCAATTCAAAGTGCTGGTTTTGACCTATAAAGCCTTAAACGGCTCAGGACCGCAATACCTCAAGGACCGCCTCTTTCCATATGAACCTACCCAGACCCTGAGATCATCTTCTGAGGCCCTTTTTAATGTGCCTCCTCCTCAAGAGGTCCAGAGGGTGGCAACACAAGAACAGGGCCTTCTCTGCAGTAGCTCCCCATCTGTGGAATGCTCTCCCCAGGGAAGTTTGCCTGGCGCCTTCATTATAAACCTTTAGGCACCAGGCAAAAGGTTCCTTTTTAACCACACCTTTGGCTGATTTGATTGACATCCTATGCCCTTTTAAAATGTGGGTGGTTTTTTGGGGGGGCGGGTTATTGGATTGTTGTTTTTATTTTATGTATTTTGTGGTTTTATATTTTGATTTTATTCTGTGAACCGCCCTGAGACCTCTGGGTGTAGGGCAGTATATTAATGATGATGATGATGATGATGATGATGTTTTAATAAATTTTATCTACTTGTCCTCCTTTTCTATCTCTCAGAGTGTCCATTAGCTTTACAATACACACCAAATCACAAACCCTGAATAGCCATGCTATGGATGGCAGAACTCCCTCCCCATTTATAAAACTTACTGCTATCGTAGCAATTGTTAAAAGATACATTAATATTCCAAGATAAGATAGCTGTCTTTTTTTAAACAACAAAAACAGAACAATGGATGTAGTATGAATGCACAACTGCACACACAAGTCAAAATTGATTTCCAATGTTTTTTTTTCTCTCTCTCTCTCTCTCGGGACATTATCCATAAATGTGGAACTGAACTGCTTCAATGTCACCACATCTCCAACAGATGTTTTTCGCTGTAGTACAAATTCTGCCCAGCCTAGACAGCATGTATTCCTGCTTCAGATCAAATGGGCATGTTCTGACAGATATCCATTTTCAAGAACTCACATTTGCCTGAACTTGGGGTCCCGCAAGCAGCTTGAAACGATGGAATCAAGTGCGAGCTAATATACTACCAAGCAGAACTGAGAAGACTGACACACTTAGCAGTAAAAGAGGAACTGCACTCATTCCTTCTGAAACAGTCCTGTTTTGAGTGGACCAGAAGTTGATTTACAGTTAGAGAAGGCAGCAACCTAACCCACCAACATCATGGAAGCTCATTTTGCAAGTTATTAGGCCAGTAAGCACTGTGTATTTCATTTCAACAAATTAGAGACCAAATCAGCTATTTTGGATCCAGCGGTGCAAAAAGGAAAAGAAAAGGGAAAAAAGCTTCCAGGATTTTCTGGTTCCTATTTCAGAAAAAAATGGAATGCCAAAACAAATTAAAATACCACACAAAAGCACACAGAGACCCACAAGGTTGAAAAGTACCCAGACTTTGCAGACAGATAAAACAAACAGAAAAATACACCATGCATGCTTTGTATGAAATCCATCTGTTTTCTTTCCTGCCACCTGTATTTCCTGAGTTCTAATGTTCAGAAGAATGAAGTCAAACAAACCTCAGAGCTGTGTTTGAATACAAAGCTGCTGCTCAACTTTCTATTGAAAAACAAATTGCCTAGGTATTTCCCAAGCCATGCCAAAAGTTGTCAAGATCATTCATTTTGGTTTTTGACAGTGCATTGTAAAAGGGAAAATTTTAATACTGCCCTTCACCTCAGGGCGGTTCAGCAGCAGCTGGAGACTTAGATTTCCACTTATATTATTTTTTTACAGAAATCAGGTCTTCTTGGTTGAATTTTTGAGGCTGAGAAAAGGCAAGGGTGAACCATTAACCTGTAAGAAGAAACAAATCAAGAACCATTCTGCCTGCTGAATATCTCTTCCCAAATCAATAAATGTAAATTCTTTGATACTTTGTGTGGTGGGTGTTAGCCAAAAAAGGTTCCGGTTATTACACTTTTATTAAATTATGGGGGATTGAATTCCTCCACAAAAGTCCTCCAAACAATGATTACACTGGGGACAAACTTTGAAGAACTTTGACTAAGTCCAGGAACAATCCTTACTGTATCTTTTGAGAGCCTTGTAGTGCTATATTTTCTTGATTCTGGGCAAGAGGATAGATCACAATTCCTCAGAGCCCAGGGCCCAAGAATGACCTACATAACAGCTATCGTCTTTCACAATTAGATTCTAAGTGTGAATGCACGATAGATGAGGGTCTGAACAGGAGTTGAAAGTTAGAACTAGAGGATGATGCAGTCCGGGACAAAATGATAGTTTCCACATGAGAAAAATCTATCATATGCAAGATTATCCAAATGCTAGGATTCTACAGGAGGAGAACAGGATATGGTAAACAGAGCATAGTTCAGCTTCCTGAGAATATCAGCTTCCTTTAAAGAAAAAAGCAAACCAACAAGTTTATATCCCTTTTCATGATGTAGCGCTGACTGAATGAGTGTGGGCAAATTTCAGACATCGGTGGTGAGGTATGGCTGAATGCGAACTTCAGTGCTCAGAGGTGGGGTTGACCCTCCCATTGCTACGAAACCAGAATTTGGGGTGGAGGAGTAAGAAAATTGTGTCCTTTTTTGCAATCTTTATTTTTTACAGTTCACAGAATTTGGATTCCCTGTGTACATAGAATCCTGGATATGCATTGAGGGATGAAAGGCAGAGATGGAGCAAAGAACATGAGAATAAACACTGGTTTTACACTGTCCATATTGTTACAAGCCGCCCCAATCTCTGCTGAGTGGTGGCAAGAGATTCCAGGGTCTTGGCACGTAACCAGGGTTGCGTTTCCACCGAGACACCAAGACACAGCACAAAATGACACCTTCGGGAAATATGGTTTATTCACACATATTTACACCTGAGTTTTATGGGGAGAGAGTGCACAGCACGTATCTTGTCCTTCCCAGCATTACAGCTTGGGATTCAGGGGCAGCATCGCCCTTGAGCCAGTGTCACCAACTGGACTCATCCACCTCAGCCCCGACTGGGCTAGGCGAGCTGGATGGCACTTCCAGAGACCACCTTTCTCACAGGAACAGGTCCAAGTGCCATGGACTCACAACTCAGAGCTGTGAGCACCGCAAATCACTCCAACAAGAAGACAGTCATTGTACAACAGAGTACAGCAGAGCATAAATCACTCGGACGACAGCGCTGAAGAATATCTTCTTTTATTCACTAACAGCTACTGTACTATACAAACTATATACAAATGGAGATGCTGGACTGCACTCAGTCTTTTTCTCTCCCTGACTGACTCACTCACTGACTGACTCACTCACTGACCGACTCTCTCTCTCTCTGATGTGGTGCTGGAGCAGAATAAGTAGATATAAGAACACGCCTCCTCCTCTCTGCAGAATCAGCAGACTGCTCAGGAGATTCTTGGGTATGGGAGGGGTGAAATCACCTCACTCTAAATGCTATCCCCATGTATCTTTGCAACTGCACGCTCCAGACAATCATCATGGCTGCTTCCCATCCGTCCCAGCATGGAGTTCCTCCCCCTTCTTGCTTCTTCCCAGAAAGCCCTGCTCCCTAAACTTCTGTTGTAAAAGGGCACCCTCTTTTTCTGCGGGGACATCACACCCCTGCCTTTACCCTGGCAACCTCCCTCTGTGCCTGGCAAGGTCTTGTTCCTGGTTGATGACTTCCATTGAGGGGTAATGGGTAGCCATCACAACCACTGTTTCTTCAATGACCCACCATCGCCAGGCTGGCCTCATGAAGAAGTTGTTGTTGTTGTTGTTGTTGTTGTTGTTGTTTAGTCGTTTAGTTGTGTCCGACTCTTCGTGACCCCATGGAGCAGAGCATACCAGCCACTCCTGTCTTCCACTGCCTCCCGCAGCTTGGTCAAACTCATGTTTGTAGCTTCAAGAACACTGTCCAACAATCTCGTCCTCTGTCGTCCCCTTCTCCTTGTGCCCTCCATCTTTCCCAACATCAGAGTCATTTCTAGGGAGTCTTCTCTTCTCATGAGGTGGCCAAAGTCTTGGAGCCTCAGCTTCAGGATCTGTCCTTCCAGTGAGCAATCAGGGCTGATTTCCTTCAGAATGGATAGGTTTGATCTTCTTGCAGTCCATGGGACTCTCAAGAGTCTCCTCCAGAACCATAATTCAAAAGTGTCAATTCTTCAGCGATCAGAAGTTAGGTGATGTTATTTCCCAGTCCTTGAGAAATTCAGGAATTTATGAGTCTGCTCAAATTCTGACCCTTCACTGAATGTAGAGATCTGCCCCACGCCAGCCCCTCGTAACAAGGGGACCACCTGACCCTTAAATCAGAAAGAATATTCCATGGTGCAATATGCACTGGAATTTTCTTGCACTTCTTTTGCCAGAACCTTTGCTATACAATGAAATGACCTGAAAGACATTTCACGCATACATACACACACCGGCTGCTGCCAGGGGGGAGATATTGGCCTCTGGAATGCCCCCCTTAGCTGCATTCAGAGAAAACCCAGGAAAAGTCCTTGTTGCTGGTGCAGAAGAGATGTTTTTGAAAAGGAGCCATTCCTTCTTTACTTAGCCATTTCATTTCTCCTTTAGTGGAAGCAGAATGTGTTCTGGATTACTTAAACCACAACAGCTATTAGGAAAAGCTCTTCACAGCTTAAGTAGTCAGACTCGCTGCAGTAGGTAGGTAGAATTCACATGGAACAAAATTGGCGGCGGGGTGGGGGGGGGGAGTCTTAATTTTAAAAGTATATATGACTCACTGTTTCCACAGGCAGAGTTTAAGGATTGGAGTTCAAGCAAGGAGACTTCCTGACAAACCTTTAAAACAACAACCCTCCTCTTGGATCTCATGTGTGTTTGTTCAACGAAGCTGGTTTGAATTATCTGCCGTCTGGCAGCAGAGATGTTAGAATCGGGCTAGGATGCTTGCCTGCATGGTTTCTGTTACCTCTTTTTTTTTTTTTTTTTTTTTTTGCAAAAGTAATAGGATAATTTATTTCATTTAGCACATGTCTGCGCATTTAACACACTCAGGGACATCCAGTGAAGCTGAACACTGGGAGATTCAGAAGAGACAGAAGAAACTACTTTTTCACATGGTGCAACCATGGAATTTCCTTCCCCAAGAGGCAGTATTGGGTGGGACATATTCCTGGAGAAGAACTATCAATGACCACCTCCACTATCAGACTCTTAATCTTAGTGTCATGGGTTCAAGTCCCATGCTGGGCCAAACAATTTCTGCATTGCAGGGGGTTAGACTAGATGACCCTTGGGTCCCTTCTATGATTCTATGGCTAGATGAGCCTCTGGCCTGATCCAGCAGGCCTTTTGTGATGTCCTTACGCATCGTTTTTGTTCTTTCTCTCTGCCTCCCACCTCCCTCAAGAAAAGCAGCTCATGATAAATTGTGTATCAACATAGCTTACCGTTTCAATACAATCTCATGTACTACTTGGATGACAAGACTGAAAACTTGTGGTAGGAAATAGGCCAACGTCCCTAGACAAAGTATTCCACGGGGCCATCATGGAGAAAGCCCTGCTCCCCATCACATGGAATAAAGCTTTTTCTGAAGGCTTTTAAAGCTATGGAGGCTCAGTTGGCAAGAGGCAATCCCCAAGGCAGGCCAGAGGCAGCACCCTGTATATTGGTTTAGAGAATCATAGAATCATAGAGTTGGAAGAGACCACAAGGGCTATCGAGTCCAACCCCCTGCCAAGCAGGAAACACCATCAGAGCACTCCTGACATATGGTTGTCAAGCCTCTGCTTAAAGACCTCCAAAGAAGGAGACTCCACCACATGCCTTGGCAGCAAATTCCACTGTCGAACAGCTCTTACTGTCAGGAAGTTCTTCCTAATGTTTAGGTGGAATCTTCTTTCTTGTAGTTTGGATCCATTGCTCCGTGTCCGCTTCTCTGGAGCAGCAGAAAACAACCTTTCTCCCTCCTCTATGTGACATCCTTTTATATATTTGAACATGGCTATCATATCACCCCTTAACCTCCTCTTCTCCAGGCTAAACATGCCCAGCTCCCTTAGCCGTTCCTCATAAGGCATCGTTTCCAGGCCTTTGACCATTTTGGTTGCCCTCCTCTGGACACGTTCCAGTTTGTCAGTGTCCTTCTTGACAAAGCTTGAGCAGTTTGATTTCTCCAAATTCTGATGCGAACGGACTTGATCAGCATCTCCCAAACTAATGTACAGATCGCAGTGTAATTACCCCTTTGGGTTTTCCACTTCTCAAAATCTTGTGGCACACTCAGTGGCTCAAGTAAGTTAACAAATGTGTATTTTAAAATGAAATGCATTTGGAAATGCAAACACTGAGATAAAATATGCATCTTATCACCCCACCCCTTATATACCCAAGCTGATCACTGGTCCTTGGCTTGGCAGAAACCATCTTAGCAGGAGGACCACCTGCCATTTGGAATTCTCTCCCCTTAAATATCAGCCAGGAGCCACCTCTGTTATCTTTTTGGCACCCACTAAAAACCTTCCCATTCCAGCAAGCTTTTTAAGTAGAAACCTTTCCCAGTCTGCATCTGCACTGGGGTTGTTTTTAAGAGGCTGTTGTTGTTTTGTTGTTTACCGCCCTGGGCTCCTTTGGGAAGAACAGTGGGATACAAACTAAATTACTGTAAAAAAAATGAATAATATTATCTAGATGCATATTTTGAGATAAAATACATATTTCCTGTATTTTTCATCCCATAGGACTCACCTACTTCTTTGGGAGGGAAATAAAGGAAATTTCCCCCCCTTTATTTCCCCCCCAATACCAGGTCGGGGAACAGTGGGATGGCAGCGCTGAGCTTGTGGGGCTGGCCGATGTCTGCCCGGCACAAGGGGCGCTCTGCCCCCGGTGCACAAGGCTTGCCGACACCTGCGCAAAGCACGGGACATCCTCCGGAGGGCGCCCCGTGCTCCACGCTGCAGGCTGCCACCTGCAAGCCTTGCGCGCCCGGGGGAACTCCCCCCGGGTGCGCAAGGCTTGTGGATAGCTTCTTGGAGCCTGAAGAGCGAGAGGCGTCGGTGCGCACCGACCCCTCTCGCTCTCCAGGCTTCAGTGAAAGCCTGCATTCGCCCCACAGGACGCACACACATTTCCCCTTCATTTTTGGAGGCGGAAAAGTGCGTCCTATAGGGCGAAAAAGATGGTAAATACAGAGTGTGACATTCGGTCAGATTCCTCCCCCCACCTTTTACCGAAACACTGCAGATTAATGCAGAAATGGGACAAAAGACTTATGAGTGAGAGACTGATCCACCCATCCCTAGCATTAGCCCCAGAAGCTAATTGGCAAGAAGCATTAATACAAGTCAAACTACAGGAGATAAAGTTCAACAGAAAAACCAGCAGCATACAATTTGCCTTTTCTGGCACAGCGCAGATGAAATCCATGCCACGGGAGGAAAGAGAGTATTTATTTCTGAAGCAGCATGAAGTACAGTACTGTTTCCTGGATGCTGCAGGATCTGCTCCAGTTAGCAACTAGAAATTATTCTGCCTTTTAAAAAGGGGGCTCCCATTAGCAGCAAAATTAATTGCATTTTTTTGCTTTAGACTCATTTTACTTTACCAATACTATTGATGATTGTTCAGCTGGCACAGGAGCTCTATTAGCTGAAACACAAGTAAAATTCAAGACTCAGGTCTCCTAGGATCTTGCAACCTAACCATTCCAAGGTCTGCTTTATTAGGATAGCATTTGCATGTGCCCAGAAGTAGCCTGGTGTTCGACTTTCCACAAAGAAAGATGCAACATCAATTTCCCTGGCTTGCTGGGGGTGGGGTGGATGACAAAGGGACGGCTGATGGCTCTGCAGAATTGTCCAAACACCATTTGGACAAAAGAAGTTGGCAAAAGAGACTTTCTTCCCAGTGGGGCAGTATTCCCCCATAACCCCATATGAAGAAGGGGTGGGTTGAGCCATGGCTTTTCATTTTAGCATGATAGCAAAACGAAGAGCAACAGAAGGAAACATATCCTCACAGAGGTGACCGTGCAAACAGCACTCATCACTCGGTAAAACTACTGCCATGTGAACTACTATTGGCTTGGGTTTACTTGGTTCTCAAAGTTAGAAGATGATACTTCCTATTTGGAATGACGCACCCAGTGAGGACACAGGTGGTGCTGTGGTCTAAACCACTGAGCCTAGGGCTTGCCAATCGAAAGGTTGGCAGTTCGAATCCCTGCAACAGGGTAAGTTCCTGTTGTTCAGTCCCAGCTCCTGCCAACCTAGCAGTTCGAAAGCACGTCAAAGTGCAAGTAGATAAATAGGTACCGCTCCGGGGGGAAGGTAAACGGCATTTCTGTGCACTGCTCTGGTTTCGCCAGAAGCGGCTTAGTCATGCTGACCGCATGATCCGGAAGCTGTACGCCGGCTCCCTCAGCCAATAAAGCGAGATGAGCGCCGCAACCCCAGAGTCGGTCACGACTAGACTTAACTGTCATGGGTCCCCTCTACCGTTTATCCAGTGAGGCATAAGGTATATCCCACTGGTTAAATGGGGACAGATGGGCGGGCGTTTCACCTTGAAACAGCCCAAATTCAAAAACAGCCTTAACAAATATAAAGGAAGTGCACGGCCTGTTTCACCAGAAAGATTATTTCATGGTCTGATAATGCATTGGAGGACCCTCAAAAGCAGATTTTTGAGGGTCTGCGTGGAAATGACAGGCAGGGAACCTCCAATGCATGATCTCTACAGGTGCTGCGCTGGGCAAGACCCGTACTCTCATCCAGCAGAACTCTTTTTACACGCGTATTTGCGTCTCTGAGAGATGCATGTTCAAGACTTTTGTTCTTTTCCTTCCCTGGCTGCTTCTCGTTTTCGCTGCATTGGCAGCATTGTCGGTGACCAAGCTGTGCACTTGACATCTGAATTTTGGTCCGGTGCACTGCAGCTTTACCTTTACCGCTTCTTTTAAGTATTCTGCCGCGAGCACATTCCCCAACGCTTCAATTGTTTCTGAACGAGAGAGACAGCTCTTTTCTTGGGCTGTCACACAAGCACATATTATTGGATCACTACGGATGCCGTTTCACATATCAAGGTACAGGCTAACAACTTTTTCGCCTTCTCTCCCCTCCCCAACCTGCATCCCATTGTTCCCTTTCATCCTCATTTACTGCATCCAGCAATTTGCTACCTAACTCTACTCCTAAAAATAGATTGCGGTAGATTTTCCATCATTGCAATCAGGCTACAAAATGTTTGTGCTGAACTTCTTGAGAGTTTGTCGCATAGATGCTTCAATTGGTGCTGTGCGGGAATGAGCTGGGGGAAGAACGGCAGCAGCAGGAAACCTGCTTTGAAGGGCAGAAGGACACCAAGTTCCACTCAGTGGAGACCAACAGTAGGGAAGCTCCAGCTCATGGGCCAAACTTGGCCAGCCAGGCCATTTTGGGGTAGCCACAACCACCAACCCTACATCTGATTTCATACATGACATCAGGAATGGGGCAGATAAGGCCGAGTGTCAGGGGACTGCCATCGGAACAGGGAAGGGAGGCAGAGGGGCAGTTGGGATACAGGGAACCTCTGAAAATCTTGAGAAGCAGTTCCTCTTCCTGCGGTGGGGAAAGCCACACCTCCAGTGAGGAAGAGGGGAAGGGACCAGAGGATGCTGGTGGGAGCCCCAGTGCCGCACCTCGTCAGTCTGAGGGTGGGGAAAACCACACCTCCCGGGTAAAGGGCTAGAGGATGCTGCTGGGAGCCTCAGCACCGCTCCTGACCAAGCAGGCCAGGAGGGAAGCACGCCTCTTCCGTCGCCCACCTTGCGCAGAGGTGTAAAACACAAAGAAGGAAGGAAAAGGCTGGGGGTGACTAAGCTCTTATGCTGGGGAAGGACCTGGAAACGACCACTCCCGGATTCTGCTAGTGACTGAGGCAGACATGAAGTGATGGTTCTGCACTGTAAATAGTTTTGCACCAAAATAAAACCAGGGAAAGACAGGTCGGAGTCCTGCCTGGTTACTCACGAGCAACCACCACTGATATCTGACACACCAAGATTTTGCAAGATCTACTAGGAGCTTCAAGCATGTTCCCACCCTTGCCTTCCCTTGGCTCAAGGAGGGGAAGAAGTTTCCATTCAATCTTGGAATGAAACTATTAGGCTTTAGTAGAAATGTTATAAGGAGTTATGTACAAACAACTATTTAAATGCTAAGGTTTTTTCTTTTTAGGGTGAGATAAGGTTAAAATAAATTAAGATAATTAAAGGACAGGATATAATGAAAGATAGAAAGGATTTGCTGAGATAATTAATAATTAGAATACAAAAGAGGGAAGTGTGAGGAGGTCAAGGAAATAAGTTAACAAAGATAAGAATATGGAATTATTGGATTTGTTTTTAATTTTTTTTTCCAATGTTGGTGTATTGTATTGTATTCTCTTTTTTATTCTTTTTTTATTGATCTGTATTGTTAATTCTGCTTGTTTGCTTTTCTTGCTTTCCTTGCTTTCTTTTCTTTTGTAACTTTAAATTCCCAATAAATATTATTTTTAAAAGAAGTTTCCATTCAATGGAGGAAGCTGCTCCTCCCTCCCAGCGCTGCTTCATTCAAGCTATTAGCTTATATTCATCTGGGAGGATTTTCTCTGTACAGAAGGAACCGGCCTATTCCCAAAAGCTGGTATGCACTCGCTGTTTTCCTTATCCTAAAGGGCAGGAGAACAAGTTGAACATGGAGGCGTCCCAGGGCTGTTATGCGGCACCGATCCAGCTGCTGCAGGGTCACGTATTATTCTCAGTCTATAAAGGAGCTGCCAAGATCTTGGTCTAGCCTGGATATTGCCTGGGGGGCCGAAATGCGTGGAGCACATGCAGGGGCCCTATTCCAGAGGTGGCACTGCGACTCCAGAATTCCCAACCAAGGTCCCTGCTCATCTGGGTCACTTTCTAGCTGTCAGTAGTAAGTGAAGACATTTATATTCTGACAGGTTCCTTGATTGATTTCCACTGTCTTTTTGATCGATGGTTCTTCGCTGCTTGCTCGGATGAGCACTTTGTTACAGGGAGGCTCCTGGTCTATAGTTGCATCATCTTACTATTGGAATACTTCGGATCTGCAGCTGCTGTTTCACAGCTAAATCTGAGATTTTGCACTTTTGGTATAGGGGATTTTGCGGGGAATGCTACAGGCCACATTAGGCAATTTTCAGGAAGGAGAGGAGAGTGTTTTAGAAACATATAAAGTGCATCAGGGATATGAACTGCCCTGAGACCTCCGGGTATAGGGCGGTATATAAATTCAATAAATAATAATAAAATAATAGAATCGTAGAATTGGAAGGGACCCTGAGGGTCATCTAGTTCAACCCCTTGGAATGCAAGAATCTCAATTAAAGCATCCATGACAGATGGCCAAACAACCTCTGCTTAAAAACCCCCAAGGAAGGAGAGTCTACCGCCTTCTGAGTGAGTCTTTTCCGCTGTCAAACAGTTTTTACCTTCAGAAAGCTCTTCCTGTGGTTTACTAAGAATCTCCTTTCAAGTAACTTGAAGACATTCGTTCAAGGCCTACTCTCCAGAGCAAGAGAAAACAAGCTTGCTCTGTCTTCCATGTGAGAGCCCTTAAGATGGCTATCATATCCCCTCTCAGTCTCCTCTTTTCCAGGCTAAACATGCTCAGCTCCTGCAACCGTTCCTCATAAGGCCTGGTTTCCAGACCCTTGATCATCGCACCTTACCATTTCCAGAAGATATCTAACCCCTGCCCCCCCCCCCCCCCGCCCACACACAGTGTTGGCAGCTATCACAGGGCGGAGAAAACAGATCAATACAAAAGCAACGTTTTCCCAAATAACAATTTATAAGGAAGATTAAACAATTAAATGAACCATTATTTATCAGACAAAGCCAATCATAAAAGCTTATATAGTGTTTATTGATCACTCACATTCTTATAATAATTTTTGGTTCTGAACAGGCTAGATGCATCTCTTCTGAGATTTATTTCCATATTAAAATTCACATTTCCTAATTTGTATCTCTGAACTCTTTATGTCCTCTTCTCTTCTTAAAAATAACTCACTGATTCACATCCAGGAAAGTCTTTTAACAAAATGAACTTCAGGTGTGCATTGACTGTGTACTCCCCAAATTGTGGGGTGGACCAGGAGAGGTTTTCACATGTTTGAATTTGGTATGCCCTAAATTTCAAGTTGTTTTTTTGGACTTGCCTGCCCTTGGTCCAAAAAAAACAGTGTGGTTAGGATTTAACACTAGGCCTACTCAGAGTAGACCCACTGAAATTAATGAACATGACTCAGTTGGGTCAATTAAATTCAACAGGCTTACTCTGAATAAAAATTCGCTTAATTTCACCCTGCATTTTAAAGTGACACTGCATTATTATTATTTTCTAAAAAGCAAAACCAATCTGACAAGCTCAGTGCAAGTAGGGAGGGGTGGAGAAATCATTTGCTCTGACCGACACTGTTTCTCAGCCCAAATGTTTGACACCACTTACAACACACACCAAGTCCTGGATGCCACTCAAGTACAGCCATACCTTTGTTGTCGAACGTCTTGGAACTCGGACGTTTTGGCTCCCAAACGCCCAAAATCTGGAAGTGATTGTTCCGGTTTGTGAACGTTCTTTTGGAACACGAACATCCAACAGGGCTTCCGCAGCTTCTGATTGGCTGCAGGAGCTTCCTGCAGCCAATCAGAAGCTGCGATTTGGTTTTCAAACGTTTTGGAAGTCGAACAGACTTCTGGAACGAATTCCGTTCGGCTTCCACTGCATGACTGTATAAGTCCAGGGTCACTGTCCCTCTGATTGGCTCCGGGAAATCTAGAAATTTCACCTCTCTGTCATGACTGGAAGACATATGTAGCCACTCTATGTAAGGGTAGTTGAAGCCATTAATCACTATAACAGCGCCTCTTTCGGATGCTTCCTTCATTTAATTCTGCATCTCAATGCATCCCTGAACATTTTGATTGCAGGGACAATAGCACACCCCCCCAGTACGAGATTACTCAATTCCCACCGCCAACTGAAGCCAGGAAGTGACACAGGAGATTTGCATTTCACGATGGAGCTTGTACTTTAAAAAAAAAAAGTTTTTGTCACTGTGCTGTACACATGCTACTGCTCTGGTTCCACTTCTATTGTCCAACTGGTGCTTTGAGAAGGGTAAATAGGGGTGGGTATTGTATACCCTCCAACATTTCTCCAACGAAAATAGGGACGCCCCATTCCATAAAGGTAATTTTACTGTTTATACCTCACAAATCTCACTGGGTTGCCGCAGTCACTCTGGACAGCTTCCAACATATATAAAAACATAATGAAACATTAATGAAAAAAACTCCCCTATACAGGATTCACTTCAGATGGCTCGGGGGTTGGATAACGCCATACCCTCTAACATTTTTCCAGTGAAAATAGAGACATCCTAAGGCAGGCATGGGACGCGGGTGGCGCTGTGGGTAAAAGCCTCAGCGCCTAGGGCTTGCCGATTGAAAGGTCGGCGGTTTGAATCCCCGCGGCGGGGTGCGCTCCCGCTGTTCGGTCCCAGCGCCTGCCAACCTAGCAGTTCGAAAGCACTCCCGGGTGCAAGTAGATAAATAGGGACCGCTTACTAGCGGGAAGGTAAACGGCGTTTCCGTGTGCGGCTCTGGCTCGCCAGAGCAGCGATGTCACGCTGGCCACGCGACCCGGAAGTGTCTGCGGACAGCGCTGGCCCCCGGCCTCTTTGAGTGAGATGGGCGCACAACCCTAGAGTCTGTCAAGACTGGCCCGTACGGGCAGGGGTACCTTTACCTTTAAGGCAGGCATGTTCAAAGTCCATTTTGGGGGCCTTATCGATTTAATCCAGCCCCCGTGGCAGTATACGTCCTGGGGTAAAATCCTAAAAAAAGTTGTGGGAAAACTCAACAACTTTGGTCGGCCCTCTTGCATGTTCACTTCATCAAATCCGGCCCTCTTTGAAAAAAGTTTGGGCACCCCTGTCCTAAGGGAAAGTGGGACATTCTGGGATCAAATCAGAAACCATTACAGCTTCTCTAAATCAGGGATGTCCCTGGAAAATAGGAACACTTGGAGGGTCTGGTATTGTGCAAACCCCTCCAGGCTCTCCAGAAGGAACCTCAAGGGCACCAGCAACCCAAATCAGTCCAACAAAATGCACCTTCAAACAATGATTATTGGGCACGAGACTCAGCTTGTAGCACTGCCAAGGAAACAGAAGTACCCACTGACCTTACAATCCTCACTGCGGGTGTAAGGTCTGAACATACCACCGTCAAGTATGAGTGCCCATCCCACTTATAAGGCTTTCTCATTCAGTCACCAATTGACAGAGCTTTCAAATGAGCTCCTTTTGGACTCAGATGTTTGTGCCACTACGTCAAAGCAAACTACAGAACCGCTAACGCACACGGGGAGGAGAACTTTAACACTGGCGCGTAAAACTGCTGACACAACACAATCAAAGGAGATTTGAAGTGTTTCCCATTACTAGCTTGTCAGATATAGCGAAAAAATGAGCCAAGGTAGAAAGGGCTTTACTTTGTTTGTTTGAACTGAGAGCCATCTGTAAAATTCCACTGCTGGTTTCTACAACTTCTTTGCTTCTCAGTTCGGAGGCTTCTAAAAACCACCAAGCTTAACCCTCTAGGATCACGACACCCTGTAACAACGCTCACCACTGTGCAAACCCACAGGCGGGGGAAGGATGCGGATCTGAAACATGAAACTGCCATTCTCATATATTACTTTGCAGATGATCAACACCTACAGTGATTATACAGCATGCAGAAGACGAATCTGCCGATTCTATTTCTAGAAAGGCTCATTCCGCACAGCACGTGCCAAAGAAACTAAATTAAAACTGAAACCATAAATAAGACAAACCGATTGCAGACTTGATTCATTTTCTAAAACAGAAATGAAGCCTTTTTTTTATAGCAAACACCAACCATTCGCAGCGCAAGCGGCAAACTGTATCCAACAAGAACTTACCCGTCTTCCCCAAAGGAAGGTGACAAACTAACTTAAGCAGACTTCACAATGTGGCTGTCACAAGCCAGAGTGGCTTAAACCGAACCGACTCAGTAGACAGACACTAACTTCAAGTTTTTAAAGAACGGTGATCTACATTTTGCTAACTGTGAATTCTAGAGAGCTTTTTATAGAAGAGATTGCTTAAATGAAGGAAGCTGGGAGGGAGGGAGGGACATTCTACACCAATATACTTTTAAAACCAACTGGTGGTTTTGAAGAGAGGTGGAGCAATATTTAAAGGGTGGGAGCTCAGCACTGGCAAATGCACAACTATCAGTCGTACAAAAGAGCATTTATATGCTTGCAGCTTCCTAAAGAAAACCAGGCAGAGGGGAATGGAGAGCCAGGAGGACAAGGGAGTCTTGAAACAGGAACTCCAGGACAAACAAGGGCGAGCGATCAAAGGACCAACATCTACGATGGATTCTTGCAATGGGCGGCTGTTCCCAGAGATTTAAAGAGCCTTATATCTGGCACACACCACAACAGGACAAAAACTTAAGCGTCAGTTAACAAAGGAGGGAAAATGCGCCAGCACATTAATTAGGCTGCCCAAATTAAGAATACAAATACTGGCTTCAGGTTAAAATGAGAGAAAAGGAAAGGGACTAAGAATGGGTAAACAGCAAAACAAAAGGAATTACACTGAACATGTAATTTCATCCTATTTCAGTTCTCCACTGTGGGCCAAACTACATGCAGCACTAAATGCGCCACTTGGAAGCATATCAGGGTTTTTTCGTTTGTTTTTTAAGTTTAATAATGGGTGTGAGGGTCCCTAATTTCCATTGGGACCCTTTTCTCCCCAGTTTGAACGCTAGTAAAAAATAATAATCTCCTGCCTCGGCTATTAGCTTTAGAGGGAAAGGCTATCATTATTGCCAATGAGTCCTTGGGGGCGGGGAACGCAAATTTTTTACTCTCTCCAAGTCGATGCACACATGCACCTTCCTTCATGTATAACAGGGTCTGGCATTGTCCACGTGGCATTTCTGCCACTTGTCGAACTGCAACCCCTTCTCCTTAATAATACAAGTTGGCTTGTGTTTTTTTTTACATTCCACCCCACTTCTAAACTTGGGGCAGGAGAGAGAGACCATGACCAGACATGCAGAGTTGGCTGCACAGTTCCTCCGGCCGTGTTCGGATTCAAACACATGGCAGGCCAAGTTCCTAAAGGGTTGATGGGCAGGGATTTGACCCATAGAATCATAGAGTTGGAAGAGACCACAAGGGCCATCGAGTCCAACCCCCTGCCAAGCAAGAAACACCATCAGAGCACTCCTGACATATGGTTGTCAAGCCTCTGCTTAAAGACCTCCAAAGAAGGAGACTCCACCACACTCCTTGGCAGCAAATTCCACTGTCGAACAGCTCTTACTGTCAGGAAGTTCTTCCTAATGTTTAGGTGGAATCTTATTTCTTGTAGTTTGGATCCATTGCTCCGTGTCCGCTTCTCTGGAGCAGCAGAAAACAACCTTTCTCCCTTTCAACACCCAACTCTTTCAACACCCAACTCTTGCCAAGGGAGGGCACTGACAGGGAGTCTGGCCATACCAACAAGGAAGGCTGCACAAAAAAGGCTAGTGGGAAGTGTGATATCACTCACAATAAATAACTCTTAGCCAGGCTTGCTTACTGATTTAATTAGCAAGGATAGCGACACACAGTATTGCTGCTCGCCTGCTGCCAACTGGTTAAGGTCACGGAGCCACCGTCCATGTCACTGCTTAAGTCCTTTGCGTACCTTTCAACTTGGAGCTTATCACATTCACATACAATTCATTTGCATCCATTTGTTGCTGTTTATAATATTTCTTATTCTGTCTGCCGCATTTGCAGACTGCTTTTCGCCATGCATGGTCTCAAAACAGTATTCCGAACTTAACAATAGAAAGCGTAATGCTGGTGGTCAATGAAAGAGGTTTAAAGACGAATCTTAAAAAAAAAGTGGTATAAACACCGACAACACTGGCCTCCAAGCACTCCAATTGGAGAACGGTCTTTACTAAAGGTGTCACGGGCTTTGAAGACACTCAGGATGCAAGGGAGAAATGTGCTAAGAGGAAGGCACACTTGGCAAACCCTCACTGTGATCAACGCCTGCCTGGAAACCTACCGTATTTTTCGCTCTATAAGACGCACCAGACCACAAGATGCACCTAGTTTTTGGAGGAGGAAAACAAGAAAAAGAAATATTCTGAATCTCAGAAGCCAGAACAGCAAGAGGGATTGCTGCACAGTGAAAGCAGCAATCCCTCTTGCTGTTCTGGCTTCTGGGATAGCTGCGCAGCCTGCATTTGCTCCATAAGACACGCACACATTTCCCCTTACTTTTTAGGAGGGAAAAAGTGAGTCTTATAGAGCAAAAAATACGGTATATCCCCAATGTGGAAGGACATGTGGATCCAGAATTGGCCTCCACAGCCACGGACCCACTGCTAAGACCATGTTCATGGAAGACAATCTTACTCAGCTACGAGAGATCACCAAAGAAGAAGAAGATAGAGAACCCCACCAGCGGGCATGGAGTTCTGCATAGGTACCCCACAGGGGATAAAACCCAGGCAAGAAAGGGAGATGAAAGCAAACACAGCAGGAGGGAGGGTTCATTCCATTATACAAATACTCTGGTCCAAGTTTTCAAAAATGGGGTTTGCACTAACAGACTGCTTCTCAAGATGGAGACCCTCCACTAGCACCGTCTGAATGGCCTCAAGTTGAAAGACAATAAAAATGCTGTGGTCCCATAAAACCTACTGCATTTAGCTGCCCAGGAGATCTCATAAGCAAAAACTGACACAATCTGAATTGCACTGAGGCTGCAGAGTAAGTTAGATCACAGCCAAAGCGTGATAATGGCAATAGGCGATGGCTTCTAGCATACAAATACATACAGTACAGGACATGAACATTGGTTGGAGTGTCGGACATCAGCACAAACAAACAGAACAGAGTATACAGAACAGCTCCCATATATTCCAGTCATTCTCTAATGCTTATGTGAATGGAAGGCTCTCTTACCTGTATCTTTATTGGCCAGGTGAAGTTGCTCACGTAGACAAAGAAAGTGATGTTGGGATTGTTGCGGAAGTCAAATTTCTCATTGGAGAAGCTGTCTTTGTACTCCTTGATTTGGCTCTTTGAAACCACCGGAATCTCCTCCCCTGCCTGGGTGCCAGCTGTTGGGAGTATTTTAAAAGAAACATTCTCATCTGTCGGGAGTGAAGATTTTCAGGCTCGGGTTCAAATCCTCGCTTGGCCACAAGGCTTACTTGGTGGCCTTGAGTCCCCTCAAACTAATCTACCTCAAAGGGTTGTTGGAAGGGCAAAATGGATTGGGGTGAGAGGAGCCCTTGGGGCAAAGCCAAAATATAACCAAAATGAAATAAAGATATACGTTTTTGTGCAAATCCTTGGTAACTTTACAAGGGGTGCCCTTAAATTATACAGCAGCGCTAGTTGATAAAACAATAAAAATGATTCTGTTTCAACAAGACAGCGCTGAGCTCAGTTTCATTACTGCGATTAAGAAACACACAAACGACTGTTGCATACAAAATTAACATTTCGGCTGCCAACGCAAGCATTCAAGATCTGGAAATCGGATAAACTGTTCTACTTCGTTTCTCAGATTATCTTTGGAGTGAAGTTATGCCTCAATATACAGACTATTACACGGCACAGCAGCCTTCTAAATCCCTAAGTCACCCATAGGGTATCTGCATATAAAGAGGCTATAAGCCAGAACTGGCTGCCTGAGCTGAGAGCTGCCTCTTGCCACCGGCTGAGTTGCTGTGCACCAACTGTGCGAGAAAGACGATCTGTCTAGCTAAGGAGGAAATAGGAAGACTGGAAGCAGAACAATGAGGAGCAGGAAGTTATGGGATGGAGGGTGCCAAGAGGCAATGGAAGGAGTTTGGGCTGTTCAAGGCCAATGAAAGAGCCAGGTCAGAGGCCACTGGTCTCTGATTTAAATATGCCACCACTGCTTCCCAGACATTTCTAGTTCAGACACCGGGCATTTGGAAACAGGAAGAATTGTCCTCACCTGCAAAACTTGTTGACCAAGTGATGTTGAGGTTGAAGTTTTTAGAAGCATTGATGAACATGTCCAGGTCTCTGTTTTGCTGATTTCAGGGAACAAAGAAAAAAGCACAGATTAATGGCTTGCACACAGAGAGAGCAGCTTCCATCAAGTTTTGCCAGAACTGCTTGGGCAAGAACAAAGGCATGCCAAAATCCCCCCAAAACAGCCCAACAGGATTCAAGCTTACCTGTGCCACATTAAAACACAGCACTGGTTAAGTTTCTGTTTGCCAAATATGTTTGCATTTTTTGCATTTCAGGAAGTGGGAACACGGAATCCAAAATCCTACAATTTTACCCTATGTTCACGAGACAGGAAGATTCTGAGTTGCACAGAATACCACTTTATTCGGGATTAAGAACAAGAAATCAAAAAGAGGCTTTAAAAAAAAGCAAGCAGAAAACCCCACATTGGGTTATGCGTACACTTGTTCTCTGGAATTCCCAAAGCCATTTCCATAATAATATCCCAAGGAGCCACAGCAGGCACTACTAAGTAAATTAACCTTCCTTCAGCATGGTCTGCAAAGAAAAATGCCCAATATGAAGTCAAGCAGCAGCAGGCCAGAGACTAAACCTGTGACTTCCTAGAAAGGCAAGATAAGATTAAGAGATTCCAGTCACACTACGGTCAGACTAGACCTCCCTATAATAACTGAGCTTGGCCATTCTGAGTGGTCAACACACAATGGCAAAGAACAGCAGGCACAGAGGGTTGGAACTACAAAGACGCAAGGGTACAGCCACAGCACAAATGTACCAGGGCTTTGCCCTCAAAATGCATTATTTCAGTGTGATTCCTGAAACCAGGGCTGTGTCACCTTTTCTTAAGAAAATACCTATTTTCAGGAAAAAGTAAGAGGCATTTCCTAGACCAGCTCTCAATTAGCCCTTTAAAAGGGGGGAGGCATCTGCCTCCTACTGGTTAGAGCGGGAACCACAGATATATCTGGATCACAGCATTGAGACAAATACCCATTTGTGACTAAAAGTGTATTTCTTTAAAAATAATAATAATTGATTGCTCCTATGGATCCTCTGCAGTGATGCCATGATTTCAATATGGTTGTGTGGCTCCCTAATAATTATTGGATTCTGCCATGATTAAAACAAAATTAAATTTAAAAATGTATTTAACCCCCCCCCCCCCCCCGTGATACTGAGGTGTCAAAACGTTTTTGTAAAAATTGGAGGACCCCTCCCAAATTTGTCCATTGAAAAAAAATATTGGTTTTGGTGGGTGTTTTTTAAAAAACAACAACTGACTTGCTTATGCCAAAATGTTTTTTGTGATCCCCCTATTCCTCAAGTAGTGTGTGTGTTTTTATTTAAATAAGAACCATGCCCACATTTACACATCTGTGACACATACTCTTATATTACTGTCCCCTCAAGGACTGGCCATACAGCCCTTGGCCTAGAAATGTCAGCCCCAAGGCCACAGGACTTCAAACGCAGGAGTATAAATTATCAATTACAACGGTCGCTGTAAGTTGACTCTCAGTGGAACTGCAAGTTTTAAAAATAATTCAAATTTTAAAAAATCCAAAACCAGCCATTTATTACAGCAACGAACTCCACGGCTAATTACATGTACGCCTTGAGGTCATCGATATATCTCAACTTGAGTTCCCCATCGCTAAGAACAGAACTGCAGGAGCCTCTCACACAGCGCAAAATGAGCACAAAACTGGCACTGAAAGGAGCGTGCATGCAGTCTTGTTGTGGGCGGGGGGGAGAGAAGAGTCTGATTGCAGCCTACTGACCGTCGCCAGAGAGAACCAGGGCATTTTAATAAACAACGTGAAATGCAATTGGGATAATTTACTAACCTCTTCAGGCGTCGCTACGAAATTGATTGCCGTGTAATAACGATCATCTTCTTGCGAAAGGCTGAAGGTGAACTGATAGTCGATCAGGAGAGTGTCTATATAAAAGTACACAAATTGGAGTTAGGTGCCGCCGTGGCATAAAGCCAGAGTCAGCCCGAGGCAGGAAGTTTGCTACTTGCTAGGATATAAATAAGGGACATAGGATATAAGGGACGCAGGTGGTGCTGTGGGTTAAACCACAGAGCCTAGAGCTTGCCGATCAGAAAGTCGGCAGTTCAAATCCCCGCAACGGGGTGAGCTCCCGTTGCTCGGTCCCTGCTCCTGCCAACCTAGCAGTTCGAAAGCACGTCAAAGTGCAAGTAGATAAATAGGTACCGCTCCAGCGGGGAGGTAAACGGTGTTTCTGTGCGCTGCTCTGGTTCGCCAAGCGGCTTAGTCATGCTGGCCACGTGACCCGGAAGCTGTACGCCGACTCCCTCGGCCAATAAAGTGAGATGAGCGCCGCAACCCCAGAAGTCAGCCACGACTGGACCTAATGGTCAGGGGTCCCTTTACCTTTATGATAGAAATACAAGCCTGTTGCATGGCTGGCCCTTGCATGTGAGCAGGAAGGCAGAGAGGGGTGAGTGCAAGCAGATGCAGGGCAGCAGCCAAGAGTACAGACCACAGAGCCCCCAGGATAGCCTGGCCCAACCCAGTGCAGGCCCATCTAGCCACCTGCTCTCTACGTCTCAGCTCAGCAAATGAAGCAAGGATGACAATAGTAATGGGCTCCTGAAGCATGACTCAAATAATACAAGGGAAGCCTCTGAAAAACCTCGCACTACACACATGCAGAATGTTGTTTTTGCAGTATGTTGCATGCGCCGCCATTACGCTCTGTCTGGTGGGAATCCACAAGGAGGCTGGGTTCAGGTCACGGTACAACACCTGGCGTCTTCTCTGCTGGCTTTTCACCACTTCCTTAAGTCTTGTTTGTTCTTGTAGGCATTTAATTTATCTGGTTAATCCTTCATTTAGTTTTTATCTGCCGCTCTGTTTGCATTTTAGTTTTTAATTGGTTTTTAATGCCTTGTTTGATCGTTTTAAATTGTTTATGATTGCATTGTTAGCATCTATTAGAGGAAAAGGTGGGATGAAAATAGGCAAACAAACTGTTTGCATTCGAACAGCTATCTTTCATTTCTTTTCGCTCTTTTGCTTTCAAGTGCCTCCTTAACACGTATCTGCTCGCTCCAACCCACCCTCTTCTGTTTTTACAGCCTTTCCATTAATGTGACTTGACTTTATTATTAGATTGCAAGCCCACAGGCGGGATCGGAACTTTAAACTTCTTTTCAAGCACCTACAAATGCGAGGTGGGTGGAGATGTGTGTGCCTGCGTGCGTGCGCACTGAATAAAAAACACATCATTAATTCCACTGGAGGGTTTTGATCCTTATCTTTTATCCAATGACAAAAAGAATGACCAGGGTGCTTCAGAAGAAATCAGCAACCCCTTACACATATCTCTACGTATCTTTATTTAAATGTATTTTTATGGACAGAATATGGCACAACTTTTCTGAATGTCATGGGCTACAGAACAGGCCTCTGCATCGCCAAACTGTCTAGACCAGCTTCTTACAGATATCCATTACAAGAAGCCTGCCATGAACTATTAAAGCTTGCTATTTCAATCTTAGTATCCATCACCTCTGCAGCTCCCCCAGAAATGCACCTTCCTTCTCCTTCCCTTCACCCTTTTCCTGTGGACACCCCCCTCTCCTTCTTGGACCCTTCTGCTTCTTGTCTCTACAGGTACCTAACCACCTCTTGAGAAGGCAAGAGCAAACTGGATATAAGAGCAATTGCACCTGCAGCTGAAACAGCAGCCCCTCAAGCCAAGACTGAAGCCCGTTTTGTCAACTGCAGTCTAAAACGCTGAACTGCAGCTCACCTAGGAAAGGCAGCTATGGGTGCATCCATTTAGGGAAGTAGAAAGAGAGACAGACCCTCGCTCCAAGGGGGACTGTCACAAATGATCAGGCCAGGAGATGCCAGCCATTTTTGACCCGTGGGCACCCAAGGAAGTGTCGCAGGAGCCACACTCAGATGCTACGACTAAGCACACACTGCAACCTATTCTGTTGGCTACAACAGAATGCTGCTTTCAGATCAAATTTCAGCATGGAAAGGACTTGTGGGTGCCCGGGACAGGTGCACAGGTACCCCACGGTACCCCCTGGATTAGAGAACCAACACACATTATTTATATAGCACAGTTTGTGTGTTTGGCATGAGGAAATGGCAATAGAAATCAGTGGAGGGCAGCGGGGACACAGACTGAGGAGTGCAGGAAGAACTGGAGGCAGAAAAGGAAGTCATGAAGGGGAGGGAATGAACAGACTCAGAGAGAATGGGGTTGCCCCTACAAATATACATACAGTCGTACCTTGGAAGTTGAATGGAATCCGTTCCGGAAGTCCGTTCAACTTCCAAAATGTTCAGAAACCAAGGCACAACTTCTGATTGGCTGCAGGAACCTCCTGCAGACAATTGGAAGCCGCGGGTGCCCCATCTGACAGTCGGCTTCCAAAAATAGTTCACAAACCGGAACAGTCACTTCTGGGTTTGGGGCGTTCGGAAGCCAAAACGTTCGAGAACTAAGCTGTTCAAAAACCAAGGTACGGCTGTGTGTGTGCGTGTGTGTGTGTGTGTGTGTGAGAGAGAGAGAGAGAGAGAGAGAGAGAGAGAGAGAGAGAGAGCAGCTCCAGAATAAGCAGAAGCCAACAGAGAAAGCAGCATATTGTTCTCTCCTTTTTATATGACTTTGAGCTCATTTGCAGCAAGCTGATGATGTACAAGTACCAAGTTTACGTACAGGCAAAAGAAAAACCATTTTCACTCACAGTAGCACGTTCCTTTGAGAGGATTGCCTTGGTATCGGTTTTCGACCTCACACCTAGAAGAAAGAGCATGAGCAATGTTGACCTTCTGCCTTAATTTTCCCTTGAGCTTGAAATTGTAATGTTTGTTTGCTTGCTTTTCTTTTAAGTCACATCCAGCATGAACCAGGAAGAAAACCACTTCTTATTAAAAATAAAACAGCAGCATGCAAAGAGACGAAAGAACAAACAACTCGGGACCAACAGAGGCGACACAAACCCGGTGGAAGAGTAATGAAACTGAAATTTGGAACACATTGGAGAACCTTGCCACTAACTTTAAAAGTTGCCTAAAATAATCTAAGAAGCTAGCTGGGAATAAGCAATACAAGAAACCACAGGCGGTGGAGAGCTAGGGAAATGATGGTTTGTTTCACTACATGTTTTGTAGAGCATGGGAACTGTTTGAAGCAGAAACAGTTTATTTTTCCTGAGCATCAAAAAGAGAAACCAGGAGGGGGGGATATATTGTTCCTGGACCCTTCAGGACCAGCAGTTGTGCGACTGAAGGGACCAGCCTCCTGAAAGACACATCTATAATAATAATAATAATAATAATAATAATAATAATAATAATAATAATTTATTATTTGTACCCCGCCCATCTGGCTGGGTTCCCCCAGCCACTCTGGGCGGCTTCCAACAAAGATGAAAAATACACTAAAATGTCAGATATTAAAAACTTCCCTGAACAGGGCTGCCTTCAGATGTCTTCTGAATGTCAGGTAGTTGTTTATTGCTTTGACATCTGATGGGAGGGCGTTCCACAGGGCGGGCGCCACTACCGAGAAGGCCCTCTGCCTGGTTCCCTGTAACTTGGCCTCTCGCAGTGAGGGAACCACCAGAAGGCCCTCGGAGCTGGACCTCAGTGTCCGGGCAGAACGATGGGGGAGGAGATGCTCCTTCAGATATACTGGACCGAGGCTGTTTAGGGCTTTAAAGGTCAGCACCAACACTTTGAATTGTGCTCGGAAATGTACTAGGAGCCAATGTAGGTCTTTCAAGACCGGTGTTATATGGTCTCGGCGGCCACTCCCAGTCACCAGTCTAGCTGCCGCGTTCTGGATTAGTTGTAGTTTCTGGGTCACCTTCAAAGGTAGCCCC
This sequence comes from Podarcis tiliguerta, assembly GCF_965153285.1. Taxonomy (NCBI): domain Eukaryota; kingdom Metazoa; phylum Chordata; class Lepidosauria; order Squamata; family Lacertidae; genus Podarcis; species Podarcis tiliguerta. The sequence continues at coordinate 4,886,381 of NC_139542.1, forward strand.
ATGTAGAGCGCATTGCAGTAGTCCAAGCGGGAGATAACCAGAGCATGCACCACTCTGGCGAGACAGTCTGCAGGCAGATAGGGTCTCAGCCTACGTACCAGATGGAGCTGGTAAACAGCTGCCCTGGACACAGATTTGACCTATCTATCCTTCAACTGGCGTCTGGAGAGGGGTCATCTCTTCCCTCCCTCTGCCAGGTAGGTGGACTAAAAGCTTTTGCCAGTCTGGAGTCCCTACTGGACCATACATTTAAAAGGTACTAATAAACTGGGGGTTATCCACATCTAGCATATTATTATTATTATCATCATCATCAATACAGTCATACCTCGGGATAAATACGCTTCAGGTTGAGTGCTTTCGGGTTGCGCGCTGCGGCGACCTGGAAGTAACAGAGTGCGTTACTTCCGGGTTTCACCGCTTGCACATGCGCAGGCGGTCAAAATGACATCACGCGCATGCGCGGAAGCGGCGAAACGCAACACGCACACGCGCAGACCCGCTATCGCATCTTACGTTCTGTTCGGGATGCGAACGGGGCTCCGGAACGGATCCCGTTCACATCCCGAGGTACCACTGTACTCCACCCATCCACTCTGAAAAAGGAGGTAGCATTTATGGCTGTGCTAAATGTTTCCTGTTTTTAATAATATTGCAGAGTCAAAACTACTGCTTTCCAAGCAGAACAGAAACTCCTACCTACCCCATATAGTTTTCTGTACTTTCTACTTTTGATAATAAAAAAACCCCAAATCCCTGTTCGCACAGCATTGAACTGGATGACCCTTGTGGTCCCTTCCAGATCTACAGGTCTGCTATTCTACAACACCATCTTAATGTAGGCATTTATTTTACTTATTTCTAGCACCTATTTCCCGCTATTATTTCCCAAGCACTGCTGCTGAGACGACACCGGTTTTCATTTCCTGCTTACAGCTTCTTTCTAGAGTGACCTCCAGGCAACTGGGCAGCAAAACGCAAATGAGCTAATGTCACAATGCTACATAATCAATCAGATTTGGCTGTATGCCAATATCTCTCAGAGCAAACAAAGCCAATTAAAGAGTGTGAGCAATGCTTCGTAGACTGGTCACCCTGGTTATCACAGCCAATAATACATTATGTATTGAACGTGATGTCTTTGAGGACAGATGGGCTATTCGTGACCCTGCTTCTTGAGTAGGGGAACATTTTTACCCCTTCCCAGAGTCTCTCAACTGGTGGGTGGACTTTCAGTGCTGACAAAACAGTGTTCAAGCAAACACACCCACTCCTCAAATCTAATAATTTTCAATCACGTAACCCTGTAGCTCACTAAATCTTGAAAGCAGTGGTGGGAATAGATTCTTAAAATGTGTATTGTGTCGTGCAAGTAACTTCATAGGACTCCAGACTAAGAGCAAGATCTTAGTTCTGCATATCCACGGATCACCTTTTTAGAAACAGGATTCCGGGTTTATAAAGTTGGATTGCTTTCTTCTTCTGAGCTGCAGAAGCCTGGGCAGGTTTAATCTCAATAGTGGGCTAAACGTTCAATGTTCAACGTTCAGATCCATCTGGTACGCAGGCTGAGACCCTCCCTGCCCACGGACTGCCTTGCCAGAGTGGTGCATGCTGTGGTTATCTCTCGCTTGCAATGCGCTATATGTGGGGCTACCTTTGAAGGTGAACTGGAAACTACAACTAATCCAGAATGCAGCAGCTAGACTGGTGACTAGGAGTGGCCGCCGAGACCATATAACACCGGTCTTGAAAGACCTACATTCGCTCCCAGTACGTTTCCAAGCACAATTCAAAGTGTTGGTGCTGACCTTTAAAGCCCTAAACAGCCTCGGTCCAGTATACCTGAAGGAGCATCTCCACCTCCATCGTTCTGCCCGGACACTGAGGTCCAGCGCCAAGGGCCTTCTGGCGGTTCCCTCTCTGCGAGAAACCAAGTTACAGGGAACCAGGCAGAGGGCCTTCTCGGTGGTGGCACTTGCCCTGTGGAACGCCCTCCCACCAGATGTCAAAGAGAACAACAACTACCAGACTTTTAGAAGACATCTGAAGGCAGCCCTGTTTAGGGAAGCTTTTAATGTTTGATGCATTACTGTATTTTAATCTTTTGTTGAAAGCTGCCCAGAGTGGCTGGGGAAGCCCAGCCAGATGGGCGGGGTATAAATAATAAATTGTTGTTGTTGTTGTTATCATTATTATAGCATGAGAACAGACCGCCGCATCAGGCCAATGGCCCGCCTAGTCCAGCACCCTGTTCTCACAACGGCCAACAAGATGTCCGTGGAAAACCCGCAAGCAGGATATGGGCACAGCAGAAACGCTGTCCCCTCTTGTGGCTTCCAGAACCTGGCATTCAGAAGCTTTGCTGCCTCCCAGTGGCGTAGCGTGGGGGATGTAGGGGGGGCCGGGCACACCGGGCGCAACATGGGGGGGGGGGGGCACGCTCGCATTCACAGCTCTCTGCCCCTACCTGGCTCACTCACTCTCTCCCACTGCAGTGCTGGCTGTGCGAATCCGATCTGAGCCGCCGGGTCGCCGCCCACTGTGGAGGGGAGGGTGCCAGGCGTGCGGTGCGGTGAGGAGACAGAGCGAGGGACTATCTGGGGGAGGGACAGTGCAGCGGGGGGGGGGGCGCAAATTACTTGCCTTGCCCCGGGTTAGGGGGTGCAAATTACTTGCCTTGCCCCGGGTGCTGACAACCCACGCTACGCCACTGCTGCCTCCATCAGTGCATGACACCAAATAAAACAGCACCATGACACATTCTGCTTCAACCATGTTACCCAAACCTGTCACCGCACCCCACCCAGTCCTCTATTTTATTGCAGGCGTGTGCAGCAAGATGCCACTGATGCATTAATAGTGCATTTGAAGTGGTTATCTATATATAATGCTCCCTCATTATTGAACGCACAATTTAACTCCACCCTTCCCATTGTTGGGTGTTCACACCACCCCCAATTCCACCTGCCCTTTATTCCCTGGGGGCAGGTTGGTTGCCTGATAATAATAATAATAATAATAATAATAATAATAATAATAATAATATTTAGACCCCGCCCTTCCCAGTTCAAAAACCGGGCTCAGGGCAGCTAACAACAAATTTAAAAGACAATTATAAAAGCAGCATAAAATACAGTATAAAAACATGAATAACAATAAAATTCAAAAATCAATTTAGGGGAAATAAGCATTAGATAATCCCCAGGGCTAGCTGGGTAAATTAGTCCTATTTGGGCCAGCGAGGAGGCCAGGGGAGAATTAGCTGTGGGGTCTTCATAAAAGGGGAGGGGGAAGGAAAAGAAGGGGAATAAAAGATCAGGCTAAATTCAAATTGAAAGCCAGGTGGAATAGCTCTGTCTTACAGGCCCGATGGAAGGAGGTTAAATCCGGCAGGGCCCTGGTCTCCTGGGACAGAGCATTCCACCAGGTCGGAGCCATCACTGAAAAGGCCCTGGCCGAAGATAGTCTGACTTCCTTAGGGCCCGGGGACCTCTAACTATGGTTATACATGGACCTTAAGGTCCTCTGCAGGGCAGACCAAGAGAGGCAGTCCCGTAGATACGAGGGCCTTATGGAGCCACCATGCTTTCATTTGTACATTTTTGTGTTATTGCAATCAGGCTGCAGTGGCTGTGCTAAAATGTGCATGTCTACAGAAAAAGAAACAGGAATGCCACCACATGGCATCAAGGAGAAGCCGGGGATGGGGGGGGTACAGCTACATGAGCTTCGCTTTTGGCCCCAAATGAAAGTCTGCTGTGCTCTGGTGCCAAGCCGCCAGACTTTGATTTTTAAGCTTTTCTCTTTTTTATGCTCAGGCTGTGATTACGCGCGAAACCTTTGCTCGTTCACACACACAAAAGCCACCCCATAGGAACGACTTTATCCAGCATCAACAGGAGCGGCTGCAACACAAATAAGTGGATTTTATTTGGTGCCTTGAGAGGACACCCCAGCACTGTGGTGCATCAAAAGCTGGATCCCACACCCCAAGTTGGAAAATTTTTGGCGTGAAAAGGTTTCTGTAGGGAGCTATGGGCCATGCACTGATTGCTCACAGAGCAGTCTGACTGCCCTGAAACTTTTGTGGGCACAAACAGTATTGAATGCAGGAGTGTGTAGAACCAGCCCAATGCCATCAAGAGCACAATGAATGGAAAATAAAAAGGACATATGGAAAGGCTGACTCACAGCTGACACTCCTCTCCTTTGATTCCTTTTGTGGTGCAAAAACACTTCCCTGTGTTTGCGTTGCAGATAGAAGCATGGCCATTGCACTTGCAAGCTGCAAGATAAACAGATTTTTTTTCTGTAAAATAAATACTGATGGATCAATTAACAAGCAATTAAGCTGTTCACATTGTGAGTGGCTTCCCACTCGTTTATATGCCTTGAATGCGCATTTATGACAGGACACAAAACACTGCTTGTTGCACAAATTTGCAAGACCGCACTTGATTGAGTAGCACCCTGAATTTCATCTCTCCTCTTTTACGGACGGACAGACAACCCCTGGGTGAGAACTAAAACCAAAGGTAGTTCAGCAGCCTTAGCAAAAGGCGAGGAGGAAAGCAAGATCTTATCAAATTTCAGGCATGAATGAATGGCAAAGGGATCATCTCTACAGACTCAATGTCTTTGTTAAATGAGTCAATGATTGGGAAACGTGTTGCTCAGACTTTTGGTTCATATTTGAAGTAGACCTGCCACAACGAATATTATGATCCATACCCCTGTGAGATGCTTCTTTAAGTTCAGTTATATGACAGATGTAATAAAATATCACTGATGTTACACAGTTCTATCACTGGTAATTATCAATTATTCTGGAAGAGCACAGAACAGACACAGAATATGTATCAAGTGTAGAATTCAGCTTTCTGGTAATCTTAACTTCGCTTTTTAAATGGTTCCCACCCCACGAGGCTGGGAAGGCAGCCTTGAAAGTATGTAAGTGAAACTTGCTGAATTCTCCCCCAAAAAGCTAGATGAATAAAATTCTCAGTGTTTGGATGGCTTCGGTGCCCTGGCAAAACACAAATAAATTATGCAAAGAAGCAAAACCATAGCGTTCAGTGAAATCGTGTAAATTTGCTCATTTTGCGCAATTTACAAATTGCAGAAAATAGGTTTCCTTGGCACAGAATTTTGCACAGTCCACACACAGCCTTGATCATTATGGCCTGCATACTAGATGTTAAAAAAAAAGGTCAGGCAAAAATAAATGGGGACCAGGGGAGGAAATGCAATTGTTCAGCAGTGGGGAAGATGGATGGAGGACCCAACTTACGCTGACAGGTGCCTCCATTTGTGGGGTCTCCATAGTAACCGGAGATGCAGGTTTCACAGTGCTTGCCAGTCGTCAGGTTCTCACACCTCTCGCAGATGCTCTCGTTGACACATCTACTGTGCCCGTTACACTGGCAGGCTAGAAAACAAAAAGGGACGCTCAGCACATCTTTCGCTCTCTCCCATCCATCTCGTTAGTTGTCACCACAATTTTGATTGCTTGGTGTTTTAGGCTAAGTAACAGGAAGTTCACACCAGACCAGGTGGTCTTGGTTTCCAGCGATCCAGGATAAGCACCAGAGCATCTCAGCAGGGCTCCCCTTCCCAGGGTGGACTGGAGTGCACACATTCAGCAGCCACAACACTCAGTACTTAACTGTGCTGGAGAAACTCTCTGGCATCGCAGGTGATTGTGCATCGCCTGTATCTGTACTCAAATAATTCTAATGGACATTAGAATTAATGGAGGGAGCACATGAAGAAATTTGCTCATTTATGTTGACTCATCTGCCCATAGACAAAGGCATTTATACTTGTCATTTTGTCTAACTGCACAGCATGAAATTCAAAGGATCATATCATCATAATCTGGAAGCGAAACTCAAAATTATTTTTGAGTTTGAAACAGTTGTGCCCCCTTTCATATCTTGCCGGTGCTGAACTGCTTGATATCTGCAGCCACTGTTTCCTTTGATGGCCTCTGCTTTGGGAGACATCCCACCACCTCTATTCTTCCCCAGCCAGTTTGGGCTCCTGTTCTGAACGTGACGAAATGACAGCACAATCTAGCAAATCGGATTTAGCTATGTGCTGACATCAGTATATGAAAACTATCAATAAGGGCACTAGCTTCTTTCTGGTCACAGTAAGCCTAGCCAATCATCAATCACTGGAAGAACTGGGACATTCCTCTGCCCTTTCGCAACACCAACTCTTCTCCCCCACAAAAAAGGAAAAGGAAAAGGAAAACCAGCCAAGGAAGAAAAGCTTTGCATTCCAATAAGCTGTTTTTCCCCCTGCCCCCATTTCAGGTGACATTAACCCTTGTATCTATTCCTATTTTATTTTAACTATTTCCCATAAGGCTGCAGCAGGGGAAGATATGGGACTGCAGGGCTGCTGCACGAGCTTTGCTGAGCTACTAGGTCCATTGGGCTAGCCTTCTCCCACCAACTGTTGAACTTCGACGTGGTCCTTTTAAGAACTTCATACTCTTAGGAACTGTTGTCTGAATTTGCCTTCCCCTCTGCCTTTCCTACTGCAACATGTCTTTCAGGCTGGAAAACTGTGGGCAAGGACTGCCTCATTTATTATGGAGTCTTTTAACTAAAGAGAGGACTAAAAACACTATAAACAAGCAAACGGAGTGGCAGACTTCTACATTATAAACGTAATATTACATTCTCTGAAGTTCTCCCTTAACACGGCTAACATCTCTGCACTACTCAGGAATAAGGCACCATTACCTGGTTCCCTTTTCAAGAAACTGAATACGGTCACTGAAAGATTAAACAAATCCACCCTCTTCTTGCCCCTGCCTACTGGGCATACAAGAGGATCACTTAAGGGTTTTAAGAGAGAACTGATCTCCACATCAAATGTGCACTCCTAAATAAGTTACCTGGACAGTGAATAAAGGACCAATTGTATTTGTTCTCAGCCAGGCACATGCTGACATCAAGGACAGGCTCCAGGTAGGATTTTCCTGTTGCTGGTGGAGGTGAAGGCGGCATCTTCACTGGACCTCTGGAAGAGCCTTCAATGCACTTCCCCTTGCCCGTATTACTGGGATCTGTACACCAGCCACAGCCAGGCTGCTCCAAACAGTGCCCACAAGTGAAGTAGCCAGAACAGTTTTCAGCTGCGGAGATAAAGAGAACTTCCAAGTTAAGGAAAGAAGACACCAGTGCTTTAAGGCTTCACACCCTGGGCTCGTTCACATGCAACAACAGCACACCAGGGTCTGAACACCCTCCCGCTTGCACACTGCCTTTTTCGCATTCTGTTTCGATCCTGGCTGGCTCCAAGAAGTCAGAGTTTGCCATTAAAGCTGAATGAGCAAACTACAGCCTGCAACCTGCTTTCCAAACAGCAACTGGGAAGCGTAATGTGAAGTGGGCTTAGTTGTTGTTGTTTTTCTTCTTGTAGGTTAGGACTTTCCAAATATCAATAATGCAATCATAAATAAAGATGAATGGAATTTTAAAACAGGACCTGGGTTGCATCTGAGTAGCCCGGTAAATATTGTGCAGGAAAACTGGTGCTGGAGGCTTCACCTGGAACTCTACCGGCTGGAGGCAGTAGCCTGGCAGGATGCAGACAAATGAGAGCCTCAAAAGTCCTACTCAGTATGGGGATCCTAACATATTCCTCTGGATTTAGACCACTGCAACTTGCCCACAGCCACCCTGTTAATCTGGGGAGCAGCTTTGGGATCCTGTTGTCCTCAGTCCTACAACGAGCACACATACGAGTAAAATTCTGTTCTCCAGTCCAACAGAAGAATATAATAAAATCTGTATACTCGCTTCCTCCATAGATCTCAGGGCAGTTTGCAACATAAAAATGTAAGATAAAAGCGCAAAATACAGGCAGCAACCATTTCATGTGGAGGTTCCATTCCCAGGCCCTGTGTGTGCAGCAGAGCACATATAAATGCACCCCACCCCGTTATACCCCCCTTCTGCCATCTTCCAGGTCCAAAAGGACCCTGCATAGGTGATTGCACATCAATTGGATGCCTCCCAAAATAGTCGCTGCCTGTACATAAATATACTAGGTGCAGGGCCCATTGGACGATGCCTGCCAAAGCAACCGCCCCCTTTATGGAACTGCCCCTAAACAACAACGGTTGAGATCCCCATCGGCCAAGGGATTGCTTACGTGGACAGCTGCTCACGGTATGCCACTCCATGCACTGGCCGTAAGGGAAAGAGGCCACATAAGCACTGGAGTCCACACACTGTTTCTTGTTGCTGCACCACATACACTCAGAGTTGCTGCTGGTGCATTCGCTGCACACCGTTCTCAAGCCACAGGGGGTACGGCACTGCTTGGCACTGTGGTTGGCTGCGCATTCAACAACAACAACAAAAAGGGATTAGGGCAAGCAGCTTTTACCATGTGAGACATTTACAAGCCTTTTTCTTGAAGCCAAAGGTTAACACTACATTGCTGGTGAAAAGAATCCAACTTTCTCCTCCCGAACCCCCAAAAGGCTGCTGAATCCTGACACCGCTTCTTGTCAGCATCACTGTGGTCCTTCCCATTCTTTACTAATAAAGCTCTTATCCATTAAGGAAGCTGCTGCAGCCCTCTTGCTGACAGACCTCTTTCCGCAACCCAGACAATTCAAAACGGCTCTCGAGTTCAGCTCCGTGCCTGATTATCCATTTAATTTCCCCTCGAGGCTTTAGCCCTTGAGGTCACACTCTGCATGAACGCCAAGGTTCTTCAAGATAAACCACAGCTCCCTAGACTTTAAAAGCTGGAGCTCACATTTTGATCAGTAGTGGGATGGTGTCAAAGGACTCCACAGAAGTAAGTTATCACCACTCTGACAGTGCAACAGACTCCCTAGGCAGGCGGTGGATTTCATTGGAAGTTTCTAAGCAGAGGTTGGATGGCCACCAGTCATGGATGCTTCAGTTGAGATTCCTGCATTGCTTCCTACGTTCCTGAGTCAGACAACTGATCCATCTAGCTCAGTGTATTCCACACTGACAGGCAGCAGCTCTCCAGCGTTTCAAACGGGGGACATTCCCAGCTGTAGCTGGAGATGCCGGGGACTGAACCTGCAGATGAACCTGCAGACGGGACCTTCTGCAGATGAAGCAGATGCTCTACCACTGACCTACCATATTTTTCACTCTACAAGATGCACTTTTCTCCTTCTAAAAAGTAAGGGGAAATGTCTGTGTGTCGTATGGAGCGAATGCAGGCTGCGCAGCTATCGCTGAAGCCAGCAGAGCAAGAGGGTAGCTGCGCAGTGCCTCTTGTTGTGATGCCTTCATAGCGATGCACGATGAGGGACGGAAGGGAGCCCTTATGGAGCCCCTTCCATCCCTCATCCTGCCTCTCTGGGAAGCCAGCAGACCAAGAGGCGCTGCGCAGCTCTCCCTCTTGCTCTGCTGGGCTCAGCAGAGCAGCGCAGCGCCTCTTCAGCAAAGCAGGAGGAGGAAAGGAAGGGGCTCCGTAAGGACTCCTGAAAAGTGTCACTTCATCTCGCCCGCCTCCTCCGATCCCCCCAGCAGGGACAACGCTGTTAGGTGGCCAGCAGATCCAGCTTCCCCAAAGGGGTGGACGGACCAGCGGCTCCTTAGCCTGATCCTCCCTCCTCCTTCCTCTTCAACAACATTTGATTCAGAATTTTTTTCTTCTTGTTTTCCTCCTCTAAAAACTGGGTGCGTCTTATGGTCGGGTGCGTCTTATAGAGCGAGAAATGCGTAAGTCCCTTTCCCTTGAACTGATAGTCCAGTGTGTCGATACAAATCAACTCTAATATTGTGGAAAGAAGAGCCTACACTAATGCACCAATCTGTATTTGCATGCCACCAATAGCAATGGTCTTCACAGATGTTTGTCACCAGTCTTCTACGGCAAGAGCACCAAGAGATATTTTACCAGGCCTTTCGCAGACGCTGCCATTGACTTGGTTGATGCATGTTGCTGCTTTCAGCCCTTGGTTGTTTGGCACCGCCAAGTAGCTGCAGAACCCAATGTCGCTCGGCTCCCCAGGCAGCCACTGGAGTGAGGTGTTCGTGAAGGGCGACATGTCTTCCCAGCACCAGTACGATATGTTGATCTTCCGCAGCCCAACCCAGGGCGTCAGGGCTTTCGGCTAAGAGGAAGGAGGGCGGTATGAGAGTTAAGGAGGAGCACACAACCACAATGTAACACATGGGCATTTTCAATGAGCAAAAATATGCTTTCTATTAAGAGATAGGTCTTGCTTAACGCATAATGGTCTCTGGGCTGCTGAGATTCGAACAGGGTGTGAGTGAGAGGCAGCAAGCTGCTGAGTTCGCAAGAAGGTCATTAGTGTCTCTCCACAACCCCCTCATGCTATCGCCAACTTCCTTCTCTAGCTCTCTGCCCTTCAATAGACATGCATGCTAATTGCGGCAATTCTCATAGCTAGAAGCATACTAGACAGTCGAACCCAGCTGCTGAAATGGAGCCCTAAAAACAGACAACAGCTTGTCAGAGACATAATGGCAAGCCTAGGTAGAAGGGAGGGGGTGGCACCATGAGTGCCCCAAGGGGGATAGAGAGCACAGTGTCACAACTGCCCCACACTAATAAGATTATGGGTAGTTGGGTCTTACAAGATAGCTAGATGTGGGTTCTCTGCATATGGAACCAAGCCAGGTAAGCCCCAACTTTCAACTGCTAAAGTAGTCAAAACCCAAAAGCAGTTGCTTTGGGGGGATTAACATCAAAAACATAACATTGTGCTGAGATGCCAACATTAGCCTTGGTTACAACCTCACGGAGGAATATGAATTTCAACAGCTCCCTTTGAAATGGAGCAACTCAACCTGAGCATTAATGTGCAAGGGCCTCCCTGACCACCCAGACGCAACTTCAAAGGGCATTACGGATCACTCACTGATGACTGTGTTTTCTGGAGTTCTTTAAGAAGGAAATCCACCTTCTTCTGGGTAGTGAGCGACGCCAGAGCGGCATTGTGGCTCCGGCAGTTCAACTTCGCATTGTCGTAGCTATCTTTCGTTTGCGTGAGCCTCAGACAAGAGTTGCCCACCAAGTGCCAGGTGGCCCCACAGATGTTCTCTGTAAAAAAAGAGGGGCAGAAGTTTCACTCTTGCCTCGCTTGCGGCGATCACCCACAGGGACTCAGGTGCCTTCAAGGATCTCCAATTCACAAATATATATATATATTTAACTCATCAATATACTATCATTTATTTAACTCACTAATAATAATAATAAAATTTTATTTATATCCTGCCCTCCCCAGCCGAAGCTGGGCTCAGAGTGGCTAACAACAGTAAAAGTAACACAATTTACATAAAATCACAATCAATTAATTGAAATACATTCTAAACTCAATTCATTCTAAAATCAATTCAGAATCAAATTAATGGCATTAGTTAAAAATACAGTGGTGCCCCGCAAGACGAATGCCTCGCAAGACGGAAAACCCGCTAGACGAAAGGGTTTTCCGTTTTGGAGGTGCTTCGCAGGACGAATTTGCTATGGGCTTGCTTCGCAAGACGAAAATGCCTTGCGATTCCTGGGGTTTTTTTTTCCCTCCCAGCCTTTTTCCCAAGCCCCTAAGCCGCTTATCAGCTGTTCGCTAAGCCGCTTATCAGCTGATCTAAGCCGCTAATACCCTTTTAGCAGCTAATACGCTAATCCCTTAAGCCTTTAATAGCCGCTAATAGCCTTTTAGCAGCTAATCCGCTAATCCCTTAAGCCTTTAATAGCCGCTAATAGCCGCTAAACCGCTAATAGCGCTAATCCGCTAATGGGCTTGCTTCGCAAGACGAAAAAAACCGCAAGACGAAGAGACTTGCGGAACGGATTCTTTTCGTCTTGCGAGGCACCACTGTAATGTCAGTGCAATAAAGCAATGCAAAAAGATAGGCAGGCAGGCAGGCAGGCAGATATTCTTCTCCATTTGGGAGTGAAAGGAAAGGGTAGAAGCATATGCGAATGCTACACTCAAGGAGAAAACATACCAGGCAAAGCAATGCATTCTTGATTCCGACCTTCCCACTGACAGTTCTGGTCCAGGCTGCAGCTCTTACAGCTCGTCTTCTTGTTACAGTAAAATGCAGGGTTATCCTTGGGGCAATTCTCAAACGCAGCAATGGGAGTCTAACAGAGACAGCAAAAGGGTACACTTTTTCCTTCACAACATACACAAGATGATTCAACAATTCTGCTAAAGGGACAACAGGGTAGATCTAGCCATGAACACACTCCTTGTGGGGCACCAAAGCCAGCAGAGTTATCTAAACTTCAGAAATCCCATTCATCCACCCAGCTTTGAGACCATTCCAGGCGTGGGTTTCATTGGAAGTTCCAGATCAGTTCCATCAGTTTTGTCACAGATCGTCCCACTGAATAAGAGTTTTGGGCAATGCATTCAAAGTGTGCCTCCCAGGTGGTGACAGCCAAAGGTTTTGAAAACATTCAGGAAGCAACAGGACTTTTTAAAGGTGGCTAACTGTAAGGATGCATTCCCAAAACACTTTGGGGCCCATATACTTTTTTAAGTGACTAAAAAGCAAGTTCTTCAGCTGTTGGGACCAAAAAAAGAAAAGAGGGAAAAGGGGGTCCTGAGGGTCAGGGTGTATGAAGAAAGCTTTCCAAATGCAGCTACATCAAACAACCTGGCAAAGTAGCAGCCATGTGACCTTATTCCTCATTGCTTAGCTCAGCTTTTGCTAACCTACTGCCTCCAGGTGTTTCTGACACTGGGTCCAGCCAGCACAGCTGTCCAAAGGAGCCATTTCCACCCACTCCAGGACCTTCATGTTGTTACCCAACAACATGAGCTAACAGTGTGACGCAGCAGCAAAAAAAGCCCTAATGCTATTCCAGGTTGCATCAACAGAAGTATAGTGTCCAGATCAAGGGAAGTCATAAAGGTAAAGGGACCCCTGACCATTAGGTCCAATCACGGACGACTCTAGGGTTGCGGCGCTCATCTCTTTTTATTAGCCGAGGGAGCCGCTGTACAGCATGACTAAGACGCTTCTGGCGAACCAGAGCAACACACAGAAACGCCATTTACCTTCCCGCCGGAGCGGTACCTCCACTTGCACTTTGACATGCTTTCGAACTGCTAGGTTGGCAGAAGCTGGGACCGAACAACAGGAGCTCACCCCATCACGGGGATTCGAACCGGCGAACTTCTGATCGGCAAGCCCTAGGCTCTGTGGTTTAACCCACAGCGCCACCCGCGTCCCCTAAGGGAAGTCATAGTCCCACTCTATTCTGCCTTGGTGAGACCACACCTGGAGTACTGCGGCCCCAATTTTGGCAAGCTGGAACATGTGCAAAGGGTGGCAACAAAGATGATCAAAGGTCTTGAAACCAAGCCTTATGAGGAATGGTTGAAGGAGCTGGGTATGTTAAGCCTGGATAAGAGGAGACTGAGAGGAGATACGAAAGCCATCTTCAAATATCTAAAGGGATCCCGCATGGAAGATGGATCAAGCTTGTTTTTTTCCTGCTCTGGAGGGTAGGACCCATGGCTTCAGGTTACAAAAAAAGGAGATTCCGATTAAAGAGCAGGAAGTTTCTGACAGTAAGAGCTGTTTGATGGACTCCCTCGGGAGGTGGTGGACTCTCCTTCCTTCGAGGTTTTTAAGCAGAGATTAGATGGCCATCTGTCATGGATGCTTTAGCCAAGATTCCTGCATTGCAGGGGGTTGGACTAGATGACTCTCGGTATCCCAGTGCTACAGTTCTATGATTTTATGAGTCAGAGGTCTCGTCCACACCACACCCCATTGCATGTAGTCCTTCTAGGTCACCTAGTCACCTTCCCTATGTCCTAGGAGCCGGAGGCATCTCAACTGGAAAATGACCCTTTAAAAAATACAAGCAGGTCCTCAGAGGAAGATGGGTTGACAGAAGGTCTGGACCCACCAGCCTTCATAAGGCTTCAGAATGCCACTGAGACAACAGCCCTTTTCCTGCAAGCTCCAGCTAGCACTCGTCACACTGATCTGTCCATGGTCCTGACAATCTGCGGTTAGCCTTCCTGCCGAAAGGGGTGCATTGATCTGGGCCCACAACACAGCACTGACATTCATTTATCCCAACCCTGACCCATGCATGTGAACCTGAGCACTGTATAGAACGCCAAAGAACAGAACATCAAAAACGAAAATCCCCTAACTCAGCGGTTCTCAACCTGTGGGTCCCCAGATGTTGTTGGACTACAACTCCCATCATCCCTGAGCTCTGGCCTTGCTAGCTAGGGGTGATGGGAGTTGTAGTCCAACAACATCTGGAGACCCACAGGTTGAGAAAGGCTGCCCTAACTAAAAGGATACAAGGGCATAGGGAGGACGTGGACGAATAAGGGACTATACTATTTTATTGTAATAACGTGAAAAACCTAATATGCTATAGATAAGAAAGAAAGACAAGCAGAGCCACTGATCTAACCCAGCCTGCCTTGGAAGCATCTAATCAAAACAGGAAAGACAAAGGTAGGTCTTCAGTGACTTGAGTACGGGGAGATTGTTGTTTGCACCCTGCAATGCTTCTCAGTGTGTGTGACTTGTGTGATTAGGTATAAAAAATAGAAGCGTTTTGGCAGAGTATACACAACCCTTTTGCTTCTCCCCATTCTCTCTTTTAGGATGTTCATTAGTGAGCCACTGAGCACAATTGAAGCAGCCCACCCAGAGCTACGAATTGCAACTGCTTGGCAAAGTCAGCTGCAGTTGCTGACAAGCGCTTTCTTGGCAGCAGACATAACCGGGGGGGGGGGGCAGAAACCGTTACCTGGTCTTCTGAGCAGTTGCTGTTCCTCGACACACACTGGTCGGTGCACCAATGGCACCGGTTTGTGTTGGACGTGCAGCTGTAGCAGTCTGTTATCTGATCGCATTTGTCATGGTCCACAGCTAGTAAGGAAAAAGAAAGACCTGCATGACCAAACGGGCATTTCCTAGCAGTCTCAAAAGGTCTACTTGCCCACCGCAATTCGGACACAAGCAACAGGTGTTGCTATTTAATTAAATTTGCATGCCGCCCTTCATCCACAAATCTCAGGGCAGTTCACAGCATAAAAATACTAGATAAAAACATAAAATGCACGACAAAAACAAGAACAGAACAATAACCCACCCCTGTCACTGGGCTATTCCATGTCAGGCTGTAGCTGGGGAATTTCATATGAATGAATGCTGCTTTATCTATATAAAAGGATACTCCACATTGTAAGTCACCATGGACATTATTATTTTTATTATTATTTCAAAATATAGAGGAGCAGCTCTAAAATTCAACGAAGGGGAGCAAGAGGGGTGAGCCATGGGAAAATATGCATTTACTTCAATTGCACCTATGCAGCTTAGTTGCAGCAGGCAGGCAGTACAGTGGCACCTCGGGTTACAGACGCTTCAGGTTACAGACTCCACTAACCCACAAATAGTACCTTGGGTTAAGAACTTTGCTTCAGGATGAGAACAGAAATCACGCAGCAGCGGCGCGGCGGCAGGCCCCATTAGCTAAAGTGGTGCTTCAGGTTAAGAACAGTTTCAGGTTAAGAACGGACCTCCGGAACGAATTAAGTTCTTAACACGAGGTACCACTGTAACTGCATCTCTGACCGCTGTCAATGCTGGCTGGACCTGACAAGCGTAGCTGTTCAGTGATATCTGAAGGGCGCCCCCGACATTTTTCAACCCCAAAACCATTCCCCAATGCTACCAAACAGCCAGTGGAAACATCCCTAACCGAAGGCAGTGTCCAGTATGCCAGAGTAATAAAAGCCAGTGAATCTGTCTGCAACACCTACCTGTCCAGCAAGGGCAGTCCTCAGCAGCTTTTTGCTCTTGCTGCTCTGTGGCCAGTTCCCACCGGAGGCACTGGAGGGTGGAGCTGTTCCACACGCATCGCAGCCCGGGGCCTGCCCCCGAGCAAGAGGTTGCATTGCTGTAGGCTTCGCAGCTTTCCGGGGTGTATTTCACAATGTCGCTCAACAGCAGGCTGTTAAAACCTCCAAATATATACATATTGCTAACAAAGGAAGGAAAGGGGAAGGGAGAGATCAATGGCTTGTTCTTTACTTCAAAAGGGAGACCGTGTGAGACACTTCTAACCGGCTGATCCACACACAGAAGCCGTGTTTGAAGATTCCTCTCAAACACTAGGCTTGTTTCCAATTAAAGCACTCCCATTCCATGAGAAGTTGCCTGGTTGTTCAGGAACCTTTGTAGGGCCGTTCACCGTTTACAGCAGGCGCTGGACCACTTGCAGCCCACTGGCCTTGTCAAGCAGGCAGCAAGCCCACAGGTGCAGTTGGAATGCACTTAGCTTGGTGGGTCGCAAGTCAGCTTCCATAAAGGTAACATTTCTACAGAGTTCACCACTATCAGAGAGTAGCCAAGCAGCTCTTTATGGCACAAGAATCTAATATAAGTGCTAGAAGCCACCCAGAGTAGCTGGGGAAACCCAGCCAGATGGATGGGCCATAAATAATAAAGGTTGTTGTTGTTGTTGTTGTTGTTGTTGTTGTTGTTGTTGTTGTTAACAGCTTGCACTGCAACACTAAAAGAGTAAAGAGAGAGGCAGAAGGACTAATAGGAACTACTTAGTTCTACATGCTGTGTGTTTGTGCAACTCATCGGCAAGTCAGGTGTAGGGAACTGTCAGGGAACTGCCATCGGCTCAGGGGGGAGAGGGGAAAAGCCGGATGGATTACAGAGAGCCCCCAAAGATTGTGGGAAGCAGCACCTTCTCAGCGGAGGAGAGTAACCACGCCTCCAGTGGAGAGGAGCTTCAGGGCTCGGAGGAGGCGAGGCGGTGCCAGGACACCTTGCCTGGGCAAAGCAGGGAGGGGAGAGGTCCTCCGTTACCCACGCCCTCCTTGCGCAGTAAGCTTTCGCGCCGAGAGGGGAGGCGCAGACTGGGCGTCAAGAAACTGCTTTGCTGGGGAAGGTTTAAGGACCGCCCACTCACGGATTCTGCCAGTGAATGAGCCAGCCACGGGAGAGTGGCGCTAAAGTTTATTTTGGCATCAAAAGCAAGGCTTCACAGCTGTGCAGGGAGGTATTTGCCTCCTTGCTCTCGAGCAACCCCTTGGAACCCTAACAGGAACCTCTAGCCCTCCAGATGTTGCACTGGCAATGCTCGCTGAGGTTTATGAGAGCTGATGAGGGCAACATCTGGAAGTCCAAAGGTTCCCTGATATAAGTACATGGTCTGGTATGCAGTTCTGCAATGGGCATGCAAATAATCTTGGGTGTTTTTAAAAACCTACATCCAGTCTTCTTGGCTACTGAGAAGTTTGGGGAAATTGCAGCTGGGGCTGGTGGACATCTTGGAAGCAGAAGGGTGAAGTCATGATGCTCATGGCTTCAGTACTCTAAATCATGGGTAGGCAAACTAAGGCCCGGGGGCCGGATGTGGCCCAATCGCATTCTAAATCTGGCCTGCAGACGGTCAGGGATTCAGCGTGTTTTTACATGAGTAGAATGTGTCCTTTTATTTAAAATGCATCTCTGTGTTATTTGTGGGGCCTGCCCAGTGTTTTTACATGAGTAGAATGTGTGCTTTTATTTAAAATGCATCTCTGGGTTATTTGTGGGGCATAGGAATTCGTTCTTTCTTTCTTTCAAAATATAGTCCAGCCCCCCACAAGGTCTGAGGGACAGGTCTGCTGAAAAACTTTCCTGACTCCTGCTCTAAATTATCTTAAGTATCTCTTGGTTCATTGCTTCCCCATCTCCACAGTTGTTTCCTGACCCTGATCTATGCAGGCCGCCCACAAGCCAGTTTCCATGTGCTTCCAGTCCTCCAGCCTGGGTCAAAAACTCTAAAGCCGGACTGAGCAATGTGTGGCCTTTCAGGTGCTGCTGGACTACAGTTCACATCATCCTTGCCAATGGCCCTGCTAGCTGGGGCTGATGGAAGTTGGGAGACCAATGCCATCTGGAGGGCCACGGTCCCCCCTGTTCCTGCCCTAAATCTCTGGCCTATGTGGATGCAAAACTTGCATAATATACTCTGACTGCAAAACTGTTTCACCACTTCCCAACGCAGAAATATTGTGACGTGCAAAGTGCACAGAGCTCTTAATAACTCTGCTGAGCATCACCTGCACACAAAGGAGACCAGAGTTTCACAAAAACAGAGCTTTTAAGTGAACCTAAGAAGTGTGAAAATTGTTTCTCTGGGTGTTTTAAGACAAAAGAGAAAACTGTGGCAGTACAGATTAAGTGACGGATGGCTGAAGTCAAGTGCGGTGCAGTAGATACAAAACAGAGTTCACAAAAGGGCCAGCTGTAACACAGAGGAGCAGGGAAACGGGTTTTCGCCCAGGAGAAGATTTAAGGCGGAGGCTCTCAGAAAGGCGATAAAACCATGTTGTTATGATAGGAGGTACATTAGCCAGCGAATGGGGTGGAAAAGCTGAGTTGGAAACTGTTGTTCAAAGCAAGGATGGAGGCAAAACTCAATGAGCTAAACAGTCATGTTTCAAAACTAGTAAAAGTACTTCTCCACAATTAACCCATTGAGCTCATTACCACGGGAAGGTAATAGCACGGCAGCTAGCATAAAACTGGCAATAAAGAACAAAAGGGGTGGGGGAAGTTTCAAGCCCACCACAAAAGGTAATGTGTACTCTATACACATTAACACAACTGAGTGTAAGGTTGGGAAAGCATCCATGTTGTCATTTGCATACAGTGTGTTAATCTTCTGGGAAAAGCCAGCAGCTAAAATATTGGCCCTATCACTTAAATTTGACAATCCACAAGTGCCATGGATGCCGCTGCAATAGGAAAAGTGACTTGCTTTAATTAGACTTCAGAATAATGGTGGTCCCCTCTTTGTGATAACAGGTATGGGCACTTGAATTGACATGGGCAACAAAGCAAGACAGCATCGCCCCATGTATCCAACGTATCCAAATTTGTTTTGTGGAATGGGAAAGGGGGGGGGGGAATGGTCATTTGTCCGAAAGACAAAACTAATTTTTTCTTATACGTGACGTCTGCAGCAAGAATCCTGGTGGCTAAGTATTGGAAAGGGAATCAGTTACCCACTAGGGGGGAGTGGTTATGTATGATTTCAGAATATTTAGAATTAGCTAAATTGACAGATATAATAAGACAAAAACCCAAAAGTGAAGTGAAAAAGGAATGGGAGTGTCTAAATGAATACCTTAAAAGCCAAGGTTCGAGGACAGAAATCTGGCTGAGTCTGGAATAACCTTGTGAAGTGAAAGGATGAGAAAGATGGATTTATATCTAGATGCTAGGTTAGAGGTGATAAGGAAAACAGGAAGACACAATGAGAGATAAAGGAGGTGCTGTGGGATTGGTGAAAGTCGATGTTTGTTTTTCTTTTTAGTGTTTATATTATTAACTTGTAAGATACGGATTTGTTGTTTTTGTTTTTTTGAATGTTGGTTTTATGTTTTGTGTATTGTTATTTTTTCAATATTTTTTGTGTTGTTGTGTGGAAAAGACTAATAAAATTTATAAAAAAATAAAAAGGTAAAGGAGGGAGCACGCAAGCACAAAGGCTGCATCCTTGCTGTCACATGGCTCCCTCTGCCCTCACACCTGTGGAGGAAAAATACTTGAAGCAACCAGCCGCACTCCTCTAGGCTCCCCACAGCAGACGTTTATTCTGAATGACAGGGGAAGGGCAAACGTCAGAGCCCCACAGCCCCTCTGGGCTTGCGCTGCCCCTTCATAGGAGGAATAACAGAATAGGGCTAACGGTATGGGCACGAGTGGAAGCTCTGTTCAGCCGTCACAAGCAGCTGGTGCAAGTTCAGAGGTCCTGGTCGTGCAAGCAGGAGCACCTTCAGCCATGACCTCATGTGGTCGGGAACAGGAGTGGAGGACGAGACCCTGGCTCCCCTTCTCCCCACACCCACAAGCCATTCTGCCCTCTTACTTGTTGCTCAGCACAGCAGAGTGTCCAAATCTGTTGACGTCGTGAGGGAGGTCAGGTTGAGGCAGCACGGACCAACAATCGCAAGCTGGAATTAAGCAAGCCTCATTTCAGAGCAGTTCCTTCTGGTACATTAGCTGGCATTTTAGGCGGAACGGGGTTTTTTTTGCATTATTCCAAAAGCAATTCAAATGACAACACGGGACGTTCATTAGCTATTCCAAAGAGCAGATAAGTGCTAAAGTGTTTCGGGAGACACATCCAGCCCAATCCCCGGTGCAATTTCTTAAGGAGACCCCACAAAAGATGAGGGTATACGTAGCTGCCATTCTTTTCACCACTCGCCTCATTAACCGGTATGGCAGAACCAGCTTTGTGTTGTCTGCAACCAAGTACCTGCTCTGTACAGCCGGAAGAAGAAAGTCTAACCTGTGCAAAAGGTGTTTTAGAGCTAGACGGTATTATTAAATCCCCAGGGGGGTCTGATTATCTTTTGCAACTAGATAAATTACTCCCCCACCCCACACACAAATGAATGTCACAAGTAGCTAAGAGGGGTCCCTGTTCTTTCACTGGTTATTGGGTGAGTGGGCTCAAATCCATTTAGAATACTTTCTGCTTGCCATGGCTTTAAGGCAAGGAGGAGAGCAGAGCAAATTGAACCATCTCTTCATTCCTCTCTCCAAGCTGTCCTAATACCCCCTTTCACATCTGCTTAGATTATTCCCACACAAATACACACTTACCTTGGATGAAACTGCAAAAAGTAAAGTATTTGAACCAAAAGAAAGAAAGAAAAGGGCATCAGCCCATAAGGTTTAGCAAATATGCTATCTTTAGGCTAATGCCTCAAAGGGATTCCTGTCTAGTGTATCATGTCTTTCCCTTCCAATGGTTCAAACTCTTCGGGGTCAAAAGCAACATTGCACCAGCCACAAATGTCCAGCCATTTAAATCCTTTGCAGAAATCAAGAAATTGTCTGTAATAATGAGGAATAATGCAGGAAAATGTGGAGGGGGGGGTTCAAACTGTTCAAAATACTGAATCTTTAAACACACACACACACACACACACACACAAAAACACTGAGGTCTGAAGCAACTGCCATGAGAGGATCAGGGTATGTGGTCTAATCTTAAAATGTATCTACCCAGGTCAACTCTCAGGAAAAGAGTCAGGGTGTGACCAGGAGAGATACTCACACACCCACAACAACTCAAGAAGGCTTTTAAGTGGTTCTGGTGATTGCTCCTTTTTACTCACTCACTCTCTCTCTCTCTCTCTCTCTCACACACACACACACACACACACAAAATTCCCAGGAGAGCTGGAAGCACACAAGTTTGCAATAAGGAGAATTTTTAAAAGTTCTAACCACCAGATGGTTCACGGTCCATATTACCATGCGCACTAAAGGCAAATGGCTGGGCAATGGGAGGAAAGGGGGAGGAAAGCTGGATCTCAAGAGGCAGGCATTGATGCCTTGGCTAAAACAACATATGGCCTTCGTTAATGCTTCAACTCCAACGGCACAACTGGCTTCTGTGGGTGCAACAGAGCTCCATCTTCCTCTTCCCCTTCCTCTCCCGTCCCATCTAGCAGGTTCAGGAGGCACACAGAAGGAAGAGAGGAAATGGAATTCCTGTTGCACCACTGGAGCTACACACGAGGAGGAGCATTGGATGCAACCCACATTTTCCAACCCAGCCAGTTGCTTCTCGTAATACAAATGAACCACAACCAGGTGCCTCGCCCCAACAGCTGATCTGTTGCCCACTTCCTGGCTGTCCTGCCCTGCTACTTCCAAGCATCCATCTTCCTCAGCCTACGCCTAGTCCTCCCATCGGGGCAGCAACTGGTCCTATTTCTTCCCCTTTACACCCCCACATTACTGGTTATTCAGACTTAAAACTTCCCTGTCGTCAGTACTGCACCAGAATGTATTGCAGTGCATGAAAGGAAGGCACCAGCAAATGGGACGACGCATGCTACATTAGCTGAAATCATTAGAGCTCTGGCAACTTTGAATAGTTCAGGATGAGGCTTTGGCATTCAGGGATGGAACCCTGATACAGTTTGGACTAATGGCCCCTCGCCCTGCGGGATGCTTTAATTGCCAGCAGAGGTTTCACTGATTTATTCTCTCTCTCCCTTTCCAAAAAAAAGTTCGGTGTGAGAGCATTTGATTTTTTCGCTGAACTGTTTAATGGGCACATGTGCCGTTCCAGTTTTTCAAGGCAGATCTAAGGGAAAGCGAGCCAGAAAGTTCAATGGTATTTTTGATCCAGGAGGCTGAGAGCTGCGAGGCCAAGGAACATATTTTTGTAGATTAGGAGGAGCACTTGAAGTGCTTCGACTCTGCTGCCTTCTCCCTCTTTCGCTGGGAACCAAGTCGAGAAAAAGCTAATGGTTTTGAGATTACCAAGAATGATTGCCCTGCTGACTTTGAACTAAGCCAACTTTTGAATTCCACCTCAGATCCACAAGAATGTATCAGTTTGTGTGCGCACGCACACATGCACTGTGAAAGAGGTTTGTGTTCTCGTAAAACCCAAGCCCGTACACAGGGAAATGGTTGCCAGTATTTCAGTGAATGCCAAGAGAAGAGGGAGACACAGCAACTGCATTATCGTGAAGGGCTTTTGATAGCTTCAGGGAGCTATGTAAGATGCTGGGGGGGGGGGGGAGCGTAAAGCAAGAAGATGGACGTTAAGCTCTTGCACAGAAAAGAAAAATATATTGCTGTGCTACAACATGTGGGCAAAAACGAATCATTCCAGAAATCCAGGAATTATGGTGAGGCTTCCATAAAAACTTAAATAGGGTATTAAGAGATGATCTAGATTTTATTCTTCGGTGTGTAAACTGATCCCCATCTTGCCTAAAGGAAAACAGCATCCAAGTTATAGTTTTGTTAAATGCTGCCCTCTCCTGGCTTTTCCAAGCTCAGCTGCTTAATCAAATTGGGTCCCTGCCACATGGGAGCATCTCCCAGCAAGGCACATTCAAGCAGCCACAGAGGCGCATGGCCTTTGAAACAAGAGCTTGGCCTGCTTCTCCACATGACGACTTCGACCCCCTTGTGTGCTGGACAATCTAGCATCACACACCACTGTGTCGTCGCTAGCCATGCATCCTTTTCCTGGGATTATGGAACAACGTTTGCAATGCACACGTTATCAGCAGAACAGATAAATAATGCCCACTCCCCTTGCAACAGACTGAGGGCTGCTCACATTCCAAAAACCTGGGCACAGTTCATCTTAACTGTGTTGTTTACAGCATATTCTATTTCTCCCCCCCACCCCACCCCCAGCTACGAGCTGCTGCAAAAGCAAAGTTTGGAGCAAACAGAAATTGCCCCATAGCAAGAACCCAGTGGCGACTCAACGTTGCACACATGGCTGATCACAGCAGCGCTGGCTGCCATCTGCATGGGGAACTTGAGATAATGAAAACCAGAACTGTCTGCTACCATTTTCAGGCAGCCCCGTCTCCATTTTGCCCTGAGATATTCCGGGGACAGAGCCATGTGCAGAACCTTGGCACAGCTGTGCCACAGGGAACTCTGCTGGAGGCTTCCCTGGGGAACCTGTTTGCAGTATAAATACCTAAGTAAGTAAAAATACCTAACTCAAGCTTTGTGAGTCAAAGCTCAGAAGCTGAGCACCACTGCCCCCCCCTAGAGTGAGTGAGCCAGAGGGGGGCAGGCAATGACCCTTCCATTAACTGCAATCGTATAACCCAAAAGGATCTAATGGTTTCAGTTGGTTTTTTTTTTAAAAAGCATGCTATCTTGAATGTTGACAGATCAGCTTTCACGAATAACAGGAGTTTTTGTCTGCTTACTTGAACTTCTAAATGAGACTTACCTAGATCATAGGCCATGAAATCTGAAGAAAAGCACTTGGCGCCATGGCTCATGGAAGTGTCATTGTGGGTGTTTCCTCCAAACACCAGCATGGTCCCACTAATGATCACAGCAGAATGCAGGTATCGGGAGAACTTGCTGTCTCTGAGAATTGTCCTGTGGACATATAACAAGAAATGGGATTTCAAGGGCTGCCCGCGCCCTAAACGCTCCAAGTGTCTTCTAAAGGAAGAGCGGAGGCAACTATGCCTGAAAACAAGCCATGGGAATAGAGTTCAATTATTTCAGAGGTAGCACAGAAAAGATCCAGGATCCACGGCATCAAGGCCAAACACAGAGGTTGCAAACCCTTTCAGTGCCATAGCACCTATAAATGTTTTTACCAATGCCTCTGGGCAGACACCCAAGACTCGGAGCTTTCATTTCTGATTTTGGTTGTACCACACACCACATGGCAGTCTTTCTGTCTTACGCCATGCCCCCCCCCCCCTTCAAAACAGTAGCGATTTTATTGCTGGTGCTCCCCAGCACTCTCTCACAATTCAAAATGTCCCCACTGATCCATAAAGGTTGGCAGCCCCAGCTTGCGAAGAAAATTCAAACAGCAACCCCGAAAGGTACGTGGGGAACAAACCGCATTTTCAAATACTGATAACAAATGCATAAATGCAACACAATGTAGAGAAACCAAAATCAGGAATAAAAATACAAGCAATAAAATAAGTAAAATCGCCATCACATGGAGCCAGCATACAGTCCCCCACTGACCCACTGCTTGCCCAGGCTGCTCTTTTTCGCCATAGGGAGAGATAGGAGAAAGCATCTGCGAGCTCATCAACTATGTGCTTCCTTCAGAGCTCTTCTCTTGAACAGGAAAGAGCATGTGTTGGTCCAAGACTCCCGGCATTAATAAGTTATAGAGAGCCTTGGGTGGGAGGGGAGGCATGGAATGACAGAGTGAGAAACTTGCCCTGTACTGTTGGCTTTCTGGCCAAATCTACTTCCAAGTGTAGAATTTGCACAGAGACTGGTGTCAGAGCAAATCAGACATCATGATGGCAGATCCACTTGTCATAATCAGATCCTCACCAAGTCCCGGTGTGGGTAAGGTGGGGGCTGCTAAACAGTTTCCACCCCTCATGATTTCCCCACTGAAACAGCATCCCTACGGTTGTTCCCTCCAGCTAGGGCTCTGAAAATAAGTGCAGCTCCCATCAGGAGTAGGTCAGCTGGGGAGAATGTTTTGGGGAAAGTGGGCAGACAAGCAGGGGCAGAATTCAGCCTTCTCTCACTCCCATCCCCTTAAGGAATCTGCTTTTCAAGGGTCTGCGCCTAGTTGGACCCTGAGATGCTATTTTACCTTTTTCCTACAAATGAGCAGGGAGCGGGCATCTGTCTAAATAAAAATATGCCTATGTCCCTTGGTGTTGCCAATTTAACTGCACAACCCTTGCATAATTTAAAGAGAACCTATCGACTCACTTAAACGTGGTCTGCTAGTTAAAACAAAGACTATAAAATATGCATTTCCCATAGTCCTCCCTTTGCCTTCAGCCAAATATCTTAATTAACTCAATCAATCTCCAAAGCCCTTCCTAGCCACTGTGTGCGGTGGTCCTCCAAGTATGTGACATTTATTCAAGATATGGTTGACATATTCATCACTGTTTCCACGTAGGAAGCTGCCATATACAGAGTCAAAGTGTGGGTCCGTCTAGCTCAGGACTGTTTACACTGACTGTTTACAGCAGGGGTCGGCAAACTAAGGTCCGTGGGCTGGATCAGGCCCAATTGCTTTCAGGATCCGGCCCGCGGACTTTCTGTGGATCGGCGTGGGGATTCTATTCATTCAGGCTGCCCCATTTCCCCCCCTGCACCATTCCATTCCCCCCCCACACACACACACACCGCAGCTGCGCCTCCTCCCCCCCTCCCTTCTC
Source organism: Podarcis tiliguerta (assembly GCF_965153285.1). Classification (NCBI taxonomy): domain Eukaryota; kingdom Metazoa; phylum Chordata; class Lepidosauria; order Squamata; family Lacertidae; genus Podarcis; species Podarcis tiliguerta. Next base: position 4,912,107 of record NC_139542.1, read on the forward strand.
CCTGCCCTGCCTAGAGGAGGAAGGGGGCTGGGCTGAGCTGGATGAGCGCCATTTTAAGCAGCCCCTCTCTGGAGCCAGCCCTTTCGCGCCACTCATCTTCCCTCCACCATTGCTGCCCCCGCCCTGGTACTCCTGTGGGCCAGAGAGGAGAGTGGACAAGCTCACTCTGCCTACCCACGAGAAGCAGTGGCGGCAGCGGCGGTGTTGGTGGCAGCACCTGGGAAGGTAAGCACAGTGGCTGAGGCTGAGGGTGGGGAGGAGGACTATTTGCCCCCCCTTGCCTTTTCTTCCAGCTCCTCCCCCCGGCGCCGTTTCTCCAGCCCACCACAAGGTCTGAGGGACAGTGGACCGGTCCGCAGCTAAAAAAAATTGCTGACCCCTGGTTTACAGGCTTACAGACAGGGAATCTCTATCAGCTCTACCAGGGACTGAACCTGGGAGCTTCTGCATGCAAGGCAAGATGCTCTACCACTGAGCTACGGCCCTCTCCACATGGTCTCACGGGGGGTAGAGCAAGGGCTCTTTCAAACATCCAAAGAGACTGCTAAATGGTCAAAATGGATTCAGTTGTTTTGCTGAGAGCCAGTGTGGTGTAGTGGTTAAAAACAGTAGACTCGTAATCTGGTGAACAGGGTTCGCTTCCCTGCTCCTCCACATGCAACTGCTGGGTGACCTTGGGCCAGTCACACTTCTCTGAAGTCTCTCAGCCCCACTCACCTCACAGAGTGTTTGTCGTGGGGGAGGAAAGGAAAGGAGAATGTTAGCCGCTTTGAGACTCCCTAGGGTAGTGATAAAGTGGAATATCAAATCCAAACTCTTATTATTATTATTATTATTATTATTTCAGCAGAGGTAGGCAACTTAGTGTCCTCCAGCTTCTTTGCAACTACCATTCCCATCAGCACCAGATGCAATGGCCAGTGGACAGAAATGATGGGAATTGTAGCTTTTGAGGGCAACCTGTTGGCTGACCCTGTATTACAGAAACATTTCCCCAACATTTGAAGTTTTTCAGACCAACTTACAGTAGATTCCAGCATTAACTAGAGTGTCGGGACTCTTTAGGTGGCCACCAAAGGCTGCAAATTTCAAAGTGAAAATAGATTTAAAATATACCTACCACCTGCCCTTATTGACTTCATACTGGTATAAATCGTCTGTTAGTCTGTATTTGTTGGCACTGAACGCCTTGTAACCTCCGTGAGCGTAGATGGACTTGGTGTTTGGATCATACACGCTGCTGTGGCCATAGCCTCCTTGAACTAAGGCTCCCGTTGTTTGCAAAATATTCCATGTATTTGTGGCTGAGAGAGAATGAAAGGCAGATATGAATGTGCCCTGCTTAATCGGCAGGTGTCATATGTTCCAGCTCAATCGCTACTAACAGCAGGGATCATCCTCTTTACAGAAATCCTCCCTATTATCAAATAAGAAAGCCCCTCCGGTTCACAGCTACTTTCAGCAGACATTCACTGGCTGTGGAATCCTTCAGGGTCTGGGCATGGATGTTTCCCAGAAACAAATAAGAAAAGCAATTCAAGCTGGCTTACATACTGGCAAGCTGAAACTGAACTTTAATTTATACATTACAAAGATATATGCTGCGTACATAATTTAAAATTGCTACCTAACCCAACGCCAGGGGATATGAATTGTCAGGAATTTGATTTAAAAATGAGAGCAGGGCCACTACCCCATCACAAGCGACAAATACCCAACTCAGAAGGATTTACAATCTACATCAGATCAACAAGGCTGAGATTGCCCAGGGGGTGGCTGGAGGGTGGGGAGAAGGGAACAGAACTTCAAAAGGCACATGAGCATCAAGGATCTGGGAAGGAAGAGGCAAGTGATGGAGGAAATGAACACAAGGTAAGGCCGCAACAGGGGTAGAAACCGTGAAAATCTGTGGGTATTTGAAAAAGACAAAATAGTGTTACCTAGTCCTCTGTAGGAGGGGATGACAACAAACACATACAGAATGATGACCGAGCAAATGCAATACGTTAAAAAAATAAACAGGGCAAACATGGAGCATTAAATGGAGCTTCCCCTTTCTTCCCACTGCAACCCCCTCTTTCTACCCCCACCCCACCCCCAAAAATATCTGCTCTAGAGAGCTCCCCATAGAGATGTTGGGCAGCAAGCAGAAGTCACAGGGGAAATACAAAGGAAGGGAACATCCCATGGCACAAGTAAAATGCTTTTCTGCTCACGCACAGATGTCATTTGATACAACCCAGTGTTGAAACTGACGGTATAATTAGAATTATTAAAAGGGGACAGGTGGAAGAAGGAAATTTGTCCATTAGTCTTATGTAAGATGTTCCTCTTTGGTTCTTTACGAATGATAGGTTAAGAGTCACTGTCAAAGCAATACCTACCCAGGTTGTATTCCTGCACGTTGCTGATGTATCCATAAAGAGGGCAGTGCCCAAAGATGACCAGCATCACAACAGAGCCGTCTTCCCGCGTGACAATGTGGGCTGAGTGGCCAACGACAGCGTATTGCTCCTTGGTCTTTGGGGTCACGTGAACCCATGACTGGTTTGCAATATGGAACACCCAGAGCTCACTGGTCACGTTTCCAGATTCATCTATCTTGCCTCCATACATGTAGATTTTATTCTGGGGGGGTAAAGGTTTATTTCACATTAGAATTCATTGCTAAACAAAAAAATGACCCAGCAAGAAAACAAACTCATAAGCACGTCAAACAGCACTCCTAGGAAAGAAAGAATATTCTAATACAATCATTTCCGCCATTCACCAGCACACGTGAAAAGCTACCAACAATCTAACAAATGACCCAGCATCCACCCAGCTTTAGCCTCACACCCACCTATCACCAGTTAGCATTTAACAGAAAATGTTCCAAACTGTGAAGAAATGAAATAATTTCAGACATTCTTCTGCATACAGTGGTGCCCCGCAAGACGAATCCCTCGCAAGACAGAAAACCCGCAAGACGAAAGGGTTTTCCGTCTGCAGAGGCGCTTCGCAAGACGAATTTCCCTATGGGCTTGCTTCGCAAGACGAAAAATGACGGAAAAAATTGAATTTTTTTTATGCTCCAAAACCCCTTATTCTGAATCGCTAAGCTGCTAAAAGCATTTTAGCAGCAAAACCGCTAATTCCCCACCCCTAAAAAAGCCGTTTTTAGCCCTTAAAGTGCCAATAGCGCTAATAGCGCTACTCCGTCAATGGGCTTGCTTCGCAAGACGAAAAAACCGCAGGACGAAAAGACTCCCGGAACGGATTCTTTTCGTCTTGCGAGGCACCACTGTATTACAATTTCACCTAATGGCATGGAAAACAATCCCGTTCCTCCCATATTCTGTCCCTAAGTGTGGAAGTCTCAAATGCCATGGTGGTGGGGGGTGAAGGGAATGTGTAGAAAGCAGACTAGAGAAAACAAAACCATATGGGGGAATAACATCCCTCCCTGGCCCCAATGGGCTAACAACTGAGGCACGGCAAATCACATGGCAAGCTTACCCGGCTCTATGACAGACCCAGGGAATCTGTTCCTCAACCCCACAGCTTTAGCATACAAGGCTACTATGCAAGATCAGGAGGCCTGGAGGGAGGTGTCATTCAAATGCGGGCGACACTCAGCTCAGTTCTCCTGTCCTCTGAGTTAGGTGAGGCTGTGCAAGAGCTGAACTGGTGCCTGGATTCAGAAATGGGCTGGATGCAGGCCAAGAAACTGAGGCCCAGTTATGACAAGGCAGGCACGGCAGATAAGTAGCTCCGGTGTCCAAGAATTAGCTGCACAATCTGTTCTATATGAGATTGCACTCCCCCTGGTATGCCGTCTGGGGGCAACTCCTGGCTCCAGCATTGTCACAGAAGGCCTTAGTAGCACAGAGTGCTGCCCATTACTTTCAGCTGTTTTGCCAGCTGTGACTGTTCCTGGACAGCAATCGTCTTGCCACCGTGACCCGTTGTCTGGTAACCTCCCAACTGGATCACTGCAATGCGTTCGACATGGGGTTGCCCTCCAAGACAACGCAGACGCTTCCAATTCATACAGGATGTGGCTGCCAGAATTTTAATTGGCACGGCCAGATGGACTCACATTACACTGACTCTAAAGGACTTACACGGCGGATGGATCGCTTCCAAGGCAATTTGTCTTTAAAACCCTCCAATACCTGAAGGGCTGGCCATATCCTAAGATCTTCAGATGAGCTTCTGTGCACCTCTGCCAGGTGAGATTTGTTGTATATCAACAAGGAAGAGAAAGCCCTTTAGAATGCCCTCCCTACAAGCACATGGCTGGCGCAAGCATTCTAATCATTTCAGCACGAGGTAAAACCTTATTTGCACAGGTGTTTCACAGGTGCTTAGTCTAGTTGGCCGTGTTATGTTTCTAGCTGCCTTTTAAGTATCCTATGATGAATACTCAATTTTTTGGCACGTTTAGTTTTGTTTACGCTTAATGTGCATCACCCTGATATCCTTAAGGAGGAAGGACAGTGTGAAGATTAATAATCACTGTTTAAGTCCTTCTCTCAATTTCCAGTCCAAGCTCAGTAACTGCAGCATCATCCTTCCACCGAAGGATCACCCCCATTTTTATATAGTGTGCCACATGAATTGCCCTCCATGCCAAGCTGTCTTAAACTGGGCTCCTAAGGATTCTTCCATTCTATGACTGGCTCCCATTACACTTCTTGAAGCAGAAATAAATCTGAGGCTCGTTTTCCTTCTTTTGTTAAATATACTGCATTCATCCCATTTCGTACTGGAATTAATCCATGAATTGTCACAGATAGAGCACTGGATTTGGGATGGAGATACCTGGATTCAAATCACTGCTTCACTACAAAACCCATAAGAACTTAAGAGCAAGGGGTTCTGCATCAGACCAAAGGGGCATCTAGTCCAGCATCTCGCTTCTCACATTGGTCGCCATCCAGGTGCCCTTGTGCCCTGCTTCAGAGGATACAGCCTCTTCTCATGGTTGCTCCCCATGAAAGCTTACACACTGGTGCAACGCCTCTGAACATGGGGGCTGAATGTAGACAACAGAACTCATGCCCATTCATAGGCCTCTCCTCCATGTGGATTTTTAAAATACCCTATTAGAACCATCCACTCTAGTGGCAGTTATCACATATTGTGGCAGGAAGTCACTTTCGTGGCATTCTCAAGCATCTCCTCCTCAGCCTAACCTGAATAGAGGAAGGAGCAGCTGCATCATCTGGCTGGAGGAAAGGTGGGATGCAAATGCAATAAAGAAAGACACCATATCAAAGCTCTTTAGTCTGCTCTCATCTCGCTGTTTTTTAAAGGTAAAGGTAAAGGGACCCCTGAGCATTAGGTCCAGTCGTGGCCGACTCTGGGGTTGTGGCGCTCATCTTGCTTTATTGGCCGAGGGAGCAGGTGTACAGCTTCTGGGTCATGTGGCCAGCATGACTAAGCCACTTCTGGCAAACCAGAGCAGCGCACGGAAACACCGTTTACCTTCCCACCAGAGTGGTACCTATTTATCTACTTGCACTAGCGTGCTTTCGAACTGCCAGGTTGGCAGGAGCAGGGACCGAGCAACGGGAGCTCACCCCGTCGCGGGGATTCGAACGGCCGACCTTCTGATCGGCAAGCCCTAGGCTCTCTGGTTTAACCCACAGCGCCACCCATGTCCCTTCACTGTTTCTTAAGAGTCACCAAAGAGCTGCTTCAGCATACTTGATCCCCAGAGAACAGACTACGCCCAAAGATGAGCCCTTCACTGATCTGCGTCATGTCCCACCAACACTATCAAGAGAACGTGCAACTTGGGCGGTTGCCAAAACAGGCGTGGAATATTGAATGCTTCTCCTCCGTGTTTCTACTGGGAGAAGAGTTTGCCCAAAGCAGGCCCAGAATTTCAAACCAGATTGGAAACGCAGCCTCAATAGGTCTAATAATAGTCCAATCGATTTTATTGTTTGCAGCCAATGGCCATTACAATACAATGTGAACACAAATCACAGCCTCAATAACTCCAGCAAAGTCACCTACTTCGTGTATGTCCAGGGAATGCCCGTATCTGATCACAACTGCATTCACGCTGCTGTTCAGGGGCAGCCATTCTCCGGAAAGAAGATTATACCTGCAAAATGAAAAGGGTAAAATACACTGATGTATCCCTTTTGCACTCCAAGCACAAAGCTGCTATTTATACTTCTCATAATGCATATGGGACAAGAATAGGGCAAACACACTAAAAATGGTAAAAGGGGTGTTTATGATCAAACTAGCACACGGACAAAACAAAAACCGATTTGACTCCAGTGCTTCTGATGGCAATATAAGGGGCTGCATTTGTTATGGTTCTTTGATAGAGAAAACAGACCCTCAAAATGAATTCAAGCAAGACAGGAAAGAAGCAGCAGAAACAAGAGGAATGCTTTTATTTATTTTTGTTCAGCACCATCTCCAAATATTCTCCCTGAAGATGAGTAAGGACCTTCTTGATGAAACTTTTTTACCCCTGGAGTGCGGTGGCTGTAAGCCAGCTCCAGACACAACCCTGTGGATTGCCACCTATTGGGTTTGCCTTTGTTGACCTGAGCTGTATTAGTTTAATGAAGTATAGCCAATACAGAGAGACAGTGAAAGGCATATACATGATTAAGAGGCTCCCATGGCACCCTTTACCCGTAGCTTGGGAGACACTTCTGCAAGCAGGTGCCAGGCTTCAAAGGTTGCACCAAAACATCTCAACAATTACATGCAAGGCTGGCCGTGCAAGTTTCCTCCACGGAACTAGCATCCTATCAGGGAGAGGAATTGGGACCACAGAAGACATCTATGCAACTAGCAACACTCACACGACTGCATCATTCGAACACAGTTCCTCAGCTTTGTCTTAGTCCTCGTTACTGATGGCTGAGTCTTCCCCATGGTCCCTTCCTAAGCAGTTACAGGTGCCAGGCAGTCCCCTGTTAACCACTTAGGAAGGGTCCATGGGGAAGGACTCAGCCATCAATAACAAGGATGAGAGGACAAAGCTGAGCTGCTTGGCCAATGAAGCTCTGGACGCTCACGCTGGGGCATCTGCTGCGAAGGTGACCTCCTTACACAAGGTAACCTGAAAACAAGAGGGCCTGTCTACAACATCCACCTGAAAACAAGAGGACCTGTCCACCTTCACTGAAGCAAAAAAAGAGGCAGCAATCATGACCACCACAGAAACTCAATGCCACACATGGTGTTCAGCTGCAACTGAGGCAGCACCAGGCATCACATAAATCACAGGGGAAACAGAGATGAAACAAATACACAGGAAATGACAGAGAATAAGGTAGACCGGGGGCAGAAAGCCTAGCTTTGCATTTTGCGGAGAGAGCCCATAAAGAAAGTTCCTAATGACACATTATCTTCTGCCACCAAGAAGGAGCTTTGCTGGGGGAGAAGGCAGGAAGGAGCCAGGCCCTTCTGGGCATCTGCCCTTTCCACAAAAACCTTTCCACCTGCGAGAAGTGAGGTTACAGGGAACCAGGCAGAGGGCCTTCTCGGTAGTGGCGCCCACCCTGTGGAAAGACCGCCCACCAGATGTAAAGGAAATAAGCAGCCATCCTATTTTTAAAAGACATCTGAAGGCAGCCCTGTTTAGGGAAGTTTTTAATATTTAATGCTGTGTTGCTTTTAACACTCGATTGGGAGCTGCTGAAAGTGGCTGGGGAAACTCAGCTAGATGGGTGGGGTATAAATAATAAATTATTATTATTACTACTACTACTACTACTACTACTACTACTATACTTCAGAAGAGCAGAGGCAGAGCAGGGCCAGCACTGTACTGCAGTCAAACGGTTGGCTGTTACTCATCCCAACATCTTGGTTCCCTCTAAATTTAGCACAGGTCAACACAAGAGCACAGTGAAACCCCTCACTACCATTTCCCATTAAAACATTTGGAAGTTTTGTTTGTACTCACGCCAAAACCATTTGAGCATCCGTGTGGTTGAACATGTAACCACCAACTACCCACATGACATCATCTTGGACTACGGCTTTATGAGATGCTCTAGGAAGTTTGGGGATGTAGAATTCTTCCTGAGTCCAGAATGACTGGTTTGCTGGGACAGGTACTGAGCAGTCTGTACCTAGGAGAAGATAAACCAAATGTGTCTAGAACAGTATTACATACTTTCCAGCACTCAAGAGCTACAATTATATTGACAGACATTTATAGGTAATAAGCTCTAATAAGGAGCGGGAGGAAGAGAGGACCTGAATAAAGAAAAGGAGCTTTGAGAGGTACGGATAAGAAGGGACTAGGGGGAGGAAGTATAGGAGCAGCAGAAGAATGGAAGAAATACCATATTTTTCGCCCCATAGGATGCACCTGTCCATAGGATGCACCAAGTTTTTTGGGGGGGAAATAAAGGAAAAAAATTATTCCCCCCCCCCGGCGCTTGCGGGGCTGGCAGCGGGGAGAAGCGCTCTTCTCCCCACCGCCAGCCTTCAGACCAGGTCCGGGGACAGCGGGAAGACGCGCTGTGCCTCCCCGCTGTCCCCGGAGCTTGTGGGGCTGGCAGCAGGGTCTCCCCGCCGTCAGCCTCCAAACCACTTTGGGAGACAGCGGGATGGCGGTGTTCTGCCTCCCCGCTGTCCCCCGACCTTGTGGGGCTGGCGCTGGGGCTCTCCTGAAGCCTGGAGAGCGAGAGGGGTCGGTGCACACCAACCCCTCTCGCTCTCCAGGCTTCAGCGAAAGCCTGCATTCAGCCCATAGGATGCACACACATTTCCCCTTCATTTTTGGAGGGGAAAAAGTGCGTCCTATAGGGCGAAAAATACGGTAATAGAAATTTCCACCCTAGGAGCAGAACAAGAGCTGCCAAGAAGCTTGGGGAAGCAGGATGAGTGAATTCAAATAGATAGCTGACGGGATAGGCGTTAGTGGCTATCCGAGTATGTAGGTAAAGGTAAAAAGATAAAGGACCCCTGGACGGTTAACTCCAGTCAAAGGCGACTATAGGATTGTGGTGCTCATCTCGCTTTCAGGCCAAGGGAGCCGGCGTTTGTCCACAGACAGCTTTTCGGGTCGTGTGGCCAGCACAAGTAAAATGCTTCTGGTGCAACAGAACACAGTGACTGAAACCAGAGCGCACCGAAATGCTGTTTACCTTCCCGCCACAATGGTACCTATTTATCTATGCGCACTGGCGTGCTTTTGAACTGCTAGATCGGCAGGAGCTGGGACAGAGCAACGGGATCTCACATCAAACTGGAAACAAAAAATGCCAGCACCATTCAAATCCTTGCTAAGCATTTCAAACTCTAATACTTGTATCGCAAAAGGGCATTTGCCACCTACCTTGCCAGCCCGAGTTGCAAACACATCCTTGGGTACCATTCACGTTGCACAGCCCTCTCTCCGGGGAGCCACAGTCGTCTGGGCAGAATGGAATGTCACAGGCTTCTCCTTTCCAATGTTCTGAACACTCACATTCAACCACTTTGCTGCTGTTGGTGACCCTGCACTCCCCTCTGCCAGAGCAGTTATGAGGGCACACATCAAAGCTGCGGACAGAGAATCAGGAAAAGGTCATATCAAAGATTGGTTGTCATAGCACCGGGAAATGGGAGACTGGCAACAGCAAACGACCAAGACTCATGCCAAATATGATCAGGTAGCTAGCAGTTTTACTCCTCCCTTGGGAGGAACGTCCGGATCGAAACCCAGTATGTCATAGTAATTTGGGGGGGGGGGGAGAAAAAGAAAAGAATGCAATACAATTTTGCCCTTTAATCAACCAAATTATGCTCAGCGAAAGGACAGAACTCTTCCAGACTTTCGAAACATGTTTCTGAAGACTTAGTGCACAGAATCAGAAAGTTTTCAGCCTTTGGAGTTAATGATCAGAGTGTAAGGGTTTGATAGGCAGAACCTAGAAAAAAGTAGCCAGACAAGGAGCAGCTGCAGAGCTACAAAATAGGTAACATGGCTGTGCCCAGGTAAGGGAAGGTGAAATATTCAAAAGAGATAATGGTATGATTGTGGATTACACTGGGAACAAAAATTTTGTTGCATTGACACCTGCAGCCACATACATAACAAAAGGCATCAGGCTTGTTTACACATTTTTGTCTACTAGAAGAAGCCATGGTCTGATCTGAAAAATACAAATATTTAGGTTACAAAACTGTAAGAATAAAGAAATATTAAGTTTGCAAAACAATAATTACCATGTGGTTAGGGTAGATCAATGTGTCAGTGTTCACTTATCCCCAGTATAAATACGAAATATCGGCAAAAGTTGGAAATTGAAAGATAACTATAGCATGTACAGTGGTACCTCGGGTTAAGTACTTAATTCATTCCGGAGGTCCGTACTTAACCTGAAACTGTTCTTAACCTGAAGAACCACTTTAGCTAATGGGGCCTCCTGCTGCCGCCACGCCGCCGGAGCACAATTTCTGTTCTCATCCTGAAGCAAAGTTCTTAACCTGAAGCACTATTTCTGGGTTAGTGGAGTCTGTAACCTGAAGCATATGTAAACCTGAAGCGTATGTAACCTGAGGTACCAATGTACATGAAAATCGATTTCAGATTTGAAATCAGCATTGAAAGGACATATAAGAACACTTGAAAAATCTCATGCAACAGAAAATGGGGAAAAAATGTTCCCCAGTGATTATTACTCATTAAATTTATTAGTCTCTTTTTTTTGCCACTTTTTGATGTGTTTTATTTATTGTTTATGACTACTTCTGTAGTTAGGGATGCGGGTGGCGCTGTGGGTTAAAGCCTCAGCACCTAGGACTTGCCGATCGAAAGGTCGGCGGTTCGAATCCCCGCGGCGGGGTGCGCTCCCGTCGTTCGGTCCCAGCGCCTGCCAACCTAGCAGTTCGAAAGCACCTTCGGGTGCAAGTAGATAAATAGGGACCGCTTACCAGCAGGAAGGTAAACGGCGTTCCGTGTGCTGCGCTGGCTCGCCAGATGCAGCTTGTCACGCTGGCCATGTGACCCGGAAGTGTCTGCGGACAGCGCTGGCCCCTCTTAAGTGAGATGGGCGCACAACCCTAGAGTCTGGCAAGACTGGCCTGAACGGGCAGGGGTACCTTTACCTTTTTTTTAACTTCTGTAGTTATGGAAATCTGTTCATGTTGTGAGCCACCTTGAACATGGTTTTAATTATGGAAAGGCGGCATACAAATAAATGATGGTGAGATCATGTGAGCCTCATCTGTTAGGAGGCTGGCTTAAGTTCTCCAGTCTAGGAGATCTGGATCAGTAAAACTTGTACATCAAATCACTTTCTTCAGCTCTGCTGAGTGAGGGCAGCTGGGGTATGCATGGGGAATTTTTAAACAAGGAACTACAAAAGGGTCTTTTAGTTCACTGCAGGGCACATGCTGTATTCGTAGAATTTCCAAGGTTCAATCCCAAGAAAATCCAGTTAAGAACCATCAGGTTCCAAGTAATGGGTAGGGGGAAGTCTGCCAAGACCCTAGAAAGCCGCTCCAGTTAGAGAAGACGCTACTGGCCTGGACTGGCAAATCATCTGACCTGGTATAAATCAGCTTCTTCTGTCCTTCAAGGTTTTGTACAGTGAAATGCCAACTGACGCCACAAGATGGTGCTACAGTTTCTAGAATTTCAAGTTCTGGAAATGTTTGTTGCTACATCCCAGATTGCCGTTCGTTCCATTGGTGTGTTTTAGATCCCAGTTCAGTGTGTGTTTAAAGATCCCAGTTCAGTGTAAAGAATTAGAGATCACAAATTGGGAATTTGAAAGATCCAAGTATAAGTAATGAAATCAACCTCTTTTTTTTTTTTAGAGGAGGGCATGATACATTCTGCAATTGCCAGTAGAATAGGGGAGGAAACTGCTATCAATATACCAGACACACAGGATAAAAACATAGGTATGGTTAGCTATTTATGCTCCCAGCAAGTCCAAAATAATCACCTGCCCAAACCTAACAGGGCAGAAACCACGTTATCGGTATGTTTTCTTCAAATAAATGAAGTGCTGATTCAAGATGCAAGCTAAATCCACAAGGAGATGTTGCTTCAAAACCAACTGTAAATGCAAGCAGGGAGAAACTGACAAGTGAATTTAAAGCAGTACTTCAAAGCCTTTCATTCTGGCACTCCTCGCATACTCGTAGCTGCAACTTACTTGTAGGTGATGTTAAATCCTGTCAAGTTATATGCGGCATCACTGAAGAAATGAAGGAGAGCATAACCAGAGGTGGCTACAACTTCTGGGACTGTCTCGTTGCTCTCCCTCTCGGGTACGATCAGGCCACTGTACAGGAAGAGACAAGACAAGGCGCAGCTGCATTAGGAGAGGGTTTCAGGAGCTACAATAGGCAAAGATGCAACATCGAAAACATAGCTTTAGATGGAAGACTCCACACAGTCCTATCAGTAGAAAAGTTGGCCAACAAAGTAATATATGGAGACAAAAGCATAACATCTGACGGTCGAACAGTTTGCGAATACCATCAATATCACTGAGTAGCGCAATTTATACAACCTGTGGCACAAGCCACACTGTGATGGCTCCGAGTTAAGTCCTACTGCATTCAATGGGGCTCATTTCCTGGTAAGTGGGGTTAGGACTGCAGCCTTACTCACTAAAATGAAACTCTCATTCACCTGAGTCAATATCCGAATCATTTAATCTGGATAATGCATCTGGTTTTAATTATGAAGGCACGCATTAAAAAAACCCCTCCCATCATCATCTTTAGATGGGCAAATATGCAACCATGCACATTTAAAATCAAATCAAATGGATGAGAGCAAGACCTATGGGGGCACTTGCAAGAGCAACTAACAGGGATCAGTTATCTGTCTTGTCCATTTAAACTCTGTCTCTCTCAAAAATCAGGAAGAGGTCAAAGCGATCAAAATCAAACATATTTTCAAACACCATTTATCTTCCTTTTGTACTTTTCGAGAATGGAAAGGTTTCAACTACATATAAAATGCTCCAAATCACAGGAGGCAAAACACTCAAGAATTCAACACACACATATATGGATGGAGTTTTCATGTTGCATGTGCTCATCAGATGAAGGGCAGTATATAAATTTAATAAATAAAATAAAATAAAATAAAATAAAATAAAATAAAATAAAATAAAATAAAAATATTTCTCTCGGAGATAGCATGCCACCTAAGAATTGCCACGAAGTCGAAATTTCTGTAATTTGAATGGAAATACATCTCTCCAGGTGCTGGCTGTGGGTGGGCCCCTTGCTGTGCCTTCCAATGGTTCTTCACTTTTCAACCAGCCTTGGACCAGACAGTCCTTCACATAAAGAGCTCTTGTGTTTCTCAAACAATGCAAAAGGGTACTCATCTAATTAAGGAAGGGGATGCTAGCTGAGAACTACAAACACACAAAATGAGAGATCAGAGCCCCTTTTATTTATTTCATTTTTAGCCCACCTTTCATCACGCAAGTGATGCCAGGGTGGGGTACCTCAAATACAGAAACTAAGAACACAACAATTCCAATGAAAACAGTAAAGTAATATAAAAACCAGCCAATTATATGTCTTGCTCACATTCAATACAGCACCGGATACTGGAATTACATTAGTCCAAGTGCAACCTCTTGCTTGCTCGTGACTGCCACGCACTTCCAGCTTACATCTGCACTGATTCACACAACTGCGGTGATCACAATGATGTTCTCATTGATCAAAGCAAAGCCTGATCACACCCATAGTTCTGGGGCATGTGCAGACTTCCAGAAGAACTGACCTCCTCAGTGAACGGAGGTCCTTTCAGGCACAGAAAAGGTGCATGTCTCATAATATGCAAATGGTATAGGTATGTTGCTGGAGGAGACTCTTGAGAGTCCCATGGACTGCAAGAAGATCAAACCTCTCCATTCTGAAGAAAATCAGCCCTGAGTGCTCACTGGAAGGACAGATCCTGAAGCTGAGGCTCCAAGACTTTGGCCACCTCATGAGAAGAGAAGACTCCCTGGGAAAGACCCTGATGTTGGGAAAGATGGAGGGCACAAGGAGAAGGGGACGACAGAGGACGAGATGGTGGGACAGTGTTCTCGAAGGTACCAGCATGAGTTTGACCAAACTGCGGGAGGCAGTGGAAGACAGGAGTGCCTGGGGTGCTCTGGTCCAGAGGGTCACGAAGAGTCGGACACGACTAAATGACTAAACAACAACAATAGCTAAGGTGGGCCATGCATGGGTTGCAAGAGTCAGCACCCCACATCACACACCTGAGATGGCCTGTCCAATCTCATCTACCACTTTGCAATATGAATGCTTTTTTTTTCTGGTTAGAAATCCTTTGGCTAGACACCTTGGTATATGCAAGGTTCCAACAAACAAGACCTTCTCTAGAGAAAAATTACTGCCACTCAACTTTTGCACATTAAAGCATTAAGAGAAATAATTTCACACTTGACGCACCCTCGTAGGGCTCAGGTGCCTAAAGATTAATTATATATTTGCAGCCCTCTTATACCTGTCACTCTAAAGTCAATGTTTCATCATAGCTTAATGTCAAGTGAACCCAATTGTTCAACGGAGGGGCAGCTAGGAACAACAAGTGCTTTGTTTTCCCATCACAGTGGAGAACTATTAAAACATCTCCAGGCCGTTGAAGTAGTTGTTCATAGACAAACCCATTGTAATAGCAGAGTTAACCAGTAGAATGCCAGGACTTTATTCTTCTAGAAGGAACCTGTTTGCCTGCCAGCCAAGATTCCAGAATGGGAAAATTACTTGACTACCCAGGATTTGCTATTTAAGGCACCAGAAGATGCAGGTATCTACAGAGCAAAAGTCCAATGAGGTTGCTTAAGGCAGCTGTCAGGTTCCAGCTGCCATTTGAAGGTGTAAGCAACACTGGCAGTCAAGGGAGAGAAAAGGAGACTTAGACCGAGCTAAGCATGTCAGTCTTAATTCTTGCTCCAATGATGGTTTCGTGTGATGCAACTGAATGACAGCAGATCCATCAGGCGGGACGGGACTTTTAATGAAGTTGGGGCTTACAAGATGTCAAGGCAGTCACTTGCCCAACTGTGTTTGTCATCAGTACCTAGAAGCTTTAGGCCATATGAAGACATCATCGAAAGAGTCAAGCTGTAGTCAGCATTATATTACCTAGGGATCAGAATCCACTTTGTAGAAGCCAGCAGCAAATCAGATAGACAAGTGATGGGGAAGTTCATTATTCTTAGGCACCTGGGGGAATATCAGAGCTTGCCTACTTGCAAGAAGAAACACTTATAAGTTTGTCAACAGCATGAGCTGAAGACGCCAAACCCAGAAACATCTGCTTAACTTTGCTCTAAATTAAGTTCACTTAAGGCAATTCTGGATTGCCAAACTGGCAAGTGTTAAAATGAACAAGTTCATCTCAAGATAAAACAGGAGGTAAAAGACTATTTCTATGTATAAAACGGTGTTTATCCCGAGGCGGTGATTTCTCCTTTTATGCCATTTCAAAACACACCGATTTTAAGCTTCCTGAAACCCCATTAATCAGAACAGCCAACTTGTATCTAGCTCACTTCAGCTTTACAGATGAAAATGCAATACAAAGCAAGTATCTGCAAGATCTTTGCTAATGACTAGGGTGGGAGAGATCTATATTATTTTCCCAGATGAACCACGGCCTCACTATATGACATCTGGGCAAAGAAGAAGAAACGGGACTACTGTCAAGTTCTCAGCCTTGACCCCTTCCTAAGGCACCTGAATAAAAGCAACATGGAACCCAAGTGCATCTACTGTTGAAATACTGAAGTGTCAAGGCACCTGATGGGCAAGGAAAAGGGTTTTCAAGGCAGCCAAATCATGCATACCCATCCCATTTGGCTGGAATCAACCAAAGCTCCAATGTGAGTCGAAAGGAAAACTAGTGGAGCGGCAGCACAGCACAGTGAGGACTGCTGTGCAAAGGCTTTTCCTGTGCTCACCACATGCACAGATATGCAAAGGGGTAGAGACTCAAGTAATGTGGGAACTACAAACAAAAAATATACAGCATAGTACTTTCCCTGCGTTTCCTGATCCTAGGACAGAAAAAAAGAACCGCCGACTTTCAAGACAAAACATGAAGAATCACATCAAACAAATACGACAAACCAATTAGTTTCACACTGTTCTCTGGGGCTTACCTAAAAGCAGCCAGTAATGGAGCATAAATCGAATCCCCATCATATACGTACAAGTGGTCCCAGCTGCATTCCGTCGCAAAGTGATTAAAACGGAGCCTAAGGATCGAGTTCGGCCTGTGGGAAGGAAACAGGCAGCGTTATTTCCACAGATCCTCAACATATTGCTCTTTTTTGTAAGGAAAGCCACAGCTCACCTCTCATATTGTATCATCGTCTATTCTTTCAAGTTATTTTATTGTGACGCAATGACTGTTGCCTCATAACTTACATCACCACTTTTTTTGTAGTGAGCATTTCTTCCAAGTTAGTCCCCATACAATAGGTTTTACTAAATCCTGAAGAATTAGCCAAAGCTGAAATTCTGCAGGCTATTATAATCTCAACACAATGAGGAAATATTCCTATGTAAAAGCTCGGTCCTGCTGACCAGCTTCATGCTATTGACAATAATTTGGCAGTTTGGACTCGCAAAGGAAGGAAATATTATCAGAGCAGTCACACAGTGCCACTGTTGTGGGACTGAATCTTTATAGACTGCAGCTGGGGGGTGCCACACTTTTTAATCCCCACCCCAATATTAAAATGACATGTGCGCATTCAAAGATCTGATATTTTGCCTGAAAATGTCCAGTCCAACAACGGATGTATCTCAAAAATTTAGCATAGTCTCCTCACTCATATTCAGTTTTGCTCTCTTCTTTCACATCAAGGACTGCAATGACATCTCCTAACTAATTCACATTTCGCAGACACAGGAATAAGGTTAACAACTCAGGGGGTGCTTCTTCAATACAGGCAACTGCTTCCATGTAGAAATTTCATTTGTGTAGATATATATATTCTGTCACATCTGATCCAACATATGCACGCAAACGTAAATGCATCAAGCGCTCCAGAATCTCAAAATAGGTTGGGCTTGCCAGCATCCAGCCTAAAAATACCACAAAACATTATGACTGAACAAAAACATAAGCACCCTTCAAAAGGAATGGAACGATAAAAGCGCCATTCTTAATTTAAAAAAAAAATCCTGCTAAGAAACCACTAAAATCTGCCTGGGGGAAAATCAAATATCATTGTAGTTAAAGCAAGGACCTTGGCTGAAAGGTTGACAGAACCTCTGAAGGTCTGTCTGAATAAATGTGAATTTGGGACAGGATGAGAGAAGTCCCAGCTTTCATTGGGGAAATGCTGGGTTTTGTTTCCTTGCACAAGAGGAAAAGTCATGAAATATGCTTCCTCTTGCCTTTGGCACAATATCTGGGCAGCTAGGCTGTGACCCACAAGTTTAAGCTTGAGAGAGAACAATAACTGTGACCCACAAGTTTAAGCTTGAGAGAGAACAATAACTGTGACCCACAAGTTTAAGCTTGAGAGAGAACAATATTCCCTCTCTTTTGCCAACCCAAGGAGAATAGTAGCTATGATCAGAAAGCCGGACCACCAAATTGTTGGTATTTTTTAATTATGTCACCCGATACAACTCAGATCTTTCCCTATCTCTGCTGATGCTGAACCACAGCCTGAAGAAATGGGTGGTGACAGATTCTCTGGGGCTTAATCCTCACAGCTCTATTCCAAATGACAGGCTGTAGTCTTTGCTACAGGCCAGGAAGAAGTCTGATTCCCCAAAGTAAAGCGAGACGGATGCCGTATTTGTACGGACTGGACCAGTCCGTGGCCTACGAACTGTTCTTAAATTTGGTAAGAATTCTCATCCCAAAAAACAACAGCATAACACTACTGGAATGCAAAATTAGAGCCAGTTTCAATAATTGTTCAAGAGCAATTCTTTCCTGGACAGCAAAATATAAGCCAACTGGGAAAGCAGTTAAAAACATCATGATGTAGCTACATACACGCAAGAATACTGCCCAATTCCATCCCGTGAATATAAAGGTGTTTGCTTCTTACCTTCCAACAATAAGCCATGTACATTTCGTTTTGTATTTATAGTTTCCAGGTCCATCTGTTACATACCCCGAACTTCCAGTAAGCCTGTGAAGAGAAACTAAAAATGTAGCATCCCGTCATGATTTAGTCCTTCTTTTTTACTTTTTAAAAAACTTCAATATGAATACAGCCAATAAATTATCCTTAAACTCTCGTAATTATCCTTCCCCTCCTTTCGGCAAAGTGTTGTCATCTCTTCTTGCCAAACTGTTTTAAAAGTATCTCCTCACACCCTTTGTGGAAATGTTAAAATATTGCTAGAGATTTTTTTTTTTAATTCTGTGATACTAGAGAGCCTAATGTGGATTTTGTTGACAAACTATTTAAAAGGGACCTCAAGCATCCGGGATACAGTTACAGTTTTTCGAAAATCCATTCTATCTGTCCCCGGATTCAGTAGCAATAAAGTCTCTCCAAAGTTAGTATTCTGAGATTTTCTGAGGGTATACAAATTCAGAATTTCTACTAGGAGGTACAAATTCAGAGGTCAAGAAGTACAGGTTTTTTTCTCATAGAATCATAGAGTTGGAAGAGACCACAAGGGCCATCGAGTCCAACCCCCTGCCAAGCAGGAAACACCATCAGAGCACTCCTGACATATGGTTGTACTTAAAGACCTCTTAAGACCTCCAAAGAAGGAGACTCCACCACACTCCTTGGCAGCAAATTCCACTGTCGAACAGCTCTTAGTGTCAGGAAGTTCTTCCTAATGTTTAGGTGGAATCTTCTTTCTTGTAGTTTGGATCCATTGCTCCGTGTCCGCTTGTCTGGAGCAGCAGAAAACAACCTTTCTCCCTCCTCTATATGACATCCTTTTATATATTTGAACATGGCTATCATATCACCCCTTAACCTCCTCTTCTCCAGGCTAAACATGCCCAGCTCCCTTAGCCATTCCTCATAAGGCATCGTTTCCAGGCCTTTGACCATTTTGGTTGCCCTCCTCTGGACACGTTCCAGTTTGTCAGTGTCCTTCTTGAACTGTGGTGCCCAGAACTGGACACAGTACTCCAGGTGAGGTCTGACCAGAACAGAATACAGTAGCACTATTACTTCCCTTGATCTAGATGCTATACTCCTATTGATGCAGCCCAGAATTGCATTCATCATTATCACCATGAAGCAAACCTGCATCACCCAACACAGAATGATATCCAATTAAATCATACCAGAATAGACCCATTGATTCCAACATGTCTGCTATGAGTATTACTTAGCTGGAGGTCAGCTGCTACTTAGAATTATATCTGTTTAACAGGGGCAAACAACTATTAGAAGTCTGGCATGACTGGCACTATTATGATTGACCAGCTTTCTAGGAAACTATCACACCGCAGCCTCAGTCCAAATTAAAGCTAAAAAAGGTAAAGGACCCCTGAAAGTTAAGTCCATTCGCAGACGACTCTGGGGTTGCGGTGCTCATCTCGCTTTACAGGCCGAGGGAGCCGGCGTTTGTCCGCAGACAGTTTTTCCAGGTCATGTGGCCAGCATGACTAAGCTGCTTCTGGCGAAACCAGAGCAGCACACGGAAACTCCGTTTACCTTCCCACCGTACTGGTATCTATTTATCTACTTGCACTTTTGGGTGTGTTTTCAAATTGCTAGGTTGGCAGGAGCTGGGACCGAGCAATGGGAGCTCACCCCGTCGCAGGGATTCGAACCGCCAACCTTCCAATCGGCAAGCCCTAGGCTCAGTGGTTTAGACCACAGCGCTACCTGTACCAGTCCAAATTAGCCTGCTGCAAAGAAGTTAAACGAAACACGGCCTTTGTTGCAGAATTCGACACATAGCATTGGGCCACTGCTCTCGTTTTTGACTCAGTATACTGAATAAACGCCAGATAACTATGCCTGACCCCATACTTCCTATACAGGGTACTTCCAACTGAGCATGTCCATAGCAAATATGGCATCAGCATACATTTGCACACTCCAAAGACAGCTTCCAACAGTTTGCCATGGGGAAAACCGAGACCTGTCTTCCAGGGACATTAATCACTGATATGCAGAATCAGAAGTACAATGAACTAGACTTGCAGGCAGACGCTGTGAGAGTCTACCCGCAGTCTCTCTTTTTTTCTTTTCATAGAATCATAGAATCATAGAGTTGGAAGAGACCACAAGGGCCATCGAGTCCAACCCCCTGCCAAGCAGGAAACACCATCAGAGCACTCCTGACATATGGTTGTCAAGCCTCTGCTTAAAGACCTCCAAAGAAGGAGACCACCACACTCCTTGGCAGCAAATTCCACTGTCGAACAGCTCTTACTGTCAGGAAGTTCTTCCTAATGTTTAGGTGGAATCTTCTTTCTTGTAGTTTGGATCCATTGCTCCGTGTCCGCTTCTCTGGAGCCGCAGAAAACAACCTTTCTCCCTCCTCTATGTGACATCCTTTTATATATTTGAACATGGCTATCATATCACCCCTTAACCTCCTCTTCTCCAGGCTAAACATGCCCAGCTCCCTTAGCCGTTCCTCATAAGGCATCGTTTCCAGGCCTTTGACCATTTTGGTTGCCCTCCTCTGGACACGTTCCAGTTTGTCAGTGTCCTTCTTGAACTCCTTCTTGAAGGTCAGCGTACCCAAAAGCCTTTCCAATTGCTCAAAACCAAGCAAAGTTTCCCTGCCCTCAGTCCCTCATGCCGCAGGAACTTGTAGGGATATCGCGGAGTGGGGCAATGGGGTCCGGAGGGAGCACACTTCCCCACCAGCGATATCCCTACAGGAACTGAATAATCACTGTTCTTTTTACAGTCCCTGCTGCTTTTCAAAGTGGAAGATCTTGTGCTAATTTTAAAAGCCCATAACATCTTGGTCCCAGGAAACATTAAGGGCTGCCCAATTCTTTAAGGACTGCCCAATCGCCAAAGTCTCAGAGAGTTGCTGGTGGCCCGACAGGGAGAGCCCAATTATGTGGAAATTTATTCCGGCTGAGATCAGGCAAACTACAGCAGCTTGGTGATGATTATTTCATTATTATTATTATTTCAGTAGGCATCTTAAGTAAGCTTTTCTGATGTTGTGGTTATTTTTAATTGATTTTATCCTCTGCATCTCTTTTGTAACCTAACTTAAAACTACAGTTTTATGTGGCGTATGACTTGTGACAGCAAACAGATGCATAAAATCATTCATTGCTCAGAGCTAGATGGAGGTGCACCTCTTCTGCTACAAATGCACAGAGAGAGAAATGATTGGCAGCTGGCATTGGAACGAAAGTGACAAATTCCACAGCTAAATTATAGCAATCATTTCTTAAAATAATAATAATAATAACAATAATAATAAATTTTATTTATATCCCACCCTCCCCAGCCGAAGCCGGGCTCAGGGCGGCTAACAACAATAAAACAATACAAAAGTACAGCACAAACAACACTCTAAAATCATTCAATTATAAAATTAATTAATTCAAGCCACTGGCAACCATTGGGCCAGAGCTCTGCGAAGATTGCCGAGGGAGGGAGTCAGGCTGTGCCCTGGCCAAAGGCCTGGTGGAACAGTTCTGTCTTGCAGGCCCTGCGGAAAGATGTCAAGTCCCGCAGGGCCCTGGTCTCTTGTGACAGAGTGTTCCACCAGATCGGAGCCACGGCCGAAAAAGCCCTGGCTCTAGTTGAGGCCAGCCTAACTTCTCTGTGGCCTGGGACCTTCAAGATGTTTTTATTTGAAGACCGTAAGTTTCTCTGTGGGGCATACCAGGAGAGGCGGTCCCGTAGGTATGAGGGCCCTAGGCCGTATAGGGCTTTAAAGGTTAAAACCAGCACCTTAAACCTGATCCTGTACTCCACCGGGAGCCAGTGCAGCTGGTATAGCACCAGGTGAATGTGATCTCGCAGCGAAGACCCCGTAAGGAGTCTCGCTGCAGCATTCTGCACCCGCTGGAGTTTCTGGGTCAGTCTCAAGGGCAGCCCCACGTAGAGCGAGTTACAATAATCCAGTCTGGAGGAAGCTAACCCAGAGTCCACACAAATGTAATTGGATGCAGTAGGACAACTCTTGTCAAATACTTGCATTTACCCACTAGACCTCGTTGCCTTTGCATTTTGTGAACTGGACAGAGCGGCACAAGGTGAAAACAGTAGAGTTTGAAGCATGATTCTGGGATGTTGGGAGCCGGGCAGACACCCCCAACAAGACTCCTATATATGTGTGGTGAAGGTGCATGAGAACCACCATACAGTGGTACCTTGGTTCTCAAACGCCGAAAACCCAGAAGTAAGTGTTCCAGTTTTCGAAAGCCGGACGTCCAATGCAGCTGTTGGCTATTGTTTCCAGGGCGCCTGCACCAATCAGAAGCTGCGCCTTGGCTTTTGAACATTTCAGAAGTCACAGACTTCCGGAATGGATTAAGTTTGGCACTTCTGTTTTTGCTACTTATTTTGCGTTTTTGTTTTTGAGGCTTTTTCGGTTAGTTTGTTTTTGTGACTGTGTGGAACCCAGTTCAGCTACTGATTGATTGACTGATTGTGTGACTGTGGAAATGGATAAAAGCCCCCCATCCAAACAATGACTATCATTAGTACAGGTAAGGAAAAAAATAACTTTAATTTTTATCATCTACAATACTGTCTTATTTATTTTATAGTACAGTACATTGATTATTGCTTTCATTTTATGGATCAATGGTCTCGTTAGATAGTAAAATTCAAGTTAAATTGCTGTTTTAGGGGTTGTTTTTAAAAGTCTGGAACAAATTAATCCATTTTGCATTACTTTCTATAGGAAAGCGCGCCTTGGCTTTGGAACGCTTTGGTTTTGGAACGGACTTCTGGAACGGATTAAGTTTGAGAACCAAAGTACCACCGTACTTCTCAAAGGGGCTTTGCCTCATCTGCTGCTGGCAGCTGTGCAAGGCAAAGGAAGAACCCCAGTTTTTCCAAATCTTTGCGAGCTTACAGAGTTGAAGGAATTTCACACATCTGTTTGATAATGTGCCATCACCAGGGATTGAGATGCAAGGTCCAGAAAAGGGCAATTTCAGATTCTGACTAGTCTCACACAAGCAGCTACAGAATGATAAGAAGGATCGTTCGTTTTAGTGACTTTATATTCATTACAGGTTGCTACTGAAATGTCCCTGCACCTGAACCTTGTAGCATGGCTGTTTCTTTTAGCCGGAACAGAAGAGGTTGAATGTTTAACAGCCCTGAGAAATTCGGCGTACAGCGCAGGTGACTAATTTGATCTTGTTTTCTCCAAAGCATGACCTTTAGAGAGCAGCGCAACCCTCCGAATCTAAATGTGCAAAGAGCACCCGTGTATCAATTGAGTCGGCACCCTGCCGGTAATTGATAGCAAACAAACAGACTTTGGTAGCTCAAACAAACCTTGTCGAAACGGCAAAAGATCTTGTGCAATCTGCCCTTCTCCCAAACAACTTCACTACGCAGAAATCGTTACAACTGACCTACTCTGAAAGCAATTACTGCAGCTTTCACAGCACAAATAGCACCACAAATGTCTCCAGCATTGCTGGCGAGACCCAAGGGGGAAAGTGAAAAGTTCGGTTAGAAAATGAATCTGCCCAGGTCTCAACTGCTCCACCTAAAAAGGGACACCAGGATACCTCCAAGAGGTCAAGAACAGGAGAATTTCCAGCCTATCAATGATTTACTTGCTGTTATGTGTTTGTGGGTGCCCTGAACCACTGCAGACTCCTGGGTGCTGGGGTTTAATCATAGAATCATAGAGTTGGAAGAGACCACAAGGGCCATCGAGTCCAACCCCCTGCCAAGCAGGAAACACCATCAGAGCACTCCTGACATAAGGTTGTCAAGCCTCTGCTTAAAGACCTCCAAAGAAGGAGACTCCACCACACTCCTTGGCAGCAAATTCCACTGTCAAACAGCTCTTACTGTCAGGAAGTTCTTCCTAATGTTGAGGTGGAATCTTCTTTCTTGTAGTTTGGATCCATTGCTCCGTGTCCGCTTCTCTGGAGCCGCAGAAAACAACCTTTCTCCCTCCTCTATGTGACATCCTTTTCTATATTTGAACATGGCTATCATATCACCCCTTAACCTCCTCTTCTCCAGGCTAAACATGCCCAGCTCCCTTAGCCGTTCCTCATAAGGCATCGTTTCCAGGCCTTTGACCATTTTGGTTGCCCTCCTCTGGACACGTTCCAGTTTGTCACTGTCCTTCTTGACAAAGCTTGAGCAGTTTGATTTCTCCAAATTCTGATGCAAACGGACGTGAATCAGTACCTTGAGAATTAAGGTGAGCTGACAGATGTTGGATTTAGTAAGGAAAAAAATGTAGACTGAGCTAGTCCTTCCAGGCTGGGGTATCACCTGGGCATAAGTTGTTAAGAAATGCAAGGATGCTGATGGTCATCAGTGCATCAAGGGAAGACCCTAGAATCTGTGAGACAGGGGTTGCCAGGGTTACAACGGGCAGAGAAATGTTTAGCATTCCAGTTTAGCCTGAAGGGAAAACAGTGTGGCCATGCTGCATGTGGCTTGGGTTGCGTTTTGCAAGGGTTTGGGAGAAGAAAGGAGGAGCCCGAACTGCATGCAGGGCTGGCTGGGAACGGTTGCACCAAGAGACCAGGGAGCATGGCTGGTTTCTGCTCTGGACCCAAGCTTGCTGAAGCTATGGGAGAAGCAGCAAGAGACACCTCCACTAAGGCGTCAGGTGTGAATATGTGTAAATAAACCATATTTCTTAAATACACTACAGTCTCATAAAAAGGTAAAGCTAAAGGGACCCCTGGCCATTAGATCCAGTAGCAGACGACTCTGAAGTTACGGCACTCATCTCGCTTTACTGGCCAAGGGAGCCGGCATACAGCTTCCGGGTCATGTGGCCAGCATGACTAAGCCGCTTCTGGCGAACCAGAGCAGCACACGGAAACACCGTTTACCTTCCCGCCAGAGTGGTACCTATTTATCTACTTGTACTCTGACATGCTTTCGAACTGCTAGGTTGGCAGGAGCAGGGACCAAGAAACGGGAGCTCACCATGCTGTGGGGATTCAAACCTCCGACCTTCTGATCGGCAAGTCCTAGGCTCTGTGGTTTAGCCCACAGCACCACCGGCGTCCCCTACAGTCTCATGCCTAGACCAGACCTTGTCATTACAGAGGAGGCAGGTTTAGTCGTTGTCTGAGGACTATCCCTGCCTCCGGGTCTGGTCCTGACCGGACGGATACTAGAATCAGCAAGGGATACCCACATGGCCTGAAGGTGCTGCTGTGCAATGCCAGGTCGATGATTCATAAAACCACTGCAATCCATGACTTGATCATGGATGGAGGATTTGACCTGGCATGTGTAACAGAGACTTGGTTGGATGAAGCTGATGGGCCTGTTCTTGCCGCTGCTTGTCCACCAGGTTTCTCTTACGCACAGCAACCCAGGCCTTGTGGGCGGGGAGGGGGGGTTGCAGTGATTTTTAGGAAGTCATTAGTTTGCACCAGGCGTCCTATTGGGAAGACCCAGTTTTCTGAGTGCATGTTCTGGAAGTTGGGCAATAGGGGCAGTACAGGATTCCTTCTGGTGTACCGACCTCCCCGCTGCACCAAGGATTCCCTGCCCGAGCTGCTTCAGGTCGTGGCGGATATCCTCCTGGAGACACCTAGCTTGGTTGTCCTAGGGGATTTTAATATCCATGCCGACACGACCTTACAAGGGGCCGCTCGGGACTTCGTGGAAAGCATGGCCTCCATGGGGCTGTCCCTGAATAAGTTTGGCCCAACCCATAGCCGCGGACATGCCTTGGACCTGGTGTTTACCTCAATGGATGTTGGTGATCTGACACTAAGTAAAAGCGAAACAAAAGAAGTGCCATGGTCAGACCACTTCCTGGTGCAACTTGACTTCTCCGCAACCCTTCCCCTCTGCAGGGAGGTGGGACCGATTCGGATGGTCCGCCCCCGCCACTTAATGGATCCAAATGGTTTCCAGAGAGTGGTAGGGGATGCTTTATCCCATGTTGATGGCCTTTCAGCTGATTCCCTGGTGGCCCGCTGGAATGTGGAGTTAACCAGGGCTATTGACTGTTTGGCTCCGAAGCGCCCTCTCCGATTGCATGGAGCCCGGACAGCCCCGTGGTTTTCCACGGATCTGAGGGCAATGAAACAATCGTTGAGACGGCTAGAGCGCCGATGGCGGAGGACCCATTCTGAAGCTGACCGGACACAGGTTAGAGCTCAATGTCGAGCCTACCAAGTGGCAGTAGCGACGGCGAAGAAGACTTTCTTCACCGCCTCTATTGCATCTGCAGAAAACAGCAGCAGGAGACTTTTTCAGGTGGTCCGCAATCTAGCGGAACCACCTGCTACATCGGGGCCCAGTACGGGCCACATGATCTCCTGCAATGATTTTGCAAAGTTTTTTGCAGATAAAGTCGCTCAGATTTGGGAAGAGGTCGATGCCACCGTGGGAGCAGGGCCAGGGCGGGAGAGTGCTAGAGTCCTGTCTAGTCAAATTGCGTGGGATCAATTCCAATCTGTTACCTCCGAGGATGTGGACAGGCTGCTTGGACGAGTGAAACCAACCACCTGTCTCCTTGATCCTTGCCCATCCTGGCTTATAAAAGCTAGCTGGGAAGGGCTGGGCGATGGGCTTCGTGGGGTGGTGAATGCTTCCCTCCGTGAGGGAGTCTTCCCAGACCCGCTGAAAGAGGCGGTTATTAAACCGCTTCTTAAAAAACCATCTTTAGATGCGGCCACGATGGCCAACTATCGCCCAGTCTCAAATCTTCCATTCTTGGGCAAGGTGATTGAGCGAGTGGTGGCTGAACAACTCCAGGCACGCCTGGAAGAAGCGGACCATTTGGATCCCTTCCAGTCGGGATTCAGGCCTCATCACGGGACTGAAACTGCCTTGGTCGCACTGGTTGATGATCTCCGGCGGGCTAGGGACAAAGGTGAGAGCTGTTTCCTAGTTCTGCTGGATCTCTCAGCGGCGTTTGATACCATCGACCATAACATCCTTCTGGACCGTCTTGAGGGGCTGGGAGCTGGGGGTACTGTCATACAGTGGTTCCGCTCCTTCCTCCTGGGCCGTGTTCAGAAAGTTGTGGTGGGGGATGAGTGTTCAGACCCCTGGGCTCTCACTTGTGGGGTGCCTCAGGGTTCTGTCCTCTCCCCCATGCTTTTTAACATCTATATGCAGCCGCTGGGAGAGATCATCAGGAGGTTTGGGCTGGGTGTTCATCAGTATGCAGATGATACCCAGCTCTACCTCTCTTTCAAATCAGAACCAGTGAAGGCGGTGACGGTCCTGTGTGAGTGTCTGGAGGCGGTTGGAGGATGGATGGCGGCAAACAGATTGAGATTGAATCCTGACAAGACAGAAGTACTGTTTCTGGGGGACAGGAGGCGGGCGGGTGTGGAGGATTCCCTGGTCCTGAATGGGGTAACTGTGCCCCTGAAGGACCAGGTGCGCAGCCTGGGAGTCATTTTGGACTCACAGCTGTCCATGGAGGCACAGGTTAAATCCGTGTCCAGGGCAGCTGTGTACCAGCTCCATCTGGTACGTAGGCTGAGACCCTATCTGCCCGCGGACTGCCTTGCCAGAGTGGTGCATGCTCTGGTTATCTCCCGCTTGGACTACTGCAATGCGCTCTACGTGGGGCTACCTTTGAAGGTGACCCGGAAACTACAACTAATCCAGAATGCAGCGGCCAGACTGGTGACTGGGAGCAGCCGCCGAGACCATATAACACCGGTCTTGAAAGACCTACATTGGCTCCCAGTACGTTTCCGAGCACAATTCAAAGTGTTGGTGCTGACCTTTAAAGCCCTAAACGGCCTCGGTCCAGTATACCTGAAGGAGCGTCTCCACCCCCATCGCTCTACCCGGACACTGAGGTCCAGCACCGAGAGCCTTCTGGCGGTTCCCTCACTGCGAGAAGCCAAGTTACAGGGAACCAGGCAGAGGGCCTTCTCGGTAGTGGCGCCCTCCCTGTGGAACGCCCTCCCACCAGATGTCAAAGAGAACAACAACTACCAGACCTTTAGAAGACATCTGAAGGCAGCCCTGTTTAGGGAAGCTTTTAATGTTTGATGTATCACAGTCTTTTAATATTCTTTTGGAAGCCGCCCAGAGTGGCTGGGGAGACCCAGCCAGATGGGCGGGGTATAAATAATAAATTATTATTATTATTATTATTATTAAAAGCTTAGTGGGCAGTGTGCAACCTGTTGGTACATCTTCACTGCAGCTCTGAATGTCTCTTGAATGGTCCCTGAAGTCCTTATTTGTGACCCCTGAATTCTGCGTCTGCTACCATGCCTATACTGTTGCTCGCCTGGATAAAGAGCTCTTTCTTACTTGCACCCAAAAGCCTCTGTCCACATGTGTTGAGGAGGAAGGAGGACAGCAAGAGCCTGAGGCTGAGCACCGCTTATGCATACAAGAAGCCATGAGGTTGCCATTATACCTGAAAGAGGACAACGTTATTAACTAATGCCAATGCTTGAGTTTCACACTGCAATAGTTCACTAAGGATGGCTATGCTAAAGTCACATTTGCAGCAGACAGGGATCATTCATCGCCGTCTCATCTTCAGCATTTATGTAAGCATACTTGACTATACAGAACTTTAGTGAAAACAGATTTCAGGTATGCAATGAAAATCGAGGGAGATGATCCATTCATTGCTTTGTAATAACCTTCAACAGACAAAGATAAGCCCAAGTTAAAACAATGCTTGGTTAAAAACCCATTTTAATTATGTTTTCTCTGCAGCAGACCAGCTGACATTTAACTGCTTATTTTGTTTGGCAAAAAAAATATCAATTGACTGACGGAGTTAATTTGGCGGAGAAAATTACTGCAACTTCTTCCACGCCAGCCTTTGGGATAAAGGACTAGGCATGTTAAAATGAGAACAAAGTAAGTTATTGTCTACTAGATGTCGGGTAAAGATAAGAGTCAAGACTAAACTGTGTCAGTTACACCTATAATCAGAAGAATTTAACAGACTTAATTGGGTTTGAACCTTTTCACATCCATTGCTTCCTGTACTGAGGATAATTTATATGTCAATGTGGTACCCTCCAGGTTCCTGATTAAGTTTATCATCATTAATCATTGTGACCTTATAAAACAGTCAACAATCCATCAACATCCTTACTGCAATCACCTCAGAAACGCACAGATTTATAAAATCGGAGTTGAATCACCAAAAATCACCCAATTCATACCCTAACCAAAAACTGAAGCCTAAACTCATCATTTCACAGGCACAAACACTATAGGGATTCACAATAGGGCATTTTTAGTAACAGCACCCTGGCTCTGGATTATGGTGAAATCAACAATACCTAATTTTCAGCACCAGATGAAAAACTCCACTTATCCAGGGCTTTTGACTATATTAACCTAGTTATAAAATGGGACAGACTGTCTGAATTTAACAGTAATTTTATTGACTGGCTTTATATATTTTGTATACTGCGCTGTGACTTACCCTGTGATCATTTTGCAATGATTTGCAAAGGGGGTGGTTTTTTATATATAAATAAATAACACTTTAAATTCCAGTCATCAGGTTGCCTAGATGCCCAGAAAATTTATGCAGGCAGATAAAGATTTGAACAGATTTTTCCAAGGCACGGTATCAACCCCAATCTGGGTTTTATAGTGAATATCAGTAATAACTGCAGCATAACTCGCAGCACAGTGATGGGTTTCTGTGACCGGCAGGTCTCAAGTTGTCTAGCTGCCCAGAAATTTCATGCCGGCGGATAAAGATTCGAACAGATTTTTCCAAGCTGCGGTATCAGCTCCAATCTAGAGTTTACCAGTAATTGTAATAGGACTTGCAGCAAGGCAATGGGGTTTCCATGGCCAACAGATCTCAAGTGCCACCACTATATGCTATAAAGTACCACCAGTGGAATTGTTACGTACTCCCCACTTCCTCATTCAGTGAGAAGAGACAAGACTATTTGGGGAAGGGGAGCTGGATGAAAGTGTGCACTGGAGAATTTGGGGCAGCGTTCGTTCCCAGTTTATGAAGTTGTGCACAAGCACCACGGCGCTGGGTTCCTCCCTCTACTCACATTCACATCCCACCATGAAGGCACAATGACACTTTACAGCATATGCAAAAGGATGAGGCCTTGCCCGAAGGAGCAGCCAGGCCAATCAGAATTTCAAGTGTGGAAGACAAAGAACAGAGGGAAGAGTAATGAGCAATACATCTGGAGCCTAGCAGATTCTGTTAGCAATCATGCCTTTCCATTTATGTAATCTCTGTTCCATTTAAAGAGTTCGTTGCAATCACCACGCAGTTATAAGAAGAAAGTATAGATTGCCTACTGACACAACAGTCATATCCCAAAATTAGAAACATACAATATGCCAAAAATGAAGGATCTTGAAATACACAAGCTGGTATCTAACCTACATTTTCTGCACCTGTGCGCTTCTCAAACATTGGCTGGGATCCAAACTGCTCTGCAGGGTGTTTGCCACATGCAGGAGACTTTAAGCTCTCCAGCTTTTCATAGAAACCCAATAGTCCACCCATGCCCACCTCTAAAGGTCAGGGCACCTGCCAAAGGAACACCCCATGAGGGAAAGGAGCTACCACGGCAAGGGGGGAGGAACTGGCAAACACCCCCCCCCCAAAAAAAGAGCTTTGAATGCATGCAGCGTATGTTGGGAGATTTGAAACAGACAAAAGGAAGTATTTCTTTGCACAGTGCAGTTGAACAGTGAGATTTGCTAACAAAAGATTACCAACCTGGATGTCTCTAAAAGGTGATTAGACAAATTCATAGAGAATACAGCTGTCAATGGTTACTCCCCACGATGGATGTGTAATACCATCCAGTGGGCATCGTGCCCCTGAACACCAAATGCTGAGGAGTCCAACTGGGAAGAGTGCTCTTACACTCGTGTCATGCTTTGGGGCTTCCCTTGGGCATCTGGCGAGCACTGCAAGAACGGAATGCTGCTCCAAATAGTCTTAGGTCTGATCCAGCGTTGTTCCACACCCAGGCTTCTCTGGGTCCTGGGCAATGCTTCATGACCACAAGTCTTTGGACCACAAAAGTTACTGCAAACAGCAGCATTCCACCAACTAAAGAAAGTCACCATGTACAAGTCTTCCCATCAATACACATGAAAAGACAAGTGACAGGGAGGCTGCGTTTTTACTCTGCTCACCTACCAATCTCTCAGTAAATGATGTGTCCTCAGTCACGAAGGGTCAACTCCTTCATGCAACATCAAAATGTAAGAAGAGCCTCTTGGATCAGAACAAAGGCCCATCTAGTCCAGCATCCTGTCTCACAGTGGTCAACCAGATGCCCCAATGAAAGCCCAGCAGCAAGACCTGAGGGCAACAGCAGTTGCCCACCTGTGATTCCCTGGAACTCATAGGCTTACTGCCTCTGACAGGGGATGTGGAACGTAGCCATTGGGGTTAGTAGTCACTGAAAGTCTTTTCTTCATTAATCTTTCCAATCTTCTTTTGAAGCCACTCAAGTCAAGGGAATTCACTGCCTCCGAACTAGCCAAACAAATAAAAAACTCCAAACGCTGTAACCTTTCCTCATATGTGAGTCACACACCATCCCCTTGATCATTTTTGTCACCCTTTTCTGAAGCTTTTCCAACTCTATAGTATCTTTCATGAGAAGAAGCAACCAGAACTGTACCCAGTATTTCAAATATAGTCCCGCCATAGATTTGTACGGTGGTAGCGTTTTTATCAATTCCTTTCCTAGTGGTCCCTAGCCTGGAATCTTCCCTTTTCGTGAACGCTGCACCCTGGGACAAAAATCAGTAGAAAGGGACAACCAAGGCACATTTTGAAAACTGTCTGTCACCAAACAGAATCTATAGCATGTCAGTATGTCAGTAGCCATATGTCAATACGGTTGTGGATTTTTTGTTCCTATAATACGCAAAAATTCTGTAACCCTGCAAGGCGTGTGTGTGTGTGTGTGTGTAGAGGGAAACCCTTGAGCTGCCACAAATTTTTAGTTTTTTAAAACCAGACACACGCCAGGGCTAAGATTTTCACTATCATTATGCTTTTAAAAATATTGGGAAACAAAGGAAGAACATCAATCACATCAATGCACATAAAGTGCAGTGGGATCTGGATCATAGTATGCACATAACAAATTTGGGCTTCAAAAAAGTGGTAATACCTTAGACTAGATTCATGAAGAGTTACGAATTATGAATTCACTCAACTATGTCTCTAATGGCAAAAGCGGATGATAAGATTGTGGATCCATATCAACTGGACAGTATGCCAAGCTCCAGGGGGTTTCCAGAACCTCCTTGGACAACTGCCCCACTCAATCCGTATTTAGGAAGAGCCACCTATGTAGCACAAAAAGGTAATAATTGCAGGGAGGCTGCAAATAAGTCTCCAATATACACAAAACTCAATGCTTTCTCTAGAAAATGGCTGTCAACCCCGAATCTCCTAAAAGCACAGCTGGCCTCCAGAACAAAGGAGAGAAGTAAAAAACTAGGTATTATTTTAGGGCAAGCATAGATGCATATGGTGATCTTTAACGTTAAATGCGTTTCAAGTCATTCCAAAGTTTATGCATGTTGAAGAGGATGTCAATAAAAGCATTCCGTGCAACTTGACATAAAAAGCCCTTGTCCTTGTTCTAATGGGGTTCTGTTGGCATCCGGTCTTTGCCAAGCGTATCTACAACTAACCAAACAAGTATCTGGCTGTTCATCAATGCTGAAAAATCAATGGGGAGAAATGGAAAAACTAGAAGCCCGCTTCTAGATGCCATGGGAAGGAACCCAAGGAGTCAAGAGTCCATGAAAACGTAACAGCATCATCTCCCCAATAAGGACAGACACTCCAAAGAAAGACCAGGGCACATATCCAACAGACTAGGTGTGAATAGGAACCTTGGCTTTATCACTCCCTTAGTACTTTTTCAGCACATTAATTCTCATTCTCACAACTATCCCACAAATCAATTTGAACTTCAGTTTTGGCGTAAGACAGCATCTCCAACATCCAAATCTGATGTTTCTGACCTGCATTTATAATCCATTCTCTCAGAAAAACAACCCTACATAGGTTTGCACATTTTGATTATTTACTGAATCAGAGGTTAAAGTTTGCTGAAAATAGCAGCCTAGCAAATTTAGAAACTTGCTCCTTCAGCCCGAGATCATGAAAATAAGAGCAGAGTTGCTCTCTTGAGTTCACAGTATGCATGTGCGGTACATAAGCTACTCTGTAAGGGAGTGTCGCAATGTAAGAAGCTACACCCTGAGTAATATTGGGCAAAAATTACAAGATTTAAGATGACAACACTCTATACGCAGCATGGCACCAAAAATTGAATTTGTCATCAACTTTGCATTCTGCTCAGCTGAACATATAAAGCTGCCTAACACCAGGTGAGATTGTTGGCCTATCTAGTTCAATGCTGTCTACACTGACTGGCAGTGGCTCTCCAGGGAACGTTCCTGGATTGTAGCTGGGATGGCAGCATTCGCTTCACCACTGAGCCAAAGTGCTTCCATAAACCTGCGAAGTGGCCGTCTTTCCGTTCTTGCTATTGAAGAGTTCGGTACAATTTGAAAACTTGCCCAAGAGCTCAGTTCTAAAAGAAAAGCATTTTTCTCTAGCTGAAGAGCACACAAGCAGAAGCCCCATCAAGCACCATTGCCACTTACAGAAGTGTGTTTTGAGTTCTTCCCTCCAGCAGTAGACCAGCACTCTCAGCGCTACGACGACGGGTGTTGAATTTTGGGCTGCTTGTGACTCACGAATGACAGACACACAATTCAAGTATTTTAATCAATAGAATACTGTCTGCCTGAAGCTCTCACCGGGGAGGTGATCCCAACAAAAAGGCTTCACAATTTGGTATGAGTCACAAGACTTATCAAGTGACTTATTTGTGGTTAGAATTGTTGACTGATAATGTCAAAAACAACACGGATGTTAAAGAAGAGCTACAGAGTGCTTAAATCACAAGATTACTAAATAATTGGGAGGGTTACAAATATTCACAGCACCATGCCTTCAAAATGACCTCGGCAAACAGGATGTAAAATTCCTTAGTGTGCATTCTGAAGCTGTCTTGAGTTGCAATACTTTAAAAGTCATTCAGTTCAGAAACATTTGTTCCACTAGTAGTTATGGCTACATGATCCCAGACAGCAGAAACCCACAAAGGTGTGGAATCTAGCGAAGGAAAGAAGAGTCCATGGCGTGCCACAAACAGCCTTGCATTAACCTACACAAGCAATTCGCACTGCCAATAGCTTGCTGCTTATTTTTTTAATTAGAGTACAAAAATTTATATACAACCTATCATTTCAAGAACTACCAAGGCAGCTGACAAACAAATAAATACAATTAAGGACACCCAGCGCAGCAAAGGAGGACCCCTTCAGGATTAGGATTACTCCAGCATTCTGTGACCAACAGCAGACAGACAGATGCTTCTAAACTTTCAAGTCAAACATAGCTTTGTCCTGCTTGCCCCCACAATTAATAGAGATATACTGACTCTGTATACAGAGGCTCCACTTGACTATGAGGGCCAACAGCTGTTGATAGACCAATGTCCATGCATTTCTTTAATTCTTTAAAACAATAATTTTAAAGCACCCTTCCCTGCTGCCTCCCAGCCCAGCCGTTACCACATACAGTGGTGCCTCGCAAGACGAAATTAATTCGTTCTGCGAGTTTTTTCGTCTTGTGAATTTTTTCGTCTTGCAAAGCACCACTGTGCATTGACGGTTTCCCATAGGAATGCATTGACGGTTTTTTTAAAAAAGGTGCAAGACATTTTCGTCTTGCGAAGCAAGCCCATAGGGAAATTCGTCTTGCGAAGCAACTCAGAAAACGAAAAACTCTTTCGTCTTGCGAGTTTTTCGTCTTGCGAGGCATTCGTCTTGCGAGGTACCACTGTATATCAGGGGTGGCTAACCTTTTTTCATACTTGGCGAACCAGCCCAGGACCCAGCAGTGGGTATGGTCAAAAATTGGTGAGGTGGCTCCACATTCACACATCCATGGACACATAGCAGAGCAAGAGATTCTAAACCTCAAGATTGTGTGGTTCAAGCCCCACAGTGGACAAAAGGTTCCTGCATTGCAAGGTCCCTTCCAACTCTACAATTCTACGATTCCAGATCAGCAAGACAGACAAACTAGACACACACACACACACACACACACAGAAGACAATTTAAAGCAAACTTTTTCAGCAGGGGGGCAGTCCACTGTCCCTCAGATCTGGTGGGGGGCCGGACTATATTTTAGAGAGAAAAAACAAATTCCTATGCCCCACAAATAACCCAGAGGTGCATTTTAGACAAAAGCACACATTCTACTCATGCAAAAACACACTGATTCCCGGACCGTCCACGGGCCAGATTTAGAAGGTGATTGGGCCGGATCCAGCCCCTGGGCCTTAGTTTGCCTAACCATGATCTAGAGGGAAGGATGGCTGCTCCCCTGGAAGTGGAGGCAAAAGACTTGTTCAGTCCAGCAGAAGGATCTTATTAACTGAACGTCCTCCAGTCCTTCCTGGAAAAGTCGTCTTTACTAATCTACAACCTGTGTAATGGTGCTTTGCCCAGTGGGAAAGCATGTAAACAGCTAATCTCAACGTAATTTCTTCAAAAAAGGAGATAGTGGCACTTTCTACTCTAGCATCTCAAACGCCTTTCCAACACAGTTCCCTTCAACGCAGAGGCGGCTATTCTATGATTTGCACCAACACAGCTGGGAGCTATACATAAGCGATGCAATGGCGACAAGCAGGCCTGATTGCCTGTGCCAGGTGCACACCAAGGAAAAGTGCCTGCCATGTGGCTGGGGATCTAAGCAAGAAGTGCGAAAGAAAGCAGATTGCATGGGCCAATCTCTGTAAAACAACAACATCCCCATCCAAAGCAGAGGTGTTTCCTCAGAGAACAATTATAGCCAAACAACACTACTGCACAGTAGAAGAAGTACCGTATATTACGTTAAGGCCTGAAAAAGCCCTGCCTGAATCAGAGATGTAAAATTGCCAAAATAATTTGAAGTCATTTTGTTTCCTTCCTTTCTTTTTTTCCAGGGGGGAATGGAAATTTGTGGGTTAAAATGAAAATTGTGCAATACCTTTAAGTACCATTTACAGTTCAAGAGTCGCTTTGATACTTTAGGAAAATAACAGGTATTATGTATAACTTTGCCATAAAATCATCGTGTCTGGTATATGCACTAAAAGTACAGTTTATTCAGGCATTAATTAGAAACTGAATTCACGTCTTAAAATTTTGCTACAAAATGGAGCTAGAAGCTGCTAAATGGTAAGGGCCCAAGCATTCCTTTGGTTACACAAGAAGAAACCATCAAGATTATAGTCAAACGAAGACAATTATTATGTGTTCTGAAAACTATCATTACAGTGGAACCTCGGGTTACGTACTGCCCTCCTTATGAATGCTTCGGGTAACGAGATCCGCTAACCTGGAAA
This sequence comes from Podarcis tiliguerta, assembly GCF_965153285.1. Lineage (NCBI taxonomy): Eukaryota > Metazoa > Chordata > Lepidosauria > Squamata > Lacertidae > Podarcis > Podarcis tiliguerta. Next base: position 4,948,609 of record NC_139542.1, read on the forward strand.
TAGATGTCCCTAGTTGGGAACTTTGCCCCAGGATGCAAGCGGACGTTGTGTGCCGGCGGCGCAGCAGCAGCAGGAGGCCCCATTAGCGAAAGCTCACCTCATGTCAAGAATGATTTTGGCTTAAGAACGGACATCCAGAACAAATTAAGTTCGTAACCGGAGGTACCACTGTATCTCCTAAGAATATAAGAAGAGCCTGTTGGATTAGGCCAGCGGCCCACGTAGCTCCAATGTCCTGTTCTCACAGTAGCTAATCAGATAAAAAGGTAAAGGGACCCCTGACCATTAGGTCCAGTCTTGGCCGACTCTGGGGTTGCGGCGCTCATCTCGCCTTATTGGCCTAGGGAGCCGGCGTACAGCTTCTAGGTCATGTGGCCACCATGACTAAGCCGCTTCTGGCGAAACCAGAGCAGCGCACGGAAACGCCGTTTACCTTCCCGCCGGAGTGGTACCTATTTATCTACTTGCACCTTGACGTGCTTTCGAACTGCTAGGTAGGCAGGAGCAGGGACCGAGCAATGGGAGCTCACCCCATTGCGGGGATTCAAACCACCGACCTTCTGAATGGCAAGTCCTAGGCTCTGTGGTTTAACCCACAGCGCCACCCACGTCCCATAGCTAACCAGATACCTATGCGTTAATTGTAACTGACAGCGTTATCATCCATTAATTTATCTAATCCTCATTAAAAGCCATCCAAGTTGATGTCATCACTGCCTCTTAAAGAAGAACTTCCTTTTGTCTGTCTTGTCACTGGGAGTCCCTGAGTCCTATTGTTTTCCTGGGGCAAGGGGATGGCCTTCTCCATCCACTGCCTGTATGCTATGCTCCATACCATATTTATCCAGTACCTCCAGTGTCAAGCAGATGAAAAGCTCTCATTTCCATTAAAAGAGCTGAGAAAAGGGAAGCGAGGGAACAAGACTCAGTGAATACTACACATTTGACGGTAGGAGAGGGCAGGTATCCAAAAACGTTGCATTTCTCAGTTTTCCCCAGAATGTAGGGAAGAGACTTCACGAACATCCATTTTTTAGTGGCAAGAGTATTTATAAAGGAAAGGCCTGGCCATTATCACATCAACAGACTGGGTGCCAGGCATCAGCTTTACCGATCAGAGCAACAAACCAGAGCAGAAATCAGATAAAAGAGAGAGAGATAGTCATTATTGCTTTGGAAATAAATTGCTTAGGTGATCATTTTTACAAAACCTTTTTACACAAGCTCAAAGACAAAATATCTCCACGCAGCTGCAAATACTGCTCAGACCTGGCGTAACTCTTTTTCACCTTCCTAGTCATAAAGCCAGAACATTTATTTTACTGTCTTACCACACCATAGCTTAGAAGTCTGCAGTTTATAGGAGTTAACATCTCTTGCAAGCACCAGTAAGTCAAATGATGTGCTGACTCTACAAATGCTTTCCATCACTAGTATTTACCAGCACACCAGAACCATTATTTCCACAGCTGAGTATTACTTAGACACGTAGCCCCTGGCTACAGACCTGGAAGGAGTCAAGCCCACCTGTGACCAATATCGTCACAAGGCTGAGCAAAGCATATCCGATCCTCACTTATCTCCCGCCTCTGCTTCCAGCAAGGACACACAATTCCTTAGAACTATTTCTACACAATTCACAACAGAAATCAGTGGAGGTTATCAAACAACCGTTTTGTAAGAGGGAAATAGAAACCTTGCTGAACCAGATTGAAGGATCAAGTCTAGCTTCCTGCTCTTCGTAACAGACAACAGATGCCACCAGGAAGTTCACAGACTTGTTCCTCTAAGGGAAGACAGCCACCAAAACATTATAAATTGCAGGTCATGAGCTGAAACAGAAGATATGCAAAAACTAACAGCATGCCCTCTATCTCAAAACATGGAACAATAATGTATGCATTCCTAATTTTTAAAAAATCTGCCCAGTTTGCTGCCCTTTGCAAAGCAGGAACCTGAAATAGTTCTTCTAACTCCAGCAGCTCTCATTGGTGGGTTGGTGACTTTTTTAAGTAATAGCCCCTCTGCCACTCAAGGGTGTTTCTCAATTGGTCCAGCAGGCTGGATCCTCAATCCTTTGCAGAACAACAACATGAATTCCAGGCTATGCTTGGGGAGAATGAGGTGAGCAGAGCAGCATCAGTTTGATCCAGCCATTGTTCCTGTGAAGGCTTCCCCAACCTCATCCACAAGATGGCCATACTCAAACCCATCAATTCTCCATTGCATTATCCAACTTAATATGGCTCTGAACTTTTGACTAGACACACATATTTCCCCCCACCGCTCCAAAAGAAGAGCGGTGTCACCCTTCTCTCTCTCTCCCCTCCCCACCCCACTCTCTCCAAAACCCACCATGTCACTGAAACTTCTGACACACCTTCAGTATTCATCCCTAGCAAACCAAGCATATATGTTGATTTTGCTGGCATTCATCTCTTGTTAGCTTTGCATTCCTGTCCTACTGCAGAGAACCTTGGTTCAGCTAGAAACCTGGACATGCCCAGAGAATACGTCTACCTTTTCTGGCTTCTGATCTGAACGAGGAACCTCTGCTCCATGAGGAGCATAATTTCATTTGGGAGAAGCCCCAGTGGTTTGTACCAGAATAAACTTCCCACAATAGTTACTAAACACAGTAATTTCCCTGCGGTGAGAAATAACTGGACCGCCACATAGATTACAACATTTAGTGCGTGCCTAATTAGTCTCCAGAACTCCTACCATATCTACTGTAAATAAACACCCTTATTTAACATTAATTAATTCAGTATCACAAATAATGGGTGCCCTCCAGCAAGTACCTTCCCCAGGAGATCAGATTCAGCAATCTCATTTCAGCCCACACTATCCACTAGCCAGTTAATTAAGTTTGAATTTCCTGGAAAACATATTTCCTTTCCCATAAGGGACATACTAGTTACCTGGTCATAACTCTGGTTAGCCAGAGGCCTGGATTATTTAGTTCCCTGTGAAAACCCCAGAAGATCCAACTGCTAAGCCATTCTCCTCTGTCTGGGGAACAGGTGTTCCTTGCACTTCAACTCTCCTACTTCCACAAATCCAGCTCACTTAGAACTCTAAAGCTGCTTAGGTGGTGGATTTTTATTTTTACTGGAAATAAGGCAACTGCAGAGCACAGGACAGTTACACTGAGAGCCAGTGTGGTGTAGTGGTTAAGAGCGGTAATCTCATGATCTGGTGAATCAGGTTCGCTTCCCCGCTCCTCCACATGCAGCTGCTGGGTGACCTTGGGCCAGTCACACTTCTGTGAAGTCTCTCAGCCCCATTCACCTCACAGAGTGTTTGTTGTGGGGGAGGAATGGAAAGGAGAATGTTAGCCGCTTTGAGACTCCTGAAAGGGAGTGAAAGGTGGGATATCAAATCCAAGCTCTTATTCTTCTTCTTCTACACTATTTCCAGCAGCTAGGTGACAAGCTAGGCAATGTCCTGCTACCTACTTTCCATTATCAGTAGAAAGTTACTTAAGTTAAACGTCCATAATTTTTAAAAAGGGCAATACATTTTATTGACCCAGAATTTGGACTATTTCAGCAGATGATTTTGCTTTTTTTGCCTTTTTCTAAGTGCCGTGGAAGAGATCACTACTTGGTGTTCTTAATCAAAAAAGAAACTTTAAGGTGATTATTAGCATAATGCATTGGCCCAAACCTTTTGTGCATGCTCTCTCTCTCTCTCTTTTAAGTATTAGACACATCTGCGGGCAGGTATTTTCATACTGATTATCTCTAGTGTCTCACTTCCATCCTAAAAACAACACAATTTTGCAGGTGTCCAGTGATGGAGCTTCATGCTCCGGCACCAGGGGGTGGGGGTGGCGGAGAGCAGGCGGGGGCGAGACTGGTGCGCATCCTGGGGGCATGGCGCACCACCGGGATCGCGCTGTCGGGGGCGGTTCGCTCCCCCCGCACTCCTCTTCCTCCACCAGTGCAGGTGTCACCCCATGGTTCTTAACCCCAAACTCTATGCAAACTCCGCTATACATTTGAGAGCATAAGAAGAGCTTGCTGGATCAGGCCAACATCCCATTTGTCCATCATCCTGTTCTCACAGTGGCCGACCAGATGCCTGTGAGAAACAAGCCTGCTCCTCCATGAGCAAGCTTCTTCGTTCTCTTCACTGGAACGGTGATACTGTTTAAGAGACCATCCTCTCCTCCCAAATATCAAGCTCCTTCGTTTTGAAAGCTGTATTCCAGCAAGGGGTCACGCATACACCCCTCATTCCCCAAGGCAGGGGAAATCAGATATCTAGAAGCCACCACTGAATGTGCATGCAACACTGTGGGTTGCAGCCACACCAAGGAAGCCAAGTGACTTGCATTTTCAGTCTTTATTAGCAAAGCACTCTGTTACATCAGCTTCTAAAGTGCAAGGGATATACACGTCACTCCTCACTAACTAGCTGTCTAGGCAATCTGCAGACCTGTGCTTTCTCAGTTGGGTCAACAGTGCTGCTACACGCATCCTGCTCTCTTAAACCTCCTTGGCCTGGTGTGGTGCATAAAAGAACCCATCACCGCTTCCTCAATGGCAGCGCCAGCTGCTCTCCTAGCTTCAAAGCCCCTCCTTGAGCATGCAGACAGGGGGGAAGACAATGGAGGGGAGGGAGAGAAGGGAATTCCAAAGGCATGACTCTCCCAGGACCCACCACTGGCTTTTCAGCTTCCAAGACTCCCTCCAGCACTTTCCCCTGGTCTCTGGCTGCCCAATCTCTTCCTCTTGACTCCTCTCTGCCTCCACCCACCAGCAGCTGCTTCATGGGGGGGCACAGAACCCCACAAAGCACTGGCCCTTTCTCTTGGATCATCATCTTCCCCAACTGCCTCCTCTGCCCACACATTCCCCCCAACCCTCAGGCTCTGCCTGCCCCTGACAGTGAGTAGGGTTACCCAGTACTTGGGTTTAAGGGCCCTCTTCATCTTGGGATTTTCCTTCCTTATGGGTGCTTCAGCAGGTGCCCTGAAAAAAAACACCATCCAAAACATACAGCTCCTTTATGTTCAGCCTTGACACCTAGTCTTTAGTAGAGAAGGAATAGCAGACATCCTACATTGCTGGTGGGAGGCAAGAGGCATGTTAAGTTGCGATGAGTGCTTTCGAGAGAGAAATTAACAGCCATAAATGGCAGAAAAAATCCCAGCACCTGACTACCTAAAACTGTAGTGCTGGCACTGGGGAGTCTTCAACTAATTTTCTTGTCCTACTAGAGAAGTTGTAAAATTGATATAGTTGTCCCAAGATGGCATCTTCCTGCAAACATGGGAACTCCAAGACGTGCACAATATTCCACCACACCGGTGACTTTCCACTACAAAGATTTCCCCAGTCACTTCAATCTCAAAGCAGTTTACTTACTTAAACTGAATTAGCTTTGCAATGTTTCAAAGGTTTCACCCCCAGGTTGGTGAATATTATATTCTTAGCATTCTGCCCCCAAAGTGATATGTAATATAAAAAATACTAGGGGGAAGGATTAAAACAAAACAAATCCTGTTATCTTTGTGCTGTTTTAACATGCTTTTATACTGCATTTTATAGCTTTTGTGCATCACACTGAGATATAAATGTGGAAGGTGACAAATAACAACCACCACCAGAGTGGAATTTAAAAGCCATCAAAAACCCAGCAGAAGAAAACAGGTTTGTTTTTCCCAGTCGACCTAAATCTAGACAAAGATGGGACCAGCATAACCTGCCTAATGAGTGAGATCCATTTTCAGGGCAGGGACACAATCAACACTGTGAGTTACACAAATATTTCCAATCAGCATACAGTGGTACCTCAGTTTAACAACAGCCCTGTTTACTAATGATTCGATTTATGAACTCCGCAAAACCAGAAGCAGTTGTCCCGGTTTGTGAACTTTACCTCGGTCTAAGAAAGGAATCCGAACGGTGGAAGGGCACCAGCAGTGGGGAGGCCTCATTAGGGAAAGCGCACCTTGGTTTAAGAACGGACTTCCAAAACAGATTAAGTTTGTAAAATGAGGTACCACTGTAATGTGAATGAAAGTATCCCCAGTAAAAACATTGAAGGGTTTCCAAAATACAGTGGTACCTCTGGTTGCGAATGGGATCCGTTCCGGAGGCCCGTTCACAACATGAAAAGCCCGCAACCTGAAGCGCCGTATCTGCGCAGGTGCGCGGCACGATTTAGCACTTCTGCACATGCATGAGTGGCGAAACCCGGAAGTAACCCTTTCTAGTACTTCCGGGTCACCGTGGGACGCAACCTGAAAAAATGTAACATGAAGCAAACGTAACATGAGGTATGACTGTACACAGTATACCATTTCTTTCTTTTTTCAGATTTGGTGTCTTAAACCACCAGGATCCGCCCATCAAGTGACTTAAGACAGGGTATCTAAAGAACGAACTTTTCCAGAATAAAAATCCTCACATGCCTAGAGCTCCATGTGCTCCTGCAGATCAGACAGAAGGACAGAAGGGAAAGTGATATTTTCCGTGTTCTCAGGTCACAGACCTTTGTCCACAGCAAGGTCTTGTCCGGCTCCATCCCTTCCAGGGTAAAACCACTCTATTTAGGACACACTTTGAGAGGGGAACTGCTAGGCTACTGTGTCTTGTATTCTCGCCAGAATGTTATATAAAGCTGTTGTTTTACCTTGGTTAATTCTACTGTTTTGTGTAAGCCTCGTTTTATACTTGATTGCTACAGCTGTTTAATGCTGTTGGATGTCTTATGGGGGTGGAAGCATGGAATATAAATAATTTAAACAAATAAATATTTATAAACCCACAAAACTTGTTTAAAGGTCGTTTTCAAAAACCAATTTCCCGCCCCTGAAATGAGGGGAGGTCTGTGCATACTGAACTAGCATAGAAACATTTGAATGGAGCAAAGAAGTACGTTTGCAAAGCTGCAGTCAGAAAACATCAGAAGTCAGCTCCAAGAGAGTAGGTCATGTACAACGTGCCCAATTCCAAATTTAGTTCTTCATAAATTATAGAATAATAGTGTTTCAAGGGACCCCGAGGGTCATCTAGTCCAACCCCCTGCAAAGCAGGAATCTCAAATAAACCTCCATGACAGAGGGCCATCGAACCTCTGCTGAAAAATCTCCAAGGAAGAAGAGTCCACAATCCGCACAGGGAGTCCATCCCACTGTGGAACAGTTCTTACTGTCAGAAAGTTCTTCCTGATGTTTAGTCGGAATCTCCTTTCTTGTAACTTGAAGCCATTGATTTGGGTCCTACCCTCCGGAGCAGGAGAAAACAAGCTTGCTCCATCTTCCATGTGACAACCCTTCAGATATTAGAAGATGGCTATCATATCTCCTCTCAGTCTTTTTTCTAGGCAAAACATACCTAACTCCCTCAACCATTCCTCATAAGACTTGGTTTCCAGATGCCCTTCTCTGCATATGTTGCAGCTTGTCAATATCCTTCTTAAATTGTGGTGCCCAGAACTGGACACAGTATTCCAGGTGTGCTCTGACCAAGGCAGAATAGAGTAGGACTACTACCTCCCTAGATCTGGACAATAGACGTCTGCTAATGCAGTCTAGAATAGGTGATGTTGCTGTATCACACTGTTGACTCATGTTAAGCTTGTGGTTTACTAAGATCCTTAGATCCTTTTCACGTTACAAACCACTGACTAAAACCTTCCATTTAATTCAAAAATAATCTGCAGCATGGCTTTCAGGAGCAAATGACCTCAAGAGCAACTGCTTGTTGACATGGTTAGCATTCTATCTTTATCTTTCTGTGGTGGATCACACCTCTAATTATGAATTTCTTAAAAACCTAAAGCCTGAGCAGGAACTCATTGGCATGGTTGGCATTTTTGTTAAACATCCTTCTGCCATTTGGGATTGGAGCGGTGCAGTGTTAACTCTGAGAACCGTAAGAGCAATTGGAAGACAAAAGTGCCATCAAACTCAGCTGTAATGGTTCTAGGGGCTGCTCGTGCATAAGCCGGTGCAAACAGCTGGCTGGATTGCCTGAGTGAATCTTTTCTGTCCGGACAGCCACTCACCCGTGGCTGTCTCAATCGCTGGCAGAATCCGTCAGTGGGCGTTTCTTAAACTTCTTCCAGCAAAGAAGCTCTTTGATGCCTAGTCTTCTCCTACTCTCTCTGCACGAAAGCCTTCTGCGCAAGGAGGGCGTAGGCAGCGGAGGACCCCTACTCTCCCCACTGGTCCCCGGCAAGGAGTCATGGGACCGCCTCGCCGCTTCCCCCATCTGCCCCCCTTCTCCACTGGTGCTACGCTGATTCTCTTCCCCAGAAGATGGGCTGCCTCTCCCAATCCCGGGACGCTCTCCGGAATCCCTCTGGATTTTGCTCTCTCCCTCCGGCACTGATGGCAGTTCCCTGACACCAGCCTTCCCTACTTGGAAGTACAAACATCCAGTCACCACAGAACAACGTATGCAAACCAAACTTTGATGCACTAAGAAGGAAAAGGTGCACTGCAATGTTTCTCGGCGACCCATAAATGCAAGGCAAATAAAGGTCAGAGAGGTGGACTTATTAGAACCGAAACTACCACTAAGAGCTGTATCCAAATTAATCACTGTAAGCTTGCAAGGTGCAACTTCAACAAAACCTCGCTTTCCTCTCCTTCCTCAGTATACCTCACAAATCTGCTAATGGGGCTCCCCCAATCCTCCAGAGTAGATTTAGAAGGGTTGAAGGGAGGCACAAAGGGGAGAGGAAGCTCCTTTACTCATACGCAATGATTTAGTTGGATATCACTTTAGCAAATTGGTGGTGCTTATATTTACTTGGGAGTTAAATACATGAACTAACAACTGTAAATGGAGGTGGTTTCTGTCACACATTCCTAGTTTTGTTGTCTCGGTTTTGTCCATTGCAAAAGCAGCTACCCCAAAATCAATCACCACTCAAAGTGCCCTAACATTTGCACTAATAGGTCAATTTAGAAAATTTGTTCAAAGCATACTTAAACAAGATAAACTGGATTCCCTATCATAAATATATCCAAGTATCTCTAAAGTTCTGAAAATTCAGAAGTTATTTAGTTCAGCATTAAAAAAAAAATCAAGCTAACCTTCATAAATATTTGTAAAGCACAGGTGGAATAATCTTCACTTCACCAAAAAAAACCTGATTGGGTTCATTCTCTTTCAGCTTCATTAAAAAGATAATAGATTTGGAGGCTTGCAGAGTTGATCATTAGTACAACAACCTGTCAAATATGTTATTATGATCTCCATATTGAAACCAAAGGCTGAAACCAAGAAAATAGTAACATGGCATAGTTAGTAGAAGTCTGAACTGGGCACTTTCTGTTCAGAGCTCAGCCTTAGCCCCTATGCTAGACTGGCTCTCAAAAGAGCACCAATGAACCAAAGAGACTAATAATAATAATAATAATAATAATAATAATAATAATAATAATTTAGTATTTGTACCCCACCCATCTGGCTGGGTTTCCCCAGCCACTCTGGGCGGCTTCCACAGAAACCAAAAATACACTAAAATATCACACTTTAAAAACTTCCCTGAACAGGGCTGCCTTAAGATGTCTTCTGAATGTCAGATAGTTATTTATCGCTTTGACATCTGATGGGAGGGCGTTCCACAGGGCGGGCACCACTACCGAGAAGGCCCTCTGCCTGGTTCCCTGTAGCTTTGCTTCTCGCAATGAGGGAACCGCCAGAAGGCCCTCGGCGCTGGACCTCAGCATCCGGGCAGAACGATGGGGGTGGAGACGCTCCTTCAGGTATACTGGGCCGAGGCCGTTTAGGGCTTTAAAGGTCAACACCAGCACTTTGAATTGTGCTCCGAAACATACTGGGAGGTTTCAAGACCGGTGTTATGTGGTTTCGGCGGCCGCCCCCAGTCACCAGTCTAGCTGCCGCATTCTGGATTAGTTGTAGTTTCCGAGTCACCTTCAAAGGTAGCCCCACGTAGAGCGCATTGCAGTAGTCCAAGCGGGAGATAACTAGAGCATGCACTACTCTGGCGAGACAGTCCGCGGGCAGGTAGGGTCTCAGCCTGCGTACCAGGTGGAGTTGGTAGACAGCTGCCCTGGATACAGAATTGACCTGCACCTCCATGGACAGCTGTGAGTCCAAAATGACTCCCAGGCTGCGCACCTGGTCCTTCAGGGACACAGTTACCCTATTCAGGACCAGGGAGTCCTCCACACCAGCCCGCCCCCTGTCCCCCCAAAACAGTACTTCTGTCTTGTCAGGATTCAACCTCAATCTGTTAGCTGTCATCCATCCTCCAACCGCCTCCAGGACTCACACAGGACCTTCACTGCCTTCACTTGTTCTGATTTGAAAGAGAGGTAGAGCTGGGTATCATCTGCATATTGATGGACACCCAGTCCAAACCCCCTGATGATCTCTCCCAGCGGTTTCATATAGATGTTAAAAAGCATGGGGGAGAGGACGGAACCCTGAGGCACCCCACAAGTGAAGGCCCAGGGGTCTGAACACTCATCCCCCACCACCACTTTCTGAACACGGCCCAAGAGGAAGGAGCAAAACCACTGTATAACAGTGCCCCCAGCTCCCAGCCGCTCTAGACGGTCCAGAAGGATGTTATGGTCGATTGTATCAAAGGCCGCTGAGAGATCCAGCAGAACTAGGAAACAACTCTCACCTTTGTCCCTAGCTCGCCGGAGATCATCAACCAGCGCGACCAAGGCAATTTCAGTCCCATGATGAGGCCTGAATCCCGATTGAAAGGGATCCAAATGGTCCGCATACTCCAGGCGTGCCTGGAGTTGTTCAGCAACCACGCGCTCAATCACCTTGCCCAAGAATGGAAGATTTGAGACTGGGCGATAGTTGGCCATACTGGCCGGGTCTAAAGATGGTTTTTTAAGAAGCGGTTTAATGACCGCCTCTTTCAGTGGATCTGGGAATGTTCCCTCACAGAGGGAAGCATTCACCACCCCGCAGAGCCCATCGCCCAGCCCTTCCCGGCTTGCTTTTATTAGCCAGGATGGGCAAGGATCAAGGAGACAGGTGGTTGGTTTCACACGTCCAAGCAGCCTGTCCACATCCTCGGGGGGTAACGGATTGAAATTGATTCCATGCAACTTGATCAGACAGAGCTCTAGCACTCTCCCGCCCCAGCCCTGCTCCCACGGTGGTGTCTAGCTCCTTCCAAATATGAGTGATTTTATCTGCAAAAAACTTTGCAAAATAGTTGCAGGAGATCTCGGGGTCTTTACAAGGCCCCGTTGGTAAAGTGGTTCCGTTAAATTGCGAACCACCTGAAAGAGTCTCCTGCTACTCTTTTCTGCAGATGCAATAGAGGCGGTGAAGAAAGTCTTCTTCGCCGTCGCTATCGCCACTTGGTAGGCTCGACGTTAATATAATCCATTAAGTCCAACTTAGCTCTGCGGGCCATTGACAATGCAGTCAAATTAGCAATGAAAGCTCCGCAGGGTCATCAGATCCCACAATCTAGCCTCTTCCTCCAACTCTGAAGAAGGAGCAACTACTTGCACCCCAGGAATACAAACGCAGTTCTACAGCACTGAAAGCTGATCATGCAAACCCCGTCTTAATAGAAGCAGAACTAAAGCTGTTGCAAAGTGTTTCAACCTCAAAACATGGAATTAACAGCCAAGAAGAGGAGGCGGTGGAAAGAATCCTAATGAGCAACCCATAAAGGCATGATTAATCATATGCTTCACATAGCCAAAATGTGTTCCCAAACTGAAGGTAACAAGAGCATTATTGAAATAAACCAACTAAATTACATGCTGCAAAACTTCATCAAGCATCACTTTTTGAGGGAGGGAGGGAGGGAGGGAGGGAAGGACACAACAAAAATAAAAGTTATTAACTCGCTATTAAAATGAAAGGTCATATTAAACTGACTTCTTTGTTTATCCCTTTTGGGAGTATATATTATTTCCTACTGAGAGTGAAAGAGCCAAAATCATGTTTTACATATGGATGCTAGTTTAAGGAATTTTTATTTTTTTTTAAGCAAGCTTGTCATCATGGCTTCATAAAAATAAAGGAAGTGTGCCAAGTTTGATGCCTAAAGAGGCAAACAGAGTGACTCATTCATCCTCTCTATTCCAGCCTTCCCCAACCTGGTGCCTGCCAGATGTTTTGGATTACAATTCCCACAGTCCCCGCTACCATGCACAAGTGCGGTGATACCTTGGTTTATGAACGCCTTGGAAGTCAAACGTTTCGGCTTCCAAAGGCCGAAAACCCAGAACTTCCTGCTTCGGTTTTTGAACACTTTTCAGAAGCCAAACGTGCCACATGGCTTCCTTATTGAGTTTTCCGGATGGAAATACTTCTGGAAATGCATGCTTCGGCTTTCGAACGGTCTTCCGGAACAGATTATGTTCAAAAACCGAGGTACCACTGTATATATATGTATTTGCTTCCTCAACCTGAAACGAGATGAGCACCAAACCCCATAGTTGCCTTTGACTGGACTTAACTGTCCAGGGGTCATTTCCCTTTAGCTTTATCTATGTATTTGTGGCTTTATTTTGGTCCAGATCTCCTGCTTACAAATCAATAAGACATGTATGTACTCTCTCACATACTTCCTAAGTGGCCAGAGGGCATAGAAATCACCTGAAAAACATTGCGTAACTTTCCAGCTTGGCTAATATTGTATATTGGCATGCATTCATTGCTACCAGTATGTTTTATAAAGCAATGAATGCTTAGAAACAGTTCCACTTTCCAGCAGATTTTCTGCCCCATGTTACTGCATGCAATATCCCCAAACCAGCAAGTACGGTGTGTGATGCCTTATTCCGTCCATCACCATGGCAGCATTTGTTAAGACGAGATATCATAGCCTTCCATAGCAAAAGGCAAGCTACCTTCTAGCCCTGTACGCAAATGGGACAAAAAGACTGTTTGGCACACAGGAGAGGAAGTTACCGTAGCACATATTTGCAGTCTGGATAAGAAGCAAGCCTTCAGGAGACCCAGTTATGTGTGTGCCCTCAGTGCCACCAATTAATCAGAAGCACATTAAAGCCTTAGCCAATTACCGTATTTTTCGCTCTATAACACGCACCCGACCATAACACGAACGTAGTTTTTAGAGGAGGAAAATCCGTAGGCATGCCACCCGTAGGCATTCCCTCCATAACACGCACAGACATTTCCCCTTACTTTTTAGGAGGAAAAAAGTGAGTGTTATGGTGCAAAAAATACGGTAATCGCGCCAATTGAAAGAGGAGCGAGGCATAAGCAGAAGGATGACTCCGTAAGGTACAAGGCATCAATGTTATCTGAAGGTTAAGTCCACCAGCGCAGGGCAGGAGGGTGACTCAGCCATGAAAGCAGCATGAAACCTTCGTGAGAATGCATTCACAGATGCTGGCAGCAAACCGGGAATGACTATAAACTCTCTGCCCTGCTTAGGAGCTTCCCCAGCGCATTTAAGCTGGTCGCTGCTGGAGGCTGGTCTAATCCAGGAAAGCAATTTTTATGCTCTTCTGTGAAAACAATGATAAGCCAATTACAAGACACAGGCGCTCTCAAGTATTTTCTGCATTGCCATCCAGCAGACGGTTTATAACACAGTGAAATTTGCTTGGGAGGTCAGATATTACCGCCTGCAAGTATAAGGAACATTATGAGGAGTTACTACACAGTTTGAATACTAACCGCAAGTGCCTTGCCTCGTTTTCATTTTTGTCGTGTCGCCGTATCAAAAAGTGAACAATGGCCACTTATGAATGCCATTTCACTAGTGTTTCAGCGCGCTCATCTAAATATTTGCAAATTAATGTGGAAAAAGTGGGCGGGAGAGACCAATTCAAGCCATCTGACAAGAACCGAGTGCACTTGTTTCTCCAGACAATTTATTTACTAACAATTCAGCAACTGAAGGGAGCAAGATAAAGATCAGAGCAAGGAGGGCTCAAAAAAAAACTTGACAGGGAAGAAGAAGCAGGGAAATACATGGCACAAATCTGCAAGGCAGACTCATATCAGATGGAGATTACAAACCCAGTTTGTGAATATTGCAAGTACTAAGCTTGCTGCGGTGATGGGTGCAAAAGAGGACAGATAAGCAAGCAATTCTAAAGGAGGACATTTCATTAAAGGGAGACTAGTGGCCTGCTTAAATGGGATTGTAAAGCAATTTCATGTGCAACAGGAAGCACAAAAAATAGATGCAAAAGCAGAAACAACATCAACACTCATATGGGCCCAAAGACTTATGACTGCCCTTTAATGGCAAGAGCCCACAGGAAACAGCATATTGTAACGATTGCTCTTGCATTTCAAGACCATTAGTTAAACTCACCTTCACAGCTTCCAAGACACTGCAGGTTGTACACTGAAAATGGATAGCTCTCGTAGGGAATTTTAAAGTATGTTTCCACAAGAAACCTCCACTGTTCAGCATTTCCCACATCTACCAGTGAAGTCACGGCAGCTGATGTTAGGCATGCTCAAGCATTAACATTTTATACTTTTGGAAGCACCACAGCCTCCTAGAGGAAATTGTGTGTCTCTATGGTGATAATGAGCATCCATGACTGATAGTGCACATGATAAACAAAAAGCTATGCCAATGATGCAAAGTGGAATGTTTTTCACTGCTGTATTTTTCTGCAGAAAATGTTCCACTTTTAGAAATGCGCTGTTTCATAAAAACATAACGAAGACAATACAAGTCGAGGCGGGCTATGCTAGTCAATTCTAAACTCAAGAGTTGCAACTGTTTGCGGATTACTGTCCCTACTCAGAAGAACACATGCACAACTCATCAGATATAGAAAAATAAAAAAATTAAATACTAAAATTAGTATGTTAACAGTTTTTGGTGACTTAATTTTTCCCCTTCAAAAATTAATTGCAAGTTGTCGAATCTTGAAGCGTTTACAAATATTCCTACTAAAAAGTCCAAATATGACATTTATATCACAACTTAGTACACCTTATAGGGCGTTTTTCCTATTAAAATGTGCATTGAATAATACTGATTTAGATCCATTCCAATCCAGCTTCAGGCCTGACTTTGGGACAAAAACAGCCTTGGTCACACTTGGGAATAACTTATGCTAGATAACAGGTGTAGAAGTGCAATCCTGTTCATTCCCCTAGACCTCTCACAGAGACTTCCTATGCCACTGAACTGTTTATCTGGGTGGAGCTTGGGATGCACTGTTTTCCTGTGGTCCTTCCTGGAGGAGCAATCTCAGAAGGTGGTTCTGGGGAACTCTGGTTTCATCTCATAGCCCATGGGAAGCCTCCAAGTTCAAATTCCGCCCCCGCCCCCCCATGTAGAAGTTAGAACTATCCAGAAGTCTGAGATTTACAGCTGGTTTTCAGTGGTGCTGTGCTGCTTCCCAAGGCAAAGTCTGCAGTTTTGGAATGTTCATGGAGTCAACGCTAACTGGAGGCCTCCTTTTAAAGGCCTTTAGAAACATCAGCTGGTACAGAATCCTGCCCCCAGAGTCCTGGTGGGAGTCAGGCAGGCAGTTCACGTAACACCTACCTGCACTGGTTGCCAGTGCATTTCCAAGCCCAATTGAAACAGTACAGTACTGGATATTAAAGAAGCAGTAGGCAACATGGTACCCTGTTGAAGTTGCTGGACCACAGCTCCCATCAGCCATCACCACTGAATTATGCTGGTTGGTGAGAGTTCTGGCAGTCCCCTCTCCCTCTCTCCCTTAAAGTCTTAAATGATTTTGGTCTGATTTACCTGAAATATCACCTTAACCCGCTAACAGCCTGCCCATATGTTACAATCAGCAATGGAGTTCCTTTTCCCACAGCCAAGTCCAAAAATAGTTGGCAAGCACAAGGAAGTGGGGCTGTTCTGCAAAGGCCCCAAACCTCTAGAATACACTGCCAGCTGCAGACTGTCAATCCCCATAGTTTCAGGCATTTAAGGAAGCCTAAAGTCCTATCTGATAGGTGTTTTATTATTACTGATTACTTTTATTATTTATTTGAAATTTGTGATTGCATTGCACTGTGTTTTATTCTGCAGCTAATCCTGGGAGGTTCTTTTTGTCCTAATAGGAGGAAAGTATAAATAGAATTTCAGTTCAACTACCTCTGACTATTACAAACAGATTCTGATGTTTATACAGAATGTGAAATTATCAGTATCATTGAGTAAACAAACTTGGAAGTTGAAAGATATGATAATTCAGGACTCCACTGATTCACTCAAAAATACATCCCGCTGAATTCAACTGAGCCCTTTATATCTTAGCACATATAGGATTATAGTCACTATGTTAACTGTAAATTATTCAGATTCAGAATTAATATTTGGTTTAGATTCTATCTACTGTCATAGATCTTCAAGGCTTTTAAAAGATCTCAATGCAGATTAGTTAATGATTAACACTACATTGTGGAAATAAATATCTGGTTAGGTAGGAAAACATTCTAAAGGCAGGAACAATTAGCAATAATGGAAACACCGATGCTTCTAATCTGGATTTTTTAAAAAACAAAATAAAAACAGGATTAACAAAGGATTTTCTCAGCTTTTTCAAAGCCCACAAAACCCTCTCTTTTTACCAAGGGCATCTTCCCTCATCATTCATATCAGAAGGTAAAATACAAAAGTAAAGGAGCGCTGGACGGTTAATTCCAGTCAAAGGGAACTATGGGGTACGGTGTTCATCTCGCTTCAGACTAAGGGAGCTGGCGCTTGTCCACAGACAGCTTTCCAGATCATGTGGCCAGCATGACTAAACCGCTTCTGGTGCAACGGAAACACCATGACAGAAACCAGAGTGTACAGAAATGCCGTTTACCTTCCCACTGCAGCAGTACCTATTTATCTACTTGCACTGGTGTGCTTTCAAAGTGCTAGGTTGGCAAGAGCTGGGACAAAACAACAGGAATGCTCCCCGTTGCACAGATTAGAACCGTCGACCTTCCGATCAGCAAGCCCAAGAGGCTTAGTGGTTTAAACCACAGCGCCACCAGCATCCTTTCATATCAGAAGGCCAAGGATTCAAGTGTGTTAGAAATTCCCCCTGATCTGTACTAAGAGATGTTAGGGAAATGCCCTCAGCCAAACAGAGGCAGCTCCAAACTGTATTTGTAACTACAGAAACAAAACTGAATCTCACAAAAAGGTGACGAATTGGAGAACACAACCTTGCGCTGTAAGATTGATCAACTAAGCTTTCAAGGTGGATTTTGCCCTCCTGGAAACTGTTCCACAATAAACATGGAGGAACAGTATGAGAAGAGGCATGATACTTTTTACCTGTTTCACCTTAACTGGGACAGAGGGATGCTTTCACTTGTGATCTGACTGCAAGAGAGAACTCCTGAGTTGGGCCTATTTTGCAATATGTATGCCCTTTGAGATTAAAGTTAGACAGAAGCCAAGGCTCAAACCAAAGGTTAGATGACTCCAGCTAATGAGCTGGGTCAGGGTGTTCTAAATTAGTGGTTACACAAGCCTCTAGTGGCGTAGGTAACGGCAACAGGGTCCATTCTGACTACCCTTTTAGCAGGGGTCCATAAATTCTGGCTGACCAACCAACAAAGCAGGCAATTGGACTTAATGGTTCTGATCTTGTGCTACTGCTTGCAGTTCCCTGTTAGTGTTCCTGCCTTCAATCTCCAGCTCCTTCCCCTCCTCCACCTAACTTACAGCCCAACATTAACCACTGCTACAGCTTGCTACCCGGTGGGGCGACAGCACCGGCCAGTCATCCTTGTGCCTTACTCATCTTGTTATGCAAGGGACTCTTGTCCTGTCTCACTTTCTCATGGAAACCACTCACTTCCCAAGCAGATGAAACAAAACAGAACTCTTCTACATAAATGAAGCATACCTAGAGAAGACAGAAAATGGGCATATCAGCTATCCCACTCCTCTATGAACACCCGCCTCATTACTTTTGAGATCAGCATACATCCTCATGGATTCTTCAACATCTTTTCCAAGCTCAAGAGCATAAGGAAGTCATTTCTTCCCGAAAACAGGACAGACTAGCCAGTTGATGTGCAGCAACACCTGCATTTCTCAGGACAGCATGCTCAATTACTGCAACTATGGCTAGGATGCTCCTTGTGCAATAGCCCATCTGCTGAAACACAGAAGGTAACAAAACAAACAACAGACAAGCCCAAAACATTTAAAGCACCACAATTTTAAAAAGCCCTTTTCCCCAGTCCCCATCCACATCACTTCAGATGCCAGAAGCACCCAAGAACAGTGTCAATTGGTGACCTCAATGTACAGGAAGGATGCAAGAAGCTAAGCGTTGCATTCAGAGCCCTGGTAAGTCATGTAGAGTACATTGCATTAATTTGTTTTGGACTACAACTTTTTATCCTTCCTGATTGGTCAAGATGTGTGAGGCTGATAGCGACAAAAACCTCAAAACCTGTGTAGCCTCAAAACCTCAAGGGCACAAACACTGGGTGGAGGCTGATATTAGAGCCTTAAAGGCTGACATCAACACTCTGAACTGAGCTCAGAAATGGACTGACAGGAATAATAGGTTATTATCCCACAAGATTTATATAAACACACACGCATCTGGATAATTGTAGCCAACATATTTCACTAAGAGAACAATACATTGTAGGTTAATCGGCAACTACATCGATTAAAGGGCCTGATCCAAACTCTCTACATATTGTCTGGCTAATACATACCACACAGGCCAACTGTGGTCCACTAATAGTTTAAGGACCAGTATACAAAACACCAGTATCTGGGTTAAAAAAATCTAACGATGCAAAGAAGCTCAAGACAACCCTTCAAGTGGTTTCACGGAACCTGTGTTCATCAGTGGCATGCGAAGGAGGAAAGCAAGCTACCTTGAGCGCCAGCAGGAGATGGGTGGAAGGCAGGTTCTCTTTTGGCATGCGCCACTGGGCTTCATGTCTATGCATAGGAAACATGCAGGAAGTGTGGTGGCGGCACTCTACCCAAGAGCCTCCTTGCACAGCTGGTCTACTCAGGCTTGAAAGACAGGAGAAAACCCTTTCCTTTACGTTGCCCACAAAAGTTCCTCTTTTCTTCCTCAGATGGCACAGCTCATTCAAAAGTCAAATAAAAATTCAAAAGACATTTGTGGATTTTGCTTGGAAGTGCAGGGAAGAGTATGCCTTCACCAAGTACAGAAAGCATCAACGCCTAAAAGCCCTGAATATTTCACGCGGGTATTTGCACAGCACATCAGGATTTCTCCCTATGGAAGTCATTACTGAAAACTATGTTGGGGAAGCATTTGTGGATGGATCACTTCTGCCCTAACACATTACTGTATAAGTTGTTTAGACTGCAGCCTTTGATCAAAGGAAGAAGAAAAAGACTACAGGACTATTACTACGCTACATACAGCCAACAATACACATTGTGCTAGAGATATACATAGCAGATGTGAAGCAGCTCCATGCCCAAAGTTATCTGTGCAATATGTTCAAAGTGTTGGTTAAAGCAGAGTTCCGTGCCCAGCGGAAGGATGAGGAGTACGTGCTGCATACTCTTGGTTGCTTTATTTACAGTTCAAAGCAGTTATATTACAGAAAGACATCTTGCCTCTGCCGGAGCAGAAAAGCATCCTCTCTCATCGACAGCTTGGAGAGAAACAACACAGTGAAAAACAGGAAACCAGTGTACGTCACATCCAGTCTCCCTTTCCCGTGAGAAACTCCAACAGTACAGTACAGACTGTGGAATGTAAACACCTGTCTCGTGACAAGCCCTTTCGCTGCACAGTGAAGGAAAACAGAAACCAACATCCTCCCCCTTTCTGTGAACATCACTGGGCAGCGTGTTCGTACAATATCAGTACAAACCCAACTTCTGCACATAGGTACAGTGTTGATCCCTTGATACAATCTTGGATAATACATCAGCAGGAATTTTATTACCTGGCATATAGGACACCGTTACGAGTCCCTTCTGAATACATTCCCTAGCATGCTGCAATTTAATTGCAAGTGCTTCGTGCTTTGCTTACAACCTTCAGACTTCAGCAAAGCCAAACATGCTTTGTTGTCCTGGTAAACCTGGATTGGACATTTGACAGGAATTTTCATATCTTTGCACAATTGTATCAACCATTCACAATCCTTAAGTGAATAAGACAGTGCATTCAGTTCAGCTTCACAAGTACTTAAGCTAACTGTTGTTTGCTTCTTGCATGACCAATCAAACAGACCCTGATTGTACATGTAGCAAACTCCAGACGTACTTTTCCTGTCTTCAGTGTCACTTCCAAAACTTGCATCTGCAAATATCTCAAGACCACCAGACTTCTGATTGTTAAATCTCAGTCTGTAATGCATAGTGCCTTTCAAATACCGCGCTATGCGTTTCAGAGCTTTCCAATCCTTGACACTAGGATTGTTGACTTGTCTGCTTAGCAAATTACAGCTAACAGCAATGTCTGGTCTTGAACATCTGGCAATGAAGTTTAGCTTGCCTAGCACACTTCTGTACAGTGTAGAGTCAGAAAATGCTTCTCCAGTGTCATCTACCTGATAACCTGTTGTCATCGGTGTGTCTACAGGGTTAGCATCCATCAGGTTTAGTTTGCTTAACACATCAGCAATTTTCCGTGACTGGTGTACTAGAATGTTACCATCTTGATCTCTTTCTATTTCCAGAGATAGGTAGTTGTTTACCTCACCAAGATCTTTCATGTCAAAGTGCTCTTTCAGTTGAGCTAGGGCGTTATTGTACATTGCGACATCTTTCCAAAAGAATAATAAATCATCAACATAAAACAAACAGTACAGTTTCTTTTGCCCCTCCTCTTTGACAAATACACATGGATCAGCTTTCCCTTGCTGAAAACCTAGAGAAAACAATACTTCAGTGAGTTTTGTGTGCCAACACCGTGCACTTTGTTTGAGACCATAAAGGGATTTCTTCAGAGCACAAACAAATCCCTGTTTTACCTGTACGCCATCAGGTGGAAGCATATAAAGTGATTCATCCAGAGATCCGTACAGAAAAGCTGTATTAATATCATGGTGACTAATGTGTAGATTTTCCTCTGCAGCTAGCTTGAGCATAAGCCTAATGCTTTCATACCTCACTGTGGGTGAGTAGGTCTCGTGATAGTCTTCACCTGGTACTTGTGCAAAACCTCTGGCTACCAATCTGGC